>NC_086445.1:550784228-551384228 GCF_028390025.1 Pseudophryne corroboree
TCGTTGCCACACAAAGAGCTGCAGAGAAGGGGGCATGTGTAATCTTGGTGTGAGCAAGCATAGTATGCCTACGTTGGAAAGACCTTGTACTGTCAAGGTCCGCACTAGCCGCACCGAGAGTGCTTGTACGGTACAGATGTAGCCACAATGAGCATGGCTACATCTGTATTAAAGTCACATTAACAAGGGGTTTGTTCATTCATAGACTCACATTGCACTGTTCATGTAAGCGAGGGAAATGGAGATTTTTTGAAGGTAGGTTCTAGTCAAACCATATGTAGAGGCCACACTCCTTGTGCAGACCACACCTCCACAACACTAGTTACACCCCCCACATCACTAGTCACACCTTTGGTGTGCTGGTCACACCCCCTGCGGCAGCACACAATAGGCCCTTCATAAATTTCAGCTCCAGGCCCATGTGGACCTTAATCTAGCACTGGGCGGGATACCTGTCTTGAAGTTGTGTTGGGATGATAGACAGAGGAAAGTCACATGTGCAGGCTCTCTCTGTCCTGTGCATGCGTCAGCACAGCCTGTCTTTCTCATCAAAGCAAAAGATAGGCTGTATTATTTTTTTGCTCTTCTGTTACCAATTCAAGTTGAATATTAGGCTCTGGGTTTATATATATATATATATGTATGTGTGTGTGTGTGTATATATATATATATATATATATATATATATATATATATATATATATATATAAAATAAGGACTGCGGCACTCCAATATAACGCGCTTTTGGTGAATTACATTGAAATACGTAGTTGAGCGCAACTATGTATTTCAATGTAATTCAGTAAAGGCACGTTATATTGGAGTGCCGCAGTCCTACTTTGCTACTACATGATACTTCGCTGAAGGCACCCACCTGATGGTCTGTACAAAGCAGAGTGCCGGTTCTCTTGTTTATATATATATATATATATATATATATATATATATATATATATATATATATATATATATATATATATATATATATATATATATATATATATAAAATTTATTATGGAAATATATGTGTGTGTGTGTGTGTATATATATATATCAAGCGGGATTGTGCTGTGTATCCTGACTATTCCTTATATTCCTTATTCACCACCTGGAAGGAAAGCCATGAGTTCCTGGGACTCTGACTACACCTGCTGTAAGAAAAATCTCAGCGAGCCAGTGAGGTGTCTTTTGGGAAATAAGGGATAACGCCTTGTGATATGCCTTTTTATTTGTGTAACATGTGAGTGCATCTGTGTAAAAATAAATACCCGTCTGTTTAAGGGTTTGCTGTACTATTTGCCTTTTTTTCTGTTATATGTTATCGGGAGTGGCGGGACATTGAATCCTTAGAAGAAGTGGAATTTTGATCTTGTGGAATTAGACAGACTTTTTGACATAAAGAAACTACGATATGCCTAAAACCTTGTGGAGCTTTGTGAGTGTGATGCATTGAAAATAGAATATACCATCTTTTTATAAAAGGACTCTACACTATTGTGTGTTTTTTGTTTTATGTGTGTACCCTAATTGGTATATGCCATTAGGGACACATATTATACAGGTTGTGGCTCTTTGAAGAAATTAGTCCATTTAAGTGGCATGTTAAATCCAGAGAGCGCCAAAGTGGAGTATATTACCTGTGTATAATATAATTTATTATGTAAATATATGTGTGTGTGTGTATATATATATATATATATATATATATATATATATATATATATATATATATATATTATAGCTGGGAGCAGGGCCGGATTCTAAGAAGGGTGACAAAGCTGGGAGCAGGGCCGGATTATAAGAGGGGTGAAAGGGTGACAGGGGTGGACATCCCAGGGCCCCAACACACAGTACCCCAAATCAGCCACCGGCACTGCAAAAAAAATTGGAGCACACCATTTAGCTGCGTCTCCATTCTACTCCCCTCTTCGTCCACCAAGGATCTCCTCACACTGCCCAGGTCAATTTTGCGGGAAGTCAAATCCTGCAAGACACTGTCCTGAAACATGAAGGGGATTCAGCGCCCTCACCTGCTCCGTCTGTGGCTGAAGGTGTGCGCTGTGTGGTATGCGGGCATTGGCTGGAAGAGACGTAGAATCATCTCTCACTCCTGCACCTGTGTCTATATATCCGCAGCACTACTTGTTCCTTTCCTCCAGCGAGACCAGTGCTTAGTAGATGGCTCTGTGCTACTGACACTAGGTGATGAGACCGCATGACATCTCATCCCGCAAAAAGGCGACGGTGTGGGACTTTGGAGACTCGAGAGAGATTCTGAATCTGCCTGACCATGGTGGGACCTGCAAGTCAGCACTGAGGTCAGTGAGGGGGAGACAAATATATACAGGTTGAGTATCCCATATCCAAATATTCCAAAATACGGAATATTCCGAAATACGGACTTTTTTGAGTGAGAGTGAGATAGTGAAACCTTTGTTTTTTGATGGCTCAATGTACACAAACTTTGTTTAATACACAAAGTTATTAAAAATATTGTATTAAATGACCTTTAGGCTGTGTGTATAAGGTGTATATGAAACATAAATGAATTGTGTGAATGTAGACACACTTTGTTTAATGCACAAAGTTATAAAAAATATTGTCTAAAATTACCTTCAGGCTGTGTGTATAAGGTGTATATGAAACATAAATGCATTCTGTGCTTATATTTAGGTCCCATCACCATGATATCTCATTATGGTATGCAATTATTCCAAAATACGGAAAAATCCGATATCCAAAATACCCCTGGTCCCAAGCATTTTGGATAAGGGATACTCAACCTGTATATATATATATATATATATATATATATATATATATAATCAGGCTTACCATCTATAGGGAAATAGGCATTTATACACAAGGATAGGTTCTACCTATTATTACCAGTTATTACCACTTCTTTATATAGCTCATACTGTACGTATTCCACAGCACTTTACAGATAATATTTGGGCATTCAAATCAATCCCTGTTTACAATCAGTTTACAATCAAAATTTGTGAGGTTATATGTGTACTGTACAGAGAAAATGTAATTGGATAGGAAGGCATTGAAGGTTATTTATAGGTCGCCGCATCCATACTTGCACCACAGGGACTGGGTGGCTGGTGGTTACGGGCAGGGGGGCGGGGAGGGGGGGGGTTATGACTGAAGTTTTGCCTAGGGTGCCAAAAACCCTTGCACCGGTCCTGAATACAGCAGTACCCCTGGACTCATACAGCAGTGTCACACAGGATGTCACTTTTCAAAAACTAGGCCCCCAAACACCACCTCATGCAAAAGATGTCGAAGAGGTGCAATGAGGTAGCTGTATGACTAAGCCAAGCGACACAAACAATTCCAACTGGAATTATACGTCCAAATCACTGGAATTAATTGGCAAGATCACTGTAATTAATAATTATAAATCACTGACATTAATTGGCAAAATCACTGTAATTATACGTCAATCACTGGAATTAAATGGCAAGATCACTGTAATTAATAATTATAAATCACTGACATTAATTGGCAAAATCACTGTAATTATACGTCCAAATCACTGGAATTAAATGGCAAAATCTCGCTATCTCCTGCCTAGTGAAGTGGAATCTAGATGGGATTTGGTACCGGGGACACAATACCTCCATCAATTGTCTAAATCCCACTGCACTAATAGCGGATACCGGGCGCACGTCTAACACCAACATAAGTGTCAAGGCCTCAGTTATGAGGGCTTCCATCGTCATGTGAAGCTGAACCACTAGTCATGAACATAAGCCAGGGCCTCAGCCGTTCCTTGCTACTCCGTGTCGTAAAAATGGCATATTGGCAAGTTTACGTTTCTCCTCAGACCATTTAAATTTCTTTTTTTGGGTCTTTTTACTGAACTTTGGCTTTTTGGATTTTACATGCCCTCCTCGACATTGATGGCATTTCATTGTCTATGTCATAGCTACTGGCAGCAGCTTCAGCACTAGAAGGAAGTGGTTCTTGATCTTTTCCTATTTTATCCTCCAAATTTTTGTTCTCCATTATTTTTTGGGCGTTATATAAGACAATATGCGGCACAGGAATGACTGGAATGACTGATGGCCAGGACACTACCACTGGTCTGATGCAGCACAACACAGCAACACTGTAAGGGACTTGTTGTTGTTGTTGTTGTTGTTATACGGCAGCAGTGGACATATAATTGCAGCGTATATCGTCACTGGAATGACTGATGAACAGGACACTACCACTGGTCTGATGCAGCACAACACAACAACACTGTAAGGGACTTGTTGTTATTGTTGTTGTTTTATTATTATTATTATTATTATTTATTATTATTATACAGCAGCAGTGGACATATAGCAGCAGCGTATATCGTCACTGGAATGACTGATGAACAGGACACTGCCACAGGTCTGATGCAGCACAACACAACAACACTCTATACAGCTACACTGGATATACAGTATGGCAGCAGAGAACACCAACACTGTGACTGGCTGGACTGATGCAGCACAATACACTGACTACACTGGACTGGACAGCACAACATGGCACCACTTTACAGCTACACTGGATATATTGCAGCAGAGAACACCAACACTGTGACTGGCTGGACTGATGCAGCACAATACACTGACTACACTGAACTGGACAGCACAACACAGCACCACTTTATACAACTACACTGGCAGGAGAGGACACCAACACTGTGACTGGCTGGACTGATACAGCACAATACACTGACTACACTGGACTGGTCTGCACAACACAGCACAAGACTCGCCACCCCACTTTCCTGCCCCCACACAGGCACTGAACACTGAGGACACGTCCTCTCAATACACTCTCCGAGACTGGAGTGAAAATGGCCGTGACGCGTGGCTCCTTATATGGAATCCAAATCCCGCGAGAATCAGACAGCGGAATGATGACGTTTTGCCGCGTTCGTATTTCCGAGTCAAGCGGGAAAATCCGAGCCTGACTCGGATCCGGGCTCGAGACGTGAAGTTCAGTAGGGTTCGGTTCTCTGAGAACCGAACCCGCTCATCTCTAATATATGCATATATAGATAAAACCCAGAAAAGGTCTAAGCTTGGTTAGAAGTATTCACTACTCGTTGGAATATAATCCATAATCCACGTTTGTTGCAAGAATCAATGTAACAGTGAACAGTGTTGCAGCTCTGAAGGGTGCTCTTTTGATCAGGGATATGCTAGTGAACACTTTACATGGTGCAAGCTGTAGCAGGAGATTACTACACTTCAATCAGCCTAGGAAACATTTGCACTGCACAGATGCATAACTGTAAATCATACTTGCCGACTTTTAGGCTGCTCTCTCCGGGAGAGAGCAGCCAGGTCGGCTCAGCAGAGGGGCGGGCAGTGACGTGGCGTGCAGAAGGGGGCGGGCCAGAGGTGGAACGGGGCATGGCAGAGGCGGAACAGGGCGTGGCTGCGGGATCGCGTCATGTAAGCCACGCCCTCCGCTTGTGTAGTGCCGCTATTACTGGCATTATACAGCAGGGGGCATGGTTATGATGACGCGATTCAACAAGAATTGCGTCATCGCCTGCTCGGAACGCCCACTTTACTTGCTTAGTGGGCGGCCGGGCAGGGGGAACCCCTGAAATCGGGATACTTGCCTGCTCTTTCAGGGGGCGGGGAGGGTCACCCGATTTTCGGGAGCCTCCCGGCCATTCCGGGAGAGTAGGCAAGTATGCTGTAAATCGGAGCTCCACAGTGAGTTCCTGTCCACAACCCTCCTATTTACAGCCAATTTAACTCGGTTATAGACAATAGAGGTATATGATGTGGCTTTAGAGATGGACAAACTGTATTAGCAGTCTTGTAATACAGAAGTTATGATAATGCTATCCATTTATTTGCACATTCAATGTATGGTGACTTGAATAATCCCTCACACCATGCAGGCTGTTGCAGGGTATGCACTTGTTTTACAGCCTGTATCATACTGGGAGGGGGAGGCAGGTTATATGCTGCTAATATCTGCTTGGTGCTCCCCTTTTCTGTCTAACGAAAAGTCTCTCATGCTGCATTCAGATCGCAAATGCCGGATCCTACCCGGTAAGAGAAACGTGTACTTACCGAGTGGGATCCGGCATTTGCGCTCCGTTGCTGGCTTTCCGACCCGGCAATATACCGGGTCGGTTGCCATAGCAGCGGAGGGCGCAGCAGGGGTGGGGGTGGAGGCGGCGCCAGGAGATGAGCTCATCTCCTGCTCCGCCTCTGCCTATGCTGTGAATGGGAGCCGTATCGCATCGGAACGGCTCCCATTCACACTGCGCCTGACCCGGTAATCAACCCGGTAATAACCCTTCTTTTTTACCGGGTTGAATTACCGGGTCAGGCGACCCGCTAATTCACCAAAGGACCTTTCACATCGCACACGGACCCGTTTTGACACGGCAATATGCCGTGTCGATACCGGGTTTTTAGTGCGATGTGAAAGAGGTATCAGTCTCTATATGCAGCAGGCATTAGTGCTTAATTGTGGCACTGGCTGAGGACTCACTCATCACAGGGTGAGGTACACTTTAAGGCATGCTTACCGTCAATCTGTCTGCCCCCTCGGAGCCACAGGGGCTGCCAGGTCGGAGCCACAGGGGCGTGGCGATGCAGCTGGATGATGTTTAGGGGCGGGGTTGGGGGCATGGTTGCACGATCACGTCAACGTGGCCCCGCCCCCTGTCTAGCAATGCCGTTAATATTGGCACTGCAAGGAAGGGGGCGGGGCCAGGCTGGGAGACTTGCCTACTCTTCAGGGGGGCTGGGAGCACCACCCGATTTTCGGGAGCCTCCCGGCCGTTCCAGGAGAGTAGGCAAGTATGCTTTAAGGAGGTTGATATGGTCTGAAAAAGTTCAATAAGGGCAGTGTCTGTGAATACTAGAGAATTCAGACTCCCCACACACAGCTTCCAAGATAGTGGCAGCTCATATCTCCCTCTGCTGTCAACTGGATGCAGCTTGTATCAGTGCTGCCAACAAGTTTTTGGCTCCAGCACTCTGCTAACTTCTGCCTGATGAAGGTTTACAGCTTCCAACACTGCTGTCATTCTGTTCTGCTCATTTTTAATAGATAGGGTGCACTCTGTCTGGGGCTGCTGCAACACCCACCCCTCTCACACTACTGACAGCTGGACACACTGCAGAGAACACTGACAATGACTGCACACCACACCTCCCACCAGATGCAGGGCATATTTTCCTCTCTGGCTTCCCAGAGCAATATTCCATGCCTGGGATTCCCGCTCTTTTGACATCCAGTCAGGTAAGATCAAGGAGACCTGTGGCTGGCAACAATGTATTGTCCCTTGGCTGCATTAACCCCTGTTGTTACTGCAGTTTTTGTAGTAAGGGCTGTGTGCAGCATATCTCAGCCTTTCTGGCTGCAGAGGCATGCTGGCACCTGTAGTTCCACAGGTTTTAAGGGGGTACCACAGATGCTAAAAGGGTAAGCAGGTGTCCATTCAACTATACATCAGACCCATAGGCTACAACACGTGGCACTTTTTAAATACTGATGATTGGGCACACGACCTAGTATAGGTACACAGCTGTAATCAGTTGGAAGTTTCCTGCTGATTTCTTCAGTAGCCTCTTGGGGTGATTCTGGGTTGGTTGCAGTGATGATGTTGGACGTGGTGGAATGATGTGTTTTGTCTTTGCATGAGTCTGAGTCGCACCACACTTTTTTGTCCCAATTTTTTAAGTGCAGAGTTGCACTTCAGAATTGGATACACGGTGTGTGGAAGGGAATATGGGTGTGGCTAACAAAATCAAAGGAGATGGTGCATCTATGGGAGTGTTGCAGGCATGTTGGGAATGGCAGTTCCGTTCAAAGGCGCTCAACTGCTCACCATACACAGATGAAGACACTGCACCTGCCATTAGGCTGGTGCAAGTTTGGATGGTGCGACTGATGTTGACATATAAGGACACACCAATCAGCATTACAGCGTACACAGATACTAAAAATGGGCATCTCGGTCCTTGTACATACGGCCTCATGGATCTCCACCAGAGAAGGACTTTGTTGCAGCATCAGCATAAAGTCGCAGACGCGACTGTGGCAAATGGGGCAACCGCGGCAAAAGATACAGTCGGCCGACTCAGAATCACCCCCCTCTATCTCTAAAACGGTCTGGTGTGCACATGAAAATGCAGCAAGAAAGCCATGAATGTCTAATATAAGAAATACTTATTTTAGATAAAGTATCCCTACAATAACCATACAACATACTGTAGTTTTTGTAACGTGAGTTTTTTATTTTTTTTATTGCTGTATTATAAATGGCATCGCAGCACACGTAAATTAACATAATTTGTCAAAGTGTCTTTCAGGAATGATTGGGCCTGAGTTGCAGGCAAAACCATAAACATGTACAATGTCATTATACTGTATGTACTGTTTATATCTGGGTTTTTACAGAAGGTATGCCACACCAAATATATATAGTAAATGTTTATCTCGACTAGATAAATATTAGTGATGAGCGGGTTCGGATCCTCGGGATCCGAACCCGCCCGAACTTCACCTTTTTTTTCACGGGTCCGAGCGACTCGGATCATCCCGCCTTGCTCGGTTAACCAGAGCGCGCCCGAACGTCATCATCCCGCTGTCGGATTCTCGCGAGATTCGGATTCTATATAAGGAGCCGCGCGTCGCCGCCATTTTCACACGTGCATTGAGATTGATAGGGAGAGGACATGGCTGGCGTCCTCTCCGTTATAGTAGAAAAGACTGAGTGACTTAGTTATAATTGTGGGGAGGATTGGGGACGGGGAGCATCTGTTAGGGAGTACAGTGCAGGGTTTTGATTAAGCAGGCAGAGATCCGCATAGGCTCGAAGCCACATAAGCACCCGGAATTTTTGTGACATGTGTTGAGGATAGGCAGGGCTAGCCTTAGTGATGGACAGTTCTGGTCAGGTGACCGATAGGTGCCTATGAGGGATGGGTAGGAGGAGTATACGCAGGGGTATATAGTCCTGGGATTAGGCAGCCATCTTCCTCTTGCCAGTTTTTCCTTGGATGTGGTAAGGTGTATTACAGTATAGCTGTTTAGTGTTTGCCTCCTTTCACCCTCTAACTCAATTCCACACTGTTCCAGTTGTTTATAATCCCCTTGCTAGCGCTATGCCCCGTCCCCGTAGGTCAGCACCCCCTTCCCGCCGCCTGGCTGAGGCCGCCCGTCCGCTCGCAGCAGCTGGCTACCGCCGGCCGCGCGTGCGCGGAGTCCCCCCCCGCTGCGCCGCCCGCTGGAGACATGGTGCTGCTCTCCACGGGCGGCGGGGTCTCACCTGCGACTGCCGCTCCCGGAGCCCGGCGGTCAGGCACTTTTTCCCACTGCCGCGGTGAGCGTGTCTGGGAACCCGCCGAGCAGGCCCCGTGACGCCGCTCAAGGGTGCATGCTGCCGGGGCTCTCACCAGCCGGCTCCCCTGCGGGGGCATGGCTGGTACACGATGTAGTCGCGTTACCAGCGGCGTCGGGCGGAGGGCCGGGCCCGCGCTCACACACACTTATGGGGGTGGTTTGGATACCCTTTTCCCCCCAGCCGTTCCCATGGTTTCCACCGCCGCAGTGGGCATGGGGTCGCCGGGTGTAGGCGGCCAGGCATCTGGGATTCCCCCGGGGGCGCTCCCGGTGTCCCAGATCCTGCTGCCGCCGGTCAGTGGCCTGTGGCCCAGTGAGGTGACGCCATCTGCTGGCCAACTCATGGTACAGCAGATGGGGTCAGGGCACAGTTCCATGACCGCTTCATTTGCATCCCGGGGTGGTGCGTATCACGCGGCGCCCGGGAGTTTCCTGCCGGCTGCGTCGGTGTCGGTTGCCTGGTCGGGTGCGCTGCAATTTCCGGTCATGACTTCCGGGGCGGCACCTGATTTCTGAGGGGGTCGGGTCACTTTGTCGTCCCCTTACCTGCCATCGGCGTTTACGCACTCGCAGGGCGGGGTGACATATTGGCCTACGCCGAGTGGTCCGGGGTTTGCCCCGTTTGCAGGTTCTTACGGTGGCGGTTTTACTCCAGGGGCTCACCCGCAGACGCCTTACTGGGCGGCGCCGTTTTCTCAGGCTCCGTATAATTGGCACTCTGGTTTTACCGCCCCGGCCACATGGCCTCCGGCTTTTGGTGTGGCCGGGGGTTCTGCGAGCCCAGCGGCTGTGGACATGCCTGCCCCCCGTTCCCAGACCACAATTTCTGCTTCCCCCCCCTCCGTTGCCTCCGGTTCCCCCCCCCGGAGGCTGCCGCTTTTGTGCCCCCCTTCCCCCCCCTTCTTTTTCCCCATCAGGTGGCGGCGTGCCCGGGGGGATCTCTCCCCCGGTCGGATCATCTGGTGCCAGGGCAGCAGCAACGTCCAGTGAAGTGCAGACGGGAGTGGTGACGCAGGCCGAGCAAGTGGGAACGGGCGCAGCTGGGGGAGCTCGGGTCCCTGATGAGGTGCCGTCCGGCCCCGCCGCCACGTCCGAAGAAGTGGGCGGTCCTTCTGGAACTGGTGAGACAGTTAATTTTTCTTCTGATAGTTCTTCTTCCAGCTCTTCTTCGGATACTAGGTCTTCCGGGTCCCCTAGGCGCCCGCGTAAATTAGCCAAGCTCATTGCGCATCGCTTGCATAAAAGAGATAGGAAGGCTAAGGGCACGGTTTCGGCGGTCACGCCGGACCCTCCGCGTTTTACGGAAATGGTGCACTGCGCAAACACTGCGGTCACCAGGGGTTTGCGTAAACGGATGAGGAAAAAAATTAGGAAGGGTAAATACGTCGACATGTTCACCCTTACGGATGACATGAGGAAGGCGTTCGATAAGGCCAAGAAGGTCGGGGGCATTGGTGAGAATGCGTTTCGCAATTTTCATCAGTGGCTCCTGGGGTTTTTAGTGTTCACAGCATGTTACGCGGAGACGCGGCCGAAGGAGTATCATAACACGGTCAAATATTTGTTCTTGGTGCACGAGATGTACTTGACCTCCAAGGGTTACGCGTGGCGGGACTACGACGAGAAATTCCGTCGTAACCAAGACGGTAACCCGACACTACCCTTGGGGTTTAAGGACGTTGAAGTCTGGTTGGAGGTCACTCAACATAATAGGCCCCTCGCGGAGGCCCAGGGCGGCAAGCCGGGTGTGGGTGCCCGGCCGACCCCGCCTCTAGGGAATAAAGGGAAATGCTTCGCTTTCAACGAGAGCAAGTGTCCCCGGGGTTCTAACTGCCGTTTTCGCCACTCCTGCAAAGTGTGCGGCGGGGGACACCCGGCCAAAGATTGCCCGTCCCCTTCCGGGTCCCGGCCCTCTGAAGCGGCCGAGGTGCCTGGAAGTGGAAAGTAAGGCGTTTTCCCCCATTAACGTCCCTGAATTGACCAGATGGTTGGGTGCTTACCCTGACGTCACTTCAGGGTTGTTTTTGTTGGAGGGTTTCCGTAACAGTTTCAGGCTCCCCATCCCGGATTCGGTCCTCGTGGTCTCCAGGCGAAATTTGAAATCCGCACGCGATTTCCCCTCAGTTGTCTCCCATAAGGTGCAGGCTGAAATCAACTTGGGACGCATGTGCGGCCCTTTCCCGTCACCTCCAGTGCCCCGGCTGTGCATCTCTCCGTTGGGGGTGGTTCCCAAGAAGGCCCCGGGTCAATTCCGCCTCAATCAACATTTGTCGCACCCCCGGGGTGGCTCAGTCAACGATGCCATCCCGGAGGACGCTTGCAGGGTGAGATATGAATCCCTTGATGAGGCTCTGCGGTTAGTCAAAGGGGCGGGTCCAGGCGCCCTCATGGCTAAGCTGGACATCGAGTCCGCTTTCCGCCTCCTGCCCATTCACCCCGATTCCCTCTGTTTCCTAGGTTTCCGGTTAGGGGGTGGATTTTACGTTGACAGGTGCTTGCCCATGGGTTGTTCAATCTCTTGTGCCTACTTTGAGAAATTCAGTTCGTTCTTGCATTGGTGCGTGGTGTTAGCCTCCGGCCACCCGGGGGTTGCCCACTACTTAGACGATTTTCTCTTCGTGGGTCCAAGGGATGAGTTGGTTTGCGGGGACGTGATGAGTTTAGCCCAGAGTTTATTCGGTCGTTTAGGCGTGCATGTGGCCTCGGATAAGACCGAGGGGCCCACGGTGTGTCTCAGTTATTTGGGCATTGAAATCGATCCGGAGGCCGGTTGCTGCCGGCTTCCCGCCGATAAAGTGCAAAAATTGCTGGGGCTCATAGAGCAATGCCTCCTCAGTCGTAGGGTCAGATTACAGCGGTTACAGTCGTTGCTTGGATCTTTCAATTTTGCGTGCAGGATCATACCCATGGGTCGCGTTTTCTGCCGTAAACTTGAGAGGTCCATAGCAGGGGTTCGGAAACCTCACCATACGGTTTACATTTCGTGGGAAATTAGGCAGGATTTAAGAATCTGGTCCACTTTTTTGGTTTCCTTTAACCGGGAGGTGTTATGGCCGGCGGAACGTTGTTCCAACGCCGCCCTGCAACTTTTTACCGATGCCGCCGGGGGTACGGGCTTTGGGGCGTTTTTCAAGACAGAGTGGTGCGCGCCTTGGCCTTCAGCATGGGTTTCCCGAGGTTTTACAAAGAACTTGCTTCTTTTGGAATTGTTCCCTTTGATAGTGGCCGTCGAATTGTGGGCACTCAGCTTGTCGGATCGGAGCATTGTGTTCCGCTGCGATAATCTGGGTGTCGTGCACACGGTCAATAACCAACGCTCGTCCTCCCCGGAAGCGCTGCGATTGTTACTTTATTTAGTGCTTAAGTGCTTGAGGTTTAATATTCATTTCACGGCTGCGCATGTCCCGGGTGTGGACAATAGAATCGCTGACGCACTGTCACGTTTTGAGTTCAATAAGTTTAGGGAACTGGTTCCTGATGCTGCTGTTGGGGGTTTATTGGTTCCGCCCTTCCTGTGGAATCTCGTTGACTAAGGCGGCAGGTTTGCCTCGTCGACGGTATGTGGACAGGTTGGGTGATGGGTTTAACACCACCTCGGTGAGTGGGTCTTGCCTATGCGGGCAAGATACCGTCTTGGGTATTGAAGCCCGGTCTCATTTGGCTGGGCTTGCGCCCTGGTTATGGAGTGTTGTTATCTGTGTTATTTCACTGCGCCTGTTGCGCAAACCCGGAAACGTGTTTTACCCGTCGGTTCTTGAACGGCTAGCATTCAGGAATGGGGGGTGTGAAGTGAATTTTTAAATTTTCCTCCGAGGGGGCCGAATTACAATTGGCATCACTCACGGTCCACGGGAGGTTTTTTGAGTTTTCTCCTTCACTCGGGTTCTTTAGATGCATGATTTGTTTGTTACTATAATGTGTATAAGTTGCTGACGGTAGGAATTTTCTTTTGCAGCTGCTTTGGACGTCTCGGATCAGATTTGGCTTATTGGCCATTCTTTCATTTTTTGGGCGGAGAGGCATCCTATGGCAGGGCGAACAGGCAAATTTTTTGGGGACAAGGTAGTTAGATGGTTGGGCGTTAGAGGTTTGCGTTGGATGGGTTTACTTCGCTTGCTGTTTCGCCATGAGCGAAGGTGGGGGCGGCCCGGCTGGATTGTCATTCACCTCGGGGGGAATGATATGGGTCGAGTCAAAGGCATCGACCTTATCCTAAGTATCAAGGCGGACTTAGTGGCGTTGCGGGCATCCTGGCCCCGAGTGACAGTTGTATGGTCTGACATGGTGCCCCGTTTTCACTGGCGGGGTGCTGTTCGTTTTTCTGCAATTGAGAAAGCGAGGAAGAAAGTTAATTCCGCTGTGTCAGTATACGTGCAGGCGATAGGGGGTTTAGTAGTCAGGCACCCGCTCTTGGTTCTGCGCAATGTACAGTTTTATAGGGAGGACGGTGTTCACCTTTCCCCTGCGGGCATTGGTGTGTTTTTGGAAAGTATCTTCAGAGTAGTGTCGGGTTGAGTCTTTTCTTTTGGTTTTGGTTGGATGGCGGTCTGCGGGTTTTGTTAAAATCCTTGTTGTGGCGGAAAGTCGCTACCAGCCAGCGGTCAAAGTTACATAAGTGGTCACTGTGGGGCACCCCCTTTTGATTGAACAGCGAGTGTGTCCTCCCCTTGCGGGTGGACTACGGATGTTCCTGTGCGGGTTCGTCCACGGCTCTGCTAAAGTAAGGGGGGTGAGTCCTGCACAGTGCGGGTTATGTTAAGGAGGCGGTTGTGAGTCCCCTCCTATTTTATTGTTTATTATAGTTGACTGGTGCTGGTGAGTTGGTAGCGCCTTTTCTCGCCATCCTCCAATATTCTTAGTTTAAACGACAGGTCATCAAACAATAAATATATGTTTGACCTTTAAATCTAGCAGTTGGTGTCTGTGTGGTTATTCTTAGTGATAAGCTAGCTAGTTATAAATGTTAAGTGCGTCAGAATAAAGTCATGGGTGGCTTAAGCAGGCAGAGATCCGCATAGGCTCGAAGCCACATAAGCACCCGGAATTTTTGTGACATGTGTTGAGGATAGGCAGGGCTAGCCTTAGTGATGGACAGTTGTGGTCAGGTGACTGATAGGTGCCTATGAGGGATGGGTAGGAGGAGTATACGCAGGGGTATATAGTCCTGGGATTAGGCAGCCATCTTCCTCTTGCCAGTTTTTCCTTGGATGCCCTCCCACCCGCCCTATAAGGTTGCTTGAGGCTCGCTTTTCAGACCTCTTTTTCATTTCTAGCAGGCTTTGATAGCCAGATGGGCGGAAAGTCGCTACCAGCCAGCGGTCAAAGTTACATAAGTGGTCACTGTGGGGCACCCCCTTTTGATTGAACAGCGAGTGTGTCCTCCCCTTGCGGGTGGACTACGGATGTTCCTGTGCGGGTTCGTCCACGGTTCTGCTAAAGTAAGGGGGGTGAGTCCTGCACAGTGCGGGTTATGTTAAGGAGGCGGTTGTGAGTCCCCTCCTATTTTATTGTTTATTATAGTTGACTGGTGCTGGTGAGTTGGTAGCGCCTTTTCTCGCCATCCTCCAATATTCTTAGTTTAAACGACAGGTCATCAAACAATAAATATATGTTTGACCTTTAAATCTAGCAGTTGGTGTCTGTGTGGTTATTTCTTAGTGATAAGCTAGCTAGTTATAAATGTTAAGTGCGTCAGAATAAAGTCATGGGTGGCTTATACCACCAGTGAGTTTAATCCGTTGTTTCTCTGCCTGAAAAAAAAACGCTCCACCTTATCTGTGCTCACTCAGTGTGCTGCACTGCTGCATATATCTGTGCTGAGTGCACTGCTCATACTGCCTAATTGTGGGGACTGGGGAGCAGTTATAGCAGGAGTACAGTGCACAATTTTGCTGACAGAGACCACCAGTCCAGTATACGTTTGTCTGCCTGAAAAACACTCCTGTGGTGGCTTTTTTTTCCCTTCATACTAGTTTAGCAGTCTGCTGACAGTGTCCACCAGGTCCGTTATTATTATACAGTATCTCCTATATAATAGCCCTATTCTGTGATCTTGTGATTCATTTGCTAACGCTGGGCGGAGTTACAACAGTGGGCGGAGTAGTCAAATGAGTCACAGATCTGGCCAATTCTATAGGACACTAGGAGCAGCTGCAGAAGCAGATAGTATGGACATGGCACAGGCAGGGTGCATACCTCCCAGCTTTCACACACACACACACACACACACACACACACACACACACACACGGCGAAAAGGGGGCGTGGCTTTGCGGGAGGGCCCCCATTTTCGTCAGTGAGGGGGCATGCCCAGCGCTCTGTGAGCTGCTGGCATGGCCCCAGGGGCTGATTATGAGTCTGGGGGGCACAGGATACTTGAGACAGGGGAGCACTATCTCATTGCTGTGCCTGCTGTGGGTTGGGGGCGTGGCCTAATCGCGGGACGCGAGGCCACGCCCCATTATGCAAATGCCGGGATTTTTTTTTTTTTTTTTTTTTTTTTTTATGGTATTTTGGCCCCTCAGCTAGAGGTAAATCCAGAGGAGGTGGTCGCTCCCCCCTACACACCCGCACAGGCAGAAGAAAGCAGGGAGACTGCTGCCTCCCTGCAACACCACAGACCTGCCAATACGCAGCAGCGTGTGCTGACTGTAGCACAATGCTGCCGCTGTTGCTGGCAGGACGGGGGAGCTTCTGAGCTGGGACAGAGCTACTCCAGCCGGGGGGCCCCATAAAACTGTGGGGCCAACGGTACGTACCCCCTGCCCCCCCCCCCCCCCCCCACCCCCTTAATCCGGCTCTGCTGCTGGAACCCCCCCTTAATCCGTACCCCCTGATGCCCCCTCTCCCTCTGTCTCCACTATTCACCGCTGCTCTGCTAAGCAGAACAGCGAGTACAGGAGCTTTCCAACTGCTCCCCCCCCCCCCCCACCGCAGGACACTGCGACCCGCGGGTGGGACAGCGGGACAGACCCCAAAAAATGGGACTGTCCCGCGAAAATTGGGACATTTGGGAGGTATGGGGGTGTGTGAGGGGGTATGCCATACTTGACCCCCACATCAGCATACTCAGCAGGGTCTCTCTGGCAGGGAGGAGCGTCACATTCTGGCACACTCCACGCTTCTTAGCTGTAGTTTTGTGGGTCACCAGCCGCTGTGCACTTTCCGTACTGCCTCTGTTATCTCCAGCCCCTGCGACCCCACCGCTAGCTGCAGCGCTGCCACCCGCAGTGAGTTGCGCCCAGCTCCTTCACACACTTTAGCCGGCGGGTAGCGCTGCAGAAGTCCGCGCTGCTTGCAGGCTCTGACCCCCTCCTCCCTCCAGGATCAGCGTCTCCTGGGAGCTAACCAGTCACTCCCAGTCTCCCCTTACCATAGTGCCCAGCAGCCGTGAGGTCCGCGCCACGTGCATGCTATGACCCCCTCCTCCCTCCAGCCGCAGCATCTCCTGGGGGCTAACCAGTCACTCCCAGTCTCACCTTACCACAGTGCCCGGCAGCTGCGCGAGGTCTGCGGTGTGTGACTGAGGAGGGGGGGAGTGATGCGGACGGGCAGAGGAAGCAGGAATACAGCCTAAGAGAGTCAGCCATGCCAAGTCTCCACCCGCAGCAGATGCCAACAGGTTGGAGTGGAACAGCAGCAGCCAGCAGCAGTGACTCCGGTAAGACACATCTGTCTGTCACCACTGTTCTGTCCCTAATACCAATCTCTCCCGTGCCCTGTGTTCTGTCATGTCCCTGTAACCCCTGGCCTTGACCTGCCACCCTTATCCTGGCCCTTTCACCCTTATCCTGGCCCTTTCACCCTTATCCTGGCCCTTTCACCCTTATCCTGGCCCTGTCACCCTTATGCTGGCCCTGCTACCCCTATCCTGGCCCTGTCACCCCTGTGCTTGTCCTGTCAACCCTATACTGGCCCTGACACCCCTGTCCTGGTCCTGCCGCCCCTACACTGACCCTGTCACCCCTATCCTGTCCCTGTCATTTCTGTCCTGGCCCCTTCGCCCATGTCCTGGCCCCGTCACCCCTGTCCTGGCCCCGTCACCCCTGTTCTGACCCTGTCACCCCTGTCCTGGCCCAGTCAACCCTGTTCTGACCCTGTCACCCCTGTCTTGGCCCTGTTACTGCATACCCTCCAACTACCTTTTTGGCAGGTACAGTACCCGCAGCACCTCCAGACCTCTCCCCAATGCACCACACCTCCGCACCTTCCCCTCCACCACATGCGGCACTCCACCCCTCCCCCACATGCTGTGCCTCCAGACCCCCTACACCACCCGCGGCTCCCACTCCTCCGCCCCTTCACCACCCCCAGCAATCTCCAGGCCCCCTCCACCATTCACCCCCCTTATATGTCTCCCCCACACCTGCCCCCCTCCACCCGCAGCATCTGCAGACACCCTCCTCCATCCGCGGTCCCCCCCTCACCCACCCCTCCCCCACCAATGGCACCCCCGCACCTGCCCCACCACCACCTGCAGCACCTCCGGACCTCCTTCCCCATCTGCCGCAACACCCGTACCTGCCCCTCCCCTACCCATGGCGCCTACGGACCCCTACCCCACCAGTGGCACTCCCGCCCCTTCCCATCCCACAGCACCTCCGGAACCCTTCACCCATCTGCAACATCCCCACACCTGCCCCTCCCCCACCCATGGCACCCCTGCCCCTCCCCCACCTGCAGTGCCTCCGGACCCCTCCCCCATCTGCAACCCCCACTCCTCTGCCCCTCCCCCACCCGCAGCACCTCCCAACCCTTCCCCATCCGGGCCCCACCCCCACTTCCGCTCCCCCTCCATCCGCAGCATCTACAGACACCATCCGCAGTACCCCCCGCACCCGCTACATTCTGTACATTGTGGTCTGCAGGTGCTGTGCACGCCGTCGCAAGGGGCTGCGCCTCCTTCACCATCGCACACCCTTTCATTGTGCAATATTTAACCACTAACAAAGGAATGTAGGTGATACTCCATATAACACAAATATTGAACCCCAGAAAGGCATGCAAGGGTTAAGGGGGCGTAGCCCCTTGCGACGGTGTGAAGAGCGCCCGTAGGGCGCGATGAAGCACCTAGTATTATATATATATATAGCAGTACGGTAGGCCACGGCTGTACCTACCTCTGTGTCGTCAGTGCACTCGTCGTCCATAAGTAATATAATACTATACTATCCATCCATCTACATTGTATACCTGTGGTGGGTTTTTTTTTCTTCATACTAGTTTAGCAGTCTGCTGACAGTGTCCACCAGGTCCGTTATTATTATACAGTATATTATATATATATATATATATATAGCAGTACGGTAGGCCACGGCTGTACCTACCTCTGTGTCGTCAGTGCACTCGTCGTCCATAAGTAATATAATACTATACTATAGTATCCATCCATCTACATTGTATACCTGTGGTGGCTTTTTTTTTCTTCATACTAGTTTAGCAGTCTGCTGACAGTGTCCACCAGGTCCGTTATTATTATACAGTATATTTTATATATATATATATATATATATATATATATATATATAGCAGTACGGTAGGCCACGGCTATACCTACCTCTGTGTCGTCAGTGCACTCGTCGTCCATAAGTAATATAATACTATTGTATCCATCCATCTACATTGTATACCTGTGGTGGCTTTTAGTTGTGCGCATTAAAATATGGAGAACAAAAATGTGGAGGTTAAAAAAATAGGGAAAGATCAAGATCCACTTCCACCTCGTGCTGAAGCTGCTGCCACTAGTCATGGCCGAGACGATGAAATGCCATCAACGTCGTCTGCCAAGGCCGATGCCCAATGTCATAGTACAGAGCATGTAAAATCCAAAACACAAAAGATCAGTAAAATGACCCAAAAATCAAAATTAAAAGCGTCTGAGGAGAAGCGTAAACTTGCCAATATGCCATTTACGACACGGAGTGGCAAGGAACGGCTGAGGCCCTGGCCTATGTTCATGGCTAGTGGTTCAGCTTCACATGAGGATGGAAGCACTCATCCTCTCGCTAGAAAAAAAAAAGACTTAAGCTGGCAAAAGCACAGCAAAGAACTGTGCGTTCTTCGAAATCACAAATCCCCAAGGAGAGTCCAATTGTGTCGGTTGCGATGCCTGACCTTCCTCTTTTTTCTTTCATTTTTCTTTGCATCATGTGCTGTTTGGGGAGTATTTTTTTGAAGGGCCATCCTGCGTGACACTGCAGTGCCACTCCTAGATGGGCCAGGTGTTTGTGTCGGCCACTAGGGTCGCTTAGCTTAGTCACACAGCTGCCTCATTGCGCCTCTTTTTTTCTTTGCGTCATGTGCTGTTTGGGGAGTATTTTTTTGAAGGGCCATCCTGCGTGACACTGCAGTGCCACTCCTAGATGGGCCAGGTGTTTGTGTCGGCCACTAGGGTCGCTTAGCTTAGTCACACAGCTACCTCATTGCGCCTCTTTTTTTCTTTGCGTCATGTGCTGTTTGGAGAGTATTTTTTTGAAGAGCCATCCTGCGTGACACTGCAGTGCCACTCCTAGATGGGCCAGGTGTTTGTGTCGGCCATTAGGGTCGCTTAGCTTAGTCACACAGCTACCTCATTGCGCCTCTTTTTTTCTTTGCGTCATGTGCTGTTTGGGGAGTATTTTTTTGAAGGGCCATCCTGCGTGACACTGCAGTGCCACTCCTAGATGGGCCAGGTGTTTGTGTCGGCCACTAGGGTCGCTTAGCTTAGTCACACAGCTGTCTCATTGCGCCTCTTTTTTTCTTTGCGTCATGTGCTGTTTGGGGAGTATTTTTTTGAAGGGCCATCCTGTCTGACACTGCAGTGCCACTCCTAGATGGGCCAGGTATTTGTGTCGGCCACTAGGGTCGCTTAGCTTAGTCACACAGCTACCTCATTGCGCCTCTTTTTTTATTTGCGTCATGTGCTGTTTGGGGAGTATTTTTTTGAAGGGCCATCCTGTGTGACACTGCAGTGCCACTCCTAGATGGGCCAGGTGTTTGTGTCGGCCACTAGGGTCGCTTAGCTTAGTCACACAGCTACCTCATTGCGCCTCTTTTTTTCTTTGCATCATGTGCTGTTTGGAAATTATGGTTATTGAGGTTAATAATACTATGGGATCAAAATGACCCCCAAATTCTATGATTTAAGCTATTTTTTAGGGTTTTTTGTAAAAAACACCCGAATCCAAAACACACCCGAATCCGACAAAAAAAAATTCGGTGAGGTTTTGCCAAAACGCGTTCGAACCCAAAACACGGCCGCGGAACCGAACCCAAAACCAAAACACAAAACCCGAAAAATTTCCGGTGCACATCACTAATATAGGAAACAGGAAGGGCTGGAGTAACACAATAAGGGCCTTATTCGTGTTGTACACATTGGGCGATGTTCACACAACAGAGCATGCACCAAGTGCCGCTGGGAGTCATGGTGTGCATCTACCATCAGCTGAAGCTCATATGTACTTAAAACATGGTGCCTGCTTCTGTACTGCGGTGTCCAGCCTGCTTAGCCACAGGCCTACCCTTTACCTTGATGTTCCTCGTTTTTGCGTTTAGGCTGAGGATGTGTACGCAATTGCGAATGAGTTTGCAATGACTCCGGTATGTGTCTCTTTTTTCCATCCTGGGCGGGAGCTTCACTTGCTAAGATCAGCAGTTGCGTGGCAACGCAATTGCAGTTTCATTTGCGCACACACACACACATAGGCCCTCATTCCGAGTTGTTCGCTCGCTAGCAGATTTTAGCAGCATTGCACACGCTAGGCCGCCGCCCTCTGAGAGTGTATCTTAGCTTAGCAGAATTGCGAATGAAAGATTAGCAGAATTGCGAATAGAAAATTCTTAGCAGTTTCTGAGTAGCTCGAGACTTACTCCTACACTGCGATCAGCTCAGCCTGTTTCGTTCCTGGTTTGACGTCACAAACACGCCCTGCGTTCGGCCAGCCACTCCCCGTTTCTACAGACACTCCCGTGTTTTATTCTGGCACGCCTGCGTTTTTCCGCACACTCCTAGAAAACGGTCAGTTTCCGCCCAGAAGCAACCACTTCCTGTCAATCACACTCCGATCACTTCAACGATGAAAATTCTTCGTTCGGACGTAAGTAAATCTACTAAGTTTTGTGCTAAAATACTTAGCGCATGCGCACTGCGTACCATGCGCATGCGCATTTTTGCCTTAATCGCTCCGTTGCGAAAATCGGCAACGAGCGAACAACTCTGAATGACCCCCATAGGCCCTAAGTGTGGAAGGGGTACCATGTTGCAGGGGCTGATTTTATGTTTTGCATGATGTCATGTCACCTCTTAGCATGTCAGGGGCTGTTACATGCACAAAAGAGGCGGTCAGAGGATGAACCACCATTGACTACTTATCTTCTTTGCACATAGGACCTGATTTAGAGGTGGACGCATTTAAAACATTGGGTGCAAGTGCCGATGTTTTAAATATGAGAATACATCCGAGGCGCACTGTGCATGCATCTGGATTGTTACCACAAGGGCACACAGATCAGAAGTCTTTACTGGGTGGTGAAGTGGGAGGTGGCTGGTGTTGGCGTGCATGCGGGGCGTCAATGCTCCATATGCTATGCGTAAACGGACCGTTGTGGGGGCGGTGCTTAACCAATGGGGGGCGTGGTGGCGTGAACCGGGGCATTTTGTCTGCATTTTCAAGGAGGCTGCGTGTCATCACATGCAGCTGCTCCGAACTAAAAAAATGCTGGAGGGGTCTCCTGCTGTCGTAGGTAGGCTGCGTCGGCAGGAGGCATCCACAATTTCCGCAATCACACTGTAATTGCGGCACGATCATAATTTCAGTGTGATCGCAGTGGGTGGGCGGTGGGCTGCATGCTGGGCGCCCTTGCCCTGCGATGGGCGGCCCCCAGCATGCAATTTAAAGGATTGCAAATTACTGAATAACCCCCTCAGTGAGTCAGCTAAAAAGGACTTGTGCGCTGCACGTTTTTTCTTCTTCCCCTCATTAGATTTACTTAATGCTGTCTGCAACTGCAGCACTTGCAGCGCCCAGGGCTGTTAACTGCTGCATCTAGTTCACATTTTTCCACAAATTTGGATATATTCTGATTCTAATGTGTTGTAAGGATTGGTTATTTAGTATTTTACAATAATACACACACTTTCCAAAGGTAATTTCTAATTGATACCTAAATACCCTACGAAGGGTAACACCTGACATCGGGCCCGATTGAGACCTGATCGCTGCTGTGCGTTTTCGCACAGTGGGCGATTATCGAACTACTAGGCATGCGTATGCACCGCAATGTGCAGGCGTGTCACCAAACAGCGACAGGATTTCGATTGCACGCCCGTTCGCAAGGTGATTGACAGGAAGAGGACGTTTGTGGGTGGTAACTGCTTGTTTTCTCGGAGTGTCTGGATAAACGCATGCGTTCCCAAGTGTTTTCAGGGAGGGTGTGTGACATCAGCTCCGGCCCCGATCCGCCTGATTGCTTCGCACTGGAGGAGTAAGTATTGAGCTACGTACAGACTGCACAGAATGGGAAAAACATTAGATGGTGAGTGTGATGAGAATGGTTTTGCAGCTGTCCGCTGACTGAGGGGAATAATCGCACAGCGTACACATGTAATCACACACTTGCACGGGGCAAATTTTCTCTCCCCCTGAGCGGCGACTATCTCATCGCAAGACAGTGTAATTTACAGCACAGCGATCAGGTCTGATCGCTGCATCCATAAGGCTGGATGCAGCAATTCTGAAAATATGGCCAAACTTCTGAAAATGCAATTTTCAGAGGTTTGGCTGCCTGCCACATATGCACCAAGCTCCACATGCGATACATGCTGGAGCTTGGATGCAGTGGGCAATGCCAACCGCCTGTGGGCTACTTTCATCTTGCCACTTGAGAGGGATACAAGCAGAGCACTCCCATCACCCCCTGCGGTGCGTGCCTCACTCAACGCATGCACAGACAGACCTCGGGATCTAAGCCAGGAAGTCCCCACACTGCAAAGGACAACTCTTACTGGGAGAGCTGTGCTTTGCTGAAATATTCATGCATACGGTGTTAATAAATGCTGATACGCATGCGATGAGATGCGGAATGCATCGCATTGCGTCATGCATTCCGACCATAAAGTGCCACCTATTCAATTTGTATATCTCATGAACTATAGGGTTGTTACTCTGTTTTTGAAGTTAAAAGTACCAATGTTAGCCTTGTGGTGCGATGCAGCTGCGGTTCTAGATGCATGATTAAAAGGCTGCTCCCATATTGGGGCTGAGAGGGTGTCCGTTTCAGATAATGGTAGCATGCCGACCCCATTTTCTGGGCGTGCCAAGGCCAGTGTCCGTATCTCTCGGCACAGATTTACTGGCCTTGACTGCGGGGTTCAGGTGGCCATTCTGAGCAAGCTTAGGAAGAGTACACAACAGACAGGTATGTGAGTGGACTCAACATTGCGCCGACTGAGGGGCCGATTCAGGCACTGTAAGTATACACACTACCGATCGCCCGCTCGATGTGTCGATCCACTCATCCAGCTGGGCGGGGATTTAAGTGTACCCGTTGGCGATGGCCCCTGCAGCATATCTTTATAGATGCCAGCCATTGGTTGTGCTGCACATCCGACGAGATCTGACTGTGTACTACGTCATCCACAGTCATATCTGGTGTACACCAAAGCCGACAGGCTGGCGATACATCAGCCGTTATATCGCCTAGTGTGTACCCAGCTTAGCCTAACTTAGATGACCGATGGCTGCTAGATGGTTTTTCATGCTGCGTCTTTGGACACAGCACTCTGATCTGCAATTCCGGCAGTGGGTGTCTTTTGTCCACAGACGCCTCCTGCGGCAGTAGCATGTTTTTGCATCTCTGCTGAGTCCAAAGAAGCAGCAGCAATACAAATAGTGTACAACTTAGAATCAGACCCTAATACATTACTTTGTGAACTAAAACGGAACCTGTTTCAGACCTCTGAAAGCTTTGCTACCAGAATGGATATAGATTTGTTGGTGTCTGTTGGTCATTGTCATTTCTGCAATTCATGTGTGTAAGGACAAGGAAAAAAAAGTTCTAAAAACTGGAAATGAATCAACTTTGGGTTTTTATTATCCAGCTAGGCCTCATATTTTCTATAAGGAGAAAAAAAAATAAAAAATAAAAATATATATATATATATATATATATATATATATACAGTATATGTATGTATGTATGTATGTATGTGTGTGTGTGTGTGTGTGTGTGTGTGTATATATATATATATATATATATATATATATATATATATATATAGCGATTGGGGATGCCAAGAGTAGAAAGCCAGCCTAACATGTTAGTTATCATGCCATTTTAAAAGAGTTTTGACATTTTCATCACCCTATATATTTTCCTTGCAGTGTATGCGCTATCCCTGTTTCCTGGAGGGCGTTTCTGCTAATCATTTGGCATCTTTAGGAGAACAGCCCCTGGCTCCCAGTCTCTGTTCATCTATCAGAAGGGACTCTATGCCCAGATAAAATATTACCATCATACATTATGAGAATGCCGTTGCTATGGAAATGTATAGCCACAATACATCACACCCATGACATCACTTAGCTAATGTATTGCTAGGAATACTGTATGTAACAGGAGATGCACCTTATAAACAATGGAATTAAGACAGGGAAATGTTCAGTTAACAGATTTTTACACAGCAAAAAGCAATGGCAATGTGACAGATAAGACATATTCGTAAAATCTCTTTGGCTATATCTATTGTTTATCTTATTTTTTTTCCTGTTGCATGTGTCGAAGAGGCGGAGAAGGTTATGTTATGTATTGTAGTAACGTTTTCATAACAGAGCATGGCAAAAAGTGTTTTATTCTTTAATAATTACATTTGGAAAACATTAGATCCTAAGCATTATGTGCATTAGTGGGAAATTTTGGTAAGCATACAGTTTAAATAGCAGGGCAGGGGCAGGTTTCACCTATCCACAGATGCTGTAAATGACTTCACTCTAATCCCTGTCCCTGATTGTCCAAAGCAATATGTTTCTAACATCTACAGAGAGTATCTGGGGATGTATAGAGTTTTTAACCTGCAAATACACAACTTGATCCTACTGCTTGGCATAAGCAACGTAGACCCATATACAGGCTGGACGCATGTAGAGTACTTCCAACATGACGGAAAATAAGAGAATGTCTGTATGCATGGCAGTGGTGCAAGTAGAAAAAATGTCTCTCCTGCCCCTCAGTCTCCGGCCGTGGTGCGGGTGTCTACCTTCAATTCAGCGCCGATCCGTGACCCAATCAAAGCTCGTGGTCCGGCAGCCAATCAGGAGCCTTGGCTGCCGGTCCGCGAGCACTGATTGGCTCACGGGCCGGCGCTGAATTGAAGGTAGACACTGAGCGGCAGGAGAGGCGCACGCTGCGCTCTCCTCCCCTCAAGCAGCAGCAGCGGTGAGCAGCAGCGGAGGGAGGGAGTGGCGGCCCGGCGGCGGTGGGTACAGCATACCCACGGCTAAATTCTTAAGGGTACGCTGTACCCACCCGTACCCGCCCACTTGCACCGCTGATGCATGGTTATTGACTGATAAAGAATCTAATAATAATAATAATAATAATACTAAATTGAATAAAATAGCTATTTGGTTTAATAATCGGGTGCTGGAATATTGAGCCAATTGCTTCAGTGAAAGCTGCGATATTGCAACACTTGTGGCCATCATTACTCTCTGAGATATCACATATCACAGCCAACCAGCAATCTTGGAGCATCATGATTATATGTTAATGAAACCAACAAAAATACAATTCATTTAATAAGAAATCCAACCAGGCAGAGGCAGAACTCTGGGAGGCAACGGAGTCAGCTGCCGCCGGGCTCCTGCTTTGAAGGAGGGCACCTCCTCCGGTTCCGTGTGTTCAGCGACATTAATCAATTAAGTTAAATGACAGCAGCCGGTATCTCTTCCGTAGCCGACTTCCCCACTAGTCACTACACCTTACAAATCACACCCTCTTTATTATAGATACACTGGAAGCAGACACCTTACTGATGGAGCTATTTGCTCCTATAAAGGAAGCATGAGAATTCTAACTATATGAAGTTTTTTCTCTGACAATTACACGTAACTTCATATAGTTAGAATTCTCATGCTTCCTATGCAAGAGCAGATATCTCCATCAGTAAGGTGTCTGCTTCCAGTGTAATAGGTTGTGGGTTCTAATCCTGGATATGTCACTTGCAAACTAATTGTCAGAGAAATAATCAGCATTGTGAGTGACTGAGCAGATCTATGTAGTGTGTGGCTGGACCCCTACATAGATCTGCCTAGATGCAATGGTTTTGTAGTAGCTTCATATAGTTAGAATCTGCAGGCTTGCTATGCAGGAGCAAGTGTGTGTGTGTGTGTATATGTGTGTGTGTGTGTGTGTGTGTGTATATGTGTGTGTGTGTGTGTGTGTGTGTGTGTGTGTGTGTGTGTGTGTGTGTATATGTGTATATATATATAGTCAGGAAGAAAGACTGCGGCACTCAGGGTCTTGTTTTAGTATAAAGATGTATTAAAAATACATTACAAAGACCATCAACGTTTCGGGGTGTCTAGCCCCTTTGTCATCTTGACAAAGGGGCTAGACACCCCGAAACGTTGATGGTATTTGTAATGTATTTTTAATACATCTTTATACTAAAACAAGACCCTGAGTGCCGCAGTCTTTCTTCCTGACTATCCACAATTGTTGCTGGGGGCACCGGGGCGCTATATTCAGAGGAGGAGTGCCGGGCCATACATGATCTGTATATATATATATATATATATATATAATAAGAATTTACTTACCGATAATTCTATTTCTCGTAGTCCGTAGTGGATGCTGGGGACTCCGTCAGGACCATGGGGATTAGCGGCTCCGCAGGAGACAGGGCACAAAAGTAAAAGCTTTAGGATCAGGTGGTGTGCACTGGCTCCTCCCCCTATGACCCTCCTCCAAGCCTCAGTTAGGATACTGTGCCCGGACGAGCGTACACAATAAGGAAGGATTTTGAATCCCGGGTAAGACTCATACCAGCCACACCAATCACACTGTACAACCTGTGATCTGAACCCAGTTAACAGCATGATAACAGCGGAGCCTCTGAAAAGATGGCTCACAACAATAATAACCCGATTTTTGTAACAATAACTATGTACAAGTATTGCAGACAATCCGCACTTGGGATGGGCGCCCAGCATCCACTACGGACTACGAGAAATAGAATTATCGGTAAGTAAATTCTTATTTTCTCTGACGTCCTAAGTGGATGCTGGGGACTCCGTCAGGACCATGGGGATTATACCAAAGCTCCCAAACGGGCGGGAGAGTGCGGATGACTCTGCAGCACCGAGTGAGAGAACTCCAGGTCCTCCTCAGCCAGGGTGTGCCCCTGACCAAGTAGCAGCTCGGCAAAGTTGTAAAGCCGAGACCCCTCGGGCAGCCGCCCAAGATGAGCCCACCTTCCTTGTGGAATGGGCATTTACATATTTTGGCTGTGGCAGGCCTGCCACAGAATGTGCAAGCTGAATTGTACTACACATCCAACTAGCAATCGTCTGCTTAGAAGCAAGAGCACCCAGTTTGTTGGGTGCATACAGGATAACAGCAAGTCAGTTTTCCTGACTCCAGCCGTCCTGGAAACCTATATTTTCAGGGCCCTGACAACATCTAGCAACTTGGAGTCCTCCAAGTCCCTAGTAGCCGCAGGTACCACAATAAGCTGGTTCAGGTGAAACGCTGACACCACCTTATGGAGAAACTGGGGACGAGTCCGCAGCTCTGCCCTGTCCGAATGGACAATCGGATATGGGCTTTTGTGAGACAAAGCCGCCAATTCTGACACTCGCCTGGCCGAGGCCAGGGCCAACATCATGGTCACTTTCCATGTGAAATATTTCAAATCCACAGATTTGAGCGGTTTAAACCAATGTGATTTGAGGAATCCCAGAACTACGTTGAGATCCCACAGTGCCACTGGAGGCACAAAAGGGGGTTGTATATGCAGTACTCCCTTGACAAACTTCTGGACTTCAGGAACTGAAGCCAATTCTTTCTGGAAGAAAATTGACAGGGCCGAAATTTGAACCTTAATGGACCCCAATTTGAGGCCCATAGACACTCCTGTTTGCAGGAAATGCAGGAATCGACCGAGTTGAAATTTCTTCGTGGGGCCTTCCTGGCCTCACACCACGCAACATATTTTTGCCACATGTGGTGATAATGTTGTGCGGCCACCTCCTTCCTGGCTTTGACCAGGGTAGGAATGACCTCTTCCGGAATGCCTTTTTCCCTTAGGATCCGGCGTTCAACCGCCATGCCGTCAAACGCAGCCGCGGTAAGTCTTGGAACAGACATGGTACTTGCTGAAGCAAGTCCCTTCTTAGCGGCAGAGGCCATGAGTCCTCTGTGAGCATCTCTTGAAGTTCCGGGTACCAAGTCCTTCTTGGCCAATCCGGAGCCACGAGTATAGTTCTTACTCCTCTACGTCTTATAATTCTCAGTACCTTAGGTATGAGAAGCAGAGGAGGGAACACATACACCGACTGGTACACCCACGGTGTTACCAGAACGTCCACAGCTATTGCCTGAGGGTCTCTTGACCTGGCGCAATACCTGTCCAGTTTTTTGTTCAGGCGGGACGCCATCATGTCCACCTTTGGTCTTTCCCAACGGTTCACAATCATGTGGAAGACTTCCCGATGAAGTCCCCACTCTCCCGGGTGGAGGTCGTGCTGAGGAAGTCTGCTTCCCAGTTGTCCACTCCCGGAATGAACACTGCTGACAGTGCTAACACATGATTTTCCGCCCAGCGAAGAATCCTTGCAGTTTCTGCCATTGCCCTCCTGCTTCTTGTGCCGCCCAGTCTGTTTACGTGGGCGACTGCCGTGATGTTGTCCCACTGGATCAATACCGGCTGACCTTGAAGCAGAGGTCTTGCAAAGCTTAGAGCATTGTAAATTGCTCTTAGCTCCCGTATATTTATTAGAGATGAGCGGGTTCGGTTTCTTTGAATCCGAACCCGCACGAACTTCACTTTTTTTTTCACGGGTCCGAGCGACTCGGATCTTCCTGCCTTGCTCGGTTAACCCGAGCGCGCCCGAACGTCATCATGACGCTGTCGGATTCTCGCGAGACTCGGATTCTATATAAGGAGCCGCGCGTCGCCGCCATTTTCACACGTGCATTGAGATTGATAGGGAGAGGACGTGGCTGGCGTCCTCTCCATTTAGATTAGATTTAGAAGAGAGAGAGAGAGAGAGATTGCTGTGATACTGTAGATTAGAAGAGAGTGCAGAGTGCAGACAGAGTTTAGTGACTGACGACCACAGTGACCAGTGACCACCAGAGACAGTGCAGTTGTTTGTTTTATTTAATATATCCGTTCTCTGCCTGAAAAAAACGATACACAGTCACACAGTGACTCAGTCTGTGTGCACTGCTCAGCCCAGTGTGCTGCACATCAATGTATTGTATATAAAGCTTATAATTGTGGGGGAGACTGGGGAGCACTGCAGGTTGTTATAGCAGGAGCCAGGAGTACATGATAAATAATATTATATTAAAATTAAACAGTGCACACTTTTGCTGCAGGAGTGCCACTGCCAGTGTGACTAGTGGTGACCAGTGCCTGACCACCAGTATATTAGTAGTATTGTATACTATCTCTTTATCAACCAGTCTATATTAGCAGCAGACACAGTACAGTGCGGTAGTTCACGGCTGTGGCTACCTCTGTGTCGGCACTCGGCAGGCAGTCCGTCCATCCATAATTGTATTATATACCACCTAACCGTGGTTTTTTTTTTCTTTCTTTATACCGTCGTCATAGTCATACTAGTTGTTACGAGTATACTACTATCTCTTTATCAACCAGTGTACAGTGCGGTAGTTCACGGCTGTGGCTACCTCTGTGTCGGAACTCGGCAGGCAGTCCGTCCATCCATAATTGTATTATAATATATACCACCTAACCGTGGTTTTTTTTTCGTTCTTTATACCGTCGTCATACTAGTTGTTACGAGTATACTACTATCTCTTTATCAACCAGTGTACAGTGCGGTAGTTCACGGCTGTGGCTACCTCTGTGTCGGAACTCGGCAGGCAGTCCGTCCATCCATAATTGTATTATAATATATACCACCTAACCGTGGTTTTTTTTTCGTTCTTTATACCGTCGTCATACTAGTTGTTACGAGTATACTACTATCTCTTTATCAACCAGTGTACAGTGCGGTAGTTCACGGCTGTGGCTACCTCTGTGTCGGCACTCGGCAGGCAGTCCGTCCAACCATAATTGTATTATATACCACCTAACCGTGGTTTTTTTTTCATTCTTTATACCGTCGTCATACTAGTTGTTACGAGTATACTACTATCTCTTTATCAACCAGTGTACAGTGCGGTAGTTCACGGCTGTGGCTACCTCTGTGTCGGCACTCGGCAGGCAGTCCGTCCAACCGTAATTGTATTATATACCACCTAACCGTGGTTTTTTTTTCATTCTTTATACCGTCGTCATACTAGTTGTTACGAGTATACTACTATCTCTTTATCAACCAGTGTACAGTGCGGTAGTTCACGGCTGTGGCTACCTCTGTGTCGGCACTCGGCAGCCCGTCCATAATTGTATATACCAGTGACCTAACCGTGGTTTTTCTTTCTTTCTTTATACATACATACTAGTTACGAGTATACTATCTCTTTATTAACCAGTCTATATATTAGCAGCAGACACAGTACAGTGCGGTAGTTCACGGCTGTGGCTACCTCTGTGTCGGCACTCGGCAGCCCGTCCATAATTGTATATACCACCTAACCGTGGTTTTTTTTTCTTTCTTTATACATACATACTAGTTACGAGTATACTATCTCTTTATCAACCAGTCTATATATTAGCAGCAGACACAGTACAGTGCGGTAGTTCACGGCTGTGGCTACCTCTGTGTCGGCACTCGGCAGCCCGTCCATAATTGTATATACCAGTGACCTAACCGTGGTTTTTTTTTCTTTCTTTATACATACATACTAGTTACGAGTATACTATCTCTTTATCAACCAGTCTATATATTAGCAGCAGACACAGTACAGTGCGGTAGTTCACGGCTGTGGCTACCTCTGTGTCGGCACTCGGCAGCCCGTCCATAATTGTATATACCAGTGACCTAACCGTGGTTTTTTTTTCTTTCTTTATACATACATACTAGTTACGAGTATACTATCTCTTTATCAACCAGTCTATATATTAGCAGCAGACACAGTACAGTGCGGTAGTTCACGGCTGTGGCTACCTCTGTGTCGGCACTCGGCAGCCCGTCCATAATTGTATATACCACCTAACCGTGGTTTTTTTTTCTTTCTTTATACATACATACTAGTTACGAGTATACTATCTCTTTATTAACCAGTCTATATATTAGCAGCAGACACAGTACAGTGCGGTAGTTCACGGCTGTGGCTACCTCTGTGTCGGCACTCGGCAGCCCGTCCATAATTGTATATACCAGTGACCTAACCGTGGTTTTTTTTTCTTTCTTTATACATACATACTAGTTACGAGTATACTATCTCTTTATCAACCAGTCTATATATTAGCAGCAGACACAGTACAGTGCGGTAGTTCACGGCTGTGGCTACCTCTGTGTCGGCACTCGGCAGCCCGTCCATAATTGTATGTACACTGCAGTGCCACTCCTAGATGGGCCCGGTGTTTGTGTCGGCCACTAGGGTCGCTAATCTTACTCACACAGCTACCTCATTGCGCCTCTTTTTTTCTTTGCGTCATGTGCTGTTTGGGGAGGGTTTTTTGGAAGGGCCATCCTGCGTGACACTGCAGTGCCACTCCTAGATGGGCCCGGTGTTTGTGTCGGCCACTAGGGTCGCTAATCTTACTCACACAGCTACCTCATTGCGCCTCTTTTTTTCTTTGCGTCATGTGCTGTTTGGGGAGGGTTTTTTGGAAGGGACATCCTGCGTGACACTGCAGTGCCACTCCTAGATGGGCCCGGTGTTTGTGTCGGCCACTAGGGTCGCTTATCTTACTCACACAGCGACCTCGGTGCAAATTTTAGGACTAAAAATAATATTGTGAGGTGTGAGGTATTCAGAATAGACTGAAAATGAGTGTAAATTATGGTTTTTGAGGTTAATAATACTTTGGGATCAAAATGACCCCCAAATTCTATGATTTAAGCTGTTTTTTAGTGTTTTTTGAAAAAAACACCCGAATCCAAAACACACCCGAATCCGACAAAAAAAATTCGGTGAGGTTTTGCCAAAACGCGTTCGAACCCAAAACACGGCCGCGGAACCGAACCCAAAACCAAAACACAAAACCCGAAAAATTTCAGGCGCTCATCTCTAATATTTATGTGGAGAGAAGTCTCCAGACTTGATCACACTCCCTGGAAATTTTTTCCTTGTGTGACTGCTCCCCAGCCGTTCAGGCTGGCATCCGTGGTCACCAGGACCCAGTCCTAAATGCCGAATCTGTGGCCCTTTAGTAGATGAGCACTCTGCAGCCACCACAGAAGAGACACCCTTGTCCTTTTACTCTAAGCAGCTCTTTAGGAGAGCCACCTAGATTGCACCCTTCTCGGCCGGGCACAAAAATCTAACTGAGGCTTGGAGGAGGGTCATAGGGGGAGGAGCCAGTGCACACCACCTGATCCTAAAGCTTTTACTTTTGTGCCCTGTCTCCTGCGGAGCCGCTAATCCCCATGGTCCTGACGGAGTCCCCAGCATCCACTTAGGACGTCAGAGAAATATATATATATATATATATATATATATATATATATATATATATATATATGTAGGGTGGGGGGCACAAATATTTTCCTGGCAACTGGGACAAACTTACGCCACTGCATCTAGGATTACATTTAGAAAATGTGCTACTTCTTTTGCATACTTAAAAATAAACCTGGATGAGTTGTAGAAGACAGAGTATAAGTGCTACTGTTCACCAATTATACAGCCTAAGTTATGAGTTCTGTTTTGCTAACCTCATAGATGTTAAACCTAGGCTGGAGAGTACAGGTGCCCTCTGGGTCATTATACTACTACCGGCCCCAGATCCTTCATTCTGTACAAAGAGCACTACAAGATAATACAACATACAGTACAGCCATTTCCGGGCTCATTTGTCATTGGTGTCGTTATTGTTGATTAGATCAAATAAAAGGTAATTTCTAATGTCTCCCCCTCCACACACAGGGTCTTTGTGAGGCTTTTTATTGTCTCCAGCTAGACATGTTAATCGGTCAAAAGCCTTCCCGTTGCCGTTTCTTGTTTATCAGCCCACCAATCTGTACAGGCTTGCTGTTTAAATTCTGCCATCTAAATCGTTTTGTTTTATTATCCCCATCATATGCTATTAAGAGGCACAGAAACAAAATATATATGCATATACTTTTAGAAAGGTTATTATTATTCCTAATTATTTAGCTTGTGCTCTCATATAGACAGATAATATTACACTAGTGTATTCTGATTTGTTTAGTTAGAGATATATATAATAAACACATTAAGGGGTCTAATTATCAAACACATCCTCGGAAAATTGTATTTTCAGAACATTACTGCATTTTTGAGCATTGGTGTTATTTAACAAACATGCAACACAACAGATATCAGCATTATAAGCATTTCCAATTGGATCCCTCTAAGAGCAAAATGTGGAGAGAAGCCTATAGGCTTCTATAGGGTAATGTCAGCAAAAGTTTGCATTATCCACTGCATCCAAGCACCTGAATGCATCACTTTTTTCGGTGCTTGGTACAGAGGCGGAACTACCGCCAGTGCAACCAGTGCGTTGCACTGGGGCCCGCCTCTGTCCAGGGGCCCAAAGCATGTAATGAGTCAAACTGACTAATTACATGCCGCTGTGCGCTGCGGGCAACCGCTGCCCGCAGCGCACAGCCGCCCGGAGAGAGGAGAGGAGCAGCGGTACGGGGGAAGGAGGAGGAGGGAGGTGAAGGAGGGAGCCGCAGCAGCGCTTTACTACTGGTGGAGGCGCTGCTGCTGCTGCCCCTCTGCTTCACTATAGGCTGTCTTCCGAGAACAGCCTATAGTGAAGCAGAGGGGCAGCAGCAGCAGCGCCTCCACCAATAACACAGCGCTGCTGCGGCTTCCTCCTCCACCTCCCTCCTCCTCCTTCTCTCCAGCCCGGGAATCGTCTGACGCTGCACCGAGGAGCCTGAGCCAGCGGAGAGGGTAAGTATAATTCTTCTTTCTTTCTTTCTTTCTTTCTTTCTTTCTTTCTTTCTTTCTTTCGACTGCCTGCCGCTATGTGTAAAAATGGGGGACTGCCTGCCGCTATGTGTAAAAAGGGGGAATCTGCCTGCCGCTATGTGTAAAAATGGGGAATCTGCCTGCCGCAATGTGTAAAAATGGGGAATCTGCCTGCCGCAATGTGTAAAAATGGGGAATCTGCCTGCCGTAATGTGTAAAAAGGGGGACGCTGCCTGCCGTAATGTGTAAAAAGGGGGACGCTGTCTGCCGTTATGTGTAAAGTGTACGCTGTCTGCCGCTATGTTTAACAAGGGCACGCTGTCTGCTGTTATGTGTAAAAAAATGTACGCTGTCTGCCGCTATGTGTAACAAGGGCACGCTGTCTGCCGTTATGTGTAAAAAGGGGATGCTGTCTGCCGTTATGTGTAAAAAGTGCACGCTGTCTGCCGTAATGTGTAAAAAGGGGACGCTGTCTGCCATAATGTATAAAAATAAGATTTTACTTACCGATAAATCTATTTCTCGTAGTCCGTAGTGGATGCTGGGGACTCCGTCAGGACCATGGGGATATAGCGGCTCCGCAGGAGACAGGGCACAATAATAAAAGCTTTAGGATCAGGTGGTGTGCACTGGCTCCTCCCCCTATGACCCTCCTCCAAGCCTCAGTTAGGATACTGTGCCCGGACGAGCGTGCATAATAAGGAAGGATATTGAATCCCGGGTAAGACTCATACCAGCCACACCAATCACACCGTACAACCTGTGATCTGAACCCAGTTAACAGTATGATAACAACGAAGGAGCCTCTGAAAAGATGGCTCACAACAAGAATAACCCGATTTTTGTAACAATAACTATGTACAAGTATTGCAGACAATCCGCACTTGGGATGGGCGCCCAGCATCCACTACGGACTACGAGAAATAGATTTATCGGTAAGTAAAATCTTATTTTCTCTGACGTCCTAGTGGATGCTGGGGACTCCGTCAGGACCATGGGGATTATACCAAAGCTCCCAAACGGGCGGGAGAGTGCGGATGACCCTGCAGCACCGAATGAGAGAACTCCATGTCCTCCTCAGCCAGGGTATCAAATTTGTAGAATTTAGCAAACGTGTTTTTCCCTGACCAAGTAACTGCTCGGCAAAGTTGTAAAGCCGAGACCCCTCGGGCAGTCGCCCAATATGAGCCCCCTTCCTTTTGGAATGGGCTTTTACCGATTTTGGCTGTGGCAGGCCTGCCACAGAATGTGTAAACTGAATTGTATTACAAATCCAGCGACCAATCGTCTGCTTAGAAGCAGGAGCACCCATCTTGTTGGGTGCATACAGGCTAAACAGCGAGTCAGATTTTCTGACTCCAGCCTTCCTGGAAACATATTTTTCAGGGCCCTGACAACGTCAAGTAACTTGGAGTCCTCCAAGTCCCTAGTACCCGCAGGTACCACAATAGGTTGGTTCATGTGAAAAACAGAAAACACCTTAAGGAGAAATTGAGGACGAGTCCTTAATTCTGCCCTGTCAGAATGAAAAATTAAGTAAGGGCTTTATATATGATAAAGCCGCCAATTCTGTCACACGCCTGGCTGAAGCCAGGGCTAATAGCATCGTCACCTTCCATGTGAGATATTTTAAGTCCACAGTGGTGAGTGGTTCAAACCAATGTGACTTTAGGAAACTCAAAACCACATTGAGATCCCAAGGTGCCACTGGGGCACAAAAGGAGGCTGTATATGCAGTACCCCTTTTACAAACATCTGAACGTCAGGCACTAAAGCCAGTTCTTTCTGGAAGAAATTCGACAGGGCCGAAATTTGAACCTTAATGGACCCTAATTTTAGGCCCATAGACAGTCCTGTTTTCAGGAAATGTAGGAAACGACCCAGTTGGAATTCCTCTGTAGGGGCCTTCTTGGCCCCACACCACGCAACATATCTTCGCCAAATGCGGTGAAAATGTTTTGCGGTTACATCCTTCCTGTCTTCGACCAGGGTAGGGATGACTTCATCTGGAATGCCCTTTCAGGATCCGGCGTTCAACCGCCATGCCGTCAAACGCGGCCGCGGTAAGTCTTGGAACAGACAAGGCCCCTGCTGGAGCAGGTCCTTTCTTAAAGGTAGAGGCCACGGGTCTTCCGTGAACATCTCTTGAAGTTTCGGGTACCAAGTCCTTCTTGGCCAATCCGGAACCACGAGTATCATTCTTACTCATCTCCCTCTTATGATTCTCAGTACTTTTTGTATGAGAGGCATAGGAGGGAACATATACTCTGACTGGTACATCCACAGTGTTACCAGAGCGTCCACCGCTATTGCCTGAGGGTCCCTTGACCTGGCGCAATATCTAGTTTTTTGTTCAGGCGGGACGCCATCATGTCCACCTTTGGTTTTTCACAACGGTTTACAATCATGTGGAAGACTTCCCGATGAAGTCCCCACTCTCCCGGGTGGAGGTCATGCCTGCTGAGGAAGTCTGCTTCCCAGTTTTCCACTCCCGGAATGAACACTGCTGAGAGTGTTATCACATGATTTTTCGCCCAGCGAAGAATCCTTGCAGTTTCTGCCATTTCCCTCCTGCTTCTTGTGCCGCCCTGTCTGTTTACGTGGGCGACTGCCGTGATGTTGTCCCACTGGATCAATACCGGCTGACCTTGAAGCAGAGGTCTTGCTAAGCTTAGAGCATTGTAAATTGCCCTTAGCTCCAGTATATTTATGTGGAGAGAAGTCTCCAGACTCGATCACACTCTCTGGAAATTTTTTCCTTGTGTGACTGCTCCCCAGCCACTCAGGCTGGCATCCGTGGTCACCAGGACCCAGTCCTGAATGCCGAATCTGCGGCCCTTTCATAGATGAGCACTCTGCAGCCACCGCAGAAGAAACACCCTTGTCCTTGGAGACAGGGTTATCCGCTGATGCATCTGAAGATGCGATCCGGACCATTTTTCCAGCAGATCCCACGTAAAGGTTCTTGCGTGAAATCTACCGAATGGGATCGCTTTGTAAGAAACCACCATTTTTCACAGGATCCTTGTGCAATGATGCACTGATACTTTTCCTGGTTTTAGGAGGTTCCTGACTAGCTCTGATAACTCCCTGGCTTTCTTCTCCGGGAGAAAACATCCTTTTCTGGACTGTGTCCAGAATCATCCCTAGGAACAGTAGACGTGTCGTCGGAAAAAACTGCGATTTTGGAATATTTAGAATCCACTCGTGCTGTCGTAGAACTACTTAAGATAGTGCTACTCCGACCTCCAACTGTTCTCTGGACCTTGCCCTTATCAGGAAAGCGTCCATATTTCTTTTAAGAAGAATCATCATTTCGGCCATTACCTTGGTAAAGACCCGGGGTGCCGTGGACAATCCAAACGGCAGCGTCTGAACTGATAGTGACAGTTCTGTACCACGAACCTGAGGTACCCTTGGTGAGAAGGGCAAATTTGGACATGTAGGTAAGCGTCCCTGATATCCAGTGACACCATATCGTCCCCTTCTTCCTGGTTCGCTATCACTGCTCTGAGTGACTCCATCTTGATTTGAACGCTTGTATGTAAGTGTTCAAATATTTCAGATCTCACCTAGCCGTCTGGCTTCAGTACCACAATATAGTGTGGAATAATACCCCTTCCCTTGTTGTAGAAGGGGTACTTTGATTATCACCTGCTGGGAATACAGCCTGTGAATTGTTCCCAATACTGCCTCCCTGTCGGAGGGAGACGTTGGTAAAGCAGACTTCAGGAACTTGTGAGGGGGAGACGTCTCGAATTTCCAATGTACACCTGGGATACTACGTGTAGGATCCAGGAGTCCACTTGTGAGTGAGCCCACTGCGTGCTGAAACTCTTGAGATGACCCCCTACCGCACCTGAGTCCGCTTGTACGGCCCCAGCGTCATGCTGCGGACTTGGCAGAAGCTGTGGAGGGCTTCTGTTCCTGGGAATGGGCTGCCTGCTGCAGTCTTCTTCCCTTTCCTCTACCCCTGGGCAGATATGACTGGCCCTTTTGCCCGCCTGCCCTTATGGGGACGAAAGGACTGAGACTGAAAAGACTGTGTCCTTTTCTGTTGAGATGTGACTTGGGGTAACAAAAGGTGGATTTTTCAGCTGTTGCCATGGCCACCAGGTCCGATGGACCGCCCCTTTATACGGCAATACTTCCATGTGCCGTCTGGAATCTGCATCACCTGACCACTGTCGTCTGGCAGATATGGACATCACATTTACTCTTGATGCCAGAATGCAAATATCCCTCTGCGCATCTCGCATATATAGAAATGCATCCTTAAAATGCTCTATAGTCAATAAAATCTTGTCCCTGTCAAGGGTATCAATATTTTCAGTCAGGAAATCCGACCAAGCCCCCTCAGCGCTGCACATCCAGGCTGAGGCGATTGCTTGTCGTAGTATAACACCAGTATATATGTATATACTTTTAGGATATTTTTCAGCTTCCTATCAGCTGGCTCCTTGAGGGCTGCCGTATCTGGAGACGGTAACGCCACTTGTTTTTATAAGCGTGTGAGCGCCTTATTCACCCTAAGGTGTGTTTCCCAACTTGCCCTAACTTCTGGCGGGAAAGGGTATACCGCCAATAATTTTCTATCGGAGGAAACCCACGTATCATCACACACTTCATTTAATTTATCTGATTCAGGAAAAACTACAAGTAGTTTATTCACACCCTACATAATACCCTTATTTGTGGTACTTGTAGTATCAGAAATATGTAACACCTCCTTCATTGCCCTTAACATGAAACGTGTGGCCCTAAAGGAAAATACGTTTGTTTCTTCACCGTCGACACTGGAGTCAGTGTCCGTGTCTGTGTCTGTGTCGACCGACTGAGGTAAATGGGCGTTTTTACAAGCCCCTAACGGTGTCTGAGACGCCTGGACAGGTACTAATTTGTTTGCCGACCGTCTCATGTCGTCAACCGACCTTGCAGCGTGTTGACATTATCACGTAATTCCTAAATAAGCCATCCATTCCAGTGTCGACTCCCTAGAGAGTGACATCACCAATACAGGCAATTTGCTCCGCCTCCTCACCAACATCGTCCTCCTACATGTCGACACACACGTACCGACACACAGCACACACACACAGGGAATGCTCTGACAGAGGACAGGACCCCACTAGCCCTTTGGGGAGACAGAGGGAGAGTTTGCCAGCACACACCAAAAACGCTATAATTATACAGGGACAACCCCTTATACAAGTGTTTTCCCTTATAGCATTTTTATATATGTAATCATATCGCCAAATAAGTGCCCCCCCTCTCTGTTTTAACCCTGTTTCTGTAGTGCAGTGCAGGGGAGAGCCTGGGAGCCTTCCTCACAGCAGAGCTGAGCAGGAAAATGGCGCCGTGTGCTGAGGAGAATAGGCCCCGCCCCCTTTTCGGCGGGCTCTTCTCCCGGAGTTTGTGAGATCTGGCAGGGGTTAAATACATCCATATAGCCTCAAGGGCTATATGTGATGTATTTTAGCCATAAAAAGGTATTATACATTGCTGCCCAGGGCGCCCCCCCCAGCGCCCTGCACCTTCAGTGACAGTTGGTGACTGTTGGTGAAGTGTGCTGACAACAATGGCGCACAGCTGCAGTGCTGTGCGCTACCTTATGAAGACTGAAAGTCTTCTGCCGCCTGTTTCTGGACATCTGGACCTCTTCAACTTCGGCATCTGCAAGGGGGGTCGGCGGCACGGCTCCGGGACCGGACTTCATGGCTGGGCCTGTGTTCGATCCCTCTGGAGCTAATGGTGTCCAGTAGCCTAAGAAGCAAATCCATCCTGCACGCAGGTGAGTTTACTTCTCTCCCCTAAGTCCCTCGTAGCAGTGAGCCTGTTGCCAGCAGGACTCACTGAAAATAAAAAACCTAACTTAAACTTTTATTCTAAGCAGCTCAGGAGAGCCACCTAGATTGCACCCTTCTCGTCGGGCACAAAAATCTAACTGAGGCTTGGAGGAGGGTCATAGGGGGAGGAGCCAGTGCATACCACCTGATCCTAAAGCTTTTATTATTGTGCCCTGTCTCCTGCGGAGCCGCTATATCCCCATGGTCCTGATGGAGTCCCCAGCATCCACTAGGACGTCAGAGAAAAGAGGAATCTGTCCGCTGTAAGGTGTAAAAGGGTCTCTACCTGGTGTAGTGGTGCTACTGTGCGGCGTAATTTGAAGAATGGAGACTACTGTGCACCATTTTATGAATTGGTATTATTTTGTGGCCACACCCCTTCCCCACAAAGCCAAGCCACTATGTATTTTTGCGCGCGCCTACGGCGCGCACTGCCCCTGTTTTGCATGCAGGGGTGGGGCTCCGATACTGTTTCTTGCACACAGTGCTAAAATGTCTAGTTACGGCACTGTTGCTAGGTATCCATTTCTCAGGCCCTGAGCAGGTCCCCCTCACCAGATCCTCTCCAGGGGTGAGGGGGTGGACTTGGATGGGATGTGGGTGGGTGGGGGGGCCAAAGCATTTTGTCGCACCTGGGCCCACCGCTCGCTAGTTCCGCCACTGGCTTGGTACATAGAGGAAATGCAGCCTAAGTCCAAAAACGTCAGTGTCCTGGTTTCTGGACGCATTTTCAGTTTAGTACATCCTGCTCTATCAGTTCCTGAATTCCACAAATTGGAACAACCAAAGACACTATACTGTATATATATTCAAAAGTTCTTCACTGCATGCTGCCATGAATTCTGCAAAGTTTGTTACTGTATTCCCAATCAATGAATTTTGGTTAGTAACTTTTGTGGTTAGTACATACTTTAATAAATACCTTTTAAACATATAAATCGAAAACGGCAATCTGACTACAGTATTAGTAAAGTATTATTTACATTTTTTATTCATCCCAGTTTCTTTGCTATCAGTGAACATCATTATAATAAGAATTTACTTACCGATAATTCTATTTCTCATAGTCCGTAGTGGATGCTGGGGACTCCGAAAGGACCATGGGGAATAGCGGCTCCGCAGGAGACTGGGCACAAAAGTAAAAAGCTTTAGGACTACCTGGTGTGCACTGGCTCCTCCCCCTATGACCCTCCTCCAAGCCTCAGTTAGGATACTGTGCCCGGACGAGCGTACACAATAAGGAAGGATTTTGAATCCCGGGTAAGACTCATACCAGCCACACCAATCACACCGTACAACTTGTGATCTGAACCCAGTTAACAGCATGATAACAGAAGGAGCCTCTGAAAAGATGGCTCACAACAACAATAACCCGATTTTTGTAACAATAACTATGTACAAGTAATGCAGACAATCCGCACTTGGGATGGGCGCCCAGCATCCACTACGGACTATGAGAAATAGAATTATCGGTAAGTAAATTCTTATTTTCTCTAACGTCCTAGTGGATGCTGGGGACTCCGAAAGGACCATGGGGATTATACCAAAGCTCCCAAACTGGCGGGAGAGTGCGGATGACTCTGCAGCACCGAATGAGAGAACTCCAGGTCCTCCTCAGCCAGGGTATCAAATTTGTAGAATTTAGCAAACGTGTTTGCCCCTGACCAAGTAGCTGCTCGGCAAAGTTGTAAAGCCGAGACCCCTCGGGCAGCCGCCCAAGATGAGCCCACTTTCCGTGTGGAATGGGCTTTGTCAAAGTCAGAAAAATATCTCTATGCACACTAACATATTTGCACCTCACACAGGTCCGTGCTGCGCATGCGTACGCTCTCCCGTACGTGCGCATACTCACAGTCGCGGGCACCCGCAGGCGCACGGTATGCGTATTTACGGTAGAGTTTATGTGATCGTAGCGTGCGACTCAATCGTTACATATTTCCACTATATAACGTATTTTGTAGATCATGGTCCCTTTGATAGATTCTGAAAGTTTGGTTAATATAGAATGTTCGTGAACAGAGAAATCCCTCTTTGTTTGATACGAAGGGTCAGACAGGAGTAATACAGTGGTGTTTAGTACCCATCGGAAGAGTATTTAATTAGCAATATTCCGGTGTTGGTTTGAAGCGGATTAATCGCTCGTGCGAATAGTTATGGACATAAGAAGTTTATGAACATTTACTGTATTTGCACTTACTTATCCATGCGGCGGGAAACCCAGTTTCCCTCCCACCTGAGCTGTTGGAAATAGTCACGGCCCACCTGTATGAATCAACCTATGACCTTTTGTTATAATGCGAAGCCGAATTCCTGTGTCCAATGAACAATGAGATTGTAGGGACCATTGAATTGTATTGTGTGTGGGGCATAAATAGGCAGGCCGACCATATCCAGTTCACTCTCTTCAACGGTTCTCATTGCTGATAATCGGGAGCTGGATATCGAGGCGCATGCGATCGTTTCCCCTTGTGCGTAAGTGTTTCTCCGCAACTATATTGATCTTCTTGTTATTGTGGGCCAATTTCTCTCTCTCTCTCTCTTCTCCTCTTTCTCTCTTATTTTCCCTTAAATAGTAATTGTATTATATTTCCTGTGTAGTTATCTGGTTAGGTAGTCTATGTTATATTGTAGTGTATGATTTGTATTTGTATTAATTCTTTTGCAAGTATATCATTCATAATATATATATATTAGGCGTTGGACCCTAAGCACAGTATCTGTGTATTTCTTATAGTGTTAAGTATTCTCAGAGCGTCGGTGACGCTAGAACAGCTTTAAAGGTAATAAGGTTATACTGTGTTGCATTTACACCCTATCTCTACACTAAGGTTTTACAGCATACTGCATTGTTTATGGTTTAGATACAAAGGTTTAACATTGTTAGCGTCAGCGCCGCTGGTGATCTCCTCGTGGTCCCGAGCGTCCGCTACGCTATAGCGAATCATTACGTTAGTCAGCAGCCAATAGCGTGCCTGCCTGTGATCTCTTGGCCGTGAGCGAACGTGACGCTTGAGCGTCTCGACTACGGCTAAGCGATTGTTACGCAACGAGCGTAACCTTACGGTACTCCATACGTAAATAGCGTACAGTGTTCTTAGACCTCATAAAGGGTATTATATAAGATAAATATTTAGCTTTATCAATTGGGGGCTCATCCTGTCCTTCACATATCTGCACTAGGTAATTTCAGCAGACATTATCCAGCAGCAAAGGGCGGGAGATCATATTCCTCGTAGTGCTGTTTGGATAAGCGTCTGCTTCTCTTAGTAAAGGGTGCTGAAGGAATCCGGGAACCGGAGGTAAGAACAACACGCTAGTCTCTTTTAAAACTGTTTATTTTTCTGTCTTGCGTACACACGCACGCATATCTGCATTTCTTTTCATTAGTGTATTTTCATATATCACTCTCCTGTTTGCTATTGTATAATTGATAAACGTGCTAAGAGAGATTTGCCGCTATTTCATAGTTTAAGAGTAAAAAGGTAATATAGTTAAAGTATAGACAAACACAGCTGTGCCTGAGAGACAAGGCGAAGTCAGTGTGGTGCGCGGTAGATGATAAAGGATCATCTACATTGATAAACGTATAAATTGTGTTACGGTGGATCTTTGCTTTGCGTACACGTGTCTCTAACAAAGGACTGAGACTTGCGTACGCAACCCAAGGGCCGACGCATGCAGCGTATATCACGCAACGGAGCGTACGGGTACGCCCACGTAACTCAAATCACAAGTGTTAATTTTTTTTCAACGTGATAAATAGCGCAACGCGGTAAATAACGCAAGGCGATAAATCGCGCAAATCTATTTTAACATTCGAAATTTAAATTAACAGATCCTTCTCCTAATTTGTAACACATCTGGTCTAAAGAGAAATTTCTGCGCAGAAATAGAAATAGAAACAAAAGTGTATATGTGGTGAGTGAGTGTTTGTTTTTACAATTTTTGAGGTTGAACCACAAGAAAAGTCGAGTTCTCGTGAGGTACATGCGTGTAAGTGACGTACATGGTGGCTAGGGAGGCATCCCTGGTTAAAACATACAATTTGAGCATTAGAGTGTAGCAGACCAGGAGGTCATACTGTAACAGACCAGGAGGTCATAGCAGACCAGCAGGTTCAGGTACAGCAGACAAGGAAGTCCGCTATACAGTCCACAGGCACAACACCAAGAAAGGGTTGGTGCAACACCCATATAGGCCATACAAGCTCTGGCTGAAGGAATTCGCAGCCGTAATTTTCGATTCCACTGGTCGCTCCGTACATAAGATTAGTTGCTTATGTGCTGAACGATTGTACCGCACGTAATTGTGTACATTAGTAAACCTGACCGGTACTATTTGTGTACGAAGGTCATAAACGCTATTTGTACATTCTAACGTGATTTGTGTAATTTTTTATTTTAAGGGAGGTTCGCTGCTCACTCAGGAACTATCCAACAACCAATAGTTACTGGAAAGAGTAAGTGTTCTTCGGATCACCCTCACAGGTTCCAGTAAATAGAGGTTCAGGTCGCAGGGGCCCTGGGTCGAGTACGCCAGCACCATATCGGTGTGATCAGGTCGTATTGGTCGGCGTGGGCGAGTGAGTGGGGTACTCGGTAAACCGCCACCGTCAGCCTATTTTGAACATTTTGGTTTGCGTAAGGGTTGGCTGAATAAAGCAACACCTTCGAACTATGGGGGCCACTTGTTCAGGTAGGGGGCGATCAACCTCGGTTCGGGTTGATTCAGTGAACCGACCAGTCGGGTCGGCAAGGTACGTAATGTGTGAGAAATACGGAAGTCACACAGAAGCTTTATGTGATGAATGGGAGAGAATGACAATACATGACGGGGAGAAATTCCCAAGAGTAGGTAGCTTCAGCACAGAAGTGTTAACGAATTTAAGGAGAAGGATATGTCTCATTAAATCAGCCAAGAGACGAATCAAGCATTATGATTATTTACAGTTGTGGCAACAGGAGGGTGACATACAGAGAGGATTGGCTCAGGCGGCGGGATCTGGCTCGATCAGAAAACTGATAGCCACGGCCCCACCGCCACCATACATATCAGGAGAGAAATTGGTTGCGGAGAATGACGCATTAAGGTGTAACAAACAAACACTTAGCAACTGTGTAAATGTTAAAGATAATGTTAACCAATTAACCAATGCAAGTATTAACCCGTGTAAGTTGTACCCTGTTTTGAACTTTCCTCAGGAGTGTGATCAAGAGGACGAATCGGCAACAATTTCAGCGCTCTCTCTAGCAGCCACCATAGCAGAGACCACAGTAGGCACAGCTCCACCCCCGAGATTAGTAACAAAGGCCCCTAGCGGAGGGATAGGTGAGGTCGTATCAACGGGTAAGTACGGCACCATACACTATGCTGAAACTATTTCACCACAGCCTGTAGAATCTACACAGAATGAGGTTGTTAGAGTTAATCCTGTTAAGGTAATAGTAGTTCCAAATGGGAAAACAGACACTTCAGGAGTCACTCCTGTTAGGAACATTGCCATGTATAGCCCATTTTCCCGAATGGAATTAAGGACCATAGTGTCGGAATTCCCTGACCCTAGAAAAGACTTAGTTGCCAGCCAAAAATACATCAGAGACCTAGGTAACACTGTAGAGCCCAACAATAAAGACTGGCAGATATTGCTGAGAGCATGTTTACCCTCCAATGTCGACGCAGCTCAATTTTTAGCTGACTGTGGATTAGATCAGGATGTACCTCTTACAGAAGTATACAACAAAGACAATGTAAAAAGAATAAGTTTACAGTTAAAGGAGTATTTCCCAGCCGTAGTTAAATGGAACAAAATATTCTCCATTAAACAGAAGGAGTCAGAAACAGCTGCAGAGTATTTTCACAGAGCATTATCAGAAATGGCAAAATACACAGGCATAGAGGACATTAAAACAAACATAAACCATCGAGAAGTAGCAGTATCGGTACTGATGGATGGTTTAAAAGAGTCATTGAAGACTAGGGTACAGACCACACAACCATGTTGGCGAGGTCTGTCTGTGGCTACTTTGAGAGAGGCTGCTATTGATCACGATAGGAACATCACCAGACACAGGGAACAACAAGGTGATAAGTTAATGGCAGTAAGTATACAGGCCCTGACCACAAGGCAGCCTTTGTTTATATCACCAAACCCTGTGGGTAAGTCAAATGTGGTTACTTGTTATTCTTGTCATAAACAGGGACACATGGCACGAGATTGTAGAGTGAAGAATTCACGAAACTCATACCAACCCCCTAGACAACGACACGACACACGACATTGGGATCAGGGTCCGCAGAAACGGAGTTATGAGCCACATGCAGGGGAAACAAAAAGATATCCCCCGAACAGAGACTGGCAAGCCTCTGGTAGCTCCCAATTAACTCCATCACAAGTAGTTGCTGCCAGCGGGATTCAGGGAGGTCACCATACCCAATAGGGGTGTGGCCATACCTGTAATCTGCAGCCAGTAAAATTGATTGCAAGCCTTGGAAGTGAACCAGAAATTGCAATCAATGTAGCTGGTAAATCATTAAACTTTCTTGTAGACACAGGGGCGGCCAAATCAGTGATAAATTCGACAGTGGGCATGAGAACCACTGGTAAGACAATTCCAGCCATAGGGGTAACGGGAGTAGTCCAGCACTACCCTGTTAGCAAACCAGCCGAGATTACAATAGGGCCTTTACATACCAAGCATTCCTTTTTGCTGGCTGCATCGGCACCGACTAATCTCCTGGGAAGAGACTTACTGTGTAAAATGGGGTGCGTCATTTATTGTACTCCTGAAGGTGTATTCTTGGACATACCTGAGAATCACGCTCAGGAAGTGCGAGACATGTTAGACTCCCCGTCAAAATTAATGTCACATACCATTATGACAAATAGGACTCCCTCCCAAGTAGAAGAAATGACATCTCAGATACCAGAGTCACTTTGGACTAAAGATGGACAGGACACTGGATTAATGGCAAACGTAGCTCCGGTAGTTGTACAAGTAAAAGATGGTAGGATAGCTCCAAAAATCCCACAGTACCCTCTGAAGCCAGAGGTGGAGTTAGGAGTGTATCCCGTAATAGAGCGCTTGCTACAACAGGGCATTCTGGTAAGAACGTCCAGCACTGCCAATAGTCCCATCTTCCCTGTTAAAAAGAGTGGGGGGAGGGGTTACCGGCTAGTGCAGGATCTAAGGGGGATTAACAAAATAGTTGAGAGTCAGTTCCCCGTAGTGCCAAATCCAGCTGTCATCCTAATGCAAATCCCTCCCACTGCGAAATTTTTCACTGTTATTGACCTCTGCTCCGCTTTCTTTTCGGTACCTCTGCACCCTGACAGTCAATATTTGTTTGCATTTACATACAGAGGAGTCCAATACACATGGACTCGATTACCACAAGGATTCATAGATAGCCCAAGTATATTTTCTCAGGCTTTGCATGATTGTTTACAGTCTTTCCAACCAGTGAGTGGATCAGTATTAATACAGTACGTGGATGATCTACTACTGTGTTCTGATTCATTGGAAGCATCCCTGAAGGATACGAAACAGCTCCTGTTTCATCTTTCAGACACAGGACACAAGGTTTCCAAAGACAAGTTGCAATTATGCCAAACTAAGGTAAAATATTTGGGACACTGTCTAACACAAGGACTGAGACACCTGACCGCTGATAGAATTCAAGCAATTAGAGACATGACTCTGCCACAAACCCAGCAACAGATCAGAACATTTTTAGGAATGTGTGGGTATTGCCGTAACTGGATCCCAGGGTTTTCCATTCTAGCGTTACCCTTGCAGGAGATGGTCTCCTCAAACAAACCTGATCGGATTTCGCATACAGACGAGTCTGAGACAGCATTTGAGAGACTTAAACAGTGCCTAACGCAGGCACCAGCATTGGGTATGCCAGACTATGGGAAACCCTTTGAACTATACGGAACAGAAAGTGCTGGTTGCGCGGCAGGCGTACTAACCCAAAAGCACGGTGATGCCAGCAGGCCGGTAGCATATTACAGCGCTCAGCTAGATACGGTAGCGCGATCCCTCCCCACATGCTTGCGAAGCGTTGCTGCGATAGCATTGCTAGTAACGAAAAGCGAAGACGTCGTGCTAGGTCACAACCTCACAATTCATACACCACATGCAGTGTCAGCCTTGTTAAATTCTGCCCAAACCAGACACGTCTCATCAGCGCGGTTTACAAGATGGGAATTGGCACTAATGGCCCCCGTAAACATCACCATAAGGAGATGCAGTGCATTAAATCCTGCAACATATCTCCCAGGTGTGCCTGGACAGGCACAAAGGGTGGAGGATGAGAGTGGTGGGGAAGGAGGATTTAATACAAAGGAAGACACACATGATTGTATGGAATATTTGACCCAAAATTTTACCGCAAGGCCTGACATCAGTGACAACCCACTGGAAGATGTAGAACTTACGTTCTACACGGACGGTAGTTGTCATAGACAGTCAGACTCGGGAGACTTGTGTACTGGATACGCAGTCGTAGATGACCAAGGCACCATAGAAGCGGAACCGCTAGGCCCACCTCACTCAGCCCAGGTTGCTGAACTGGTCGCCCTAACCAGAGCATGTGAATTGGCTAAGGGCAAATCAGCCAATATCTACACCGATTCTAGATACGCATTCGGGGTAGTCCATGATTTCGGAGCCCTATGGCGCCTCAGAAATTTCATGACGGCAGCTGGTACACCGGTAGCGCATGCAGCTCACATAAAAAGGCTTCTAACAGCGATACAGGAACCCGACAGAGTGGCTGTTATCAAATGTAAAGCACACACATATAGCCAAGACCCAGTATCACTTGGTAACAGCCGAGCAGACGAAGCTGCTAAGTTAGCAGCTGCTACCCCCAGACAGACAGACACCACACAACTGATGGTATTTAATACCATCAACACACAGAAGTTGTGTGAGATGCAAAATTTGTGTTCCACACAGGAAAGGGCAGTCTGGAAGGCAAAAGGATATGGCCAGGAGTCCTCAGGACTCTGGACGGATGGACACGGTAAACCAGTGGCCCCCAGAGCATACCTTCCATGTTTAGCTGAGGCAGCTCACGGGCTGACTCATCTGGGCAAGGAAGGAATGTGCAAGTTGGTAAGAGCATATTGGTGTGCCCCAGGATTTTCATCTCATGCGAGTAAAAGGGCAATGTCATGCCTTACCTGTCTGAGAAAGAACATCGGAAAGGCAATACCTACAGAACCATCTCATATCCCACCTGCCGGCGGCCCTTTCCAGGTAATACAGATTGACTTTATTCAATTACCCCCTTGTCGAAATTTGAAATATGTACTTGTTTGTATAGATGTTTTTTCAAATTGGGTCGAAGCATTTCCGGCGGCCACAAATACCGCTATGTTTACTGCTAAGAAAATTGTGCAGGAATTTGTATGTAGATATGGTATCCCTAGAATTATCGAAAGTGATAGGGGTACCCATTTTACAGGTGATGTCTTTCAAGGAATGTGTAAATTGATGGGAATTGATAGCAAGCTGCACACTCCATACCGTCCACAGGCGAGTGCGAAAGTGGAAAGAGTGAACAGCACTATTAAAAATAAACTGAGTAAAGTGATGGCAGAGACAGGATTGACATGGCCAGAAGCTTTACCCATTGTACTGTACAGCATCAGAACCACTCCCAGGTCCCCTCTTAATCTGTCTCCCTTTGAAATCTTGTTTGGTCGACAACCGCATGTTATGATTAACCCTCAGGATGATTTGAAGTGTAACAATGAAGTGACTGTAAAATACTTGATTAACATGAGTAAACAGTTAAGGAACCAAAATGATAATCTGAAGTTAGTGATTCCTGATTTACCAGATAGTAATTGTCATGACATTGAACCTGGGGATTATGTAATGATACGGAATTTTCTACGCTCAGGTTGCCTTATTGACAGATGGGAAGGACCATACCAGGTCTTATTGACTAGCACTACAGCATTGAAGGTTGCTGAGAGAGAGACTTGGGTTCATTCGTCCCACTGTAAGAAGGTTGCTGATCCAGAAAGGCCCCGTGATAAGGAACAGACGATAGAGGTTGTATCACTGGAGTGTCTGTTCCAGGAGGACTGAGGCGGCACCTGAGCATTAAAAATCACAAGACCAAAAGCAGTTGTCGATCCCCTGTTCCCTTTTATTGTTTTTCTCCAACTTCCCATCCCCTCTCCCTCAAATTATTTTTTTTCCCCTTCTCATTCTTCTCCGTTTCCTCCTACAAGATGGACTTGCCCCAAGAGACTGTGATCCGGATTTTCCTGTTGACCATGATGTTGACCAGAGCAGTCTGTTCCGGCGAGAGTACCATGGAGGTCGAGAGAGGTTCTGGAATGGGTTCTGATGACAGAGATGGAGGCGTAGTTTTCCAAGAACAACTTAACCAACAAGTAAAGGCGAGTATCAGAAAACGATCCGATAGCATTGACCATAGAAGGAATTGTCAAGGATTGTTAGCTGAAGAAAACTGTATCTGTCGGCTCTGTAACAATGTCATTGAGGATGGGTGCATAAAGAAATGCCAGTCCAGTTTTAATATCCATATGGACCGGCATCCATTGAGTGACTATCACTCCTTAGTGGGTAGTGTGTTAAATAAAACAGATTGTTGGGTATGCTCTCAAGTACCTCAAGGTCATAGCAAATCAGGGCTAGTACCATTTCCTTTAACGTTAGGGGAGGTACTTGAGTTAAGTGGTGGGAGACCGGTGGACAGGAGGTTTAATATCTCCAGCCCTCCTAGTTTGAAGCTCCACCAATACCAGGTGGATAGGTCCCTATTATGTTTTAACATCTCCAATCCCCGAAAGCCGGGAAATTGGGAAGTGTCATGGAGTAATCAAACCATGACCTTTTCGCATAGAGCAGATAGAATGCCTACAGATACAGAGCTTATACGCCACATAGCCAGTAGAGGAAAATCTTTCCGGTATAGGTATACCCTAGGAAATAGGATTACGAGAGTTGGAGAGGTATCACCAGGATACTGTGCACATATCGTACAACCTGATACGTGTACTAAGCAGATGGAAGAATTAGGGTTAGGAGATTTCACATGGAAGGTGTGTAATATGGTTATGTCCTACTCCGTCCCATATGTTCTCCCCGATGATGCATATTTCATATGCGGGAGAAAGGCGTATAAGTGGCTTGCCCCAAACTCTGAAGGATTGTGTTATATTGGAAAAGTACTGCCTGAAGTAATAACTGTATCACATGACAAAATGAAAGACATACACCGTGTTGCCCAAACTCCTTATACTCACACCCATTACGAGCACGTAGTTAAACGGCACCTGATAGAAAGAACAGAGCATCCGGCCTCTGACATGATCCATGAATCCACCGGGATTCAGTTTCTAATCGCGTTAGATATCACTCGCACCGCCAGAGGAGTGTTGAATTATAAATACATATCCGCGCTCGCCAATTTGTTAGATAATATCACTGAAATGTATGATGACACGTTTAGGTATACTGGAAGAGAACTTCAGGCTTATAAAACAGAACTGGTACAGCATAGAATGGTTCTTAATTACCTCACAGCAGTGACAGGCGGATATTGTGTCACACTGGCAACACAATACGGCGTGAAATGTTGCACATATATTACGAATAGCACCGAGGACCCGGTCGAGGTCATAGACCAAAAGATGGACGATATTCTCCAACTGAAGTGGGAATTTCGCAGGAGACACAATCTCACTCTTGCTGCTGTAGGTAATGAGCTGACTGGTTGGGTGTCATGGTTGAACCCGCGAAATTGGTTCTCTGGTTTAGGAGACTGGGCTCAAGGAGTCATAATGGATGTTGGGAAGTTTCTCCTATGTATCTTAGGTGTTATCATAACGATCGGTTTGATATTTAGATGCGGTCAGGCTTTAATGAGGTGCAATCGTCGTACTAGGGTAATGAGTTTAAGGAGTGAGGAAACTGTAATTCCAATGGACTTGATTTATGACCCAAATGTAGAAACAATGATGTGATGAAAATGCGATTTCTACGGTCCGTTTCTTTCACCTGTTTTTCCGTTTCCTCCAAGGTAAAAAGACCCACTTGGACGAGGAATTTGATGAGCCGATATACAGACAACAGAGGGATTAAAGAAGAAGTTTTGACAACCTGATACACAGATTTTTGATGAACTATGCCATGGATCCCCAGTTTCCCTAGAAATTTTAAAATTACGCTAGCCCAACACTTTTGTAAATCTATGGACATTGACAGCTTTTGCTCGCACCTTATGGGCAAAAGCACAAAGAAGACTGCATTCAACAGACACCAAACAAGACCTCAATCGACGAATGTACATTTACCTGACATAGAATACCACCGCATTACCGTAATTATGTCTTTTCTTCATTTCTACAACCCTCAGGTAATGACACACATAGTCGATAGGGAATACAGGCACAGATATCAGCAATCACATATCTCCCCCATTCATGTATCATCAACTAAAATGTGCTCCCCCATTTTGTTACAACCAAAGCCGAAAAGAGCTCGGTAAAGTTTGACAGCCCATCCACAGACCCGTACCACGGGATAAGAAGGAATTCAAATGTATACTTCGCAATACCTCGAAGCTTGATGTACCACACGTACGGCACGATGATACATGACCCCCCAAACATGGATTCATACACACATGCTTCTGCTATCTCACTAGGTCATACCCTTTTCCTACCTTCTCCTCTCCTCCCCTACCCAATCATGTAAATGTATTAACCCCTGACATATATTTTTCTCTTTTTGAAATGTTTTAGAAGGTGGCAGTTATTGTTGACTGCCAAAGGGTGGACTGTCAAAGTCAGAAAAATATCTCTATGCACACTAACATATTTGCACCTCACACAGGTCCGTGCTGCGCATGCGTACGCTCTCCCGTACGTGCGCATACTCACAGTCGCGGGCACCCGCAGGCGCACGGTATGCGTATTTACGGTAGAGTTTATGTGATCGTAGCGTGCGACTCAATCGTTACATATTTCCACTATATAACGTATTTTGTAGATCATGGTCCCTTTGATAGATTCTGAAAGTTTGGTTAATATAGAATGTTCGTGAACAGAGAAATCCCTCTTTGTTTGATACGAAGGGTCAGACAGGAGTAATACAGTGGTGTTTAGTACCCATCGGAAGAGTATTTAATTAGCAATATTCCGGTGTTGGTTTGAAGCGGATTAATCGCTCGTGCGAATAGTTATGGACATAAGAAGTTTATGAACATTTACTGTATTTGCACTTACTTATCCATGCGGCGGGAAACCCAGTTTCCCTCCCACCTGAGCTGTTGGAAATAGTCACGGCCCACCTGTATGAATCAACCTATGACCTTTTGTTATAATGCGAAGCCGAATTCCTGTGTCCAATGAACAATGAGATTGTAGGGACCATTGAATTGTATTGTGTGTGGGGCATAAATAGGCAGGCCGACCATATCCAGTTCACTCTCTTCAACGGTTCTCATTGCTGATAATCGGGAGCTGGATATCGAGGCACATGCGATCGTTTCCCCTTGTGCGTAAGTGTTTCTCCGCAACTATATTGATCTTCTTGTTATTGTGGGCCAATTTCTCTCTCTCTCTCTCTCTTCTCCTCTTTCTCTTATTTTCCCTTAAATAGTAATTGTATTATATTTCCTGTGTAGTTATCTGGTTAGGTAGTCTATGTTATATTGTAGTGTATGATTTGTATTTGTATTAATTCTTTTGCAAGTATATCATTCATAATATATATATATTAGGCGTTGGACCCTAAGCACGGTATCTGTGTATTTCTTATAGTGTTAAGTATTCTCAGAGCGTCGGTGACGCTAGAACAGCTTTAAAGGTAATAAGGTTATACTGTGTTGCATTTACACCCTATCTCTACACTAAGGTTTTACAGCATACTGCATTGTTTATGGTTTAGATATAAAGGTTTAACATTGTTAGCGTCAGCGCCGCTGGTGATCTCCTCGTGGTCCCGAGCGTCCGCTACGCTATAGCGAATCATTACGTTAGTCAGCAGCCAATAGCGTGCCTGCCTGTGATCTCTTGGCCGTGAGCGAACGTGACGCTTGAGCGTCTCGACTACGGCTAAGCGATTGTTACGCAACGAGCGTAACCTTACGGTACTCCATACGTAAATAGCGTACAGTGTTCTTAGACCTCATAAAGGGTATTATATAAGATAAATATTTAGCTTTATCAGCTTTTACAGATTTTGGCTGTGGCAGGCCTGCCACAGAATGTGCAAGCTGAATTGTACTACAAATCCAACGAGCAATCGTCTGCTTAGAAGCAGGAGCACCCAGCTTGTTGGGTGCATACAGGATAAACAGCGAGTCAGATTTTCTGACTCCAGCCGTCCTGGAAACATATATTTTCAGGGCCCTGACTACGTCCAGCAACTTGGAATCCTCCAAGTCCCTAGTAGCCGCAGGCACCACAATAGGCTGGTTTAAGTGAAATGCTGAAACCACCTTAGGGCGAAATTGAGGACAAGTTCTCAATTCTGCCCTGTCCGTATGAAAAATTAGGTAAGGGCTTTTATAGGATAAAGCCGCCAATTCTGAGACGCGCCTGGCTGAAGCCAGGGCTAACAGCATTACCACTTTCCATGTGAGATATTTTAAGTCCACAGTGGTGAGTGGTTCAAACCAATGAGATTTTAGGAATCCCAAAACTACATTGAGATCCCAAGGTGCCACTGGAGGCACAAAAGGAGGCTGTATATGCAGTACTCCCTTGACAAACGTCTGAACTTCAGGAACAGAAGCTAGTTCTTTTTGGAAGAATATTGACAGGGCCGAAATTTGAACCTTAATGGACCCTAATTTGAGGCCCATAGACAGTCCTGTTTGCAGGAAATGCAGGAATCGACCCAGTTGAAATTCCTCTGTAGGGGCCTTCCTGGCCTCGCACCACGCAACATATTTATGCCAAATACGGTGATAATGTTGTACGGTTACATCCTTCCTGGCTTTGATCAGGGTAGGGATGACTTCATCCGGAATGCCTTTTTCCTTCAGGATCCGGCGTTCAACCGCCATGCCGTCAAACGCAGCCGCGGTAAGTCTTGGAACAGACATGGTCCCTGCTGGAGCAGGTCCTTTCTTAGAGGTAGAGGCCACGGGTCTTCCGTGAGCATCTCTTGAATTTCCGGGTACCAAGTCCTTCTTGGCCAATCCGGAGCCACGAGTATAGTCTTTACTCCTCTCCTTCTTATGATTCTCAGTACTTTTGGTATGAGAGGAAGAGGAGGGAACACATACACTGACTGGTACACCCACGGTGTTACCAGAGCGTCCACAGCTATTGCCTGAGGGTCCCTTGACCTGGCGCAATATCTGTCCAGTTTTTTGTTGAGGCGGGACGCCATCATGTCCACCTTTGGTTTTTCCCAACGGTTCACAATCATGTGGAAGACTTCTGGGTGAAGTCCCCACTCCCCCGGGTGAAGATCGTGTCTGCTGAGGAAGTCTTCTTCCCAGTTGTCCACTCCCGGAATGAACACTGCTGACAGTGCTATCACATGATTTTCCGCCCAGCGAAGAATCCTTGCCACTTCCGTCATTGCCCTCCTGCTTCTTGTGCCGCCCTGTCTGTTTACGTGGGCGACTGCCGTGATGTTGTCCGACTGGATCAACACCGGCTGACCCTGAAGCAGAGGTCTTGCCTGACTTAGGGCATTGTAAATGGCCCTTAGTTCCAGGATATTTATGTGAAGTGACGTTTCCATGCTTGACCACAAGCCCTGGAAATTTCTTCCCTGTGTGACTGCTCCCCAGCCTCTCAGGCTGGCATCCGTGGTCACCAGGACCCAATCCTGAATGCCGAATCTGCGGCCCTCTAGGAGATGAGCACTCTGTAACCACCACAGGAGAGACACCCTTGTCCTTGGAGACAGGGTTATCCGCTGATGCATTTGAAGATGCGATCCGGACCATTTGTCCAGCAGATCCCACTGAAAAGTTCTTGCGTGGAATCTGCCGAATGGAATCGCTTCGTAAGAAGCCACCATCTTTCCCAGGACCCTTGTGCATTGATGTTCTGACACTTGGTCTGGTCTTAGGAGGTTCCTGACTAGGTCGGATAACTCCCTGGCTTTCTCTTCCGGGAGAAACACCTTTTTCTGTACTGTGTCCAGAATCATTCCTAGGAACAGCAGACGTGTCGTCGGAATCAGCTGCGATTTTGGAATATTTAGAATCCATCCGTGCTTTCGTAGTACTACTTGAGATAGTGCTACTCCGACCTCTAACTGTTCTCTGGACCTTGCCCTTATCAGGAGATCGTCCAAGTAAGGGATAATTAAGACGCCTTTTCTTCGAAGAAGAATCATCATTTCGGCCATTACCTTGGTAAAGACCCTGGGTGCCGTGGACAATCCAAACGGCAGCGTCTGAAACTGATAGTGACAGTTCTGTACCACAAACCTGAGGTACCCTTGGTGAGAAGGGCAAATTGGGACATGGAGGTAAGCATCCTTGATGTCAAGAGACACCATATAGTCCCCTTCTTCCAGGTTCGCTATCACTGCTCTGAGTGACTCCATCTTGAACTTGAACCTTTTTATGTAAGTGTTCAAGGATTTCAGATTTAAAATGGGTCTCACCGAGCCGTCCGGCTTCGGTACCACAAACAGCGTGGAATAATACCCCTTTCCCTGTTGTAGGAGGGGTACCTTGATTATCACTTGCTGGGAATACAGCTTGTGAATGGCTTCCAATACCGCCTCCCTGTCGGGGGGAGACGTTGGTAAAGCAGACTTCAGGAACCGGCGAGGGGGAGACGTCTCGAATTCCAATTTGTACCCCTGAGATACTACCTGCAGGATCCAGGGGTCCACTTGCGAGTGAGCCCACTGCGTGCTGAAATTCTTGAGACGGGCCCCCACCGTGCCTGAGTCCGCTTGTAAGGCCCCAGCGTCATGCTGAGGACTTGGCAGAAGCGGGGGAGGGCTTCTGTTCGTGGGAAGAGGCTGTCTGCTGCAGTCTTTTTCCCCTTCCTCTGCCCCGGGGCAGATATGAGTGGCCTTTTGCCCGCTTGCCCTTATGGGGACGAAAGGACTGAGCCTGAAAAGACGGTATCTTTTTCTGCTGCGAGGGGACTTGGGGTAAAAAGGTGGATTTCCCAGCCGTTGCCGTGGCCACCAGGTCCGATAGACCGACCCCAAATAACTCCTCCCCTTTATACGGCAATACTTCCATATGCCGTTTGGAATCCACATCACCTGACCACTGTCGCGTCCATAACCCTCTTCTGGCAGAAATGGACATCGCACTTACTCTTGATGCCAGAGTGCAAATATCCCTCTGTGCATCACGCATATATAGAAATGCATCCTTTAAATGCTCTATAGTCAACAATATATTGTCCCTGTCCAGGGTATCAATATTTTCAGTCAGGGAATCCGACCAAGCCACCCCAGCACTGCACATCCAGGCTGAGACGATTGCCGGTCGCAGTATAATACCAGTATGTGTGTATATACTTTTTAGGATATTTTCCAGCTTCCTATCAGCTGGTTCCTTGAGGGCGGCCGTATCAGGAGACGGTAACGCCACTTGTTTTGATAAGCGTGTGAGCGCCTTATCCACTCTAGGGGGTGTTTCCCAACGCGCCCTAACCTCTGGCGGGAAAGGGTATAATGCCAATAATTTTTTAGAAATTAGCAGTTTTTTATCGGGGGAAACCCACGCTTCATCACACACCTCATTTAATTCATCTGATTCAGGAAAAACTACGGGTAGTTTTTTCACACCCCACATAATACCCTTTTTTGTGGTACTTGTAGTATCAGAAATGTTCAAAACCTCCTTCATTGCCGTGATCATGTAACGTGTGGCCCTACTGGAAAATACGTTTGTTTCCTCACCGTCGACACTGGAGTCAGTGTCCGTGTCAGTGTCTGTATCGACCTGAGGTAACGGGCGTTTTATAGCCCCTGACGGTGTTTGAGACGCCTGTACAGGTATTAACTGATTTGCCGGCTGTCTCATGTCGTCAACAGTCTTTTGTAAAGTGCCGACACTATCACGTAATTCTTTCCATAAGACCATCCAGTCAGGTGTCGACTCCCTAGGGGGTGACATCACTTACACAGGCAATTGCTCCGCCTCCACACCATTTTCCTCCTCATACATGTCGACACAACGTACCGACACACAGCACACACACAGGGAATGCTCTGATAGAGGACAGGACCCCACTAGCCCTTTGGGGAGACAGAGGGAGAGTTTGCCAGCACACACCAGAGCGCTATATATATACAGGGATAACCTTATATAAGTGTTTTTCCCTAATATAGCTGCTGTATATATTTATATGCCAATTTAGTGCCCCCCCCTCTCTTGTTTTACCCTGTTTCTGTAGTGCAGGACTGCAGGGGAGAGTCAGGGAGCCTTCCTCCAACGGAGCTGTGAGGAAAAAATGGCGCCAGTGTGCTGAGGAGATAGGCTCCGCCCCCTTCTCGGCGGCCTTTCTCCCGCTTTTTTATGGAAAAATTGGCAGGGGTTAAATGCATCCATATAGCCCAGGAGCTATATGTGATGTATTTTTTGCCAAAAAAAGGTGTTTTATTGCGTCTCAGGGCGCCCCCCCAGCGCCCTGCACCCTCAGTGACCGGAGTGTGAAGTGTGCTGAGAGCAATGGCGCACAGCTGCGGTGCTGTGCGCTACCTTATTGAAGACAGGACGTCTTCTGCCTCCGATTTTCCGGACCTCTTCAGTCTTCTGGCTCTGTAAGGGGGCCAGCGGCGCGGCTCTGGGACCCATCCATGGCTGGGCCTGTGATCGTCCCTCTGGAGCTAATGTCCAGTAGCCTAAGAAGCCCAATCCACTCTGCACGCAGGTGAGTTCGCTTCTTCTCCCCTTAGTCCCTCGGTGCAGTGAGCCTGTTGCCAGCAGGTCTCACTGAAAATAAAAAACCTACTTTAAACTTTTACACTAAGCAGCTCAGGAGAGCCCCTTAGCCTGCACCCGTCTCGTTCGGGCACAAAAATCTAACTGAGGCTTGGAGGAGGGTCATAGGGGGAGGAGCCAGTGCACACCAGGTAGTCCTAAAGCTTTTTACTTTTGTGCCCAGTCTCCTGCGGAGCCGCTATTCCCCATGGTCCTTTCGGAGTCCCCAGCATCCACTAGGACGTTAGAGAAAGTTAATTTTGAGGGAGATTATCATGGCAAATACAAGTATATAGTATTCAGAAATGTTTGTAGTGGTCTTCATATCGCTTCTGCAGATTAAAGAAGATATAGCTCCAGGGGCGGTTTAAGAGAGGAGGGGGCTCACATGCAGACTCATGCGCAGGTGACTAATACCTACTACGCATGAGGAAATCACTGGGAAAATGGCAGCTGCACCATATACCGGATGATTTTTTCTGCAGCGCCAGTGCCAGATTCCGGAGAGGCAAGTACTAAAGTGCAGGGTGTGCAGGGTATGCAGTGTGGGTTCTCCTCTCCTGCACACTTATACATACGCCAATGTATAGGCATATATGTATGTAATAGACTGTGAGTTGCATGATTCCAGCGATTTACATAGATTTAAAATAGCAATAATGTAAAAGGCAAAATCAGGTTGATTTTCCCTTTTAAATTATTGGCACATTTATAAATTCATGGGCTAAAGCGTCATAATTAGACAGATGCTTGCAACTCGCAGCCTATTACATATGGGCCTTAGGGGGAGATTTGTCAAGTCTAAAGAGGACAAGTGGAGGTATTGAGCATAGTAACCAATCAGATTCTAGCTATCATTTTATAGAATGTAATAGAAATATGATAGCTTGAATTTGATTGGGTGCAAAGGGTAATACCTCCACTTATCCTCTTTAGAAAATTTGTAAATCCACCCCTCCCCCCACCCAAAAAAAAAAAGACCCGTTCTTAAATTCTAAATGATGAGTATTAAAAATATGTTATGGATGAGTATTAAAAATATGTTATTGTTTTTTGTTTGTTTTTAAAATAGTAATAACTAGAGATGAGGGGGTTCGGTTTCTCGGAAACCGAACCCCCCCCCGAACTTCACCCTTTTTACACGGGTCCGAGGCAGGTTCGAACCTTCCCGCCTTGCTCGGGTAACCCGAGCGCGCCTGAACGTCATCATCCCGCTGTCGGATTCTCGCGAGATTCGGATTCTATATAAGCAGCCGTGCATCGCCGCCATTTTCACTCGTGCATTGGAGATGATAGGGAGAGGACGTGGCTGGCGTCCTCTCCGTTTATTGTTGAAGTTGATTGGTTTATTGCTTAATTGTGGGGAGGACTGGGGAGCAGCTGTTAGGAGGAGTACAGTGCAGAGTTTTGCTGATAAGTGACCACCAGTTTTTATCCGTTCTCTGCCTGAAAAAAACGCTCCATACCATATCTGTGCTCGGTGTGCTGCATAATATATCTGTGCTGAGTGCTCACACTGCTTAATTGTGGGGACTGGGAGCAGCTATAGCAGGAGTACAGTGCAGAGTTTTGCTGACAGTGACCACCAGTATACGTTGTCTGCCTGAAAAACACTCCATATCTGTGCTCAGTGTGCTGCTTTATTGTGGGGACTGGGGACCACCAGTATAATTAATATTATATAGGAGGAGTATAGTGCAGAGTGCACTGCTGTACCTACCTCTGTGTCGTCATCCATTAAGTATACTATCCATCTACATTCTATACCTGTGGTGCATTTTAGTTTTGCAGTTTGCTGACACAGTGTCCACCAGTATACTATATATAGCAGTACGGTAGGTCACTGCTGTACCTACCTCTGTGTCGTCATCCATTAAGTATACTATCCATCTACATTCTATACCTGTGGTGCATTTTAGTTTTGCAGTTTGCTGACACAGTGACCACCAGTATACTATATATAGCAGTACGGTAGGCCACTGCTGTACCTACCTCTGTGTCGTCATTCATTAAGTATACTATCCATCTACATTCTATACCTGTGGTGCATTTTAGTTTTGCAGTTTGCTGACACAGTGACCACCAGTATACTATATATAGCAGTACGGTAGGCCACTGCTGTACCTACCTCTGTGTCGTCATCCATTAAGTATACTATCCATCTACATTCTATACCTGTGGTGCATTTTAGTTTTGCAGTTTGCTGACACAGTGACCACCAGTATACTATATATAGCAGTACGGTAGGCCACTGCTGTACCTACCTCTGTGTCGTCATCCATTAAGTATACTATCCATCTACATTCTATACCTGTGGTGCATTTTAGTTTTGCAGTTTGCTGACACAGTGACCACCAGTATACTATATATAGCAGTACGGTAGGCCACTGCTGTACCTACCTCTGTGTCGTCATCCATTAAGTATACTATCCATCTACATTCTATACCTGTGGTGCATTTTAGTTTTGCAGTTTGCTGACACAGTGACCACCAGTATACTATATATAGCAGTACGGTAGGCCACTGCTGTACTTACCTCTGTGTCGTCAAGTATACTATCCATCCATACCTGTGGTGCATTTCAGTTGTGCGCAGTAAATATAGTAGTAGGCTATTGCTATTGATACTGGCATATAATTCCACACATTAAAAAATGGAGAACAAAAATGTGGAGGTTAAAATAGGGAAAGATCAAGATCCACTTCGTGCTGAAGCTGCTGCCACTAGTCATGGCGGAGACTATGCAATGCCATCAACGTCGTCTGCCAAGGCCGATGCCCAATGTCATAGTAGAGAGCATGTAAAATCCAAAACACAAAAGTTCAGTAAAATGACCCAAAAATCAAAATTAAAAGCGTCTGAGGAGAAGCGTAAACTTGCCAATATGCCGTTTACGACACGGAGTGGCAAGGAACGGCTGAGGCCCTGGCCTATGTTCATGGCTAGTGGTTCAGCTTCACATGAGGATGGAAGCACTCATCCTCTCGCTAGAAAAAAGAAAAGACTTAAGCTGGCAAAAGTACAGCAAAGAACTGTGCGTTCTTCTAAATCACAAATCCCCAAGGAGAGTCCAATTGTGTCGGTTGCGATGCCTGACCTTCCCAACACTGGACGGGAAGAGCTTGCGCCTTCCACCATTTGCACGCCCCCTGCAAGTGCTGGAAGGAGCACCCGCAGTCCAGTTCCTGATAGTCAAATTGATGATGTCACTGTTGAAGTACACCAGGATGAGGATATGGGTGTTGCTGGCACTGGGGAGGAAATTGACAAGGAGGATTCTGATGGTGAGGTGGTTTGTTTAAGTCAGGCACCCGTGGAGACACCTGTTGTCCGTGGGAGGAATATGGCCATTGACATGCCTGGTCAAAATACAAAAAAAAATCACCTCTTCTGTGTGGAATTATTTCAACACAAATGCGGACAACAGGTGTCAAGCCGTGTGTTGCCTTTGTCAAGCTGTAATAAGTAGGGGTAAGGACGTTAACCACCTCGGAACATCCTCCCTTATACGTCACCTGCAGCGCATTCATTATAAGTCAGTGACAAGTTCAAAAACTTTGGGTGACAGCGGAAGCAGTCCACTGACCACTAAATCCCTTCCTCTTGTAACCAAGCTCCTGCAAACCACACCACCAACTCCCTCAGTGTCAATTTCCTCCTTACCCAGGAAAGCCAATAGTCCTGCAGGCCATGTCACTGTCAAGTCTGACGAGTCCTCTCCTGCCTGGGATTCCTCCGATGCATCCTTGAGTGTAACGCCTACTGCTGCTGGCACTGCTGTTGTTGCTGCTGGGAGTTGATCGTCATCCAAGAGGGGAAGTCGGAAGACCACTTGTACTACTTCCAGTAAGCAATTGACTGTCCAACAGTCCTTTGCGAGGAAGATGAAATATCACAGCAGTCATCCTGCTGCAAAGCAGATAACTCAGGCCTTGGCAGCCTGGGCGGTGAGAAACGTGGTTCCGGTATCCATCGTTAATTCAGAGGCAACTATAGACTTGATTGAGGTACTGTGTCCCCGGTACCAAATACCATCTAGGTTCCATTTCTCTAGGCAGGCGATACCGAAAATGTACACAGACCTCAGAAAAATACTCACCAGTGTCCTAAAAAATGCAGTTGTACCCAATGTCCACTTAACCACGGACATGTGGACAAGTGGAGCAGGGCAGACTCAGGACTATATGACTGTGACAGCCCACTGGGTAGATGTATTGCCTCCCGCAGCAAGAACAGCAGCGGCGGCACCAGTAGCAGCATCTCGCAAACGCCGACTTGTTCCTAGGCAGGCTAAGCTTTGTATCACCGCTTTCCATAAGAGGCACACAGCTTACAACCTCTTACGGGAACTGAGGAAGATCATCGCAGAATGGCTTACCCCAATTGGACTCTCCTGGGGATTTGTGACATCGGACAACGCCAGCAATATTGTGCGTGCATTACATCTGGGCAAATTCCAGCACGTCCCATGTTTTGCACATACATTGAATTTGGTGGTGCAGAATTATTTAAAAAACGACAGGGGTGTGCAAGAGATGCTGTCGGTGGCCCGAAGAATTGCGGGCCACTTTCGGCATTCAGGCACCGCGTACAGAAGACTGGAGCACCACCAAACATTCCTGAACCTGCCCTGCCATCATCTGAAGCAAGAGGTGGTAACGAGGTGGAAGTCAACCCTCTATATGCTTCAGAGGATGGAGGAGCAGCAAAAGGCTATTCAAGCCTATACATCTGCCCACGATATAGGCAAAGGAGGGGGAATGCACCTGACTCAAGCACAGTGGAGAATGATTTCAACGTTGTGCAAGGTTCTACAACCCTTTGAACTTGCCACACGTGAAGTCAGTTCAGACACTGCCAGCCTGAGTCAGGTCATTCCCCTCATCAGGCTTTTGCAGAAGAAGCTGGAGACATCGAAGGAGGAGCTAAAACAGAGCGATTCCGCTAGGCATGTGGGACTTGTGGATGGAGCCCTTAATTCGCTTAACCAGGATTCACGGGTGGTCAATCTGTTGAAATCAGAGCACTACATTTTGGCCACCGTGCTCGATCCTAGATTTAAAACCTACGTTGTATCTCTCTTTCCGGCAGACACAAGTCTGCAGAGGTTCAAAGACCTGCTGGTGAGAAAATTGTCAAGTCAAGCGGAACGTGACCCGTCAACATCTCCTCCTTCACATTCTCCCGCAACTGGGGGTGCAAGGAAAAAGCTAAGAATTCCTAGCCCACCCGCTGGCGGTGATGCAGGGCAGTCTGGAGCGAGTGCTGACATCTGGTCCGGACTGAAGGACCTGCCAATGATTACTGACATGTCGTCTACTGTCACTGCATATGATTCTCTCACCATGGAAAGAATGGTGGAGGATTATATGAGTGACCGCATCCAAGTAGGCACGTCAGACAGTCCGTACGTATACTCCGAAAGAGTGTTTAGTGCAGCCGCTCACCTTGTCAGCAATCGGCGTACGAGGTTACTTCCAGAAAATGTGGAGAAGATGATGTTCATCAAAATGAATTATAATCAATTCCTCCGTGGAGACATTCACCAGCAGCAATTGCCTCCAGAAAGTACACGGGGACCTGAGATGGTGGATTCCAGTGGGGACGAATTAATAATCTGTGAGGAGGGGGATGTACACAGTGAAAGGGGTGAGGAATCGGAGGATGATGATGAGGTGGACATCTTGCCTCTGTAGAGCCAGTTTGTGCAAGGAGAGATTGATTGCTTCTTTTTTGGTGGGGGCACAAACCAACCAGTCATTTCAGTCACAGTCGTGTGGCAGACCCTGTCGCTGAAATGATGGGTTCGTTAAAGTGTGCATGTCCTGTTTATACAACATAAGGGTGGGTGGGAGGGCCCAAGGACAATTCCATCTTGCACCTCTTTTTTCTTTCATTTTTCTTTGCATCATGTGCTGTTTGGGGACAATTTTTTGGAAGTGCCATCCTGTCTTGATTGACACTGCAGTGCCACTCCTAGATGGGCCAGGTGTTTGTGTCGGCCACTTGTGTCGCTTAGCTTAGTCACACAGCGACCTTGGTGCGCCTCTTTTTTTTCTTTGCATCATGTGCTGTTTGGGGACAATTTTTTGGAAGTGCCATCCTGTCTTGATTGACACTGCAGTGCCACTCCTAGATGGGCCAGGTGTTTGTGTCGGCCACTTGTGTCGCTTAGCTTAGTCAAACAGCCACCTTGGTGCGCCTCTTTTTTTCTTTGCATCATGTGCTGTTTGGGGACAATTTTTTGGAAGTGCCATCCTGTCTTGATTGACACTGCAGTGCCACTCCTAGATGGGCCAGGTGTTTGTGTCGGCCACTTGTGTCGCTTAGCTTAGCCATCCAGCGACCTCGGTGCAAATTGTAGGACTAAAAATAATATTGTGAGGTGTTCAGAATAGACTGGAAATGAGTGGAAATTATGGTAATTGAGGTTAATAATACTATGGGATCAAAATGACCCCCAAATTCTATGATTTAAGCTGTATTTTAGGGTTTTTTGAAAAATAACACCCGAATCCAAAACACACCCGAATCCAACAAAAAAATTTCGGTGAGGTTTTGCCAAAACGCGTCCGAATCCAAAACACGGCCGCGGAACCGAATCCAAAACCAAAACACAAAACCCGAAAAATGTCCGGTGCACATCACTAGTAATAACAGCTATTGCAGCTTGCTGCTGATTCATGGAGGAATAGTCTATACTCAATTCATCCACCCGTTCAAAGATTCTGTTTCTGAAATGGGACAGTGTCCTGTGAACCAGAGTCATAATTAGGGATGTGCGGCTGGGAATGCTCAAAACAACAGCATATCATCACCATAACATCACTAATTTTACCCCAAACCCCCCACAGGGTGCACATAAAAATTAAGAGATGTTGGGCTACCATTAGTATCGGCAATGTGCGCAGCTACTGTACAACTTGTATGGCAACATCAAATTTAATTTGAATTGCCCCATATAGTCTGCAAATGTTCACTGTGGCTAGCAGTGGTGAATTTCCCATTAGCACATGAGGCACGTCATCTCCTGCCTCTGAGGTATTATACTATATTTGCCTTTTTTTTTGCATGGTGCATGGAAAAGATCATAGTGAGGGCAGTTATAGAAGATAAATAACCTGTGAATCATGCACTCACCCTCTGAAGTTCTGCTCCCCAGAATAAGATTAATGAGATCGCCTCTAATATATTGTGACGTGAGTTCGGCCTGTATAATAGGAAGGTCTAAGCTCTTAATTTGCTGTAGTGACTTGGAATATAATCTCTATTCAGTGAACCAAAGTGGGTGTTATGAAAACACATGCCACGCTAGTTCATTCAAAGCAGCAGTCTGATTTAGTAACACCTCCTGTATTATGCAATATTAACTGATCTATTTTGGTTTTTGCAGCAGATGATAAAAAAAAACCCACAAAAAATATGATGCCATGCATATGGCACTCAGCCTATATCCAGGAGACGCAGAGGCCTACTGTGACTGGTCCGGCCAGAGAGTGCCCAAGTGCTGGAGAGCGCACTATGTCCCGGGCTCTATTCATTCCCCAATGTGGCGTATCAAGCCTATTTAAAGGACATTTAAGTGTTAAGAGCAATTAATTTAAAAAAAAAAATCTTTTTATTGCATGATCATTGAGTATACAACATACCAATTTCACAATTTCCAAAAGTAATCACATATCTTTATAAATATTCCAATCATCAATTTACAATTACAAAGTTAAAATATAAAATGAGTGTACTAAACCATGACTAAAAAAAAACGTAGGTGCACAACCTTAGTATATTTGGTCTGCATTATACAGAATGAAACATATAAGATGTGACTTTGCATAACACAACATAGCATAACATAACAAGACGTGGCCAAACAAGACATGGCAGGGCATGGCGAGTCAGCATCCAAGGGCGTAGCTACCATAGGTGCAGGGAGTGCAGCTGCTATGGGGCCCAGAGCTGAGAGGGGCCTACCTTCCCTGCAACAGTTACACGTATTATATACATTTTTCACCATTGGGTGGTACATAGGTACCATTACACACTTTTGCCTTGAGGCCTACAATATATCTAGTTGTGCCCCTGGTCCTGCTTATTGTAATGTGGTATAAAATGAACTGTAGGACATTTTAATGTTACATAATATAAACTGGAGCACTGTAATGTGGCACAATATGAAGTGGAGGCATTATAGTGTGGCATATTATGAACAGGTGGCACTGTAATGTGGCACACTATGAACAGGAGGCACTGTAATGTGGCATAATATAAACTGGAGGCACTGCAATGTCATAATGTCACTTGGGCAGTACTGTGTGGCATAATGTGTACTAGCCAGTGACGTGCGGTGGGGTGAGGCAGAGCCATTCCTGTCATACTTACGTTTAAACCAGAGTTTTGACTGAATAAAATATATGAAAAATACTGATAATTTGTTTGAAATATCTTCTTTGCATTATTCTAATAATTTTTATAGCCCAAACTCTGGAGTAAAAAGTCTATGGCAGGTGAGGCAGTGCCTCACCTGTGTATCCTTTCCACACATCTCTAATCAAAACTCACCAGACTTCCAGGAGTTTTTAATGCTGCACCTGTGTATAATGCCCAGATGTACCCTTTGGCTCATATATTGCATGTAAATCTGGCTCTGGGGTTAGCCAGTGCCTCCTGAGCCATTTAGCTCACCGCACGTCCCTGGTACTAGCAGCCCTACAATGTGGCATAACGTGAACTAGAGTACTACTATTGGGCATAAAATAAACTAGGGCACTACTATGGTTCAGAAAATAAACTAGGGCACCATTATGGGGCATAAAATTAACAACTGCTGCGGAGAGTTGTCTCTCTAGAAGCATTTGGATGGGGCCCTCAAAATGTTGCTATGGGGCCCACAAAGTTCTGGCTACGCCCCTGTAAGCATCCCTTCGTATTAGGGGGGTACATACCTTACGAATTTAAAATTATGGGTGGCTCATTAGTGGCTATACGAGTCTCCTATCAGGTCGTAACTAGAAAGTAATTTCCAATTCATCTCTAGATTGGTTTAGAATAGAAAAGATTGATATATAACTTTCTTATATATAAAAAAATTGTGTATCTTTGAATTTGATACATGAGAACAAGCGCTACATATTACAAATGTTCCGGCACGACTGCAAAAGGTTCTTGGTGGACTGCATTAACCAGTTAAATGTCTTCTCTCGAAACTGATTGGTGGAAAGTTTAAAACAATTCAGAGACTAGTGGGTATATTTCAAAGTACAAGAAAAATTGGGGCAGATGGGATGTTCTTAAGAAAGACTATAGGGAATTAGGCAAGAAACTTAAGGCAAGGACATCTAGGGTAATATTCTCCGAAATATTACCAGTGCCACGCGCTAGTCCAGGGAGACAGAGGGAGATTAGGTAGGTAAATGTGTGGCTTAGAGACTGGTGTAGGAAGGAGGGGTTTGTGTTCTTGGAACACTGGGTGAACTTCTCAGTCAGGCGCCATCTTATTTGTTGCGATGGATTGCACCTGAATGAGGATGGGGCTGCGGTGGCGGGGGTATGGGATGGTTAGAAGGTTGGAGGAGCTTTTAAACTAGGAGCCTGGGGGGAGGGTTTAGCTAGAAGCTACGGGTCAAATGATGAGAACAGTAAGGATGGGGGTAGTGAACAAATTGGGGGTGGCAAAGGGGGGAGGGAAAGATCAGCTGGCAAGGGTAATTGCGGGGGTATTGACTCAGAAATTACCGACAAAGTTATTGCACACGGTATCCCTACATTATTATCTTAAGACGATTATGGTCCTACAGTACGGTATATAGAATATGATGTCCATAGCATAAGGGGAAATATCTTCATGGGGGGGGTTAGAAAGACCTAATAGGTCTTATAGTAGTAGTAAAGAAGGCTCTATTAAGTATGATGGTGGTGCTAAGCGAGGCAGGAGAATAACAGTCTAGAAAGGCACTTGTAAATAAGGATAACATTCCATTAAAACAAACTGGCAAGGGAAATATTAAGCTATAATGTATGCTTGCAAACGCAAGAAGCCTATCCGGTAAAATGGGGGAATTGGAATGGCTTGTATCAAAAAATCAATATGATATTATAGGTATTACGGAATCATGGTGGGACAACTCCCGCGACTTGGTTGCAAATTTGGAGGGGTATTCACTTTTCAGGAGAGATAGGGCTACCAAAAGGGGAGGAGGGGTATGTCTCTATGTAAAATCATCTCTAAAGCCAAGCATAATAGATGTTTTTTACGAGGGGACTGGAGATAATGTGGAATCGCTATGGGTTGTGATCGCAAGCGGGGGCATTGAAGCAAAAAAACTAGTCATTGGCACGTAATACAAACAACCGGATATTAGCATACGTGACGAGGAACAACTCTGGCAGCAAATTGAAAAAGCTGCGGGAATGGGGGACATCCTAGTAGTGATAGGGGATTTCAACTATCCTGATATAAATTGGAGTAACGATTCATGTGTAAAAGCTAGGAGCAGCAGTTTTCTAAACACATTAAAGGATCAGTACTTGTCTCAATTAGTTGAGGACCCAGCCAGAGGTAATAATATCCAGGACAAAACACAAAAGAAAAAATAACAGCGCTACTTTTGATATGTTATAAATGAATCATGTGTGATAAGATATTCTAAATAACCCTTATTTATTATAAAAGGATAAAAAGGAGTTTGTTAACCCCAAATTAATATCACTGGAACACATACAGACAATAATAAACATACATAACAATGTTTAAACTGCATAAGAATTTTTAGCTGGCAGCATTAATATATTGTCCTCTTATCCGCGGTCAATTATCAGGGACTTGTCATACAGTTCTGTGGGCTACAGTCCATATGTGTATCTATAAACGTGGTCACAGACCAATAGCAATGGTCCCAGGTGTTTTGTAATATTTACCGGTCCCAAGGTATTTGTGAAGGGAAAAGTTCTCCTCGTGTTGAGCCTTTTGTGGCAGGATTTCACCAAGATGGCAATGGTTCACAGCACGATGAATGGAGTACCCTTTAACCTTTGTGGTTCGGACCAGAGGTGACCCAGATCGTCCAATGGATGGCAGATGGAATCAGAGTCCACAGAGTCCCATAGACCAAGGTGCAAAGAGGAACAAGCCTGACGTGTTTCGCTGTCAGTGGACAGCTTTTTCATAGGTCTTTTCAAAGGCCTTTGAAAAAGCTGTCCACTGACAGTGAAACGCGTCAGGCTTGTTCCTCTTTGCACCTTGGTCTATGGGACTCTGTGGACTCTGATTCCATCTGCCATCCATTGGACGATCTGGGTCACCTCTGGTCCGAACCACAAAGGTTAAAGGGTACTCCATTCATCGTGCTGTGAACCATTGCCATCTTGGTGAAATCCTGCCACAAAAGGCTCAACACGAGGAGAACTTTTCCCTTCACAAATACCTTGGGACCGGTAAATATTACAAAACACCTGGGACCATTGCTATTGGTCTGTGACCACGTTTATAGATACACATATGGACTGTAGCCCACAGAACTGTATGACAAGTCCCTGATAATTGACCACGGATAAGAGGACAATATATTAATGCTGCCAGCTAAAAATTCTTATGCAGTTTAAACATTGTTATGTATGTTTATTATTGTCTGTAAGTGTTCCAGTGATATTAATTTGGGGTTAACAAACTCCTTTTTATCCTTTTATAATAAATAAGGGTTATTTAGAACATCTTATCACACATGATTCATTTATAACATATCAAAAGTAGCGCTGTTAATTTTTCTTGTGTTTTGTGCATGTACTGCGGAGAGTGACTACCTCCATTAAAACAGCTGCTAGGTAAACCAACCCAAAGTAGCGCCCGTTTTAGATAAATTTCGTAATAATATCCTGGACCTAGTTATTACCAATAATGTAGACATTATATCGGACATTAAATTTGGGGAGACCTTTGGAAACAGTGATCACTATATGATCTCATTCAACATTAGTTTAAAAAAACAAAGCTATAAGGGATCAACCAAAACATTAAACTTTAGAAAAGCTAACTACAATATGCTGAGGCAGGCACTAAACGACATTGACTGGGAAGTCTTATTTCAGGGTAAGGACACTTCGGAAATGTGGGATGCTTTAAAGGGTTGCTTGATAGCAATATTCACAAATTCATTCCCATGGGCAATAAACGCAGGAGTACTAAACACAAACCAATGTGGCTTAATGAGGAGGTCAAAAAAGAAATGGCTAATAAGAGGCGTGCTTTCAAAGCCTTTAAGTCAATTGGAGGGGAGGGGGTACTCCAGAATTACAAGGAATGCAATAAATGATGCAAAAAGGTAATTAGAGCAGCTAAAATTGTAAAGGAAAAGCAAATAGCTATAGAGAGTAAAACCAATCCTGAAAAGTTTTATAAATACATAAACAGTAAAAGGTTAAAAAAGGAGGTCCATTAAAAGATGAACTAGGAGCCTTGATGAACGATGACAAAATAAAAGCGGATATAATGAACAATGTTTTTTCATCAGTATTCACCAGGGAGGATCAGACGGTGACAGTAGTGCATAACGACAGTGACGATAATGATTCATGGCTAGATATTTGTTTAAGTGAGGATTTAGTCTTGGAGAGACTAAGCAACATAAAGATTAATAAATCACCGGGCCCAGATGGCTTTCACCCGATGGTTATTATGGAGCTTAGGGCTCAGCTAGCAAAACCCTTATACTTTGATTTTCTATAGTTCAATTAGATCAGGTATGGTACCGAGGGATAGGCGTATAGCTGAGGTAGTGCCATTATATATAAAAGGGATCTAATAATCATCCTGGGAACTATCGACCAGTTAGTATAACCTCTATAGTGGGTAAAATATTGGAAGGAATTTTGAGGGATACCAAAGGGGATTATCTGCGGATTTCTAAGTGTATTAGCAATAGTCAGCATAGTTTTGTGAGGACAGATCGTGTCAAACTAACAATTAGCTTCTGCGAGGAAGTGAGCGATAATCTCGACCAGGGTAAAGCAGTGGATGTGGTCTTTTTAGATTTTGCAAAAGCCTTCGATACAGTGCCTCACAGGAGACTGATCATCAAATTAAGGGAATTTGGCCTAGGAAATACTATTTGTACATGGATAGGAAAATGGCTGGATAACAGGGTATAACGAGTAGTGGTTAATGGGATGTTTTCCAGCTGGGCATCAGTAGTCAGCGGAATACTGCAAGGGTCCGTAATTGGCCTGCTACTGTTCAATATATTTATTAATGATTTAGGAATGGGCCTGGAAAGCACAGTGTCAATCTTTGCAGATGATACTAAACTGTGTAAGGTAATTAATTCAGAAATCGATGTGGAGTCTCTACAGAATGACTTACCGGTACTTAAACTTGAAACTTGGGCGTCTAAATGGGGAATGAGATTCTATATTGAAAAATGCAAAGTTATGCACTTTGGGATTAGAAACAAACTTGCATCCTACACTCTTAATGGGGAAAATATATGTGTAGTAGTAGTGGAAAAAGATTTGGGGGTGCTCATAGATAATAGGCTTAATAACAGTACACAATGTCAAAATGCAGCAAAGAAGGCAAGTAAAGTCCTTGCGTGCATAAAACGGGGTATTGAGTCAAGGGACGAGGATGTAATCCTGCCTCTGTATAAATCATTGGTACGTCCGCATCTGGAATATTGTGTTCAATTTTGGGCACCATATTATAAAAAAGATATCGGGGAGCTTGAAAGAGTTCAAAGGCATGCTACTAAACTGATTTAAAGGGTTAGAGACACTGGAGTACAAGGAAAGGCTTACTGGGTTAAATTTGTATTCCCTTGAAAAGAGGAGACTAAGAGGAGACATTATTAATATCTTCAAATATGTAAAGGGTCAATACAAAGAGTTAGCAGGGGATTTGTTTATTAATAAAACTCTGTATAGGATACATGGGCACTCACTGAGGCTAGAGGAGAGAAAATTCCGTACACAACATAGGAAAGGATTCTTCACCGTAAGGGCAATAAGGATTTGGAACTCCCTGCCTGAGAAGATGATAATGGCGGACTCTTTAAATGCATTTAAAAACGGATTAAACAGTTTTCTTGCTGAAAAAGGCATCCAAGGCTATAGCATTTAATTTATTGACATTAAGTATATTGGAGTGATACGAAATATAGTTGCCAATAGGTACAAAACCATTATTTTGGCTGGTGCATTACAATATGCATTGCTTAATACGGATACAGGTTGAACTCAATGGGCATTTTGCCTATTTTAAACCTAACTATGTAACTACTAACTATGTAACTATGTAGATGTATTCAGTCTGGAGAAGGCATAAAGAAGTGATAAAGCAGTGATAAGTGCAAGGTGATAACACACCAGCCAATCAGCTCCAATATGTAAATTGACAGTTATGAGCTGATTGACTGGTGCGTTATCACATTGCACTTATCACCACTTTATCACTTCATTATGCCTTCTCCAGGCTTAATACATCTGCCCCAATGTTCTTGACTGGCGCTATTTGTTAGTGCAGAACCTGGAAACTTCATCTAAACATTTTTATCTCTTAACATCAGAGGTCTCTATAGACGAGCAAGGAGCATGGCTGCAGCTCACTGGGGGGCGTGGCCATTCTGCTAGTGTGCATATCCTCATCCCAAGTGGATGTTTATTTTTAACGAAACATACATCTTGATGATGGTAAGTAGCAAACCAAGCGCACAGATCGGAGGTAGATGCACAAGTGTATGCATGTTAATTCTGTATACCCATTTCCTTCTGTGTACTCTATGCAAAGCCAGAGCATCTATGACCAGCTCAGCATCAGGCACAGTACAATATGTACAATCAGAAATAATACATAAGAATTGTGCAAAACTGACTTGAAACAGGTGAAAGTCTAAGAAACCTCTAAGTGTTCTAATAACTATCATTTGTCTCAACAAGTCAGCTGTAAATAATACATGTGATGTGCAGACCTCACAAACCACAGGCAACTGTCGCTCTGTCTATCAATAAACATCAACATCAAGAGCAACAACACAAAACATGGTATAGAACAAAGGAGGGAAACATAGGCAGCTGGGAATAAGATGAGAAATGACAGAGCTGTGGGGACTTTTAAAACCTAGTTTGATTCTAGCCTGAAGAAGGCCTGGAGAGGGCAGTACCAGCTCTCTTCTACTACTGTATGTGGCTATTTCTGGGGCTTGATGTCAACAAGACAAGAAAACAGAGTAAGGATTTTGATGTGTTTTGTAAAATTACAAAGGAAGCACTTTGGCCTTTACCATCTTGGCACGTTAATAGAATTAATTTGCTGCACTTAGTACAATATATTTTGGTACTGTCTAGGTGTCTGTGGTGCATTCTGTAAACATGGGACAAATTTAATGCACTGCAGAAAATCATATTCAGTCAGTAGCCAATACATTTTAGAAAAGGGGTGCTCCTTTGGTGTTATAAACTCCTTGTATTGCATATTAAAAAAATGGAATGTTCCAAATAAAAGCTGAACAGCACGTACCTCCATAGTACGCACTATGTTATGATCTGCATGTGCAATATTGCAATTTGTTTCTATTACCAAAGACATCAGAGTTTATGGGGTACACAGTTGTAAGTGGCAAGGGCTGTAAAGGGGGCCCATTTATTGATCCCAACTGAAACTTCTTCTCATTCACAGACAGTCCGGTGAAGAGCCAAATTAAGGTGGCGCATCAGCCAGTATCTTAGCCCCATGGATGAGATGTATGCATTGGCGCTTGCCTTAGAGAGGCAGCGCAGGAAGTTTACTTCTCCCTCAATTTCCTCTCCATTGGACAGACCTATGAGTGTGCACAGTCCAGGAAGAAGAAGAAGAATTGAGTTTGCGTATATATCTGGATGGGTGTGGTTCATAAGGTCGACAGTGTCTATGTCGACCACTATTGGTCGACAGTGACTAAGTTGACACCTAAAATAGGTCGACACAAGCATTAAGTCACCATGAGCAAGGTCGACATGACAAAAGGTCGACATGAGGTTTGTTTGGTTTTGTGTTGTATTCTTCATAGTATGACCGGGAACCCCAATTAGTGCACCGTGTGCAGAGGTTACCATTCCCAATCATAGTCCACGTGGATCGTAAAGTATGAAAAAGTAAAAAAAAAATAGTTAAACTCATGTTGACCTTTAGTCATGTCGACCTAGTACATGTCGACCTAGTGACCATGTCGACCTAGAAACCATGTCCACCTAATGCATGTCGACCAATAGTGGTCGACCTAATGACTGTCAACCTAAGTGTGATTGACCTAGAGACCGGAGGGTAAATTTACTAAGATGGGAGTTCTATTTAAGATGGGATGTTGCCCATAGCAACCAATCAGATTCCAGGTATTATCTTCTAGAAGGTGCTAGATAAATGCGAAGTAGAATCTGATTGGTTGCTATGGGCAACATCCCCTCTTAAATAGAACTTCCATCTTCGTAAATTTACCCCCGGATACCATCTAAATCTGACCCACAGTTGTGCAGTGTTTCTCAGTTGTTATATTGCATTCCCTCACTTTATTTTATTTCTTTTATTTTCCTATTAGTTTTTATTGATTCTATCGCTATCTTTACTTTCTCTTTTAGGAATGTGCCAGTGCGTTATTTCCCCGTCTGCCCTCTTCCCTGATACTGAGGATGCCCTTGTGACTATGGGGTTGGTCAGCCACCGGTAGTGAGCATTGAAACAGACCGGTTGTTAGCAGCAAGATATCTGCCAGCTGGTAGGGACTCGCTGTGGCTGGGGACAGACCACTGCAGTGCACTCTGCTGGTTTTGAATGCTGGGGTTACAACAACAACTCAATTTGCTCAGTAAGCCCATAGTCAACAAGTATTGTCAATTTTGTGAGTGCAGGTGTTGTGGCTGCAGCCCTCCTTGGTTTAGTGGGCAGATAGGATGTATCGGAGCCACAGAGACGACCCTGATGCAGTTTTATAGCGAGGTGGTGGGGCAGGGCATTCCTGCGTCTGTGGATTCCATCGGCCAGTCTAAGCATACAGGCTTTACTTAGTATAGGCCCTATTTCAGCTGTGCACCCTGGTATTATTGATGGGCTAGGTGATAGCTCATGGCAAGCGCACCAGAGTTTCCACTGGGGCAGAGGTTCTCAAATGCGGTCCTCAAGGAACCCCAACGGTCCAGGTTATAAGTATGTCCATGCTTGGCCACAGGTGACTTAATTAGTACCTCAGTTAGTTTGATTAAACCATCTTTGCTGAGCCATGGATATACGTAAAACCTGGACCGTTAGGGTGCCTTGAGGACCGCATGTGAGAACCTCTGCACTGGGGCACTATTTCTACCACATCAACATAGGCCTTCACTGTGGCTACAGACACAGCACCTGCAGAGGTTAGGCCGCTGCACAATGCTACTGGTATTCATTTACAGCAGGAGGTGGTGGACAAAGACACATCATCAGTTTGTGACACAGACATGGTGTACACACAGAGGCATAACTCTGGGAGGCAATGGAGTTGGCTGCCGCCGGGCTCCTGCCCTGAAGGGGGCACCACTCCTCAGGGATGTTGGGGACTGGAGTCCCAGCAGCAGGCATTTGTAGCAATGGAGAGATAGAGCCACTGACATTCCTTAGTGGTGCAAGCTGTCTTAAGGCCCGTACACACTGGTCGATATATCGGCCATTCAAGAGAACGGCCGATATATCGCGGGACCGTCGGCCTGTGTGTACGGCCGATACGTCTGTGAACTCTGTCGTTCACAGACGTATCGCCTCGGCCCCGCAGCACAGCCGACGGCCAATATATCTACCGATATATTGGCGCATCGCTGTGTGTGTACGGCGGTCGGCCGACCACCCGTACACATGCTGCGGCCGCCGGTGGTGATTGACAGCTGAACTGGGCGGGCGTGTGCACATGCCCGCCCAGTTCATGACGTCAGTCCCCGACGGATCGAGCAGTGTGTATACTCAACACACTGCCCGATCCGTCCATAGATATACCTGCAGATCAATTGATCTGCAGATATATCTATTAGTGTGTACCCACCTTTACTCTTCTGTGCACATCTGCCCCCTTCCCCCGGCAAGTACTACAGTCACCTGCTGCTGGCCAGTGGCTGCAGCTGTGCAGGGAGGATGGGGGTCTCTGCTGGTGGTTTCTGGCTGCTCTGTGTGTTCTGCTGCTGCCTGTCCCTCCTCAGACCCTGCCTATCGAAGACACCCTGACGGCTTCCATCACAGACACCCAGACCCCAAAGTACAGGCTGGGTATTACTGTGTGTGTGGAGGGGGAAAGGGGGGGCCTGTTTCAGACATAGGCTGCATGTTACCGTGTGTGTGTCTATCTATCTTTCTAAGGGGGGGGATCACCAACATTTACATTGCATCCGGGCGCCTGCGACAAACTTACGCCACTGTATACACATGCACTAAGTTTAGGGGAGTGTTTACATCTGGGGTTCATCTAGGTAGGGTAAGATTAAATTATGCTTTTTGTTAATAAATCCTGACTAATTTTTGTATCATGTGTTATTTGCAACAGTATACATTATTCAGAGACCTAAATAGAGTATATTGTAGCAAGTTGTCGTCAAGTTCTTTTTGGATCTACTATAGTATTTTACATGGAAGATGGAAGACACTACGGAAACAAACGTTCACTACACACACACTATATGGTGGGCCCTACCAATGGGCCTGATTCAAATGCGGTGGCAACTTGGATGATGTTGCAACTGAGTGATTATCGGCAGACTTCCTTTGCGATGCCGATCGCAGTGAGGAATCACACGTACAATGAGTGACAGAAAGAGGCCATTAGGGGAGGTTATGGGGAGTGTCTGTAAAAACGCGATCATATACGCATGAAACATGGTGCCATTCTGCGCAGCCATGGAGACCCTCAGGGAGTCAATGTTCCCCAGTTGCTGAGACTGTTTCGATGGCATTGGTGGGCATCTCTTCACTTGTGGGTGGCTGCTACACATGCGATGTCTCGCAGTTTTGTCACATAGGGGGGTATTCAATGCTTGTTGGATCCTTTCCAACGGACAGGATCCAACAATGCAGTATTCAATGAGCGGGCAAATTCGACAGGATTTGGCCGTTCCTGACAATGCCAATCCAACTTTTTTTTAAAGTTGGATTGACATTGTTGGAAACGGGGCCAAAATCTGTCGGATTTGGAAGCAGAATCTGGCAAAACATGTGGATCCGCGGCTAATCTGCCGATCCACGTGTTTTCCGACAAGTCGCAAATGCCAACCTGTATGAAAAATGGCAGCCCGATTGAATAGGTCGAAACAGTTTCCGACCTAAAAAATTCGGAACTGCCGTCTTTCCGACAAGACGGCAGTTCCGACTTCAATTGAATACCTCCATAAAAAAGATTGCGTTGGCATTGTGACCGCATCTGAATCAGGCCCAGTGTTTTTAGCTGGTAGGCCCTTCATGTCCCAGTTCGACACTGGTAGGAACAGTACCGACGTTTGATCCAGCTGGTGCTTGGGTGAGCGATACAATTCCTGGTGAATTGTGTTTGGCGGAGTATCAATCATTTGATCGCGCAATTGAGTCTTTAAAATCTTGGACCCTGGCACTTTGTTAGGAAAACCTGATATTGAGGCATTCTGTATGTTACCCCCTGCATCCTGATTTTTTCAGGCTTATGGGGATTTACTTGGTGGAGGGATATTTCATAGACAAGTGTTCTATATTTTGCGCTTCATTCATTGGTGTGTGGATGCTGGCACAGGGTAGACAGGGGTAGCTCACTACCTCAGTAAATTACTGTGTGTAGGTCTGCATAATTCACCAAGATGTTCTTTCTTAATGTTTTACTTTCAGGCGCTTTTCTGATAGGGAGACAGTTCTGCAGAAAAAAGGCTACTTCTGTTGTGAGGCCACACTATTTTCTGTGCCTATCTGCAGAAATTAAGCAGGATGTTAGGGTATGGGATTCACATTCTAATGCGGTTTTGTTCTGGTCTTCTCTGGCAAGTAACAATGCTGAGTTACAATTATTCATGGATGCTTCTGGTTCGTCAATTGTTGGGGCTAATATCAATGACACGTGGTTTGCTGCACCGTGGCAATCTAATTGTGTCCAGGAGGGTTTGACAGAAAAACTTTCTGTAGCGTTGAGGCGACTAGTTATATAACTCAAGTGTCTTTTTCTGGTGAGACAACTTAAGAGTTGTGCAACCTGTTACCTTACAGCATGCGACATCATTGGTGGTGCACTTGTTGTCCAGACATATATTGTGCTGCTTGCACTGTAATATCCTCTTTCAAGGAAGACTTGTCACAGGGGTGGATAATGCTATTTTGGGATGCCCTTTCTAGATTTAACGGGACTAAATTTAAAGGCAGGTAAGCAATGTAACAAAGCAATGAGGAAGGCTAGACAGATGCTTGGTTGCATAGGGAGAGAAAACAGCAGCAAAAAAAAAAAAGTAATAATGCCACTGTATAGGTCATTGGTACGGCCTCATCTGGAACACTGTGTTTAATTCTGGAGGCCATATCTTTAGAAGGATATTAATACATTAGAGACTGTACAAAGAAGGGCAACTAAAATTATGCATGGCCTACATAACAAAACGTACATGGAAAGACAAAAAGATCTTAACATGTATAGGTTGCAGCAGAGTACGGAAAGGGTGGACATTATAGAAACTTTCAAATATATAAAAGGTTTTAACTAGTGATGTGCACCGGACATTTTTCGGGTTTTGGTTTTGGATTCGGTTCCGCGGCCGTGTTTTGGATTCGGACGCGTTTTGTCAAAACCTCACCGAAATTTTTTTTTCGGATTCGGGTGTGTTTTGGATTCGGGTGTTTTTTACAAAAAACCCTAAAAAACAGCTTAAATCATAGAATTTGGGGGTCATTTTGATCCCATAGTTTTATTAACCTCAATAACCATAATTTCCACTAATTTCCAGTCTATTCTGAACACCTCACACCTCACAATATTATTTTGCACCGAGGTCGCTGGATGGCTAAGCTAAGCGACACAAGTGGCCGACACAAACACCTGGCCCATCTAGGATGGCACTTAAAAAAAATAGTCCCCAAACAGCACATGATGCAAAGAAAAAAAGAGGCGCACCAAGGTCGCTGTGTGACTAAGCTAAACGACACAAGTGGCCGACACAAACACCTGGCCCATCTAGGAGTGGCACTGCAGTGTCACGCAGGATGGCACTTCAAAAAAATTGTCCCCAAACAGCACATGATGCAAAGAAAAATTAAAGAAAAAAGAGGTGCAAGATGGAATTGTCCTTGGGCCCTCCCACCCACCCTTATGTTGTATAAACAGGACATGCACACTTTAACGAACCCATCATTTCAGCGACAGGGTCTGCCACATGGCTGTGACTGAAATGACTGGTTGGTTTGGGCCCCCACCAAAAAAAGAAGCAATCAATCTCTCCTTGCACAAACTGGCTCTACAGAGGCAAGATGTCCACCTCATCATCCTCCGATTCCTCACCCCTTTCACTGTGTACATCCCCCTCCTCACAGATTATTAATTCGTCCCCACTGGAATCCACCATCTCAGGTCCCTGTGTACTTTCTGGAGGCAATTGCTGCTGGTGAATGTCTCCACGGTGGAATTGATTATAACTCATTTTGATGAACATCATCTTCTCCACATTTTCTGGAAGTAACCTCGTACGCCAATTGCTGACAAGGTGAGCGGCTGCACTAAACACTCTTTCGGAGTACACACTGGAGGGAGGGCAACTTAGGTAGAATAAAGCCAGTTTGTGCAAGGGCCTCCAAATTGCCTCTTTTTCCTGCCAGTATACGTACGGACTGTCTGACGTGCCTACTTGGATGCGGTCACTCATATAATCCTCCACCATTCTTTCAATGGTGAGAGAATCATATGAAGTGACAGTAGACGACATGTCAGTAATCGTTGGCAGGTCCTTCAGTCCGGACCAGATGTCAGCACTCGCTCCAGACTGCCCTGCATCACCGCCAGCGGGTGGGCTCGGAATTCTTAGCCTTTTCTTCGCACCCCCAGTTGCGGGAGAATGTGAAGGAGGAGATGTTGACGGGTCACGTTCCGCTTGACTTGACAATTTTTTCACCAGCAGGTCTTTGAACCTCTGCAGACTTGTGTCTGCCGGAAAAAGAGATACAACGTAGGTTTTAAATCTAGGATCGAGCACGGTGGCCAAAATGTAGTGCTCTGATTTCAACAGATTGACCACCCGTGAATCCTGGTTAAGCGAATTAAGGGCTCCATCCACAAGTCCCACATGCCTAGCGGAATCGCTCTGTTTTAGCTCCTCCTTCAATGTCTCCAGCTTCTTCTGCAAAAGCCTGATGAGGGGAATGACCTGACTCAGGCTGGCAGTGTCTGAACTGACTTCACGTGTGGCAAGTTCAAAGGGTTGCAGAACCTTGCACAACGTTGAAATCATTCTCCACTGCGCTTGAGTCAGGTGCATTCCCCCTCCTTTGCCTATATCGTGGGCAGATGTATAGGCTTGAATGGCCTTTTGCTGCTCCTCCATCCTCTGAAGCATATAGAGGGTTGAATTCCACCTCGTTACCACCTCTTGCTTCAGATGATGGCAGGGCAGATTCAGGAATGTTTGGTGGTGCTCCAGTCTTCTGTACGCGGTGGCTGAATGCCGAAAGTGGCCCGCAATTCTTCGGGCCACCGACAGCATCTCTTGCACCCCCCTGTCGTTTTTTAAATAATTCTGCACCACCAAATTCAATGTATGTGCAAACCATGGGACGTGCTGGAATTTGCCCAGATGTAATGCACGCACAATATTGCTGGCGTTGTCCGATGTCACAAATCCCCAGGAGAGTCCAATTGGGGTAAGCCATTCTGCGATGATCTTCCTCAGTTTCCGTAAGAGGTTGTCAGCTGTGTGCCTCTTCTGGAAAGCGGTGATACAAAGCGTAGCCTGCCTAGGAACGAGTTTGCGTTTGCGAGATGCTGCTACTGGTGCTGCCGCTGCTGGTCTTGCTGGGGGAGGCAATACATCTACCCAGTGGGCTGTCACAGTCATATAGTCCTAAGTCTGCCCTGCTCCACTTGTCCACATGTCCGTGGTTAAGTGGACATTGGGTACAACTGCATTTTTAGGACACTGGTGAGTCTTTTTCTGAGGTCTGTGTACATTTTCGGTATCGCCTGCCTAGAGAAATGGAACCTAGATGGTATTTGGTACCGGGGACACAGTACCTCAATCAAGTCTCTAGTTGCCTCTGAATTAACGGTGGATACCGGAACCACGTTTCTCACCGCCCAGGCTGCCAAGGCCTGAGTTATCTGCTTTGCAGCAGGATGACTGCTGTGATATTTCATCTTCCTCGCAAAGGACTGTTGGACAGTCAATTGCTTACTGGAAGTAGTACAAGTGGTCTTCCGACTTCCCCTCTGGGATGACAATCGACTCCCAGCAGCTACAACAGCAGCGCCTGCAGCAGTAGGCGTTACACTCAAGGATGCATCGGAGGAATCCCAGGCAGGAGAGGACTCGTCAGACTTGCCAGTGACATGACCTGCAGGACTATTGGCTTTCCTGGGTAAGGAGGAAATTGACACTGAGGGAGTTGGTGGTGTGGTTTGCAGGAGCTTGGTTACAAGAGGAAGGGATTTAGTGGTCAGTGGACTGCTTCCGCTGTCACCCAAAGTTTTTGAACTTGTCACTGACTTATGATGAATGCGCTGCAGGTGACGTATAAGGGAGGATGTTCCGAGGTGGTTAACGTCCTTACCCCTACTTATTACAGCTTGACAAAGGCAACACACGGCTTTACACCTGTTGTCCGCATTTGTGTTGAAATAATTCCACACCGAAGAGCTGATTTTTTTTGTATTTTGACCAGGCATGTCAATGGCCATATTCGTCCCACGGACAACAGGTGTCTCCCCGGGTGCCTGACTTAAACAAACCACCTCACCATCAGAATCCTCCTTGTCAATTTCCTCCCCAGCGCCAGCAACACCCATATCCTCATCCTGGTGTACTTCAACAGTGACATCTTCAATTTGACTATCAGGAACTGGACTGCGGGTGCTCCTTCCAGCACTTGCAGGGGGCGTGCAAATGGTGGAAGGCGCAAGCTCTTCCCGTCCAGTGTTGGGAAGGTCAGGCATCGCAACCGACACAATTGGACTCTCCTTGGGTATTTGTGATTTAGAAGAACGCACAGTTCTTTGCTGTGCTTTTGCCAGCTTAAGTCTTTTCATTTTTCTAGCGAGAGGATGAGTGCTTCCATCTTCATGTGAAGCTGAACCACTAGCCATGTACATAGGCCAGGGCCTCAGCCGTTCCTTGCCACTCCGTGTCGTAAATGGCATATTGGCAAGTTTACGCTTCTCCTCAGACGCTTTTAATTTTTGGGTCATTTTACTGAACTTTTGTTTTTTGGATTTTACATGCTCTCTACTATGACATTGGGCATCGGCCTTGGCAGGCGACGTTGATGGCATTTCATCGTCTCGGCCATGACTAGTGGCAGCAGCTTCAGCACGAGGTGGAAGTGGATCTTGATCTTTCCCTATTTTAACCTCCACATTTTTGTTCTCCATTTTTTAATGTGTGGAATTATATGCCAGTAACTATCAATAGCAATGGCCTACTACTATATATACTGCGCACAACTGAAATGCACCACAGGTATGGATGGATAGTATACTTGACGACACAGAGGTAGGTAGAGCAGTGGCCTTCCGTACCGTACTGCTATATATACTGGTGGTCACTGTCAGCAATCTGCAAAACAAAAATGCACCACAGGTATAGAATGTAGATGGATAGTATACTTAATGATGACACAGAGGTAGGTACAGCAGTGGCCTTCCGTACCGTACTGCTATATATAGTATACTGGTGGTCACTGTGTCAGCAAACTGCAAAACTAAAATGCACTACAGGTATAGAATGTAGATGGATAGTATACTTAATGACGACACAGAGGTAGGTACAGCAGTGGCCTTCCGTACCGTACTGCTATATATAGTATACTGGTGGTCACTGTGTCAGCAAACTGCACAACTGAAATGCACCACAGGTATAGAATGTAGATGGATAGTATACTTAATGACGACACAGAGGTAGGTACAGCAGTGGCCTTCCGTACTGTACTGCTATATATATAGTATACTGGTGGTCACTGTGTCAGCAAACTGCAAAACTAAAATGCACCACAGGTATAGAATGTAGATGGATAGTATACTTAATGACGACACAGAGGTAGGTACAGCAGTGGCCTTCCGTACTGCTATATATAGTATACTGGTGGTCACTGTGTCAGCAAACTGCAAAACTAAAATGCACCACAGGTATAGAATGTAGATGGATAGTATACTTAATGATGACACAGAGGTAGGTACAGCAGTGGCCTTCCGTACCGTACTGCTATATATAGTATACTGGTGGTCACTGTGTCAGCAAACTGCAAAACTAAAATGCACCACAGGTATAGAATGTAGATGGATAGTATACTTAATGACGACACAGAGGTAGGTACAGCAGTGGCCTTCCGTACTGCTATATATAGTATACTGGTGGTCACTGTGTCAGCAAACTGCAAAACTAAAATGCACCACAGGTATAGAATGTAGTTGGATAGTGTACTTAATGACGACACAGAGGTAGGTACAGCAGTGGCCTTCCGTACCGTACTGCTATATATAGTATACTGGTGGTCACTGTGTCAGCAAACTGCAAAACTAAAAGGCACCACAGGTATAGAATGTAGATGGATAGTATACTTAATGACGACACAGAGGTAGGTACAGCAGTGGCCTTCCATACCGTACTGCTATATATACTGGTGGTCACTGTGTCAGCAAACTGCACAACTGAAATGCACCACAGGTATAGAATCTAGATGGATAGTATACTTAATGACGACACAGAGGTAGGTACAGCAGTGGCCTACTGTACCGTAATGCTATATATTATACACTGGTCAGCAAAACTCTGCACTGTACTCCTCCTATATAATATTATACTGGTGGTCCCCAGTCCCCACAATAAAGCAGCACACTGAGCTCAGATATGGAGTGTTTTTCAGGCAGACAACGTATACTGGTGGTCACTGTCAGCAAAACTCTGCACTGTACTCCTGCTATATAATACAGCTGCTCCCCAGTCCCCACAATTAAGCAGTGTGAACACAGATATATGCAGCACACTGAGCACAGATATGGAGCGTTTTTTTCAGGCAGAGAACGGATAACTGGTGGTCACTGATCAGCAAAACTCTGCACTGTACTCCTCCTATATTATACAGCTGCTCCCCAGCCCTCCCCACAATTGAGCAATAGTGCACAATCAAGTTCAACAATAACGGAGAGGACGCCAGCCACGTCCTCTCCCTAACATTTCCAATGCATGAGTGAAAATGGCGGCGACGCGCGGCTGCTTTATATAGAATCCGAATCTCGCGAGAATCCGACAGCGGGATGATGACGTTCGGGCGCTCTTGGGTTAACCGAGCCATACGGGAGAATCCGAGTATGGCTCGGACCCGTGTAAAATGGGTGAAGTTCGGGGGGATTCGGTTTCCGAGAAACCGAACCCGCTCATCACTAGTTTTAACAAGGTACAGGAGGGAGACATTTTTGCAAAGGAAGAAAAGTATTAGAACAAGAGGACATGCACTGAAACTCGAGAAATAGGTTAAGGGGAAATTTGAGGAAAAATAACTACACAGAAAGGGTAGTGGATAAGTGGAATAGCCTCCCAGCAGAGGTGGTATAGGCTAAGATAGTAGAGTAATTGAAACATGCATGGGATAGATATAGGGCTATCCTTACAAAGAAATAAGGATCAAATAGGGTTTGAGGTAATAATATAGTTAAAAAAGGGGCAGACTGGATGGGCCAAGAAGAGCCGGCCCTAGACATAGGCAAACTAGGCAATTGCCTAGGGCATCTGGTATGCCTAGGGGCACAAGCGGCTTCTGCTGATTAAATGATATGCGGCATGCCTATATTCTGTGTTTAGCATTTTGTATGCAGATACAGCCACAGTCACACACAGTATATAGGCATGCCACATATCATTTTAATCAGCAGATGCTGCTTGTGCATCCTAGCCACATAGCAAAGCAAATAAGATGCATTTTCATTAAAAAAATGTGCCCGACGTTAGCATTGAGGCAAGATTTATGAGGACACATCTGTATCCAAGCAGAGGCAGAGGTCACAGGTCACAGTGTTAGTGGCAGTGTGAGTGCTGTGTGCATGTGAGTGGGTTGGTTGTGCAGCAGTGTTCGTAATATGCATAAGGAGCATTGTGTGTCATGTAAAAATGTATTAATAATGTGCAACATATGTGTAAGGGGCACTATGTGTGTCATCATGTGTGTAAGGGCATTAATAATGTGCGGCATATGTGTAACTGTACTACTGTATGTGTGTCATTATGTGTATAGGGGCACTAATAATGTGCAGCAAATGTGTAGGGAGCACAATGTGTGTCATTATGTGTATAAGGGCATTAATAATGTGCAGCATATGTGTAAGGGACATTATGTGTAAAAGGGCATTAATAAAGGTTGTCATAATGTGTAAGGCGCATTATGTTTATAAGGACATTAATAATGTGTCTCATATGTGTAAGGGGCTTTACTGTGTGGCATTATGTGAATAAGGTGCTCTACTATGTGGCATTGCGTATAGAAAGGGCACTAATGTGTCGTCTAATGTGAATAAAGAGCAATAGGGTGTGGTGTAATGTGAAAAAGGAGCAATTCAGTGTGATGTAATGTGAATAAGGGGCTCTACTGTGAGGAGTAACGTTTATAAGGTAAAGTGATACTACTGTGGGATGGAATATGAATTATGGACACTATCGCATGATCAAATGTGGATAAAGTTGCAGTACTGTGTGGCGTAATTGGAATTGGGGTTACTATTGTGTGGCCATGCCTCTTGCCAGCAAAAACACACCCCTTTTTGGGCTGAGCGCCAAATGTGCGAACTGTTCCTATTTAAAATATAGGGGGTACAAACACCAAAATAAGGACTGCTATGGATATGAGGGGTGGTGGTGCTGGGAAAGAGGTGCAAGGTCAGAGGCGGAACCAGTGGTGGTGCTTGAGGGCACCAGCCAAAATCTTGCCTAGGGCATCCTATTGGTTAGGGCCGGCTCTGGTAACACAAACATGGTAATACATGCTGTTGAAGTCTGTACCGGCTTCACAGTGATTAAGCAGTGAAGCAGATGTGAACATTTAAAGAACGATGTATGCTTTTTCATATATCTACCCCTATGTTACGTATTATTATCTTCTGGTTCATGTTGCTGTATGTAATTTGTCTGCGTAATGATTCTTTCCAAAGTACAGCATAATAGGTCAGTATTTTATATATACAATGTACAAAATATAATGCACTCACCGAGTGTCTTATGCACAGTGCTTTATCATCCACTATACACTTACGGTCACTAGGGCCATCTTTCCGTATGGGCTAAATGGGCAGTTGCCCAAGGGCCCCAGGAGTATAAGGGCCATGTGCTGATAGCTGAGGGTCCCCTTTTTCCAGGGGTACCAGATTTTTTTAAATCGGCCCTGGGGAACTGGAGATACACGACTTCAAAGCAGTGGTCCCCATCCAAGGCTGTTAATTGCTCTTCCCAGCCACATATCTCGGGGGTTCTGTCTGACTTAGAGTTTTTCTGAGGATATTCCCCAAAAGCTGGGACTCTCCCCTTTCGGTGGACACTGGCAGCTTGTCTCTACTATGCCCAGAACCAGAGATATCAGCCTTCCAGCTGCTGGTTCCTGCTCCAGCTCTACACACCTGGTATGCAGTTTTATATTTTACTCAACAGATTGCTCTGGATTCTGAACTCTGATCCCCAAGTCCCGAGTACCTCCTGAAAGGTAGGTCTCTCTAGTGTTTTCCCATTGAAAGCAAATAAATCTATTTCCAGAAACTGGAGATATCTGCAGTCAAGCAAGCTGCTCTCCCACCAGAAAATGAAGAATATTAAGCCCACTCCACTATCCACCCATCCCCAATGTATTAAACACCCCCTACCACCCTGAAAGTCATGTACCAGGGCCCCTTCATTCAGCCCAATGCCCCCTGCTACAGTTTAGTGTTCTCCTTCCTGCCCATCTCCCTCCATCTGTGCAGTAAAGTAATAATTAGCAGAAATTACTGCTCCGGGTCCTACATGCTGAGCGGAAAATAGAACACCCCCTACTGCCCGCAGGATATCAAACTGCCGCTGATAGCACCTCTCACCCCTACCGCTGAAGGATGGGTAGGGGCATCAGTGCATTGCTTTGCCAAGGGGCCTACACAGCTGTTAAGATGGCCCTTATGATCACGTATCTTTTCTGCACAAAAGGCTTGTTATGTATTATGGAACTACAAATACCAGCATACCAAGTCAGCTGGATAAAGGCTACTTAATTATTAATATCAGTGATAATAACTTCTATAAAGTCTGTCCTGAGTCTGACGTACAGTGGGAACAGGAAAAGGGGACATACATCTCTGGAGAGATCTCAAAATGGCTGTGCACCAACGCTTCCCATCCAACCTGATGGAGCTTGAGAGGTGCTGCAAAGAGGAATGGGCGAAACTGGCCAAAGATAGGTGTGCCAAGCTTGTGGCATCATATTCAAAAAACTTCCTGTAATTGTTGCTAAAGGGGCATCAACAAAGTATTGAGCAAAGGCTATGAATACTTATGTACATGTAATTTCTTAGTTTTTTATTTTTAAAAAAATTAGCAAAAATCTCAAAAAATCTCTTTTCACGTTGTCATTATGGGGTATTTTGTGTAGAATTTTGAGGACAAAAAATAATTTATTCCATCTTGAAATAAGGCTGAAACATAACAAAATGTGGAAAAAGTGAAGCGCTGTGAATACTTTCCGAATGCACTGTATGAGATGCTATTTGTTTGTTTTTTTACCAATTCTCTGACTGATTGCTAATCATCGATGTCAGCCAGCTGATGTATGGCCAGCATAAGATTCTGGACATACTCATGTCCCCTGCTAATGGCTCTCACTGCAGGGGACGGAGAGAAGGGACTACAGGAAAGTGCAGCTGGGTTAAGTGTAGGGGGACCCCTCAACCTGGATCTAATATCCTAGTTTATCTATATAGGGCTAGCATATTCTGTGCGCTTTACAATTTGGTACACAGTAATAAAACAAGACTGGGTATTGACAAACAGAGAGGTCAAAGGACTATAGGAAAATACAGTAGGAACTTAATACATGCGGATTAGTGCTACTGCACATATAAAAGTGCTTAGTAGTGAGCTGAAAGCACAAATATCTAGAAACAGTGAGACGAGAATGGAAAGAACACATATATATTTTGTTTGAACTGTGTGGAGATAATTAGAGTAGTTTAGGGAGGTAAGAGGATGGTTCTGGAGTCTGCTAACTCTGTACCAGGGAACAGTTTGACATTATAGCCATGAGACCCATACAGTGAGCGTCTTACTGATTCTTGTATAATGAGAAGAGTCAAGCTGGCAGCATCACCCAGGAGGGGAGACAAATGCCCTGACAGGACATCACCAGATGACATCACGCTGGCAATGTACCCGATGCTCTCTCATCAGCGGTAGAACTTGGGGACACCCATCCTGCTACTATGCGGTACCAAGCAGCTGCAACCAGAAACACACACACACCAGCCGAACTCCCCGCCGTCAAGTCCAGCGCAGTTCCCTTACGTCATGTCATGAGGGACGGAGAAGAGGACGTCACAGGGAGAGCCGCCATTTTTGTTCACCCGGCGGCTGCTGCTGATGGTAGCGGTCACCGAGTTACATCATTGGCAGCTAAGTAAGTGAGGTTATATTATTATCCCTCCTGTGTGTGTGCCCTGGGCTGTGCCTATGGCTTCCGTTCCCATAGGTGCGGTGTGTACACATTATTACCATGTGGGGTGTGCATATGTAACTTTTACAGAGTTGTTCAAGCAAAATATGAATAAAGACTTTTAATACAGTAGTTTACAGGTGATTGTGTAAGTATATAGATGCAGGAGAGCTGTGCCTCCGGGTATGTACCTCCTTTTCTGCGGGTAGCTGCAGAGTGCTGTCCCATTCGCCTTCCGTCTGTTGCTGGCTGGAAAGTTGTGCCCTGGTTTCTGTGTTGTTTCTTTACATTGCATAAAATTGTTGAAGTGTACGAATATCATTTTACAGAATAGTGCGTACATTTATTATTTATTATTGTTTAGTTTCTGTCAGGTGTCAGCGTTCTATGTAGTAATTTCTGCTTGGCCAGCTTCTTATTCACTTCTTATTCCAGCTCCAGCTTCTTATTCACTTCTTATTCCACTCCAGCTTCTTATTCACTTCTTATTCCACTCCAGCTTCTTATTCACTTCTTATTCCAGCTCCAGCTTCTTATTCACTTCTTATTCCAGCTCCAGCTTCTTATTCACTTCTTATTCCACTCCAGCTTCTTATTCACAACATGTTGTATTAAAACAGTTAGATCAAGTTGGATCACTCCGTTAACATTGACAATGCTTACACAAGCTTCCATTGTATTTTTCCTGTGCCAACAAGGTTTTTGGCATGCAATCGATTGCCAAAGTGGACACAAACCATATTTTACCATTTTGAGTAAGTAGCTGTGATTTTGCAAGGATTAAATAGTCTTGTTGGGGTCCCAGAAACAAACTTAGTGTTAGGAATCCACCAGAGACGAGATCACCTAGACACTGTTTGGTGGGCTAGTATCTTTTGGCCAAAAAGTATACCAAGAACCTCGAATTTGCTCTATGTTAGATTGCAGAGCTTATTATAATTATCCTGACTAGCAGTACTTGGTATTGTGGAGTGGGCATCGGCACCACTATAGAATAATTCAGGCTGAACTCCCAGTTATTGGAAAATCTGCCCAATAATTGCATTGTGTGTACTTAAGATTATACATTTCCCTATACTGTATAGTGGGGGTCATTCCGAGTTGTTCGCTCGCTAGCTGATTTTAGCAGCATTGCACACGCTAGGCCGCCGCCCTCTGGGAGTGAATCTTAGCATAGCAGAATTGCGAACGAAAGGTTAGCAGAATTGCGAATAGAAAATTCTTAGCAGTTTTTGAGTAGCTCGAGACTTACTCCTACACTGCGATCAGCTCAGGCCGTTTCGTTCCTGGTTTGACGTCACAAACACATCCAGCGTTCGGCCAGCCACTCCCCCGTTTCTCCAGACACTCCCGCGTTTTTCCCTGACACGCCTGCATTTTTTAGCCAATGCCGGGAAAACGCTGAGTTACCACTCAGAAACGCCCCTTTCCTGTTAATCATTTACCGAACACCAGTGCGACTGAAAAGCGCTGCAGACGCTATAGCAAAACAGCTAAGTTTTTAGTAAAATAACTAAGCGTATGCGCTCTGCGAACCTTGCGCATGCGCAGTAAGCGACTAATCGCAGTATAGCGAAAATCGGCAATGAGCGAACAACTCGGAATGACCCCCAGTGTACCATATTTCATATTTCCACTCTTCTTTTTCCTTTCCCCCCCCCCAGTATTATAAACTTAAAACTCAAAGCCAAAACCAAGATCTTTAGAAAGGTCCTAACTACCAGAACGCTAAGTATTCACAACTTTTTCAATACCCTGACAGTTTGCTATCAATAAAATAAAACACAACTCAGTTTTATGGTTTAATTGCGTTTATTTTTATTTGATTTTATTGTATGCAGGAGACTGTGGGGGGTATTTAATAAACAATTATCTCATAAACACTGGAAATTGTAGAGATGTTTGTTTAAAAAAAGAGATAAATATCTATTCTCCGTACCCTCCCACATCTGAAGAAGAAATATTTACCTCTTAATTTAAACTAACATCTCCAGAAAACATAAATGTCAAATTTTCCAGCTTTTATGAGATAATTGCTTATTAAATATCCTCCTGAGCTTTATCTTCTCACTATTACATACATGGTAGGGACAGGACCATGCGGCAATGTATCGTCAGGTCCAGGCAGAGAAGTGGGGGCAGGTCCACGCTGCTCGATGGTGGCCGGTCCATCCTGCACGGTGGTGGCAGGTCCACACTGCGATGTGGTGGCAGGTCCACGCTGCGATGTGGTGTGGCAGGTCCACATAGCACGATTGTTACAGGTTCATGTTGCACACTGGTGGCAGGTTCATGCTGCATGGTGGTGGCAGGTTCATGCTGCACGGTGGTGGCAGGTTCATGCTGCACGGTGGTGGCAGGTTCATGCTGCACGGCGGTGGCAGGTTCATGCTGCACGGCGGTGGCAGGTTCATGCTGCACGGCGGTGGCAGGTTCATGCTGCACGGCGGTGGCAGGTTCATGCTGCACGGCGGTGGCAGGTTCATGCTGCACGGCGGTGGCAGGTTCATGCTGCACGGTGTTGGCAGGTGCATGTGGTGCTGTGGTGGCAGGTGCATGTGGTGCTGTGGTGGCAGGTGCATGTGGTGCTGTGGTGGCAGGAGCATGCGGCGATGGTGTGCCATGTCCAATTTACGCAATTGTGCCAGCTTCACGCTGCACGGTGGTGGCAGGAGAATGCTGCCCAGTGGTTTCTGGTCGATGCTGAGCGGTGGTGGCATGGCTGCAGGAGGCAACATTGTCGCCTCTCACTGCAGATATGGCAGTAAACTGCCTGGAGGTGAGCTTATCTAGCTACAGGGGCCATGGGCCAGTGACATCACAATTGTGCTGACATCACAATGAAGTATAGATCACATGCAAGAGGACAAGGTCATTGTCCATTAACTAACAATATTGCCGGGGACTGTAGGCTTAAATGCATTGATCAATACATGAACTAAAACGCCACTGTTTGTTAGATAATATAGTGAGTGCAGAGCTCCAGGGATTTCTATTTAAACAATGTGGTCACAAACTGTGTTGCACCCCAAATATAGGAATACAGTAGGTGATTGCCGTGGAATAGTGGTTTCTGTTTATTAGATTCCTTTTTAAATTCATCTTTTTGTGATCACATTTCCTCATGCACCCTGTTTAACTTAATTATAGCTTGTATCAGCTGTTTTCCTTGGTGCTTAACAACAGGTGTGTTGGTAACGGTCTCACCTATATAAGCAAAGTTGCTGTGAGCTTTAGACCAGATAGCATGACCAAAGGTTAACACTAATGTGATAGATATTTTCATGATAATTATTTAGAGCAATAGAGTAGGACCTGCAGCATAGTGGAGTCCCTTGCCGGGGGCTGCAGTTACGTTGCCGGCGGTCAGGATACCTACGCCGGAATCCCGACCACTGACAATGCCGCCAGCCGGAATCCTGGCAAACGGGCTATTCCCACTCGTGGGTGTGCACTAAAGTGGGAATAGAGCACGCAAGGGGACTCTATCTATCTATCTATCTATCTATCTATCTATCTATCTATCTATCTATCTATCTGTCTGTCTGTCTGTCTGTCTGTCTGTCTGTCTGTCTGTCTGTCTCTCTAGCTCTCTGTCTGTCTCTCTAGCTCTCTGTCTGTCTCTCTAGCTCTCTCTCTGTCTGTCTGTCTGTCTATTTATCTATCTATACACACACACACACACACACACACACACACACAGTACTGTATATATGCACGCGTGTGTGTGTGTGAGTGTTGTGCATATGGAGCCGCAAAGGGGGGCGGAACAAAGCTGTGATGATGTGAAAGCCAGAGAGGGGGCAGAGCAAAGTGGGGGGTCTCTCTCTCTCTATATACAATACATACATTATACGAACCACAGTATTCACATATATAATACATACATTATACGAACCACAGTATTCACACATATAATACATATATATATTATACGAACCACAGTATTCACACATATAATACATATATGAAACTTGATCAAAATATATATTTCTGCTAGTGCTTGCATGCTGTACCTTTTATGGGAGCACTATCTGGGGCTCGGTGATCAGTAGCAGCCAGCAGGACCTGACATCCCAATCACCTGTCAGCAGCACTGCAGGATCAGTCACTCGGCTGTCTGGGCAGCCCTCATGGAGATGAGTTCACACTCGGCTGCATAAGATTGAGGTGGTGAGGTCGGCACATAGGACATTATGCGGTGTGCTGTCACGTGGAGCGCTGAGACACTATGCAGTACAGGGGGGCTGGTGCAGCTGCAGCCTACCATGCGGCCATGTATCTGGTGGTGTTTGAAGTTAAACTGCCGCTGGGGTTTAAGTGGGCGGAGCCTCGGGTTGCCACTGGCAGGAATGCTGTAGTGTTGCAGGTGCCCCCCCCCCCCTTCCCGTTTACAGCAGTGGGCCTATTTTGATGGTGGGCCTGGAGCTGCAGCTCCATCAGCCCCATTGTTAATCCGGCCCTGGGAACTTCCTAAGAAGGTATAGAGGAGTATAATAGTCGTCACTTTTCGACATTTCAATATTCAATTGAAGCGCTGTTTTTCCGCCCTGTCAAACTCTGAAATGTCGAAAAACACACGGATGAGGGGAATCTCTGCTTAGCCATGTGTTTTTGACCCCGCTTTGGTCGAAAATGGGTCCGTTCTCGACCATACATTTTCGCCTGTAGGAGAGGGCGAAAATAAATGGTCAGAATGAGAGGGGAAACAGGCGGAAACTGCCCGTAATAGAATACCGAAGTGTCAGATCCTCACTGTTCGAGAGGATCCGACACTAATTGAATACTCCCCATAGTGTGAAATGACCAAGACTTTTGTGGACAAGCACTTTCTTTGAAATTTGTTCCACAGTGTATTCTCATGTCTCTGTGTATAATGGGGGTCATTCCGAGTTAATCGCTAGCTGCCGTTGTTCACTGCGTAGTTATCAGTGAAAAAATGGCTAATCTGCGCATGCGTATGCACCGCAATGCACACGCGCAACGTACGGGTACAAAGAGCATCGTGGTTTTGCACAGGTTCTAGCGAAGCTTTCAGTCGCACAGCCGATTGCAAGGAGATTGACAGGAAGAGGGCGTTTCTGGGTGTCAACTGACCATTTTCTGGGAGTGTTTGGAAAAACGCAGGCGTGGCCGGGCGTTTGCTGGGCGGGTATCTGATGCCATTACCGTGTCACTCATCGCAGCAATCATCGCACAGGATAAGTAACCACAGGCTGGTCTTGTTTTGCACAAAATGTATTTGCAGGTGCACTGCTGTACAGACGTTCACACTCCTGCAAAGCAAAAAATACACTCCCCCCGTGGGCGGCGACTATGCGTTTGCACGGCTGCTAAAAACTGCTAGCAAGCTATCAACTCGGAATGACCCCCAATGTCCAGCAGGGTTGGGGGAAAACAAATTTGCATGTTTTCAAGAATTTCCTGTACAGTTGTGAAAGAGACACTTTCAGAGGCAGAACTACCATTGGTGCAGCAGATGCATTGCACCGGGGCCCCTGATGACTAAGGGCAGAGCCGGCCCTAGACATAGGCAAACTAGGCAATTGCCTAGGGCATCTGGTATGCCTAGGGGCACAAACAACTCCTGCTGATTACAATGATATGCGGCATGCCTATATTCTGTGTTTAGCATTTCGTATGCAGATACAGCCACAGTCACACACAGTATATAGGCATGCCGCATATCATTTTAATCAGGAGAAGCTGCTTGTGCATCCTAGCCAAATAGCAATGCAAATAAGATGCATTTTCATCAAAAATAGGCACCTGACGTTAGCAGAGCTATCAGTTGACTTGCGCCAGGCATCTCCCGCTGCATGGTGCCTGGAGGCAAGATTTATGAGGACTCATCTGTATCCAAGCAGAGGCTGAGGTCACAGTGTTAGCGGCCATGTGAGTGCTGTGTGTGTGAGTGGATTAGTTGTGCAATAGTGTTCGGCATATGTGTAAGGGGCATTATGCATTTCACGTGTATAAATGCATTAATAATGTGCAGCAAATGTGTAAAGGGCACTATGTGTGTCATTATGTGTATAAGGGCACTAATAATGTGCGGTATATGTTTAAGTGACATTATGTGTATAAGGGCATTACTAAGGGTTGGCATAATGTATAAGGTGCATTATGTTTATAAGGACATTAATAATGTGTGCCATATGTGTAAGGGGCATTACTGAGTGGCATTATATGTATAAATGCATTACTAATGTGTGGCATTATGTGTATAACGTGCTCTACTGTGTGGTGTAATGTATAGAAAGGGCACTACTGTGTGGTCTAATGTGAATAAAGAGCAATATGATGTGGTGTAATGTGAATAAGGAGTAATATGGTGTGGTGTAATGAGAATAAAGAGCAATATTGTGTGGTGTAATGTGAATAAGGAGCAATTCAGTGTGATGTAATGTGAATAAGGGGCACTACTGTGAGGAGAAACGTTTATAAGGTAAAGTGGAATTACTGTGTGATGTAATGTGAATAAGGGACACTTTCGCATGATAAATTGTGAATAAAGTTGTACCACTGTGTGACATAATTTGAATTGGGGTTATTATTGTGTGGCCATGCCCCTTGCCAGCAAAAACACATACCTTTTTGGGCTGTGCGCCGACTGCGCACACTGTTCTTATTTAAATTAAAGCGGGTAGGAAAACCAAAATAAGGACTGCTATGGGTGAGGGGTGATGGTGCTGGGAAAGGGGTGCAGGGATCCGAGGGGAACTAGCGTTGGTGCTAGGGGGCACCAGCCAAAATCTTGCCTAGGGCATCATATTGGGTAGGGCCGGCTCTGGGGCCAAGTGGTTCTTATCTACCGTCAAATTCTATGTTTCTATATTACTCAGACGCTTGCTAGGTATTTACCACTAGCTGCACATTACTTTTTGGCGCCAAAGATATAGTCACAAATTCAAATAAAAAATAATTAAAAATAATGTAGAATTCCTCCTATTTTTTTTATGCTTCAGCTAGTGGCTGGTTATCACAAACACCCCCATTCCTTCCTACTTACCACTCCAACCCCATTGCTATGTACCCGTTTTGTTGGTTTAGTTGTTTGTTCATGGACTTCTCTATTGACTTATGCTGATGTTTTTTCATATCCTTGTTTCCAGTAAACTTCAGTTTTAGGCCTATTTGGATTATAGGGACCTGCAAGCTGCCAGTAAAAGCCCTGCTTTACCCCACAATATACATATTTCACACGGATATACATTTAGCATTATTTAAGTTTGTTTTTATGACGGAGACACAAACAGCTTTAAATTGTAGGAAATTGACCCAGAGAATGTGTGGGATGCTGTGCAATCGGCTTCTTTGTTGGTTTGTGGGGTCACAAACTCCTGTGGCAGACATATCCAGTGGTTAGCATAATATATCAGACAAATATGTCAAGTGTTGTGGTTCTTGTCTGCTGCATCTCCATGTACAGCTGCTTCAGTGTGTGGTACCTAGGGTTTCCACTTTCCACCTCTCCCTGATTTCCTGGATTCTCCAGGATTTGGTGGCAACCCTCCAGGAGGTTTTTCCCTTTACCCGGATTCCTGGATTCTCCAGGAATAAGGGGACCCTGGGAGCACCAGCAGTGCTCCTTGGCATCCGAGGAACTCGGTGAACTACAGTGACTGTCTCATGAGATGATCAAATCTTGCGAGACTGTGTTCAGCCCAAACTGAGCCGAAGCTGCCGTGATGCTGCCATCGGCAGCTCTTCCTCAGCGTTTTCCCGGGCTGCGGTGATGAAGTAACGCCAGCCCGGCTCATATGAGTAGAGCATTGAGAGCTGACAGGCATGTCACACATATATTTATAATATAATGAGCATGCATTAAATAGAGGCTCAAGTTATATATAGATATATGTATATTTTTTAATCACTAACAGACACCTTTTAGTAGTGCATTTGTTTGTTTAACCTGTTGAAGCTTGATAATGATTAGGTTGCTTGGGGCGGGGAGTTTGGATGGGGGGGAGGGAGGCGAATCTCCAGGAATCGATGATGCATGAGGTGGCAACCCTAGTGGTACCTGGGACTTACAGTAGATCAGTGGAGCTCCCAGTGCCCACTGGGACATGTCCTATCTCCCAATAATCCACCTGTTTGCTCTTTATATAAGAGGGGAGTACATTGGCCCTCATTCCGAGTTGATCGCTCGCTAGCAACTTTTTGCAGTGCTGCGATCAGGTTAAAACTCTGCAAAACTGTGTATGCATATGCACGCAATGCGCAGGCGCGTCGTACGGGTACAAAGTGGATCGGTGCTGGGCGATGGATTTAACGAAGAATCCATTCGCACAGCCGATCGCAAGGTGATTGACAGAAAGAGGGCGTTTATGGGTGTCAACTTAACATTTTCTGGGAGTGTTTGGGAAAACGCAGGCGTGTCCAAGCATTTGCAGGGCAGGTGTCTGATGTCAATTCCGAGACCAAAAAGACTAAAGTGATCACAGCGGCTGAGTAAGTCCACAGCTACTCAGAAACTGCAAAAACCTTTTTGTGCCGTCGGCTGCAAAAGCGTTCGCACACTTGCAAAGCGAAAATACACTTCCCTATAGGCGGTGACTATCTGATCGCAGCACAGCAAAAAGTTGCTAGCGAGCGATCAACTCGGAATGAGGTCCATTACTTTTATGCAGAAATGAAGGAAGCAAAGAACATGAACTAGAGTTACATTTTCTTTATTAGTTTTACCACAGAAGGTAGGTAAAAGCATCACACCTACTGTACAAGTCAGAGGCAGAACTCTGGGAGGCAACGGAGTCAGCTGCCGCCGGGCTCCTGCTTTGAAGGGGGGCACCTCTCCTCCTGTTACATGTGTTCAGCGACATTAATCAATTAAGGTAATTGACAGCAGCCGGTATTTCTTCCGTAGCTAACTTCCCCACTAGTCACTACACCTTACAAATCACACCCTCTTTATGAGATACACTGGAAGCAGACAATTTACTGATGAAGCTATTTGCTCCTATAAAGGAAGCATGAGAATTCTAACTATATGAAGTTATTTCTCTGACAATTACAAGTAACTTCATATACAGTAGTTAGAATTCTCATACTTCCTATGCAAGAGCACATATCTCCATCAGTAAGGTGCATGCTTCCAGTGTAATAGGTTGTGGGTTCTAATCCTGGATATGACACTTGCAAATTAATTGTCAGAGAAATAATCAGTTTGGCTGGACCCCTACATAGATCTGCCTAGTTGCAATGGTTTTGTAGTAGCTTCATATAGTTAGAATCTGCAGGCTTGCTATGCAGGAGCAAATATGTGTGTGTGTGTGTGTGTGTGTGTGTGTGTATATGTATACATATATATGTGTATATGTGTATATATATATATATATATATCTTGAAAAGAACGAGGCGGCACTCAGGAGACTATGGTGAACTCTGTCAAGTGGAACTTTATCGACGTTTCGGGGTGCAAGCCCCCGTCTTCAGGACACACAGTCCTGAGAGTGTCACTCATTTCGATTGCTATTTATGGTCGGCTGACCATCTGTGGAGGCACCTGGGCACTTGTTTTCTGTTGGTGAGAGTGCCGGCTCCTACATTGCTATATATATATATATATATATATATATATATATATATAGTGGGTGGGGGCACCCATATTTTCCTTGTCTCCGGGCAACTGGGACAAACTTACGCCACTGGTACAAGTGGAAATATATTACTACAGGTTCCCTCTGTTACATCCTAAAGTTATCTGCAACTAGTTATTTTTTCTTCTGTGAATAAAGGAGATAAACAGCATGCAGGCTTTTATAGCAGGTAGGAGAAGATCACAGAGGGTGAGACAAGAGGTTTTCTCTGCTGCCCCATCTCTCTATTCTGTATTTTACTGTGATCTGTGCTGGGGATAATGCTGGTTCTTTGAAGCAGTAAATCAGTCCCTATTGTCACAGAGAAGCGTGTGACATAAGAAAGTCCCACTGCTCGTCTATATTTTGCATGTTAAAAGAAGACCACCCTTGAGTTCAGAGTGAGAGATTTAATTTCAGAGACTGATGCCTTAAATCAATGCAGATTATGTGGGATTTGCCATAGCTATGTGTACACTGGGAGAACTCACCTACACACAGCTGTCCAGGCATCCCTTCATCTGGGGACTGTTCCCCCAAGTGGAGGCTCAGACTTTCAGAAGTGGGATGTGTGGGAGATTTATGTACAAGCTGAGATATCCGCTTTACATGATTCACACATCCCGAACTATGCTTATAAAAGGCCGCCAATCAGCTGCAGCACTCTTTCTGCTGACCAGCAAGGCTGTGGCAGGATACTGAGTCCTGTGGCAGGATACTGAGTCCTGTGGCAGGATACTGAGTGCTGTGGCAGGATACTGAGTGCTGTGGCAGGATACTGAGGCTGTGGCAGGATACTGAGTCCTGTGGGACTGAACAAATACTACCAATGCACATCTTTTGACGGTTTGGGGGCGTTTCTATAACAGCATAGCATCTGCGAAATCAGACCATCGGAATATGTTTGTGATTTTCACAGATTTACTCCGATGTTTTCATTGTTTCGTCCTTAATTGAGGTTATTAATTATACACTGTAACAGTAAAAAACATAACAGTTGAAATTGGGTTCATAAACAAGGATATCCTGGAGCTAGAAAAGGTACAGAGGAGGGCGACCAAACTAATTAAGGGCTTGGAGACGATGGAATACAAGGACAGGCTTGAAAGACTAGGCATGTTTACATTGGAAAAGTGGAGACTAAGAGGGGATATGATCAACTATCTACAAATATATAAGGGGACAATACAAAGAGCTTGCGCAGGACCTGTTTTTGGTTAGATCAACACAGAGGACTCGTGGACACTCGCTCAGGTTAGAGGAGAGGAGATTCCGCACAATACGGCGTAAAGGCTTTTTCACGGTAAGGACAATACGTGTTTGGAATTCCCTGCCCGAGGGAGTTGTAATGGCGGAATCTGTCAACACCTTTAAGAATGGGTTAGATAAATTCCTAATGGATAAGGATATCCAGGGGAATGGTGCATAGTCATGCATTATAGTTACTATAAATAGGGATAAAATGCAACGGCTGACAGCAGCATCAGTCAGAAATTTTAGTCAAATCATCATGCATAGGAGACCACAAATAGGTTGAACTCGATGGAGAATTGTCTTTTTTCAACCTCAGATACTATGGGGGGTCATTCCGAGTTGTTCGCTCGCAAACGGATTTTAGCAGATTTGCTCATGCTAAGCCGCCGCCTACTGGGAGTGAATCTTAGCATCTTAAAATTGCGAACGAAGTATTCGCAATATTGCGATTACACACCTCGTAGCAGTTTCTGAGTAGCTCCAGACTTACTCGGCATCTGCGATCAGTTCAGTGCTTGTCGTTCCTGGTTTGACGTCACAAACACACCCAGCGTTCGCCCAGACACTCCTCCGTTTCTCCGGCCACTCCTGCGGTTTTTCCGGAAACTGTAGCGTTTTTTCCCACACGCCCATAAAACGGCCTGTTTCCGCCCAGTAACACCCATTTCCTGTCAATCACATTACGATCGCCAGAACGATGAAAATGCCGTGAGTAAAATTCCTAAGTGCATAGCAAATTTACTTGGCGCAGTCGCAGTGCGGACATTGCGCATGCGCATTAAGCGGAAAATCGCTGCGATGCGAAGATTTTTACCGAGCGAACAACTCGGAATGAGGGCCTATGTTACTATGTATGCTACTATGTTACAATTACAAGGGGATGTAGTTACAATGCCGATGCTGGAATCCCGAATGGAGACATTGTGCCTGCATCAAAATCCCAATGAAGCTCAGGATCCTGGTATCAAAATACTGATGCCTTGAATCCCAAATGTTCGTGCTGCGGGAGGGTGGGAGGTTAGGGTATGGGCCGGGGGAGGGTTAGGGTACTTTCTGGGGGGATGTTGGGATTCTGATGTTCGGGATACCGTTGTCTGTATTATGACCGGCGGTCATCCCATCCATCGGTATATTATACACAATCCGTTACAAGTAGGGTTGTGTTAAGTACAGTGGTGTGAGAGGGGAGGTAAGACACAGCTACAGTAATGATAAGCAGGGCAGAGCAGTGTTGCTCAGACTGAGCTCAGTGGAGGACCTCAGAACAGGGGTTGCACCACCTTACTCACATTTGCATGGCAGCTGCATCAGTGTAGTGCATCACTGCCAGAAGCAAATGGGAGCACAGAACAGGCCCCGCAGGCACCGGCCTCCCTATCTCACAGGCAGCAGGGTCATAGACAGGAATAACCCAGTCTGGGTTAATAGTGTAGTGTGTTGCCGGTACGAGAACGGAGAACGTGGAGCGCGGGGGTGAGGAAGTCAGCGCAGAAGCTCTCCATGGTGATTGGTATGAACGTATGTGGGGACACGAGGCTGAAGTTAGCTTCTTATTCGGCCAGCTTCTTATTCACTTCTTATTCGGCTCCAGCTTCTTATTCACTTCTTATTCGGCTCCAGCTTCTTATTCAGAAATTATTATATTAAAATAATTAAATAAGGATAGATCACTAAGTTAACATTGCATAAACTTCAAATAGTGTCCCTTACACCAATTTACATGACATTTTGCAATAAACAAAAATGATTTAGGCATGAAAATGGTGGTAAAGCGGGCACAGACACCAGATTTCATCATTTTGAATAAGAAGCTGTAGCTGTGCAAGGGTTAAACAGCGTTGGTCAAAAGATTTGATACTTGAAACTCACACAGGGTGGTCACTTACATATCACCCACTTGCAGTTTGTCTTGACCAACAAGCATTTGGGCATGAAAATGGTGGTAAAGCGGGCACAGACACCAGATTTCATCATTTTGAATAAGAAGCTGTAGCTGTGCAAGGGTTAAACAGCGTTGGTCAAAAGATTTGACACTTGAACCTCACACAGGGTGGTCACTTACATATCAACCACTTGCAAGTTGCCTTGACCAACAAGCATTTGGGCATGAAAATGGTGGTAAAGCGGGCACAGACACCAGATTTCATCATTTTGAATAAGAAGCTGTAGCTGTGCAAGGGTTAAACAGCGTTGGTCAAAAGATTTGACACTTGAAACTCACACAGGGTGGTCACTTACATATCACCCACTTGCAGTTTGTCTTGACCAACAAGCATTTGGGCATGAAAATGGTGGTAAAGCGGGCACAGACACCAGATTTCATCATTTTGAATAAGAAGCTGTAGTTCTGCAAGGGTTAAACAGTGTTGGTCAACAGATTTAACACTTGAAACCCACACAGAGTAGTCACTTACACACTTACATATAACCCACATGCAATTTGCCTTGACCAGCAAGCATTTGGGCATGAAAATGGTGGTAAAGCGGGCACAGACACCAGATTTCATCATTTTGAATAAGAAGCTGTAGTTCTGCAAGGGTTAAACAGCGTTGGTTAACAGATTTGACACTTGAAACCCACACAGGATGGTCACTTACATATCACCCACATGCAATTTGCCTTGACCAGCAAGCATTTGGGCATGGAAATGGTGGTAAAGCGGGCACAGACACCAGATTTCATCATTTTGAATAAGAAGCTGTAGTTGTGCATAGTGATGTGCACCGGACATTTTTCGGGTTTTGTGTTTTGGCTTTGAATTCGGTTCCGCGGCCGTGTTTTGGATTCGGACGCGTTTTGGCAAAACCTCACTGAAAATTTTTTGTCGGATTCGGGTGTGTTTTGGATTCGGGTTTTTTTTTACAAAAAAACCCCTGAAAAATAGCTGAAATCATAAAATTTGGGGGTAATTTCGATCCCATAGTATTATTAACCTCAATAACCATAATTTCCACTCATTTCCAGTCTATTCTGAACACCTCACACCTCACAATATTATTTTTAGTCCTAAAATTTGCACCGAGGTCGCTGGATGACTAAGCTAAGCGACCCAAGTGGCCGACACAAACACCTGGCCCATCTAGGAGTGGAACTGCAGTGTCAGACAGGATGGCAGATTAAAAAAATTGTCCCCAAACAGCACATGATGCAAAGAAAAAAAGAGGCGCAATGAGGTAGCTGTGTGACTAAGCTAAACGACCCAAGTGGCTGACACAAACACCTGGCCCATCTAGGAGTGGCACTGCAGTGTCAGACAGGATGGCACTTAAAAAAATAGTCCCCAAACAGCACATGATGCAAAGAAAAAAAGAGGTGCACCAAGGTCGCTGGATGGCTAAGCTAAGCGACCCAAGTGGCCGACACAAACACCTGGCCCATCTAGGAGTGGCACTGCAGTGTCAGACAGGATGGCAGATTATAAAAATTGTCCCCAAACAGCACATGATGCAAAGAAAAAAAGAGGCGCAATGAGGTAGCTGTGTGACTAAGCTAAGCGACCCAAGTGGCTGACACAAACACCTGACCCATCTAGGAGTGGCACTGCAGTGTCAGACAGGATGGCAGATTAAAAAAATTGTCCCCAAACAGCACATGATGCAAAGAAAAAAAGAGGTGCACCAAGGTCGCTGGATGGCTAAGCTAAGCGACCCAAGTGGCCGACACAAACACCTGGCCCATCTAGGAGTGGCACTGCAGTTTTCTAGCGAGAGGATGAGTGCTTCCATCCTCATGTGAAGTTGAACCACAAGCCATGAACATAGGCCAGGCCCTCAGCCGTTCCTTGCCACTCCGTGTCGTAAATGGCACTTTGCCAAGTTTACGCTTCTCCTCAGACGATTTTGATTTAGATTTTTAGGTCATTTTACTGAACTTTATTTTTTTGGATGTTACATGCTCTCTACTATGACATTGGTCATCGGCCTTGACAGACGACGTTGATGGCATTTCATCGTCTCGGCCATGACTAGTGGCAGCAGCATCAGCACGAGGTAGAAGTGGATCTTGATCTTTCCCTATTTTACCCTCCACATTTTTGTTCTCCAATTTTTAATGTGTGGAATTATATGCCAGTAATATATCAATAGCAATGGCCTACTACTACATATACTGCGCACAAAAACTTAAATACACCACAGGTATGGATGGCTAGTATACTAGCCATCCATACAGCAGTGGCCTACTGTACCGTAGTGCTATATATTATATACTGGTGGTCAGAAAAATTATGCACTGTCCTACTACTATATATATACTGTGCACAAAAACTTAAATGCACCACAGGTATAGATGGATAGTATACTTGACGACACAGAGGTAGGTAGAGCAGTGGCCTACTGTACCATACTGCTATATATTATATACTGGTGGTCAGCAAAATGATGCACTGTCCTACTACTATATATATACTGCGCACAAAAACTTAAATGCACCACAGGTATGGATGGATAGTATACTTGACGACACAGAGGTAGGTAGAGCAGTGGCCTACTGTACCGTACTGCTATATATTATATACTGGTGGTCAGCAAAATGATGCACTGTCCTACTACTATATATATACTGCGCACAAAAACTTAAATGCATCACAGGTATGGATGGCTAGTATACTTGACGACATAGAGGTAGGTAGAGCAGTGGCCTACTGTACCATACTGAAATATTTTATATACTGGTGGTCAGCTAAATGATGCACTGTCCTACTACTATATATATACTGTGCACAAAAACTTTAATGCACCACAGGTATGGATGGATAGAATACTTGACAACACAGAGGTAGGTAGAGCAGTGGCCTACTGTACCGTACTGCTATTATATACTGGTGGTCAGCAAAATTATGCACTGTACTCCTATATACTACAATGCAGCACAGATATGGAGCGTTTTTCAGGCAGAGAACGTATAATACTGGTGGTCACTGGTCAGCAAAACTCTGCACTGTCCTCCTCCTATATAATACTGGTGGTCCCCAGTCCGCACAATAAAGCACACTGAGCACAGATATGGAGCGTTTTTCAGGCAGAGAACGTAGATATTTGCAGCACACTGAGCACAGATATTTGCAGCACACTGAGCACAGATATTTGCAGCACACTGAACAAACTGAGAGAACGCCAGCCACGTCCTCTCCCTATCATCTCCAATGCACGAGTGAAAATGGCGGCGACGCGCGGCTCCTTATATAGAATACGAATCTCGCGAGAATCCGACAGCGGGATGATGACGTTCGGGCGCGCTCGGGTTAACCGAGCAAGGCGGGAGGATCCGAGTTTGCCTCGGAACCGTGTAAAATGGGTGAAGTTCGGGGGGCTTCGGATTCCGAGGAACCGAACCCGCTCATCACTATGCAGAACTACAGCTTCTTATTCAAAATGATGAAATCTAGTGTCTGTGCCCGCTTTACCACCATTTTCATGCCCAAATGCTTGTTGGTCAAGGCAACTTGCAAGGGGGTGATATGTAAGTGACCACCCTGTGTGAGTTTCAAGTGTCAAATCTTTTGACCAACGCTGTTTAACCCTTGCACAGCTACAGCTTCTAATTCAAAATGATTAAATCTGGTATCTGTGCCCGCTTTACCACCATTTTCATGCCCAAATGCCTGTTGGTCAAGGCAAATTGCAAGTGGGTGATATGTAAGTGACCACCCTGTGTGAGTTTCAAGTGTCAAATCTGTTGACCAACGCTGTTTAACCCTTGCACAACTACAGCTTCTTATTCAAAATGATGAATTCTGGTGTCTGTGCCCGCTTTACCACCATTTTCATGCCCAAATGCTTGTTGGTCAAGGCAAATTGCAAGTGGGTGATATGTAAGTGACCACCCTGTGTGAGTTTCAAGTGTCAAATCTTTTGACCAACGCTGTTTAACCCTTGCACAGCTACAGCTTCTTATTCAAAATGATGAAATCTGGTGTCTGTGCCCGCCTTGCCACAATTTTCATGCCCAAATGCTTGTTGGTCAAGGCAACTTGCAAGTGTGTGATATGTAAGTGACCACCCTGTGTGAGATTCAAGTGTCAAATTTGTTGACCAACGCTGTTTAACCCTTGCAGAACTACAGCTTCTTATTCAAAATGATGAAATCTGGTGTCTGTGCCCGCCTTGCCACCATTTTCATGGCCAAATGCTTGTTGGTCAAGGCAAATTGCAAGTGGGTGATATGTAAGTGACCACCCTGTGTGAGTTTCAAGTGTCAAATCTTTTGACCAACGCTGTTTAACCCTTGCACAGCTACAGCTTCTTATTCAAAATGATGAAATCTGGTGTCTGTGCCCGCTTTACCACCATTTTCATGCCCAAATGCTTGTTGGTCAAGGCAACTTGCAAGTGGGTGATATGTAAGTGACCACCCTGTGTGAGTTTCAATTGTCAAATGTTTTGACGAACGCTGTTTAACCCTTGCACAGCTACAGCTTCTTATTCAAAATGATTAAATCTGGTATCTGTGCCCGCTTTACCACCATTTTCATGCCCAAATGCTTGTTGGTCAAGGCAAATTGCAAGTGGGTGATATGTAAGTGACCACCCTGTGTGAGTTTCAAGTGTCAAATCTGTTGACCAACGCTGTTTAACCCTTGCACAGCTACAGCTTCTTATTCAAAATGATGAAATCTGGTATCTGTGCCCGATTTACCACCATTTTCATGCCCAAATGCTTGTTGGTCAAGGCAAATTGCAAGTGGGTGATATGTAAGTGTCCACCCTGTATGAGTTTCAAGTGTCAAATCTGTTGACCAACGCTGTTTAACCCTTGCACAACTACAGCTTCTTATTCAAAATGATGAAATCTGGTGTCTGTGCCCGCTTTACCACCATTTTCATGCCCAAATGCTTGTTGGTCAAGACAAACTGCAAGTGGGTGATATGTAAGTGACCACCCTGTGTAAGTTTCAAGTGTCAAATCTGTTGACCAACGCTGTTTAACCCTTGCACAGCTACAGCTTCTTATTCAAAATGATGAAATCTGGTGTCTGTGCCCGCTTTACCACCATTTTCATGCCCAAATGCCTGTTGGTCAAGGCAAATTGCAAGTGGGTGATATGTAAGTGACCACCCTGTGTGAGGTTCAAGTGTCAAATCTTTTGACCAACGCTGTTTAACCCTTGCACAGCTACAGCTTCTTATTCAAAATGATGAAATCTGGTGTCTGTGCCTGCCTTGCCACCATTTTCATGCCCAAATGCTTGTTGGTCAAGGCAAATTGCAAGTGGGTGATATGTAAGTGACCACCCTGTGTGAGTTTCAAGTGTCAAATCTGTTGACCAACGCTGTTTAACCCTTGCACAGCTACAGCTTCTTATTCAAAATTATGAAATCTGGTGTCTGTGCCCGCTTTACCACCATTTTCATGCCAAATGCTTGTTGGTCAAGACAAACTGCAAGTGGGTGATATGTAAGTGACCACCCTGTGTGAGGTTCAAGTGTCAAATCTTTTGACCAACGCTGTTTAACCCTTGCACAGCTACAGCTTCTTATTCAAAATTATGAAATCTGGTGTCTGTGCCCGCTTTACCACCATTTTCATGCCCAAATGCTTGTTGGTCAAGGCAACTTGCAAGTGTGTGATATGTAAGTGACCACCCTGTGTGAGATTCAAGTGTCAAATCTGTTGACCAACGCTGTTTAACCCTTGCACAGCTACAGCTTCTTATTCAAAATTATGAAATCTGGTGTCTGTGCCCGCTTTACCACCATTTTCATGCCCAAATGCTTGTTGGTCAAGACAAACTGCAAGTGTGTGATATGTAAGTGACCACCCTGTGTGAGGTTCAAGTGTCAAATCTTTTGACCAACGCTGTTTAACCCTTGCACAGCTACAGCTTCTTATTCAAAATGATGAAATCTGGTGTCTGTGCCCGCTTTACCACCATTTTCATGCCCAAATGCTTGTTGGTCAAGACAAACTGCAAGTGGGTGATATGTAAGTGACCACCCTGTGTGAGTTTCAAGTGGCAAATCTTTTGACCAACGCTGTTTAACCCTTGCACAACTACAGCTTCTTATTCAAAATGATGAAATCTGGTATCTGTGCCCGCCTTGCCACCATTTTCATGCCCAAATGCTTGTTGGTCAAGGCAAATTGCAAGTGGCTGATATGTAAGTGACCACCCTGTGTGAGTTTCAAGTGTCAAATCTTTTGACCAACGCTGTTTAACCCTTGCACAGCTACAGCTTCTTATTCAAAATGATGAAATCTGGTGTCTGTGCCCGCCTTGCCACCATTTTCATGCCCAAATGCTTGTTGGTCAAGGCAAATTGCAAGTGGGTGATATGTAAGTGACCACCCTGTGTGAGTTTCAAGTGTCAAATCTTTTGACCAACGCTGTTTAACCCTTGCACAGCTACAGCTTCTTATTCAAAATGATGAAATCTGGTGTCTGTGCCCGCCTTGCCACCATTTTCATGCCCAAATGCTTGTTGGTCAAGGCAAATTGCAAGTGGGTGATATGTAAGTGACCACCCTGTGTGAGATTCAAGTGTCAAATCTGTTGACCAAAGCTGTTTAACCCTTGCAGAACTACAGCTTCTTATTCAAAATGATGAAATCTGGTGTCTGTGCCCGCCTTGCCACCATTTTCATGGCCAAATGCTTGTTGGTCAAGGCAAATTGCAAGTGGGTGATATGTAAGTGACCACCCTGTGTGAGTTTCAAGTGTCAAATCTTTTGACCAACGCTGTTTAACCCTTGCACAGCTACAGCTTCTTATTCAAAATGATGAAATCTGGTGTCTGTGCCCGCTTTACCACCATTTTCATGCCCAAATGCTTGTTGGTCAAGGCAACTTGCAAGTGGGTGATATGAAAGTGACCACCCTGTGTGAGTTTCAATTGTCAAATGTTTTGACGAACGCTGTTTAACCCTTGCACAGCTACAGCTTCTTATTCAAAATGATTAAATTTGGTATCTGTGCCCGCTTTACCACCATTTTCATGCCCAAATGCTTGTTGGTCAAGGCAAATTGCAAGTGGGTGATATGTAAGTGACCACCCTGTGTGAGTTTCAAGTGTCAAATCTGTTGACCAACGCTGTTTAACCCTTGCACAGCTACAGCTTCTTATTCAAAATGATGAAATCTGGTATCTGTGCCCGATTTACCACCATTTTCATGCCCAAATGCTTGTTGGTCAAGGCAAATTGCAAGTGGGTGATATGTAAGTGTCCACCCTGTGTGAGTTTCAAGTGTCAAATCTGTTGACCAACGCTGTTTAACCCTTGCACAACTACAGCTTCTTATTCAAAATGATGAAATCTGGTATCTGTGCCCGCTTTACCACCATTTTCATGCCCAAATGCTTGTTGGTCAAGGCAAATTGCAAGTGGGTGATATGTAAGTGACCACCCTGTGTGAGTTTCAAGTGTCAAATCTTTTGACCAACGCTGTTTAACCCTTGCAGAACTACAGCTTCTTATTCAAAATGATGAAATCTGGTGTCTGTGCCCGCTTTACCACCATTTTCATGCCCAAATGCTTGTTGGTCAAGACAAACTGCAAGTGGGTGATATGTAAGTGACCACCCTGTGTGAGTTTCAAGTGTCAAATCTTTTGACCAACGCTGTTTAACCCTTGCACAGCTACAGCTTCTTATTCAAAATGATGAAATCTGGTGTCTGTGCCCGCTTTACCACCATTTTCATGCCCAAATGCCTGTTGGTCAAGGCAAATTGCAAGTGGGTGATATGTAAGTGACCACCCTGTGTGAGGTTCAAGTGTCAAATCTTTTGACCAACGCTGTTTAACCCTTGCACAACTACAGCTTCTTATTCAAAATGATGAAATCTGGTGTCTGTGCCCGCCTTGCCACCATTTTCATGCCCAAATGCTTGTTGGTCAAGGCAAATTGCAAGTGGGTGATATGTAAGTGACCACCCTGTGTGAGTTTCTAGAGTCAAATCTTTTGACCAACGCTGTTTAACCCTTGCACAGCTACAGCTTCTTATTCAAAATGATGAAATCTGGTGTCTGTGCCTGCCTTGCCACCATTTTCATGCCCAAATGCTTGTTGGTCAAGGCAAATTGCAAGTGGGTGATATGTAAGTGACCACCCTGTGTGAGTTTCAAGTGTCAAATCTGTTGACCAACGCTGTTTAACCCTTGCACAGCTACAGCTTCTTATTCAAAATGATGAAATCTGGTGTCTGTGCCCGCTTTACCACCATTTTCATGCCCAAATGCTTGTTGGTCATGGCAACTTGCAAGTGTGTGATATGTAAGTGACCACCCTGTGTGAGATTCAAGTGTCAAATCTGTTGACCAACGCTGTTTAACCCTTGCACAGCTACAGCTTCTTATTCAAAATGATGAAATCTGGTGTCTGTGCCCGCTTTACCACCATTTTCATGCCCAAATGCTTGTTGGTCAAGACAAACTGCAAGTGGGTGATATGTAAGTGACCACCCTTTGTGAGGTTCAAGTGTCAAATCTTTTGACCAACGCTGTTTAACCCTTGCACAGCTACAGCTTCTTATTCAAAATGATGAAATCTGGTGTCTGTGCCCGCTTTACCACCATTTTCATGCCCAAATGCTTGTTGGTCAAGACAAACTGCAAGTGTGTGATATGTAAGTGACCACCCTGTGTGAGGTTCAAGTGTCAAATCTTTTGACCAACGCTGTTTAACCCTTGCACAGCTACAGCTTCTTATTCAAAATGATGAAATCTGGTGTCTGTGCCCGCTTTACCACCATTTTCATGCCCAAATGCTTGTTGGTCAAGACAAACTGCAAGTGGGTGATATGTAAGTGACCACCCTGTGTGAGTTTCAAGTGGCAAATCTTTTGACCAACGCTGTTTAACCCTTGCACAACTACAGCTTCTTATTCAAAATGATGAAATCTGGTATCTGTGCCCGCCTTGCCACCATTTTCATGCCCAAATGCTTGTTGGTCAAGGCAAATTGCAAGTGGGTGATATGTAAGTGACCACCCTGTGTGCGTTTCAAGTGTCAAATCTTTTGACCAACGCTGTTTAACCCTTGCACAGCTACAGCTTCTTATTCAAAATGATGAAATCTGGTGTCTGTGCCCGCCTTGCCACCATTTTCATGCCCAAATGCTTGTTGGTCAAGGCAAATTGCAGGTGAGTGATATGTAAGTGACCACCCTGTGTGAGTTTCAAGTGTCAAATCTTTTGACCAACGCTGTTTAACCCTTGCACAGCAACAGCTTCTTATTCAAAATTATGAAATCTGGTGTCTGTGCCCGCTTTACCACCATTTTCATGCACAAATGCTTGTTGGTCAAGACAAACTGCAAGTGGGTGATATGTAAGTGACCACCCTGTGTGAGTTTCAAGTGTCAAATCTGTTGACCAACGCTGTTTAACCTTTGCACAACTACAGCTTCTTATTCAAAATGATGAAATCTGGTGTCTGCGCCCGCTTTGTCACCATTTTCATGCCCAGATGCTTGTTGGTCAAGGCAAATTGCAAGTGGGTGATATGTAAGTGACCACTCTGTGTGAGTTTCAAGTATCAAATCTTTTGACCAACGCTGTTTAACCCTTGCACAGCTACAGCTTCTTATTCAAAATGATGAAATCTGGTGTCTGTGCCCGCTTTACCACCATTTTCATGCCCAAATGCTTGTTGGTCAAGACAAACTGCAAGTGGGTGATATGTAAGTGACCACCCTGTGTGAGGTTCAAGTGTCAAATCTTTTGCCCAACGCTGTTTAACCCTTGCACAGCTACAGCTTCTTATTCAAAATGATGAAATCTGGTGTCTATGCCCGCCTTGCCACAATTTTCATGCCCAAATGCTTGTTGGTCAAGGCAAATTGCAAGTGGGTGATATGTAAGTGACCACCCTGTGTGAGGTTCAAGTGTCAAATCTTTTGACCAACGCTGTTTAACCCTTGCACAGCTACAGCTTCTTATTCAAAATGATGAAGTCTGGTATCTGTGCCCGCTTTACCACCATTTTCATGCCCAAATGCTTGTTGGTCAAGGCAACTTGCAAGTGGGTGATATGTAAGTGACCACCCTGTGTGAGTTTCAAGTGTCAAATCTTTTGACCAACGCTGTTTAACCCTTGCACAGCTACAGCTTCTTATTCAAAATTATGAAATCTGGTGTCTGTGCCCGCTTTACCACCATTTTCATGCCCAAATGCTTGTTGGTCAAGACAAACTGCAAGTGGGTGATATGTAAGTGACCACCCTGTGTGAGTTTCAAGTGTCAAATCTGTTGACCAACGCTGTTTAACCCTTGCACAGCTACAGCTTCTTATTCAAAATGATTAAATCTGGTATCTGTGCCCGCTTTACCACCATTTTCATGCCCAAATGCTTGTTGGTCAAGGCAAATTGCAAGTGGGTGATATGTAAGTGACCATCCTGTGTGAGTTTCAAGTGTCAAATCTGTTGACCAATGCTGTTTAACCCTTGCACAGCTACAGCTTCTTATTCAAAATAATTAAATCTGGTATCTGTGCCCGCTTTACCACCATTTTCATGCCCAAATGCTTGTTGGTCAAGGCAACTTGCAAGTGGGTGATATGTAAGTGACCACCCTGTGTGAGTTTCAAGTGTCAAATGTTTTGACCAACGCTGTTTAACCCTTGCACAGCTACAGCTTCTTATTCAAAATTATGAAATCTGGTATCTGTGCCCGTTTTACCACCATTTTCATGCCCAAATGCCTGTTGGTCAAGGCAAATTGCAAGTGGGTGATATGTAAATGACCACCCTCTGTGAGTTTCAAGTGTCAAATCTGTTGACCAACGCTGTTTAACCCTTGCACAACTACAGCTTCTTATTCAAATGATGAAATCTGGTTTCTGTGCCCGCCTTGCCACCATTTTTATGCCCAAATGCTTGTTGGTCAAGGCAAATTGAAAGTGGGTGATATGTAAGTGACCACCCTGTGTGAGTTTCAAGTATCAAATCTTTTGACCAACGCTGTTTAACCCTTGCACAGCTACAGCTTCTAATTCAAAATGATGAAATCTGGTGTCTGTGCCCGCTTTACCACCATTTTCATGCCCAAATGCTTGTTGGTCAAGACAAACTGCAAGTGGGTGATATGTAAGTGACCACCCTGTGTGAGGTTCAAGTGTCAAATCTTTTGACCAACGCTGTTTAACCCTTGCACAGCTACAGCTTCTTATTCAAAATTATGAAATCTGGTGTCTGTGCCCGCTTTACCACCATTTTCATGCCCAAATGCTTGTTGGTCAAGACAAACTGCAAGTGGGTGATATGTAAGTGACCACCCTGTGTGAGTTTCAAGTGTCAAATCTGTTGACCAACGCTGTTTAACCCTTGCACAACTACAGCTTCTTATTCAAAATGATGAAATCTGGTGTCTGTGCCCGCTTTACCACCATTTTCATGCCCAAATGCTTGTTGGTCAAGGCAAATTGCAAGTGGGTGATATGTAAGTGACCACCCTTTGTGAGTTTCAAGTATCAAATCTTTTGACCAACGCTGTTTAACCCTTGCACAGCTACAGCTTCTTATTCAAAATGATGAAATCTGGTGTCTGTGCCCGCTTTACCACCATTTTCATGCCCAAATGCTTGTTGGTCAAGACAAACTGCAAGTGTGTGATATGTAAGTGACCACCCTGTGTGAGTTTCAAGTGTCAAATCTTTGACCAACGCTGTTTAACCCTTGCACAGCTACAGCTTCTTATTCAAAATGATGAAATCTGGTGTCTGTGCCCGCTTTACCACCATTTTCATGCCCAAATGCTTGTTGGTCAAGACAAACTGCAAGTGGGTGATATGTAAGTGACCACCCTGTGTGAGTTTCAAGTGTCAAATCTTTTGACCAACGCTGTTTAACCCTTGCACAGCTACAGCTTCTTATTCAAAATGATGAAATCTGGTGTCTGTGCCCGCTTTACCACCATTTTCATGCCCAAATGCTTGTTGGTCAAGACAAACTGCAAGTGGGTGATATGTAAGTGACCACCCTGTGTGAGTTTCAAGTGTCAAATCTTTTGACCAACGCTGTTTAACCCTTGCACAACTACAGCTTCTTATTCAAAATGATGAAATCTGGTGTCTGTGCACGCTTTACCACCATTTTCATGCCCAAATGCTTGTTGGTCAAGACAAACTGCAAGTGGGTGATATGTAAGTGACCACCCTGTGTGAGGTTCAAGTGTCAAATCTTTTGACCAACGCTGTTTAACCCTTGCACAGCTACAGCTTCTTATTCAAAATGATTAAATCTGGTGTCTGTGCTCGCTTTACCACCATTTTCATGCCCAAATGCTTGTTGGTCAAGACAAACTGCAAGTGGGTGATATGTAAGTGACCACCCTGTGTGAGGTTCAAGTGTCAAATCTTTTGACCAACGCTGTTTAACCCTTGCACAGCTACAGCTTCTTATTCAAAATGATTAAATCTGGTGTCTGTGCTCGCTTTACCACCATTTTCATGCCCAAATGCTTGTTGGTCAAGACAAACTGCAAGTGGGTGATATGTAAGTGACCACCCTGTGTGAGGTTCAAGTGTCAAATCTTTTGACCAACGCTGTTTAACCCTTGCACAACTACAGCTTCTAATTCAAAATGATGAAATCTGGTGTCTGTGCCCGCTTTACTGCCATTTTCATGCCTAAATCATTTTTGTTTATTGCAAAATGTCATGTAAATTGGTGTAAGGGACACTATCTGAAGTTTATGCAATGTTAACTTAGTGATCTATCCTTATTTAATTTATTTTAATATAATAATTTTTGAATAAGAAGCTGGAGCCGAATAAGAAGTGAATAAGAAGCTGGAGCCGAATAAGAAGTGAATAAGAAGCTGGAGCCGCATAAGAAGTGAATAAGAAGCTGGCCGAATAAGAAGCTAACTTCAGCCTCGTTGTGGGGACGTGGTTTGAGCGGCGCATGAGTCGATGAATGGGATCCTGAATAGCCTCTGTATTGATGGTCCGAAGTCAGTGGCAGATCCCCCTAACATAACCACGGTGCCAAAGTCAGCCTCATCGGCTCACGCTCTGCCCAAACCATGCCCTCACATCCCTTCATACAGATCACCATGGAGATCGGCTGCTGCTGCGCTGTCTTCCTCTCCCCCCCTCCCCGCTCCACGGCGCTGTACGTTCTCCGTTCCCGTACCGGCCACACACTACACATTTCCTGCTGGCAGTAAGGGGGGGCGGACTGGTATTAGGCGGGTACTAGGCATAAACAATTTGCCTAGAATGCCTGTAGGTAAGGTCGGCTCTGGCCGGCGCTTCCCATGTTTGGGGGGGCAAGATGCCCCCTTGCCCCCCCTCCCCCGGTCCGACGCCTCTGGTAGCAAGTGAGGGTGCTGGTGTGCGCGTACTCCCTGCCTGCTGCTGTGGCATAATGAGCTGGCTGCAGAGGGAGGAAGCTCTGGCTCTGCAGCAAAGTGCCATGTCCCATCCTGTAGTAGTTCTGCTGCACATGGTCCACCCCATGTGAAGGGCGGCATGCATGCATACTGTGAGGCCGCGTTAGATGACTGTATTGTGGCTCTGGCGCTCGTGTCCCCAGCACAGTAGTCTAGCTATCAGCCGGCGGCCATACATTTTAGCAACGTAAGGTTGCAGTTGGAGGATGCTCCGGCCGCGCAGCAAGGGGGATTGGCGAGTGTGTGGTCCAGGCACCGTTCCGCTGAACATGGCCTTGCCCGCCCACCAGAAAGCACGCCCCCCCCCCTTTCCCTGTGTGTATGCGGCAGGTGGTGATATAGGGGAGCATGAGGAAGCGTTTTATGGTGTGGGGTGTGGGTGTAAGGCGACAACCGACAAGCATGGTGTTTACTCTAGAAAAGGTGCGGCGGCCGGCCTCCTGCTGCTTCAAAGTCCCCTCCGTATTGTCTGTGTTCCCCTCCCTGCTGATGCTGGCAGGATCTGTGTTTGCTGCTACCACTGGCCATCGTTTAGGTATTATCACTGGCCATATTGTACCTGACTATGCTGCTGACACAGGGCATGGTGTGTCTCACTACAGATGCAGTTGACTCCGCCCCATGCTGTGACTCCGCCCAGTGTTATACACACAGGCACGGAGTAACAGATCTGGGCTATTATCAGGGCCGTTTCTAGCCAATTTGGCTCCCAGTGCGAGATTTAAAAATGCGCCCCCCCCCCCCTCCCATTCACATTAAAAAAAAAATGCCCCCCCCCCCCCCATAGATATAAAGAGTAAAAGCAGCTCCCGGCAAGGGGCGTGGCCTCGTTAAAATGGGTGTGGTTTTGTTAAGATGGGCGTGGCCTCATCTGACCTCATCATCACGGCCACCACAGGATAAAAAAAAAAAAAGTCCTCATTTTACACATTACAGCAGGAACGCGACCCCATTTTACACAGCACGGCAGGCAAGTGTCCCCATTTTACACAGCACGGCAGGCAAGTGTCCCCATTTTACACAACACGGTAGGCAAGTTTCCCCATTTTACACATTGCGGCAGGAAAGTGTCTCCATTTTACACATTGCGGCAGGCACGTGCCCCCATTTTACACATTGCGGCAGGAAAGTGTCCCCATTTTACACATTGCGGCAGGCGCGTGTCTCCATTTTACACAGTACAACAGGCAAGTGTCCCCATTTTACACATTGCGGCAGGCACGTGCCTCCATTTTACACAGTACAACAGGCAAGTGTCCCTATTTTACACATTGCGGCAGGCACGTGCCCCCATTTTACACATTGCGGCAGGCACGTGCCCCCATTTTACACATTGCGGCAGGAAAGTGTCCCCATTTTACACATTGTGGCAGGCACGTGCCCCCATTTTACACATTACGGCAGACAGGTGTCCCCATTTTACACATTACGGCAGACTGCATCTCCATTTTACACATTCCGGCAGGCAAGAGTTCCCATTTTACACAGTGCGGCAGGTGGTGGTGGTGAGGGGGGAGGGAGGGAGAGAGAGGGAGAGGGGCTGACTTACATTTGAAGCGGTTCTTCCCGCTCTTCAGCCGCCTCTCCCTCGTCTGCGCGGCACCGCGGCTTGGCTCCCCCTTCTCCCTCCTCCCGAGTGCCCAGCTCGGGGGGCGGTGTTTCGCGGAATGACACGATTGCGTCGTGACGTCACAACGCATTTGCGTCATTCCGCGAAACCCCGCCCCCCCCGAGCTGGGCACTCGGGAGGAGGGGGGATTGAAAGTCCTCAAGAAGTGCCGCGGCGGGCGCCCCGTGCGGTTGCACGGCTCGCCCGCCGCAAGAAACGGCACTGGATATTATATAGGAGATGTGGCTGTAAATGTGAGACTGAAAGTGGTACAGAACTTTTCCCATTCATTTCAGTGTTCCCTTAATTTCAATGGGATTTCCACTACTTTGGTATGAATGGTTTATGTAAATGAATGGGAAAGCACCTGTAATAAACCTATAAATGGAAAATTTACTGCAGCATAACAACCCCCATCCCCTTTCCCATACACATGGTAGGCTAGATGGTTGGGGCCTCTTTGGGATTTAGGGGTGCATCTAAACCAGTGCCATTACTTACCGCACCTCACTGCTCATAGAGATTACCAGACATGCATTACATTACATTACATTGTTGTGATCTATACAGCCCCCCTGACCAATCAGGGCTGCGGTAATGAGGCAACCTTGCCAATAATAGTGAGATCTAAACTATTGCTACCCTGCCAAATGATCATAGAGAGTGCTGGGGTCTCCACTTCACTGCCAGACAACATGTGCACGTACATATAAGCTCTCAGACAGTTTAACTGTAACCAAAATATGTAAAGGAATTTTACATTATTACAAAGACGCTTGCTAGCCTCGAAGTACCCACAGTTGTTCTAAAGTTTGAAACTTGAGCAGCAAATGCTAGGACTTAGGCATTTCATAGTTAGAATAAAAAGGTCAGTTAGAGGTATTGTTGTATTGTTGGGAAAGGGATCATTTGAGGGAAAGATGTATCAAACCATGGAGAGAGAGTGCAGAGAGATAAAGTAAAAACCAATCAGCCACTAACTGTCATTTTTCAAACACAGCCTATGTACAGGGCTGTAACTTGGTGTGTGCCGATGGTGCCTTGCCCACAGCGCAACCGCACTGAGGGCGCACCATCAGGCAGCACACCCCAAAGTATGAGCGTTTTTGTGAGTGAGGGCGTAGTGAAAGTCACGCTGTCCGCCGGCTCCCGTGTCCCGCCGCTGCCTCAGTAAGGGTTGGGGAGCAGTGGCGCAAGCATCATTTGGTGTTACTCATAACAGTCCCCCGTGCGGTAATTCCGCCAGTGAGACTCGCCACCGCTGCAAAGGAGAGGGAGCGCTACTGAAACCGCCAGCTGCCGTATATGACCCGTCTCTGCTGATTCCGCCTGTTAGACCCACTGCCGCATCAGGAATGGAGAAGGAGTGGGAGCGTCTGTAGAACAGTGTCTGCGCCTGGCAGCTCTGGATGCCGGATCGCCCCCAAAGGTGACAAAACACACTTACTCTCCCTGCCTAATGTGACACACACACTCTCCCTGCCTAATGTGACACACACACACTCCCTGCCTAATGTGACACACACACACTCCCTGCCTAATGTGACACACACACACTCCCTGCCTAATGTGACACACACTCCCCCTGCCTAATGTGACACACACACACTCCCTGCCTAATGTGACACACACTCCCCCTGCCTAATGTGACACACACACTCCCCCTGCCTAATGTGACACACACACACTCCCTGCCTAATGTGACACCCCCCCCCTGCCTAATGTGACGCACACACTCTCCCTGCCTAATGTGACACACACACACTCCCCCTGCCTAATGTGACACACACACACACTCCCTGCCTAATGTGACACACACTCCCGCTGCCTAATGTGACACACACACACACACACACACACACACACTCTCCCTGCCTAATGTGTAGAAAAAAGGGGGCTCTGTTGCTGTAATATATAACATAGGGGGACTCTGCTGCCTAGTGTGTAAAAAAGGCGGACTCTGCTGCTGTAATGTGTAAAAGGGGGACTCTACCTGCCGTACTGTGTAAAAGGGAGCTATGTGGCCACGCCCCTTTCCCATGAAGCTACGCCACTATATTTTTGGCGCACGCCTACAACGAGCATCAGCCCTGTTTTTCATTTGGTGGTAGTGAAGGGAAGGGGGGGCGGCGGCGATGCTGTTTCTTGCATACAGCGCTAAAATGTCTAGTTATAGCACTGCCTATGTATGTCACTTTCCACTTTATCTATCTCCAAGGTTTGAAACATCTACCCCCAAGTCTCTTAAGGAGTCAACAACGGCTGTCCCGTACAATGTACCCCCCCCCCCCCAGCACCACTTTAGCTATGTTGAACAAATAATTTTCATCAGATTAAAATGTCGACAGTCAAAATGTTTATATTTAAAGTATAGGTAACTGCACATAGTGTAACCTGAAGTCAAAATATAGGCCTGTATACATACTTTGGTTGTCATTTAGTTATTGTAACAATGAAAGGTATTAGCGCTACTGTGACAGGGTTTTACGGAATAGTGTGTTCAGTTAGTGCACAGTTCTCTAGCAGACGGGTGGGTACGGCATTTACTTTATTCTGCGGCACATGAGGGGTGTGCAGCATATACTTTATGATGCGGCACATAAGGGGTGTGCAGGGTGCGGCATATACAGATGGAGCCACGCTAATCGTGGCTCCGTCTGTGCTTGGTCACGCCGGGAGTGCACGTATGCGATGGAGATACTCCATCTGTACTTTATGATGCGGCACATGAGGGGTGTGCATTGTGCGGCATATACTTTATGGAGCACCATATGAGGGGCATGCAGTTAATCAGTGCACAGCTCTCTAGCAGGCGGGAGGGCATGGCATATACTTTATGGTGCAGCACATGAGGGGCATGCAGTTAGTCAGTGCACAGCTCTCTAGCAGGCGGGAGGCATGGCATATACTTTATGGTGCGGCACATGAGGGGCGTGCAGTTAGTCAGTGCACAGCTCTCTAGCAGGCGGGAGGGTATGGCATATACTTTATGGTGTGGCACATGAGGGGCATGTAGTTAGTCAGTGCACAGCTCTCTAGCAGGCGGGAGGCATGGCATATACTTTATGGTGCGGCACATGAGGGGCATGCAGTTAGTCAGTGCACAGCTCTCTAGCAGGCGGGAGGGCATGGCGTATACTTTATGGTGCGGCATATGAGGGGAATGCAGTTAGTCAGTGTTCTCTAGTAGGCGAGAGGGCATGGCATATATTTTATGATGCGGCACATGAGGGGCATGCAGTTAGTCAGTGCACAGCTCTCTGGCAGGCGGGAGGCATGGCATATACTTTATGGTGTGGCACATGAGGGGCGTGCAGTTAGTCAATGCATAGGTCTTTAGCAAGTGGGAGGAATGGGAGGTGACAATGATTTTTATTATGTGCCATTAAGGGAAATATAACTGAATGGCTGACATGACAGGATGAGTGTTTGCACTAGAGATGAGCGCCGGAAATTTTTCGGGTTTTGTGTTTTGGTTTTGGGTTCGGTTCCGCGGCCGTGTTTTGGGTTCGACCGCGTTTTGGCAAAACCTCACCGAATTTTTTTTGTCGGATTCGGGTGTGTTTTGGATTCGGGTGTTTTTTTTTAAAAACACTAAAAAACAGCTTAAATCATAGAATTTGGGGGTCATTTTGATCCCAAAGTATTATTAACCTCAAAAACCATAATTTACACTCATTTTCAGTCTATTCTGAATACCTCACACCTCACAATATTATTTTTAGTCCTAAAATTTGCACCTAGGTCGCTGGATGACTAAGCTAAGCGACCCTAGTGGCCGACACAAACACCGGGCCCATCTAGGAGTGGCACTGCAGTGTCACGCAGGATGTCCCTTCCAAAAAACCCTCCCCAAACAGCACATGACGCAAAGAAAAAAAGAGGCGCAATGAGGTAGCTGTGTGAGTAAGATAAGCGACCCTAGTGGCCGACACAAACACCGGGCCCATCTAGGAGTGGCACTGCAGTGTCACGCAGGATGGCCCTTCCAAAAAACCCTCCCCAAACAGCACATGGCGCAAAGAAAAAAAGAGGCGCAATGAGGTAGCTGTGTGAGTAAGATAAGCGACCCTAGTGGCCGACACAAACACCGGGCCCATCTAGGAGTGGCACTGCAGTGTCACGCAGGATGTCCCTTCCAAAAAACCCTCCCCAAACAGCACATGACGCAAAGAAAAAAAGAGGCGCAATGAGGTAGCTGTGTGAGTAAGATAAGCGACCCTAGTGGCCGACACAAACACCGGGCCCATCTAGGAGTGGCACTGCAGTGTCACGCAGGATGTCCCTTCCAAAAAACCCTCCCCAAACAGCACATGACGCAAAGAAAAAAAGAGGCGCAATGAGGTAGCTGTGTGAGTAAGATAAGCGACCCTAGTGGCCGACACAAACACCGGGCCCATCTAGGAGTGGCACTGCAGTGTCACGCAGGATGGCCCTTCCAAAAAACCCTCCCCAAACAGCACATGACGCAAAGAAAAAAAGAGGCGCAATGAGGTAGCTGTGTGAGTAAGATAAGCGACCCTAGTGGCCGACACAAACACCGGGCCCATCTAGGAGTGGCACTGCAGTGTCATGCAGGATGTCCCTTCCAAAAAACCCTCCCCAAACAGCACATGACGCAAAGAAAAAAAGAGGCGCAATGAGGTAGCTGTGTGAGTAAGATAAGCGACCCTAGTGGCCGACACAAACACCGGGCCCATCTAGGAGTGGCACTGCAGTGTCACGCAGGATGGCCCTTCCAAAAAACCCTCCCCAAACAGCACATGACGCAAAGAAAAAAAGAGGCGCAATGAGGTAGCTGTGTGAGTAAGATAAGCGACCCTAGTGGCCGACACAAACACCGGGCCCATCTAGGAGTGGCACTGCAGTGTCACGCAGGATGGCCCTTCCAAAAAACATTCTACAAACAGCACATGACGCAAAGAAAAATTAAAGAAAAAAGAGGTGCAAGATGGAATTGTCCTTGGGCCCTCCCACCCACCCTTATGTTGTATAAACAGGACATGCACACTTTAACCAACCCATCATTTCAGTGACAGGGTCTGCCACACGACTGTGACTGAAATGACGGGTTGGTTTGGACCCCCACCAAAAAAGAAGCAATTAATCTCTCCTTGCACAAACTGGCTCTACAGAGGCAAGATGTCCACCTCATCATCATCCTCCGATATATCACCGTGTACATCCCCCTCCTCACAGATTATCAATTCGTCCCCACTGGAATCCACCATCTCAGCTCCCTGTGTACTTTGTGGAGGCAATTGCTGCTGGTCAATGTCTCCACGGAGGAATTGGTTATAATTCATTTTAATGAACATCATCTTCTCCACATTTTCTGGATGTAACCTCGTACGCCGATTGCTGACAAGGTGAGCGGCGGCACTAAACACTCTTTCGGAGTACACACTTGTGGGAGGACAACTTAGGTAGAATAAAGCCAGTTTGTGCAAGGGCCTCCAAATTGCCTCTTTTTCCTGCCAGTATAAGTACGGACTGTGTGACGTGCCTACTTGGATGCGGTCACTCATATAATCCTCCACCATTCTTTCAATGTTGAGAGAATCATATGCAGTGACAGTAGACGACATGTCCGTAATCGTTGTCAGGTCCTTCAGTCCGGACCAGATGTCAGCATCAGCAGTCGCTCCAGACTGCCCTGCATCACCGCCAGCGGGTGGGCTCGGAATTCTGAGCCTTTTCCTCGCACCCCCAGTTGCGGGAGAATGTGAAGGAGGAGATGTTGACAGGTCGCGTTCCGCTTGACTTGACAATTTTCTCACCAGCAGGTCTTTCAACCCCAGCAGACTTGTGTCTGCCGGAAAGAGAGATCCAAGGTAGGCTTTAAATCTAGGATCGAGCACGGTGGCCAAAATGTAGTGCTCTGATTTCAACAGATTGACCACCCGTGAATCCTTGTTAAGCGAATTAAGGGCTCCATCCACAAGTCCCACATGCCTAGCGGAATCGCTCCGTGTTAGCTCCTCCTTCAATGTCTCCAGCTTCTTCTGCAAAAGCCTGATGAGGGGAATGACCTGACTCAGGCTGGCAGTGTCTGAACTGACTTCACGTGTGGCAAGTTCAAAGGGCATCAGAACCTTGCACAACGTTGAAATCATTCTCCACTGCGCTTGAGACAGGTGCATTCCACCTCCTATATCGTGCTCAATTGTATAGGCTTGAATGGCCTTTTGCTGCTCCTCCAACCTCTGAAGCATATAGAGGGTTGAATTCCACCTCGTTACCACTTCTTGCTTCAGATGATGGCAGGGCAGGTTCAGTAGTTTTTGGTGGTGCTCCAGTCTTCTGTACGTGGTGCCTGTACGCCGAAAGTGTCCCGCAATTCTTCTGGCCACCGACAGCATCTCTTGCATGCCCCTGTCGTTTTTTCAATAATTCTGCACCACCAAATTCAAGGTATGTGCAAAACATGGGACGTGCTGGAATTTGCCCATATTTAATGCACACACAATATTGCTGGCGTTGTCCGATGCCACAAATCCACAGGAGAGTCCAATTGGGGTAAGCCATTCCGCGATGATCTTCCTCAGTTGCCGTAAGAGGTTTTCAGCTGTGTGCGTATTCTGGAAACCGGTTATACAAAGCGTAGCCTGCCTAGGAAAGAGTTGGCGTTTGCGAGATGCTGCTACTGGTGCCGCCGCTGCTGTTCTTGCGGCGGGAGTCCATACATCTACCCAGTGGGCTGTCACAGTCATATAGTCCTGACCCTGCCCTGCTCCACTTGTCCACATGTCCGTGGTTAAGTGGACATTGGGTACAGCTGCATTTTTTAGGACACTGGTGACTCTTTTTCTGAGGTCTGTGTACATTTTCGGTATCGCCTGCCTAGAGATTTACTGGTCAGTGGACTGCTTCCGCTGTCACCCAAAGTTTTTGAACTTGTCACTGACTTATTATGAATGCGCTGCAGGTGACGTATAAGGGAGGATGTTCCGAGGTGGTTAACGTCCTTACCCCTACTTATTACAGCTTGACAAAGGCAACACACGGCTTGACACCTGTTGTCCGCATTTCTGTTGAAATACTTCCATACCGAAGAGCTGATTTTTTTGGTATTTTCACTAGGCATGTCAGTGGCCATATTCCTCCCACGGACAACAGGTGTCTCCCCGGGTGCCTGACTTAAACAAACCACCTCACCATCAGAATCCTCCTGGTCAATTTCCTCCCCAGCGCCAGCAACACCCATATCCTCCTCATCCTGGTGTACTTCAACACTGACATCTTCAATCTGACTATCAGGAACTGGACTGCGGGTGCTCCTTCCAGCACTTGCAGGGGGCGTGCAAATGGTGGAAGGCGCATGCTCTTCACGTCCAGTGTTGGGAAGGTCAGGCATCGCAACCGACACAATTGGAGTCGGACTCTCCTTCTGGATTTGGGATTTCGAAGAACGCACAGTTCTTTGCGGTGCTACTGCTTTTGCCAGCTTGAGTCTTTTCATTTTTCTAGCGAGAGGCTGAGTGCTTCCATCCTCATGTGAAGCTGAACCACTAGCCATGAACATAGGCCAGGGCCTCAGCCGTTCCTTGCCACTCCGTGTGGTAAATGGCATATTGGCAAGTTTACGCTTCTCCTCCGACAATTTTATTTTAGGTTTTGGAGTCCTTTTTTTACTGATATTTGGTGTTTTGGATTTGACATGCTCTGTACTATGACATTGGGCATTGGCTTTGGCAGACGACGTTGCTGGCATTTCATCGTCTCGGCCATGACTAGTGGCAGCAGCTTCAGCACGAGGTGGAAGTGGATCTTGATCTTTCCCTAATTTTGGAACCTCAACATTTTTGTTCTCCATATTTTAATAGGCACAACTAAAAGGCACCTCAGGTAAACAATGGAGATGGATGGATACTAGTATACTTATGGATGGACTGCCGAGTGCCGACACAGAGGTAGCTACAGCCGTGGACTAACGTACTGTGTCTGCTGCTAATATAGACTGGATGATAATGATGTGAAATCAATATATTTATGTATGTATATATAATATCACTAGTACTGCAGCCGGACAGGTAGATAATATATTTATTAGGTAATGATGACTGATGACGGACCTGCTGGACACTGTCAGCTCAGCAGCACCGCAGACTGCTACAGTAAGCTACTATACTCTATAGTAGTATGTACAAAGAAGAAAGAAAAAAAAAAACCACGGGTAGGTGGTATACAATTATGGATGGACTGCCGAGTGCCGACACAGAGGTAGCTACAGCCGTGGACTACCGTACTGTGTCTGCTGCTAATATAGACTGGATGATAATGAGATGAAATCAATATATATATATGTATGTATATATAATATCACTAGTACTGCTGCCGGACAGGTAGATAATATATTTATTAGGTAATGATGACTGATGACGGACCTGCTGGACACTGTCAGCTCAGCAGCACCGCAGACTGCTACAGTAAGCTACTATACTATAGTAGTATGTACAAAGAAGAAAGAAAAGAAAAAAACCACGGGTAGGTGGTATACAATTATGGATGGACTGCCGAGTGCCGACACAGAGGTAGCTACAGCCGTGGACTAACGTACTGTGTCTGCTGCTAATATAGACTGGATGATTGATAATGAGATGAAATCAATATATATATATGTATGTATATATAATATCACTAGTACTGCAGCCGGACAGGTAGATAATATATTTATTAGGTAATGATGACTGATGACGGACCTGCTGGACACTGTCAGCTCAGCAGCACCGCAGACTGCTACAGTAAGCTACTATACTATAGTAGTATGTACAAAGAAGAAAGAAAGAAAAAAACCACGGGTAGGTGGTATACAATTATGGATGGACTGCCGAGTGCCGACACAGAGGTAGCTACAGCCGTGGACTAACGTACTGTGTCTGCTGCTAATATAGACTGGATGATTGATAATGAGATGAAATCAATATATATATGTATGTATATATAATATCACTAGTACTGCAGCCGGACAGGTAGATAATATATTTATTAGGTAATGATGACTGATGACGGACCTGCTGGACACTGTCAGCTCAGCAGCACCGCAGACTGCTACAGTAAGCTACTATACTCTATAGTAGTATGTACAAAGAAGAAAGAAAAAAAAAAAAAACACGGGTAGGTGGTATACAATTATGGATGGACTGCCGAGTGCCGACACAGAGGTAGCTACAGCCGTGGACTAACGTACTGTGTCTGCTGCTAATATAGAGTCTAGACTGGATGATAAATTATTGATAATGAGATGAAATCAATATAATATCACTAGTACTGCAGCCGGACAGGTACTATATATATTTATTATGTAATGACTGATGACGGACCTGCTGGACACTGTCAGGTCAGCACAGCACCGCAGACTGCTACAGTAAGCTACTATAGTATGTATAAAGAAGAATGAAAAAAAAAAAAACCACGGGTAGGTGGTATACAATATTATATATATATATATATATATATATATATTATATATACAATTATATATATATATATATATATATATATTAAACTGGTGGTGATTGATTATTAAACTAGTGGTCACTTCAGGTCACGTTGCAACTTGCAACTAGTACTCCGAGGACTAAGCAGACAATCACAAAATATATTATTATACTGGTGGTCAGTGTGGTCACAACAATGGCAGTGTGGCACTGACTCTGGCAGCAAAAGTGTGCACTGTACGTTATATGTACTCCTTTGCACACACGCAGTGCACTTCCCTCAGTGGGACAGTATCTTGCATATTTGTCCATGATGACTGTCCACCATTATTTATTATTTTATCTATGTCAGCATTATTATTAGTGATGTGCACCGGAAATTATTCGGGTTTTGTGTTTTGGTTTTGGGTTCGGTTCCGCGGCCGTGTTTTGGATTCGACCGCGTTTTGGCAAAACCTCACCGAATTTTTTTTGTCGGATTCGGGTGTGTTTTGGATTCGGGTGTTTTTTTCAAAAAACCCTAAAAAACAGCTTAAATCATAGAATTTGGGGGTCATTTTGATCCCAAAGTATTATTAACCTCAAAAACCATAATTTACACTCATTTTCAGTCTATTCTGAATACCTCACACCTCACAATATTATTTTTAGTCCTAAAATTTGCACCTAGGTCGCTGGATGACTAAGCTAAGCGACCCTAGTGGCCGACACAAACACCGGGCCCATCTAGGAGTGGCACTGCAGTGTCACGCAGGATGTCCCTTCCAAAAAACCCTCCCCAAACAGCACATGACGCAAAGAAAAAAAGAGGCGCAATGAGGTAGCTGTGTGAGTAAGATAAGCGACCCTAGTGGCCGACACAAACACCGGGCCCATCTAGGAGTGGCACTGCAGTGTCACGCAGGATGTCCCTTCCAAAAAACCCTCCCCAAACAGCACATGACGCAAAGAAAAAAAGAGGCGCAATGAGGTAGCTGTGTGAGTAAGATAAGCGACCCTAGTGGCCGACACAAACACCGGGCCCATCTAGGAGTGGCACTGCAGTGTCACGCAGGATGTCCCTTCCAAAAAACCCTCCCCAAACAGCACATGACGCAAAGAAAAAAAGAGGCGCAATGAGGTAGCTGTGTGAGTAAGATAAGCGACCCTAGTGGCCGACACAAACACCGGGCCCATCTAGGAGTGGCACTGCAGTGTCACGCAGGATGTCCCTTCCAAAAAACCCTCCCCAAACAGCACATGACGCAAAGAAAAAAAGAGGCGCAATGAGGTAGCTGTGTGAGTAAGATAAGCGACCCTAGTGGCCGACACAAACACCGGGCCCATCTAGGAGTGGCACTGCAGTGTCACGCAGGATGTCCCTTCCAAAAAACCCTCCCCAAACAGCACATGACGCAAAGAAAAAAAGAGGCGCAATGAGGTAGCTGTGTGAGTAAGATAAGCGACCCTAGTGGCCGACACAAACACCGGGCCCATCTAGGAGTGGCACTGCAGTGTCACGCAGGATGGCCCTTCCAAAAAACATTCCACAAACAGCACATGACGCAAAGAAAAATTAAAGAAAAAAGAGGTGCAAGATGGAATTGTCCTTGGGCCCTCCCACCCACCCTTATGTTGTATAAACAGGACATGCACACTTTAACCAACCCATCATTTCAGTGACAGGGTCTGCCACACGACTGTGACTGAAATGACGGGTTGGTTTGGACCCCCACCAAAAAAGAAGCAATTAATCTCTCCTTGCACAAACTGGCTCTACAGAGGCAAGATGTCCACCTCATCATCATCCTCCGATATATCACCGTGTACATCCCCCTCCTCACAGATTATCAATTCGTCCCCACTGGAATCCACCATCTCAGCTCCCTGTGTACTTTGTGGAGGCAATTGCTGCTGGTCAATGTCTCCACGGAGGAATTGGTTATAATTCATTTTAATGAACATCATCTTCTCCACATTTTCTGGATGTAACCTCGTACGCCGATTGCTGACAAGGTGAGCGGCGGCACTAAACACTCTTTCGGAGTACACACTTGTGGGAGGGCAACTTAGGTAGAATAAAGCCAGTTTGTGCAAGGGCCTCCAAATTGCCTCTTTTTCCTGCCAGTATAAGTACGGACTGTGTGACGTGCCTACTTGGATGCGGTCACTCATATAATCCTCCACCATTCTTTCAATGGTGAGAGAATCATATGCAGTGACAGTAGACGACATGTCCGTAATCGTTGTCAGGTCCTTCAGTCCGGACCAGATGTCAGCATCAGCAGTCGCTCCAGACTGCCCTGCATCACCGCCAGCGGGTGGGCTCGGAATTCTGAGCCTTTTCCTCGCACCCCCAGTTGCGGGAGAATGTGAAGGAGGAGATGTTGACAGGTCGCGTTCCGCTTGACTTGACAATTTTCTCACCAGCAGGTCTTTCAACCCCAGCAGACTTGTGTCTGCCGGAAAGAGAGATCCAAGGTAGGCTTTAAATCTAGGATCGAGCACGGTGGCCAAAATGTAGTGCTCTGATTTCAACAGATTGACCACCCGTGAATCCTTGTTAAGCGAATTAAGGGCTCCATCCACAAGTCCCACATGCCTAGCGGAATCGCTCCGTGTTAGCTACTCCTTCAATGTCTCCAGCTTCTTCTGCAAAAGCCTGATGAGGGGAATGACCTGACTCAGGCTGGCAGTGTCTGAACTGACTTCACGTGTGGCAAGTTCAAAGGGCATCAGAACCTTGCACAACGTTGAAATCATTCTCCACTACATTTGAGACAGGTGCATTCCACCTCCTATATCGTGCTCAATTGTATAGGCTTGAATGGCCTTTTGCTGCTCCTCCAACCTCTGAAGCATATAGAGGGTTGAATTCCACCTCGTTACCACTTCTTGCTTCAGATGATGGCAGGGCAGGTTCAGTAGTTTTTGGTGGTGCTCCAGTCTTCTGTACGTGGTGCCTGTACGCCGAAAGTGTCCCGCAATTCTTCTGGCCACCGACAGCATCTCTTGCACGCCCCTGTCGTTTTTAAAAAAATTCTGCACCACCAAATTCAAGGTATGTGCAAAACATGGGACGTGCTGGAATTTGCCCATATTTAATGCACACACAATATTGCTGGCGTTGTCCGATGCCACAAATCCACAGGAGAGTCCAATTGGGGTAAGCCATTCCGCGATGATCTTCCTCAGTTGCCGTAAGAGGTTTTCAGCTGTGTGCGTATTCTGGAAAGCGGTGATACAAAGCGTAGCCTGCCTAGGAAAGAGTTGGCGTTTGCGAGATGCTGCTACTGGTGCCGCCGCTGCTGTTCTTGCGGCGGGAGTCCATACATCTACCCAGTGGGCTGTCACAGTCATATAGTCCTGACCCTGCCCTGCTCCACTTGTCCACATGTCCGTGGTTAAGTGGACATTGGGTACAGCTGCATTTTTTAGGACACTGGTGAGTCTTTTTCTGAGGTCTGTGTACATTTTCGGTATCGCCTGCCTAGAGAAGTGGAACCTAGATGGTATTTGGTAACGGGGGCACACTACCTCAAGAAATTGTCTAGTTCCCTGTGAACTAACGGCGGATACCGGACACACGTCTAACACCAACATAGTTGTCAAGGCCTCAGTTATCCGCTTTGCAGCAGGATGACTGCTGTGATATTTCATCTTCCTCGCAAAGGACTGTTGGACAGTCAATTGCTTACTGGAAGTAGTACAAGTGGTCTTCCGACTTCCCCTCTGGGATGACCATCGACTCCCAGCAGCAACAACAGCAGCGCCAGCAGCAGTAGGCGTTACACGCAAGGATGCATCGGAGGAATCCCAGGCAGGAGAGGACTCCTCAGAATTGCCAGTGACATGGCCTGCAGGACTATTGGCATTCCTGGGGAAGGAGGAAATTGACACTGAGGGAGTTGGTGGGGTGGTTTGCGTGAGCTTGGTTACAAGAGGAAGGGATTTACTGGTCAGTGGACTGCTTCCGCTGTCACCCAAAGTTTTTGAACTTGTCACTGACTTATTATGAATGCGCTGCAGGTGACGTATAAGGGAGGATGTTCCGAGGTGGTTAACGTCCTTACCCCTACTTATTACAGCTTGACAAAGGCAACACACGGCTTGACACCTGTTGTCCGCATTTCTGTTGAAATACCTCCACACTGAAGAGCTGATTTTTTTGGTATTTTCACCAGGCATGTCAGTGGCCATATTCCTCCCACGGACAACAGGTGTCTCCCCGGGTGCCTGACTTAAACAAACCACCTCACCATCAGAATCCTCCTGGTCAATTTCCTCCCCAGCGCCAGCAACACCCATATCCTCCTCATCCTGGTGTACTTCAACACTGACATCTTCAATCTGACTATCAGGAACTGGACTGCGGGTGCTCCTTCCAGCACTTGCAGGGGGCGTGCAAATGGTGGAAGGCGCATGCTCTTCACGTCCAGTGTTGGGAAGGTCAGGCATCGCAACCGACACAATTGGACTCTCCTTGTGGATTTGGGATTTCGAAGAACGCACAGTTCTTTGCGGTGCTTTTGCCAGCTTGAGTCTTTTCAGTTTTCTAGCGAGAGGCTGAGTGCTTCCATCCTCATGTGAAGCTGAACCACTAGCCATGAACATAGGCCAGGGCCTCAGCCGTTCCTTGCCACTCCGTGTGGTAAATGGCATATTGGCAAGTTTACGCTTCTCCTCCGACAATTTTATTTTAGGTTTTGGAGTCCTTTTTTTACTGATATTTGGTGTTTTGGATTTGACATGCTCTGTACTATGACATTGGGCATCGGCCTTGGCAGACGACGTTGCTGGCATTTCATCGTCTCGGCCATGACTAGTGGCAGCAGCTTCAGCACGAGGTGGAAGTGGATCTTGATCTTTCCCTAATTTTGGAACCTCAACATTTTTGTTCTCCATATTTTAATAGGCACAACTAAAAGGCACCTCAGGTAAACAATGGAGATGGATGGATACTAGTATACTTATGGATGGACTGCCGAGTGCCGACACAGAGGTAGCTACAGCCGTGGACTACCGTACTGTGTCTGCTGCTAATATAGACTGGATGATAATGAGATGAAATCAATATATATATGTATGTATATATAATATCACTAGTACTGCAGCCGGACAGGTAGATAATATATTTATTAGGTAATGATGACTGATGACGGACCTGCTGGACACTGTCAGCTCAGCAGCACCGCAGACTGCTACAGTAAGCTACTATACTATAGTAGTATGTACAAAGAAGAAAGAAAAAAAAAAAACACGGGTAGGTGGTATACAATTATGGATGGACTGCCGAATGCCGACACAGAGGTAGCTACAGCCGTGGACTACCGTACTGTGTCTGCTGCTAATATAGACTGGATGATAATGAGATGAAATCAATATATATATGTATGTATATATAATATCACTAGTACTGCAGCCGGACAGGTAGATAATATATTTATTAGGTAATGATGACTGATGACGGACCTGCTGGACACTGTCAGCTCAGCAGCACCGCAGACTGCTACAGTAAGCTACTATACTATAGTAGTATGTACAAAGAAGAAAGAAAAAAAAAAACCACGGGTAGGTGGTATACAATTATGGATGGACTGCCGAGTGCCGACACAGAGGTAGCTACAGCCGTGGACTAACGTACTGTGTCTGCTGCTAATATAGACTGGATGATTGATAATGAGATGAAATCAATATATATATGTATGTATATATAATATCACTAGTACTGCAGCCGGACAGGTAGATAATATATTTATTAGGTAATGATGACTGATGACGGACCTGCTGGACACTGTCAGCTCAGCAGCACCGCAGACTGCTACAGTAAGCTACTATACTATAGTAGTATGTACAAAGAAGAAAGAAAAAAAAAAACACGGGTAGGTGGTATACAATTATGGATGGACTGCCGAGTGCCGACACAGAGGTAGCTACAGCCGTGGACTAACGTACTGTGTCTGCTGCTAATATAGACTGGATGATTGATAATGAGATGAAATCAATATATATATGTATGTATATATAATATCACTAGTACTGCAGCCGGACAGGTAGATAATATATTTATTAGGTAATGATGACTGATGACAGACCTGCTGGACACTGTCAGCTCAGCAGCACCGCAGACTGCTACAGTAAGCTACTATACTATAGTAGTATGTACAAAGAAGAAAGAAAAAAAAAAACCACGGGTAGGTGGTATACAATTATGGATGGACTGCCGAGTGCCGACACAGAGGTAGCTACAGCCGTGGACTAACGTACTGTGTCTGCTGCTAATATAGACTGGATGATTGATAATGAGATGAAATCAATATATATATGTATGTATATATAATATCACTAGTACTGCAGCCGGACAGGTAGATAATATATTTATTAGGTAATGATGACTGATGACGGACCTGCTGGACACTGTCAGCTCAGCAGCACCGCAGACTGCTACAGTAAGCTACTATACTATAGTAGTATGTACAAAGAAGAAAGAAAAAAAAAAACCACGGGTAGGTGGTATACAATTATGGATGGACTGCCGAGTGCCGACACAGAGGTAGCTACAGCCGTGGACTAACGTACTGTGTCTGCTGCTAATATAGACTGGATGATTGATAATGAGATGAAATCAATATATATATGTATGTATATATAATATCACTAGTACTGCAGCCGGACAGGTAGATAATATATTTATTAGGTAATGATGACTGATGACGGACCTGCTGGACACTGTCAGCTCAGCAGCACCACAGACTGCTACAGTAAGCTACTATATTATAGTAGTATGTACAAAGAAGAAAGAAAAAAAAAAAAACACGGGTAGGTGGTATACAATTATGGATGGACTGCCGAGTGCCGACACAGAGGTAGCTACAGCCGTGGACTAACGTACTGTGTCTGCTGCTAATATAGAGTCTAGACTGGATGATAAATTAGTGATAATGAGATGAAATCAATATAATATCACTAGTACTGCAGCCGGACAGGTACTATATATATTTATTATGTAATGACTGATGACGGACCTGCTGGACACTGTCAGGTCAGCAGCACCGCAGACTGCTACAGTAAGCTACTATAGTAGTATGTATAAAGAAGAATGAAAAAAAAAAAAAACCACGGGTAGGTGGTATACAATATTTTATATATATATATATATATATATATATATATATATATATTATATACAATTATATATATATATATATATATATATATATATATATTAAACTGGTGGTGATTGATTATTAAACTGGTGGTCAGGTCACGTTGCAACTTGCAACTAGTACTCCGAGTCCTAAGCAGACAATCACAAAATATATTATTATACTGGTGGTCAGTGTGGTCACAACAATGGCAGTGTGGCACTGACTCTGGCAGCAAAAGTGTGCACTGTACGTTATATGTACTCCTGAGTCCTGCTCTCAGACTCTAACTGCTCCCCACTGTCAGTGTCTCCCCCACAAGTCAGATAATTAATACAATACACAGTCACACTATCTAATCTATATCACTTCAGCAAGTAGTATAGTAGTATAGTAGTACTCCTCCTAATAGTAATAATGCTCCCCAAAATACTGTGTCTCTCTCGTCTCTACTGTGTCTCTCTCTTCTCTAAACGGAGAGGACGCCAGCCACGTCCTCTCCCTATGACTCTCAATGCACGTGTGAAAATGGCGGCGACGCGCGGCTCCTTATATAGAATCCGAGTCTCGCGAGAATCCGACAGCGGGATGATGACGTTCGGGCGCGCTCGGGTTAACCGAGCAAGGCGGGAAGATCCGAGTCGCTCGGACCCGTGAAGAAAAAACTGAAGTTCGGGCGGGTTCGGATTCAGAGGAACCGAACCCGCTCATCACTAATTATTATGTCAACATGTATCCTGTCTATTGGGGAGGTGTATCAACCTTAGAGAGAGACAAAGTGGAAAACTTCCTATGACAGCCAATCAGCTTTATTTTACAGTCTGTGATACATAAATGACCGTTAGAAGTTGGATTGACTGCTATGGGCAACTTCTCCACTTTATCTCTCTCCAGGGTTTGACACATCTCCCCCTATGTATTACTGGTCTACATTATGTCCAGGGGCCTAATTCAGACCTGATCGCTAGGGTGCGTTTTTTGCATCCCTGCGATCAGGTTGTCACCGCCTACAGGGGGAGGGGGAATTCGCTGTGCAGGGGTGCGATCGCATGTGCAGAGAGCTGCACAAACAAAAGTTTGTGCAGTCTCTGCACAGCCCAGGACTTACTCACCCGCTGCGATGATCGGGGCCGGAGCTGACGTCAGAAACCCTCCTTCCAAACACCTGGATCCTCCTGCGTTTTTCCGGACACTCCTCTAAAACTGTCAGTTGCCACCCACAAACGGCCTCTTCCTGTCAGTCACCTTGCGATTGTCCATGCGATCGCTTTGTTCGCACCATCCCGTCACTGCCCGGTGCTCCCCGTCGCTGCGGACCGATGTGCCTGTGCATTGTGGTGCATACGCATGCGCAGTTCAGACCCGATCAGCTTGCTGTGCGAAAACGTACAGCAGCGATCGTGTCTGATTTAGGCCCCATGTCTCCATCTTGTTCCTGTTGACATTTGACTGTTTACAACATATGGTCCATGTTGACATTTTGATAGTCTACATAATGTGCCTGATGACATTAAGGGCCTAGTCGTTAGGGTGCGTTATATTTGCATCCCTGCGATCAGGTAGTCACCGCCTACAGGGGGAGGGGGTAATCGCTGTGCGATCACATGTGCAGAGAGCTGCACAAACAAAATTTTATGCAGTCTCTGCACAGCTCAGGACTTACTCTTCCAGTGATCCGGCCCGGAGCTGACGTCAGGAACCCACCCTTCAAATGGCTGGACACGCCTGCGTTTTTCCAAACACTCCCTGGAAACGGTCAGATGACACCCACAAACGGCCTCTTCCTGACAATCTTCTTGCGATCGTTTTCTTTGTTCTTCTCGTCGCTGTCCGGCGTTCCCCGTCGCTGGGGGGGCCTCGCGCCTGCACTTTTCGGGGCACTAATTTGGGTTCCCCGTCACTTTAGACCCCAAAAACAGTCAAAAAACACATGTTGATCTTTTGACCCGTCGGTCATGTCGGCATAATGCATGTCGACCTAAGGACAATGTCGACCTTCAGTGGTCAACCTAAGTTGGGTCGACCCAACGACCCATACCCGTAAAACCTTAGTATACAGTAACTTAATGTTAGCTACATACTGTGTATAATTGACTAATGGATGTAATTTCATGGGTGGATATCGGAAGCATATTAGTATATTAATATGAGCCAGAAAAACTGGAAAAAAAAACGTTTTAAAATACCGGTAGATCATATTATCCCAAATAAAAATAATATAAAAGCAAAAACACATCAGTATATACATACCCAAATCATTCTCAAAACGAATACCCAGTATAAGTCTGACAGGTACAAAAGTACTGTATTGTGCACAAGTGTGGTATGGAGGGTCGACCACAATTAGATCGAGTGGACCACTATTGGTAGATAGTAACTAGGTCGACAGAGATTCTAGGTCGTCATGTTCTAGGTCGACAGGTCAAAAGGTCGACATGAGTTTTTGTAAAAAAAAAATGGGTGTCGCTTCCTCCGTACAGTGACCGGGAACCCCAATTAGTGCACCATGTCCCCTCGCAGCTTCGGGTAAGGTGCCTCGCGGCACTCGGCACAGGTTACTATTCCCAATTGTAGTCCACGTAGATCGTTAAGTATGAAAAAGTTTTAAAAAAAGAAAAAAATTGTGATAAACTCATGTCGACCTTTTGACCTGTCGCCATAGAACATGTCAACCTACAGACCCTGTTGACCTAGAAACCCTGTTGACCTAGTTACTGTCGACCAATAGTGGTCAACCTAGATATTGTCGACCTAAGTGTGGTCGACCTAGAGACCATGGGCCTAATTCAGCCCTGATCGCCAGCAGGCGATTTTTGCACTGCTGTGATCAGATAGTCGCCGCCAGGGACGTGCAGTCAGGGGAGGCAGGGGAGGCAGTACCTCCCCTGTCATTATGATTAAAATAATATAAAGAAAATACTTATGACACATATTCCGTGTCATAAGTAATTTCTTTATATTAACCTATCCATTTCCGTGATTAAAAGTAGTTTGGGAGGCACTGATAGCAGTGCCTCCCGTTTATAATAGAGACAGGTTAAAGCGGGGGGGCGGGGCAAAGTGCTGGGCAGAAAAAGCCCATTGAAACCAGACGGAAAAGCGGCACTTCTGCAAGTGCCTCGTTGACAGGGGAAACCCGCCCCTGTCAGCGAGGCAGATGTAATTGGACAGCGGATCCAGTGCTGGATCCGCTCGTCCAATCACGCGGCGTGGTGAAGCGGAGGCGGCTCCCGGGACCAGCTACTGTAGAGCTGTCACTACAGCAGCGGCAGCCCCGGAGCCAGCGGGACTCGGCGGTTGGGTTGCTGCTACTTCACCGGGAGTGCATCCTCGCACAGGGGAGAGCTGGCGGCTGTGCGCGCTTCCCTCCCGGTCCTCGCTGAGTCGCTGTCCTGTACGGGGTGTGTTACGGCGGGAGAGCCATGCCTGCTCTCAGTGATGACATTCCCTTCCGCCTCAACTGGCCCGTGCCGGACTGCTTGCTGGTCAGTCATTCAATCGATATATTCTGTCTGCCGTTATGTGTAAAAAGTGGACGCTGTCTGCAGTTATGTGTAAAAAGTGGACGCTATCTGCCGTTATGTGTAAAAAGTGGACGCTGTCTGCCGTTATGTGTAAAAAGTGGACGCTGTCTGCCGTTATGTGTAAAAAGTGCACGCCTGCCGTTATGTGTAAAAAGTGGACGCTGTCTGCCGTTATGTGTAAAAAGTGGACGCTGTCTGCCGTTATGTGTAAAAAGGGCTCGCTGTCTGCCGTTATGTGTAAAAAGGGGACGCTGTCTGCCGTTATGTGTAAAAAGTGGACGCTGTCTGCCGTTATGTGTAAAAAGGGAACGCTGTCCTCCGTTATGTGTAAAAAGTGCACGCTGTCTGCCGTAATGTTTCTTATACACCTTATACACACAGCCTGAAGGTCATTTAATACAATATTTTTAATAACTTTGTGTATTAAACAAAGTGTGTGTACATTCACACAATTCATTTATGTTTTTTATACACCTTTTACACACAGCCTGAAGGTCATTTAATACAATATTTTTAATAACTTTGTGTATTAAACAAGGTTTGTGTACATTGAGCTATCAGAAAACAAAAGTGTCACTATCTCACTCTCACTCAAAAAAGTCCGTATTTTGGAATATTCCGTATTTCGGATATTTGGATATGGGATACTCAACCTGTATATACAATGTTATGCATATATTTATAGAACAATGCAATAATATGGATTTGGAAGAAAATCATCTGTAAACCACATTCATGCACTTAACTTGAGAGCTTATTGTTATTCAGTTACAATACCCTTTATTAAATAACACATTTCAATATACAGCCATACGCAGGATTCAAACCCATAACCTGTTGCATTCCAGCAAACACCCTACTCATTGAGCTATTTAATCTATGAAATTTCTAACTATGTGCAGCTACAGTACTTGTGCTTTGTACAAAAAAAAAATCAGCATTGCAATTGAGAAGATCTATGTTGTGTACATCCACACATCCAATCCTTTGCAGCCACACATTACAGAGATCTGCTCAGCTACAATGCTGATAGTATTTTCATGGTAATTTTTCAAGGTAAGCTTCAAAAATGTGGACTTCTCTAGCTTAGAATTCTCTAGCTTTCTATGTAAGGGCAGATAGTTCAATGAATAGAGTGAGTGACTGATTGCAATGCCACAGGCGATGGGTTTGAGTACCGGGTATGTCTGCATCTAGAACTGTAATAAAGGACAGTGTGACTGAATAACAAAGAGCTCTAAAGTTAAGTTCATGAATGTTGTATAGGTATTAGTGATGGAAGGGGTGAGGGAAGGAGATAGGGGCGGTCAGGAGATGCTGGGCTTCAAAAAGGGTGGAAGCTACAAGTGAAAGTAATTAAAACAGCTAATTGACAAGTGCTGCCTACAGAGCCCCCTACCCTGCAGCGCAATGTGCGGTTGCCCCCTCCACACACGGGTGTGGTATGTAGGGTCGACCAGACTTAGGTCGCCAGTGTCTAGGTCGACCACTATTTTTCAACAGTAAGTTGGTTGACATGGTTTCTAGGTCTACAGGGACTCTATGTCAACATGTACTAGGTTTTTTCACTTTTTTCAGTGTCGTTTTCTCCGTACAGTGACCGGGAACCCCAATTAGTGTACCATGTTCGCTCGCCATGCTTCAGGAAAAGTGCCTTGCTCCACTGCCGCTGCGCTCGGCACGGGTTACCATTCCCAATGGTAGTCCACGTGGATTGTAAAGTATGAAAAAGTAAAAAAAAGTAAATAAATTGTGAAAAACTCATGTCGACATTTTGTCATGTCGACTTAGAGTTCCCGTCGACCTATAAACCATGTCGACCTACTTACTGTCGACCAATAGTGGTCAACCTAGACATTGTCGACCTAAGTGTGGTTGACCTAGAGACGGGATACCCCACACACACACACCTAGTTACGGCCCTGCCCCGATGATGTCAACACTTTCTACTCACTATGAAGGAAATACTGTGGTATGGTATAAGAAATACTCCCCAACACACTGGTGGCTACATCTCTACTGGCATTTACATATTCCATAGACAAAAAACCTTACGGTTTCACATGTCCCATTAAGGCTTCTTACACATGATCTGGCATTTCAGAAACCTGTTGTAACTCTTCCACTCAAACTCCAAAAAGCAATGAAATTCCGATCATTAAGGCTGATGCCTTAATGGACGTGTTCCTTGCACAATACATATATGGTATGCCATCACAGCCTGTGGGTAAGTGCAGATTCAGCACTCTCACAGAGTGAGATTGCTTTCACTCACACAATGGTGGAGCTAAATTGTGGAGATAAATCGATGATTCTTGCCACACCGCCGTCTCCTCCTTCTGTGGCAGAATGAGCTGGCGGGGGTGGGCCTGGTGTCCTGGCATTGATTTATCGATGATATTTTATTTGTATGGAGAGGTAGTGAGGAGTCCCTATGTAGTTTCTGTAGTGGATTAAGAACAGGTGAATGGGACCATCCGCCACCTCATCAGGAGCATGCCCAGGCATTGTAGGGAGGTCATACAGGCACGTGGAGGCCGCACACACTACTGAGCCTCATTTTGACTTGTTTTAAGGACATTACATCAAAGTTGGATCAGCCTGTAGTGTGTTTTTTCCACTTTAATTTTGAGTGTGACTCCAAATCCAGACCTCCATGGGTTAATAAATTTGATTTCCATTGATAATTTTTGTGTGATTTTGTTGTCAGCACATTCAACTGTGTAAAGAACAAAGTATTTAATAAAAATATTTCATTCATTCAGATCTAGGATGTGTTATTTTAGTGTTCCCTTTATTTTTTTGAGCAGTGTATATAAAAAGGACTTCTACACTATTGTTTTTTCTTCTTTTCTTTCTATACATGGTATTTGATGCTACCTAAGAGCGAACACAAATCCACATTTATATAGGTTATGAAAACAAAGAAAATGATTGAAGAAAAGCATGTTACATTTGGAAAGCGTCTAAGTGGAGTATACTGTATTGTAAAACTGTGGAATATAGGGGGTAATTCTGAGTTGATTGCAGCAGAAAGTTTGTTAGCAATTGGGCAAAACCATGTGTACTGCAGGGGGAACAGATATAACATTTGCAGAGGAGAGTTAGATTTGGGTGGGTTATTTTGTTTCTGTGCAGGGTAAATACTGGCTGCTTTATTTTTACACTGCAATTCAGATTTCAGTTTGAACACACCACACCCAAATCTAACTCTCTGCACATGTTATATCTGTTAGAGATGAGCGCCTGAAATTTTTCGGGTTTTGTGTTTTGGTTTTGGGTTCGGTTCCGCGGCCGTGTTTTGGGTTCGAACGCGTTTTGGCAAAACCTCACCGAATTTTTTTTGTCGGATTCGGGTGTGTTTTGGATTCGGGTGTTTTTTTCAAAAAACACTAAAAAACAGCTTAAATCATAGAATTTGGGGGTCATTTTGATCCCAAAGTATTATTAACCTCAAAAACCATAATTTACACTCATTTTCAGTCTATTCTGAATACCTCACACCTCACAATATTATTTTTAGTCCTAAAATTTGCACCGAGGTCGCTGTGTGAGTAAGATAAGCGACCCTAGTGGCCGACACAAACACCGGGCCCATCTAGGAGTGGCACTGCAGTGTCACGCAGGATGTCCCTTCCAAAAAACCCTCCCCAAACAGCACATGACGCAAAGAAAAAAAGAGGCGCAATGAGGTAGCTGTGTGAGTAAGATTAGCGACCCTAGTGGCCGACACAAACACCGGGCCCATCTAGGAGTGGCACTGCAGTGTCACGCAGGATGTCCCTTCCAAAAAACCCTCCCCAAACAGCACATGACGCAAAGAAAAAAAGAGGCGCAATGAGGTAGCTGTGTGAGTAAGATTAGCGACCCTAGTGGCCGACACAAACACCGGGCCCATCTAGGAGTGGCACTGCAGTGTCACGCAGGATGTCCCTTCCAAAAAACCCTCCCCAAACAGCACATGACGCAAAGAAAAAAAGAGGCGCAATGAGGTAGCTGTGTGAGTAAGATTAGCGACCCTAGTGGCCGACACAAACACCGGGCCCATCTAGGAGTGGCACTGCAGTGTCACGCAGGATGTCCCTTCCAAAAAACCCTCCCCAAACAGCACATGACGCAAAGAAAAAAAGAGGCGCAATGAGGTAGCTGACTGTGTGAGTAAGATTAGCGACCCTAGTGGCCGACACAAACACCGGGCCCATCTAGGAGTGGCACTGCAGTGTCACGCAGGATGTCCCTTCCAAAAAACCCTCCCCAATCAGCACATGATGCAAAGAAAAAGAAAAGAAAAAAGAGGTGCAAGATGGAATTGTCCTTGGGCCCTCCCACCCACCCTTATGTTGTATAAACAAAACAGGACATGCACACTTTAACCAACCCATCATTTCAGTGACAGGGTCTGCCACACGACTGTGACTGATATGACGGGTTGGTTTGGACCCCCCCCAAAAAAGAAGCAATTAATCTCTCCTTGCACAAACTGGCTCTACAGAGGCAAGATGTCCACCTCATCTTCACCCTCCGATATATCACCGTGTACATCCCCCTCCTCACAGATTATCAATTCGTCCCCACTGGAATCCACCATCTCAGCTCCCTGTGTACTTTGTGGAGGCAATTGCTGCTGGTCAATGTCTCCGCGGAGGAATTGATTATAATTCATTTTAATGAACATCATCTTCTCCACATTTTCTGGATGTAACCTCGTACGCCGATTGCTGACAAGGTGAGCGGCGGCACTAAACACTCTTTCGGAGTACACACTTGTGGGAGGGCAACTTAGGTAGAATAAAGCCAGTTTGTGCAAGGGCCTCCAAATTGCCTCTTTTTCCTGCCAGTATAAGTACGGACTGTGTGACGTGCCTACTTGGATGCGGTCACTCATATAATCCTCCACCATTCTATCAATGTTGAGAGAATCATATGCAGTGACAGTAGACGACATGTCCGTAATCGTTGTCAGGTCCTTCAGTCCGGACCAGATGTCAGCATCAGCAGTCGCTCCAGACTGCCCTGCATCACCGCCAGCGGGTGGGCTCGGAATTCTGAGCCTTTTCCTCGCACCCCCAGTTGCGGGAGAATGTGAAGGAGGAGATGTTGACAGGTCGCGTTCCGCTTGACTTGACAATTTTGTCACCAGCAGGTCTTTCAACCCCAGCAGACCTGTGTCTGCCGGAAAGAGAGATCCAAGGTAGGCTTTAAATCTAGGATCGAGCATGGTGGCCAAAATGTAGTGCTCTGATTTCAACAGATTGACCACCCGTGAATCCTTGTTAAGCGAATTAAGGGCTGCATCCACAAGTCCCACATGCCTAGCGGAATCGCTCCCTTTTAGCTCCTTCTTCAATGCCTCCAGCTTCTTCTGCAAAAGCCTGATGAGGGGAATGACCTGACTCAGGCTGGCAGTGTCTGAACTGACTTCACGTGTGGCAAGTTCAAAGGGCATCAGAACCTTGCACAACGTTGAAATCATTCTCCACTGCACTTGAGACAGGTGCATTCCACCTACTATATCGTGCTCAATTGTATAGGCTTGAATGGCCTTTTGCTGCTCCTCCAACCTCTGAAGCATATAGAGGGTTGAATTCCACCTCGTTACCACTTCTTGCTTCAGATGATGGCAGGGCAGGTTCAGTAGTTTTTGGTGGTGCTCCAGTCTTCTGTACGTGGTGCCTGTACGCCGAAAGTGTCCCGCAATTTTTCTGGCCACCGACAGCATCTCTTGCACGCCCCTGTCGTTTTTTAAAAAATTCTGCACCACCAAATTCAAGGTATGTGCAAAACATGGGACGTGCTGGAATTTGCCCATATTTAATGCACACACAATATTGCTGGCGTTGTCCGATGCCACAAATCCACAGGAGAGTCCAATTGGGGTAAGCCATTCCGCGATGATCTTCCTCAGTTGCCGTAAGAGGTTTTCAGCTGTGTGCGTATTCTGGAAAGCGGTGATACAAAGCGTAGCCTGCCTAGGAAAGAGTTGGCGTTTGCGAGATGCTGCTACTGGTGCCGCCGCTGCTGTTCTTGCGGCAGGAGTCCATACATCTACCTACGCACGTCTAACACCAACATAGTTGTCAAGGACTCAGTTATCCGCTTTGCAGTAGGATGACTGCTGTGATATTTCATCTTCCTCGCAAAGGACTGTTGAACAGTCAATTGCTTACTGGAAGTAGTACAAGTGGGCTTACGACTTCCCCTCTGGGATGACCATCGACTCCCAGCGGCAACAACAGCAGCGCCAGCAGCAGTAGGCGTTACACGCAAGGATGCATCGGAGGAATCCCAGGCAGGAGAGGACTCGTCAGAATTGCCAGTGACATGGCCTGCAGGACTATTGGCATTCCTGGGGAAGGAGGAAATTGACACTGAGGGAGTTGGTGGGGTGGTTTGCGTGAGCTTGGTTACAAGAGGAAGGGATTTACTGGTCAGTGGACTGCTTCCGCTGTCACCCAAAGTTTTGAACTTGTCACTGACTTATTATGAATGCGCTGCAGGTGACGTATAAGGGAGGATGTTCCGAGGTGGTTAACGTCCTTACCCCTACTTATTACAGCTTGACAAAGGGAACACACGGCTTGACACCTGTTGTCCGCATTTCTGGTGAAATACCTCCACACCGAAGAGCTGATTTTTTTGGTATTTTCACCTGGCATGTCAACGGCCATATTCCTCCCACGGACAACAGGTGTCTCCCCGGGTGCCTGACTTAAACAAACCACCTCACCATCAGAATCCTCCTGGTCAATTTCCTCCCCAGCGCCAGCAACACCCATATCCTCCTCATCCTGGTGTACTTCAACACTGACATCTTCAATCTGACTATCAGGAACTGGACTGCGGGTGCTCCTTCCAGCACTTGCAGGGGGCGTGCAAATGGTGGAAGGCGCATGCTCTTCACGTCCAGTGTTGGGAAGGTCAGGCATCGCAACCGACACAATTGGACTCTCCTTGTGGATTTGGGATTTCGAAGAATGCACAGTTCTTTGCTGTGCTGCTTTTGCCAGCTTGAGTCTTTTCATTTTTCTAGCGAGAGGCTGAGTGCTTCCATCCTCATGTGAAGCTGAACCACTAGCCATGAACATAGGCCAGGGCCTCAGCCGTTCCTTGCCACTCCGTGTGGTAAATGGCATATTGGCAAGTTTACGCTTCTCCTCCGACAATTTTATTTTAGGTTTTGGAGTCCTTTTTTTACTGATATTTGGTGTTTTGGATTTGACATGCTCTGTACTATGACATTGGGCATCGGCCTTGGCAGACGACGTTGCTGGCATTTCATCGTCTCGGCCATGACTAGTGGCAGCAGCTTCAGCACGAGGTGGAAGTGGATCTTGATCTTTCCCTAATTTTGGAACCTCAACATTTTTGTTCTCCATATTTTAATAGGCACAACTAAAAGGCACCTCAGGTAAACAATGGAGATGGATGGATTGGATACTAGTATACAATTATGGACGGGCTGCCGAGTGCCGACACAGAGGTAGCCACAGCCGTGAACTACCGCACTGTACTGTGTCTGCTGCTAATATATAGACTGGTTGATAAAGAGATAGTATACTCGTAACTAGTATGTATGTATAAAGAAAGAAAAAAAAACCACGGTTAGGTGGTATATACAATTATGGACGGGCTGCCGAGTGCCGACACAGAGGTAGCCACAGCCGTGAACTACCGCACTGTACTGTGTCTGCTGCTAATATATAGACTGGTTGATAAAGAGATAGTATACTCGTAACTAGTATGTATGTATAAAGAAAGAAAAAAAAACCACGGTTAGGTGGTATATACAATTATGGACGGGCTGCCGAGTGCCGACACAGAGGTAGCCACAGCCGTGAACTACCGCACTGTACTGTGTCTGCTGCTAATATATAGACTGGTTGATAAAGAGATAGTATACTCGTAACTAGTATGTATGTATAAAGAAAGAAAAAAAAAACCACGGTTAGGTGGTATATACAATTATGGACGGGCTGCCGAGTGCCGACACAGAGGTAGCCACAGCCGTGAACTACCGCACTGTACTGTGTCTGCTGCTAATATAGACTGGTTGATAAAGAGATAGTATACTCGTAACTAGTATGTATGTATAAAGAAAGAAAAAAAAACCACGGTTAGGTGGTATATACAATTATGGACGGGCTGCCGAGTGCCGACACAGAGGTAGCCACAGCCGTGAACTACCGCACTGTACTGTGTCTGCTGCTAATATATAGACTGGTTGATAAAGAGATAGTATACTCGTAACTAGTATGTATGTATAAAGAAAGAAAAAAACCACGGTTAGGTGGTATATACAATTATGGACGGGCTGCCGAGTGCCGACACAGAGGTAGCCACAGCCGTGAACTACCGCACTGTACTGTGTCTGCTGCTAATATAGACTGGTTGATAAAGAGATAGTATACTCGTAACTAGTATGTATGTATAAAGAAAGAAAAAAAAAACACGGTTAGGTGGTATATACAATTATGGACGGGCTGCCGAGTGCCGACACAGAGGTAGCCACAGCCGTGAACTACCGCACTGTACTGTGTCTGCTGCTAATATATAGACTGGTTGATAAAGAGATAGTATACTCGTAACTAGTATGTATGTATAAAGAAAGAAAAAAAACCACGGTTAGGTGGTATATACAATTATGGACGGGCTGCCGAGTGCCGACACAGAGGTAGCCACAGCCGTGAACTACCGCACTGTACTGTGTCTGCTGCTAATATATAGACTGGTTGATAAAGAGATAGTATACTCGTAACTAGTATGTATGTATAAAGAAAGAAAAAAAAAACACGGTTAGGTGGTATATACAATTATGGACGGGCTGCCGAGTGCCGACACAGAGGTAGCCACAGCCGTGAACTACCGCACTGTACTGTGTCTGCTGCTAATATATAGACTGGTTGATAAAGAGATAGTATACTCGTAACTAGTATGTATGTATAAAGAAAGAAAGAAAAACCACGGTTAGGTGGTATATACAATTATGGACGGGCTGCCGAGTGCCGACACAGAGGTAGCCACAGCCGTGAACTACCGCACTGTACTGTGTCTGCTGCTAATATATAGACTGGTTGATAAAGAGATAGTATACTCGTAACTAGTATGTATGTATAAAGAAAGAAAAAAAAACCACGGTTAGGTGGTATATACAATTATGGACGGGCTGCCGAGTGCCGACACAGAGGTAGCCACAGCCGTGAACTACCGCACTGTACTGTGTCTGCTGCTAATATATAGACTGGTTGATAAAGAGATAGTATACTCGTAACTAGTATGTATGTATAAAGAAAGAAAAAAAAACCACGGTTAGGTGGTATATACAATTATGGACGGGCTGCCGAGTGCCGACACAGAGGTAGCCACAGCCGTGAACTACCGCACTGTACTGTGTCTGCTGCTAATATATAGACTGGTTGATAAAGAGATAGTATACTCGTAACTAGTATGTATGTATAAAGAAAGAAAAAAAAACCACGGTTAGGTGGTATATACAATTATGGACGGGCTGCCGAGTGCCGACACAGAGGTAGCCACAGCCGTGAACTACCGCACTGTACTGTGTCTGCTGCTAATATAGACTGGTTGATAAAGAGATAGTATACTACTAATATTATATATACTGGTGGTCAGGTCACTGGTCACTAGTCACACTGGCAGTGGCACTCCTGCAGCAAAAGTGTGCACTGTTTAATTTTAATATAATATTATGTACTCCTGGCTCCTGCTATAACCTATAACTGGCACTGCAGTAGTGCTCCCCAGTCTCCCCCACAATTATAAGCTGTGTGAGCTGAGCAGTCAGACAGATATATAATATATATAGATGATGCAGCACACTGGCCTGAGCCTGAGCAGTGCACACAGATATGGTATGTGACTGACTGAGTCACTGTGTGTATCGCTTTTTTCAGGCAGAGAACGGATATATTAAATAAACTGCACTGTGTGTCTGGTGGTCACTCACTATATAATATATTATGTACTCCTGGCTCCTGCTATAACCTATAACTGGCACTGCAGTAGTGCTCCCCAGTCTCCCCCACAATTATAAGCTGTGTGAGCTGAGCAGTCAGACAGATATATATAATATTATATATAGATAATAGATGATGCAGCACACTGGCCTGAGCCTGAGCAGTGCACACAGATATGGTATGCGACTGAGTCACTGTGTGCTGTGTATCGCTTTTTTCAGGCAGAGAACGGATTATAAATAAAACTGGTGGTCACTATCAGCAAAACTCTGCACTGTACTGAGTACTCCTAATGCTCCCCAAAATTAGTAAATCAAGTGTCTCTCTAATCTATTCTAAACGGAGAGGACGCCAGCCACGTCCTCTCCCTATCAATCTCAATGCACGTGTGAAAATGGCGGCGACGCGCGGCTCCTTATATAGAATCCGAGTCTCGCGATAGAATCCGAGCCTCGCGAGAATCCGACAGCGTCATGATGACGTTCGGGCGCGCTCGGGTTAACCGAGCAAGGCGGGAAGATCCGAGTCGCTCGGACCCGTGAAAAAAAACATGAAGTTCTGGCGGGTTCGGATTCAGAGAAACCGAACCCGCTCATCTCTAATATCTGTCCCCCCTGCAGTGCACATGGTTTTGCCCAACTGCTAAAAAAAAATTGCTGCTGCGATCAACTCAGAATTAGGCCCATTGTGTGAAGTAGGTGAAACTTCTTTATATCTCTGCTGGGCTGATTTCTGGATCTTGTTGCGCACTCTGTAAACCACTTATTTTCTTTCAAACTAATAGATGGTATATCAGAATCAACATTGGTATTGCCTCCATTAGGAATTCCTTCATTAACCAATTGTTTTCTTTTTTTTTTGTGTTATACGTTTCCTTGGTTTAATTTTTCCTTCCCTTTTACCCCTCCTGGGTTTCGATGTAACTATCTGTACCTTGTTGGTCGTTTTCTCTCGTCTAAAAAACAAGGCGAATCGTCTATGCTTTCCAGAGGAGATAAATAGTTGAAGGTTGTGGCAAAAGGCCTCTCTGGTAAATATCCTAGAGTATTTCTCTGTCGAATTGGTGAAATCCTATAATTTGGTGTCTGACCTCTAGTTTCAGTATCCAATTTCTCTGATCCCGTCGCCTCTCCACCGCCCTGGTCACTGCTTCCCATGCACAAGTTCAGGATTTCGCCCGTGCTGCACCCCTTCAGTGGAATGCACTCCCCCGCTCCATTAGACTCTCCCCAACCTTGCAAAGCTTCAAACGGGCACTAAAAACCCACCTATTCATCAAAGCATACCCTCCCGATGCATAACCCAGTGCTTAAGCCGCGCCTCCACCCCCCTGCCTCATGCCGTGAACATCTCAGCTTTGCTTGCATACTGCCATCTGGCTACCTCCCACTTGCCTGCACCTCTTGTCATCTGTCGCCCCTCCCCAATAGATTGTTTTATCTTCAGAGCAGGGCCCTCTTTCCTCTTGTTATCTAAGCCCTCGTCTCAACACATTTCACTCACAGCTCTCTCCTACTCAACGACCATCTTTATCCTGCTGGTAAAGGCTCATCTCCATCTATGGCCACCAGCCTCTAGTAGTACGATGATCACTCCATCAATACTTACATCTTAGCTGTATTATGTCTTGAGAACGTGTGGTGCTCTGTTACCTGTACTCTATTTCTGTTATTTATTTACTGTAATGCTATGTTTTGTCCCCTGTACTGTCCTTTGTACGGCGCTGCGAAACACATGTGGCGCCTTATAAATAAAATGTAATAATAATAATAATAATAATCCCATTTGGTGTCTGAATTTTCTTATTTTTTTAGATGGTATATTTCTCCAATCTGGTGTATGGTCCCTTGAATGAAAGTTATTTTTAGTACTCTCTAGTTTATTCTCGGGTTTGGACCTGTACCTTGAGAAATGAGCGCCAGCTGACCTCTGATGTGGATTAGGGCTAGCAAATCTTCTGTTGTTTTCATATTTATGCAGGTGATATTTCCTCAATACCTCATTGTGGGGATTCCTTCTATACCCACGTGATCTAGTGTCATACTTGATTTTTGATAGTGGTTCCTTTTCCTTTTCTATGATGTTATCCTTATCTGACCTATCTCTATTGTATTTCTTTAATTTCCTTTCTATTAATTGTCTTTGAGTTCTCTTTAATTTAAACTCAATCACCTTATCAAAAGTCTTGTACTCTTCTGAATTAACATACGGAGAGGCTAATGATTTAAAAACCGTAATTTCCTCATCTAGCTTGCTAAGTTCTCTCTTCCTTTCCGAGATAACTAATCTCATAAGTGAGAAAGAGCATGCATCGATAGTATCTTCCCACTCTTTCTTAAATTCCTCTCTAGCTGTTTCAAATGTGGACATTTTCTGAATTTTTAACCCGCGAGGTATTATGTCATGGGCCAGATACCGCTCTAGAGTTGCGACCTCCCACCATAGTTTACATTCTTTAATAAGTATTGTTTCCAGTTTAGTCATTATCCCATATAAATCATCATCCAATAATTCAGTCTCAACAGTGTTTTCCCCAAATGTTTTTTCAAACATTGAGTGTCTTTGTCCTCTACATGAAAACATAATGATAATTGAGACCAAGGATCAGAAATAGGTTGGCTGTCTTTCTGGTACACTCCCGAGGTGAAGTAGTAACAAGAAGAAAATAGTTTTTTTGGGGGTGTTCCTGAATCAGCGCCAAGCAGCTATGATATCACAGATCTCTAGGGATGTCACCACATCCCAAAGCATATATCAGTACAAAAACAGAAATCTGTATTAACACCAAAAGCGCTACAACATAAATCATATACAAAAAATATCACCAGTACGTCCCTTTTTAATGATTCCTGTAGTGGGATCCTCGAATGTACGATATCTGATGTGGTTTCTCCGGAATATACACATATAAAATAAAAATACAGATAGAAAAACCAATGTGCAGTAATTCCTTTATGTACAACATAAGGTATTGGTGACTTTTTAAAGTCTAGAGGTGATCTTGAAGCGTACCCCACTCACACTATGATTAGATAGTTATAAGCCCATCAAGGTTTCTTTTTATAGTACCGTGACCTCTCCCACTTGCGTGGCACCCAGCGTGGTTATAGACTCTATCTTGTGATGTATAAGTAATGAGAATGAAGCGTACCCAACACTCACACTCGAGAGATGGGTAAAAAGCACATCAAGGTATCTTTTAGTTTAGAAAGAAAACACAGGTCCACTCATGCGTACCCCAACTCACAGTTCTCACTGCTTTGAAAATCCCATAAAGGTATCTTTAAATTCGGTTCACCCACACTGGATTCCTTCTGGCAGAAATTTTGAATTCCCCAAGAAAAACGGCTTTATCTCCACAAACGGAGACAGGGGGGTACAAAAATGTATTAACAATTACAGTCCAAAACACACTTTGTTGTAACAGTCCACATGGTTGACAGCGTATTCAAGATGACAAAAAGCACACACATGTGGAGGAACGGCAAAGAGGGTATAAAAGTCCAATTAAAAAAAAAAATAATAATAATAAAATCCAATAGAAAAGTTTTTCCAAAGAGTAATGGCTACTCACACTCCTGCTGTCAATGTGTTTCAGCCCTGGCCTGGGCCTTTATCAAGACATAATGGAGTGTGATAGTAGCTTGATATTTAATGCCCAATCAGAAGTTGACAGGAAGTGATGTCATAATTAAATGTTATCAAAATATTAGCATTTGGTGAAAAACATCCTCTTTGTCGCCAACCTCTTTATGGGGTTATGGGAGGCCGAGGTAATCTGGCCTGGCGATGTGCTTGGGGTGGATCTGGTGACCTATGTTCGTTACATTGACGATATTTTTTTCATTTGGTGGGGAAATGCTGAGTCCCTGAGTTACTTTTGTGAACGTATTAACTCTAACAACAAAAATATTAAATTATCCTTTGATATTGATCAACAGACAGTAAACTTTCTGGACATAACGGTCTATATAGATAATGGAAGGATCAATACGAAGACCTCTAAACCCACAGATTCCGGCACATATATTCCAATAGATAGCTGCCATCATCAGAGTTGGCTTAACTCCATTCCTGTGGGTCAACTAAAAAGATTAACGAGAAATTGTAGCAACAATATCGTTTTCCAGCAACAAGCAGTTGCTTTAACCAAAAAATTTGAAAATTGTGGTTATAGAAGCGAAAAAATTGCTAAAGTAATGGAGGAGGTTGATGGAGTAGAACATCAGGACCTCCTTAACAAAAACAATATGAAAAGGGTAAAGTATGAGAAATACGAATGGGCGTTCATAACCGATTACACCACACAACATAAGTCGATTGAAAAAATCCTTAACAAACATTGGAATCTTGTAAGAAACGATCCTGTCATCGGCTCTCTTGTCCCAGTAAAACCTGTGCATATTTATCGTAGGGCCCCTAATCTGAGGTTCAAATTAGTATCTAGTGCCCCCCCACGTTAAAGCCTCCACGTCTGGAATAATCTCAAAGGCCTTTTTCAGATGCAATAGTTGTATGGGCTGCAGAAATATTAAGAGTGGGGGATGTAGCAAAATAGAAAAAACTTCTATTAATGGGAAAACAAGAGAAATAAGGGATTTCATCACGTGCAACACCAAAAATATAGTGTACGCTATCACTTGCAAGTGCAATTTAACATACATAGGGCGCACATCAAGACCTTTTAAAACCAGACTAGGGGAGCATATTAGAAATATTAGAAAGGGATTGGAGACACACTCCCTTTCTGCTCACTTTAAGTCGAAACATGACTGTCGCACTGCAGACATTTTAGGTTTCTGTGGCCTCAGACATATTAAAAGCACTCAGCGTAATAGTAATATAGCGACCAATCTGGCAAGAACTGACATGAATTGTATTTTTAACTATAACACACTACATCCTTCGGGTTTGAATAGCGATTTTGAAATAAAGTGGTTCATGTAAATATGTAAATAATATCCGATATTAATAATCCAATACTGGGAATGTTTGTGCCTTACTATGTATTTTACTTTATTTTTTACTATTATATCTGAGGCTATGTAACGATCTATTATCTAATTAATATCTGAACTTAAGGTCATTAGAATGTTCATGTCGGGTTTTATATATATTTTTTTTTTATTTTTTTTATTCATATGTTGGAGACCACTAATCTGTTGTTTCCTATAGTACAATACGACCTGTCTGGTAGCTTAAAGGTTTTTTGTTTATTTACAGACGGTATTCTATTTATGTCTAAATAATATCTATTATGAACTCCGGGACTTCATTGATACTGAACAACGTTCCTTTTTTGTAAAACTACATTTTCCCATGAATCCGACATCGGACAACCGGGGATACGACACTTCTGGTGTATGACGACTTCCGTTTAGATCTCAGGAGAACGGCGTCAATTTGACATCTCCTATACATCCCGGGACCGGACATCATTCTGACGACTTCCGTCTAGTGTATGTTAGTAACGGACTATGCGACCCAGAATCCTTAGAGTCCGGAGACTCCAGTGCGGCATTAATGTTTTAATAAGAGTTCTATCTTAGTGTGCTAATGACACTTAACCAGGCTGTATAAGATAATAGAGTAAGTAAAAATGGTGTTTTACTTTCTGGAAAAATGACAAAGAGGATATTTTTCATCAAATGCTAATATTTTGATAACATTTAATTATGACACCACTTCCTGTCAACTTCTGATCAGGCATATGCCCTTTAAATATCAAGCTACTATCACACTCCATTAGGTCTTGATAAAGGCCCAGGCCAGGGCTGAAACACGTTGACAGCAGGAGTGTGAGTAGCCATTACTCTTTGGAAAAACTTTTCTATTGGATTTTATTATTTTATTTTTTTATTTTTAATTGGACTTTTATACCCTCTTTGCCGTTCCTCCACATGTGTGTGCTTTTTATCATCTTGAATACGCTGTCAACCATGTGGACTGTTACAACAAAGTGTGTTTTGGACTGTAATTGTTAATACATTTTTGTACCCCCCTGTCTCCGTTTGTGGAGATTAAGCCGTTTTTCTTGGGGAATTCAAAATTTCTGCCAGAAGGAATCCAGTGTGGGTGAACCGAATTTAAAGATACCTTTATGGGATTTTCAAAGCAGTGAGAACTGTGAGTTGGGGTACGCATAAGTCGACCTGTGTTTTCTTTCTAAACTAAAAGATACCTTGATGTGCTTTTTACCCATCTCTCGAGTGTGAGTGTTGGGTACGCTTCATTCTCATTACTTATACATCACAAAATAGAGTCTATAACCACGCTGGGTGCCACGCAAGTGGGAGAGGTCACGGTACTATAAAAAGAAACCTTGATGGGCTTATAACTATCTAATCATAGTGTGAGTGGGGTACGCTTCAAGATCACCTCTAGACTTTAAAAAGTCACCAATACCTTATGTTGTACATAAAGGAATTACTGCACATTGGTTTTTCTATCTGTATTTTTATTTTATATGTGTACATTCCGGAGAAGCCACATCAGATATCGTACATTCGAGGATCCCACTACAGGAACCATTAAAAAGAGACGTACTGGTGATATTTTTTGTATATGATTTATGTTGTAGCGCTTTTGGTGTTAATACAGATTTCTGTTTTCGTACTGCTTTGGGATGTGGTGACATACCTAGAGATCTGTGATATCAAAGCTGCTTGGCGCTGATTCAGGAACACCCCCCAAAAAAGTATTTTTCATCTGTTGCTTTTGTCAATCTGTAATAAGTAGGGGTAAGGATGTTAACCACCTTGAAACATCCTCCCTTATACGTCACCTGCAGCACATTCATCATAAGTCATTGTCAAGTTCAGAAACTTTGGATAATAGAGTAAGCAGTCCACTGACACCTAAATGATTTGGTTTTGTTGTTTGAATATTATTTCTCTGTATGAGAATGTAAACACTGATTGGGGAGGGGAATCTGAGGAGGAGGACGACATCTTGCCATTGTAGAGCCAGTTTGTGCAAGGAGAGATTAATTGCTTCTTTTTTGGTGGGGGCCCAAACAAACCATTTCAGCCACAGTCGTGTGGCAGACCCTGTCGCTGAAATGATTGGTTTGTTAAAATGTGCATGTCCTGTTTATACAACATAAGGGTGGGTGGGAGCGCCCAAGGACAATTCCCTCTTGCACCTCTTTTTCTTCTTTGCATTATGTGCTGTTTGTGGCCTATTTTTTAAATCTGCCATCCTGTCTGCCACTGCAGTGCCACTCCTAGATGGGCCAGGTGTTTGTGCCGCACACTTGTGTTGCTTAGCTTAGCCATCCAGCTACCTCATTGCACCTCTTTTTCTTCTTTGCATGATGTGCTCTTTGGGGCCATTTTTTTTAAATCTGCCATCCTGTCTGACACTGCAGTGCCACTCCTAGATGGGCCAGGTGTTTGTGCCGCACGCTAGTGTCACTTAGCTTAGTCATCCAGCGACCTCGGTGCAACCTTTTGGCCTAAAAACAATATTGTGAGGTGTTCAGAATAGACTGGAAATGAGTGGAAAGTAATGTTATTGAGGTTAATAATACTGTAGGATCAAAATTACCCCCAGATTCTGTGATTTTAGCTATTTTTGCGTTTTTTTCAAAAATCATTCAGATCCAAAACCAAAACCCGAAAGGGTGGTTTTGGCAAAACCAATCCAGATCCAAACCACTTCCTCCTAGTGCTGAAGCTGCTGCCACTAGCCATGACATAGACAATGAAATGCCATCAACGTCGTCTGCCAAGGCCGATGCCCATTGTGATAGTAGAGGGCATGTAAAATCCAAAAAGCCAAAGTTCAGTAAAAAGACCCAAAAAAAGAAATTTAAATGATCTGAGGAGAAACGTAAACCTGCCAATATGCCATTTACGACACGGAGTGGCAAGGAATGGCTGAGGCCCTGGCCTATGTTCATGACTAGTGGTTCAGCTTCACATGACGATGGAAGCCCTCATAACTGAGGCCTTGACACTTATGTTGGTGTTAGACGTGATTCCGGTATCCGCCATTAGTGCAGTGGGATTTAGACAATTGATGGAGATAGTGTCCCCGGTACCAAATCCCATCTAGATTCCACTTCACTAGGCAGGCGATAGCGAGATTTTGCCATTTAATTCCAGTGATTTGGACAAATAATTATTAATTCCAGTGATTTTGCCAATAAATTCCAGTGATTTTGCTGTATAATTCCAGTGATTTTGCTGTATAATTCCAGTGATTTGGATGTATAATTATTAATTACAGTGCTTTTGCCAATTAATTCCAGTGAGTTGGATGTATAATTCCAGTGATTTGGACGTATAATTCCAGTTGGAATTGTTTGTGTTGCTTGGCTTAGTCATACAGCTACCTCATTGCACCTCTTTGACATCTTTTCATGAGGTGCTGTTTGGGGCCTAGTTTTTGAAAAGTGCCATCCTGTCTGACACTGCCATATGAGTCCAGGGGTACAGCTGTATTAGTCCTGGGGAACTGCCATATAAGTCCACCAATTGCAGAATTTTTTTTTAAATGACAGGGGCGTGCTGGAGATGCTGTCAGTGGACCGTACAATTGCGGCCCACTCTCGACATTCAGCCACTGCGTGACACTACTAGATGGGCCAGGTGGTTGTGTCACTTAGCTTAGTCATACAACAACCTCAGTGCACCTTTTTTTGATATCTGCCCTCCTGTCTGCCACTGCAGTGCCACTCCTAGATGGGACAATTGGTTGTGTCGCTTGGCTTAGTCATACAGTCAGCTACCTCATTGCACCTCTTCTACATCTTTGCATGAGGTGCTGTTTGGGACCTAGTTTTTGAAACGTGCCATCCTGTCTGACACTGCAGTGCCACTCCTAGATGGGCCAGGTGTTTGTGCCACACTCTTGTGTCGCTTAGCTTGGTCATGCAGCCACCTCAGTGCAACTTTTAGGCCTAAAAACATTATTGTGTAGTGTGAGGTGTTCAGAATAGACTAGAAATTATTAGAAATGAATGTTATTGAGGTTAATAATACCGTAGAAGCAAAATTACCCCCAAATTCTGTGATTGTATCTGTTTTTATGTTTTTTCCCAAAAATCATCCAGATCCAAAACCAAAACTAAAACACGAAAGGGTGGTTTTGGCAAAACCAAGCAAAAACCAAAACACGAAAGTGGAATAAGAACCAAAACACAAAACACGAAAAGTGCCAGCCGCACATCTCTAATATACACACACGGAGAATAATAGGAAAGGTCCCAATAGTAAACTAATGAAGAGTGGCAAATATGCTAACTATTATCCTACTCTGAACCATTAACTACAGGGAGCCTAGTGCTATGTCTCACTGATACTCTAACCGCCCCACAGAGGCAATAGGGACTGGGACAGTGCCAGAGCCCCACCAAACACCCTCTTGGACACCTTAATGGTGGACCCAGCAAGTTCATTTGCTGCTCCCAGGACGGCACCTTATACCCCCAGAGTGATCTCTGGTGCATATCCCCAACTACTGGCTGACCGTGGGACCTATCGCGTGCACGCACGCTCCCGGCGCTCAGCAGCCTACACAGCTGCAGAGAAGAGATGCAAAAAAGGGTAAACAAAAGATAAAAGAAAGGATAAAAATCACAGAAATAGCAGCAAGGAGGAAAGAAGTATAGAAAATGCAGAATATAGACTGTAAAACCCTGTATACTTAGCTCAGACTCTGACAGAAGACTGGAAACAGAGAGGCTTTTGCCCACAGCACCAATCCCTTAAATAAAGTCCAACATATAAACACCCCCTGCTGTGATGTCCCTGCCACACCATAGGCATGCTAAGTCATGTGATGTCCCTGCCACACCATAGGCAGGCTAAGTCATGTGATGTTCCTTCATTCCAGCCCCATCCTAGAGGTTTAAAACTACCTCATTTCTTATAGCAATCATTTGGTTTCTCAAACCAGTGCTGGATGTGATCTGCAGTACAGAATCTCTGACCTGCTTCCTAGGACTTGACCAACGACTGACCTGCATAGTCCTGAGAGCCACGGCACATGACTGGACCAAAAAAGAAAACAGCGCTAAAGTCTTGCAAAATGAGCTTCATACAAACATCTATTCCCTGAGTTAGTGGTTCGTAAACTGAGTTCCCTCTAGGCACTTGCAGGGGTGGCCTGGGTTGGTGGTTGACGACCAATTCAAATTATTTATGGACAATATAATAAGCAAAACCAGTGCTTGTGGCTTCCCAAGCCTTACTGAAGCAGCCCATATATGAAAACAAATTGACTAGTTTCAAAGAGCAGAAGCTTCTCTCACTGGAATCCTAGCTAGCAGGAGATATTCCCACTCGTTGGTGTCCATGACACCCATAGAGTGGAAATAGAACCTATGGCGAGCGCAGCTAGCCTGCAAGTGGACTCTTTGCCCTTGCCCCGCTGCTGGCATACTGATGAATGGGATGCCGTTGTCGGAATACTGACGGCTGGCATCTCGATCGACGGTATATCATACTGATCCCCTAAGAACTCCTATTTCAAATAATTATAACACAAAACAAAAACTAACATGAATCTGTAACCTTGATATAGACTTTACTACACCTCCTTAATCTGAACTTACTTTGAGCTTTTTGACTCTAGACCTATCAATCGCCATTATGGTGGCCCATTATAATGCCCATGCTGCTATCCTATAGATATATAGTGATGTGCAGCGGAAATTTTTCGGGTTTTGTGTTTTTGTTTTGGATTCGGTTCCGCGGCCGTGTTTTGGACTCGGACGCGTTTTGGCAAAACCTCCGTAAAAATTTTTTGTCGAATTCGTGTTTTGGATTTGGATGTTTTTTTTACAAAAAACCCTCAAAAACAGCTTAAATCATAGAATTTGGGGGTCATTTTGATCCCATAGTATTATTAACCTCAATAACCATAATTTCCACTCATTTCCAGTCTATTCTGAACACCTCACAATATTATTTTTAGTCCTAAAATTTGCACCGAGGTCGCTGTATACTAAGCTAAGCGACCCAAGTGGCCGACACAAAGACCTGGCCCATCTAGGAGTGGCAATGCAGAGTCAGACAGGATGGCACTTCAAAAAAATAGTCCCCAAACAGCACATGATGCAAAAAAAAAGGCGCAATGAGGTAGCTGTGTGACTAAGCTAAGCGACCCAAGTGGCCGACACAAACACCTGGCCCATCTAGGAGTGGCACTGCAGTGTCAGACAGGATGGCACTTCAAAAAGATAGTCCCCAAAAAGCACATGATGCAAAGAAAAAAAGAGGCGCAATGAGGTAGCTGTGTGACTAAGCTAAGCGACCCAAGTGACCGACACAAACACCTGGCCCATCTAGGAGTGGCACTGCAGTGTCAGACAGGATGGCACTTCAAAAAAATAGTCCCCAAACAGCACATGATGCAAAGAAAAAAAGAGGCACAATGAGGTAGCTGTGTGACTAAGCTAATCGACCCAAGAGGCCGACACAAACACCAGGCCCATCTAGGAGTGGCACTGCAGTGTCAGACAGGATGGCACTTAAAAAAATAGTCCCCAAACAGCACATGATGCAAAGAAAAAAAGAGGTGCAGAGGTAGCTGTGTGACTAAGCTAAGCGACCCAAGTGGCCGACACAAACACCTGGCCCATCTAGGAGTGGCACTGCAGTGTCAGACAGGATGGCACTTCAAAAAAATAGTCCCCAAACAGCACATGATGCAAAGAAAAAAAGAGGCGCAATGAGGTAGCTGTGTGACTAAGCTAAGCGACCCAAGTGGCCGACACAAACACCTGGCCCATCTAGGAGTGGCACTGCAGTATCAGACTGGATGGCACTTCAAAAAAATAGTCCCCAAACAGCACATGATGCAAAGAAAAAAAGAGGCGCAATGAGGTAGCTGTGTGACTAAGCTAAGCGACCCAAGTGGCCGACACAAACACCTGGCCCATCTAGGAGTGGCACTGCAGTGTCAGACAGGATGGCACTTCAAAAAAATAGTCCCCAAAAAGCACATGATGCCAAGAAAAAAAGAGGCGCAATGAGGTAGCTGTGTGACTAAGCTAAGCGACCCAAGTGACCGACACAAACACCTGGCCCATCTAGGAGTGGCACTGCAGTGTCAGACAGGATGGCACTTCAAAAAAATAGTCCCCAAACAGCACATGATGCAAAGAAAAAAAGAGGCGCAATGAGGTAGCTGTGTGACTAAGCTAATCGACCCAAGTGGCCGACACAAACACCTGGCCCATCTAGGAGTGGCACTGCAGTGTCAGACAGGATGGCACTTAAAAAAAATAGTCCCCAAACAGCACATGATGCAAAGAAAAAAAGAGGTGCAATGAGGTAGCTGTGTGACTAAGCTAAGCGACCCAAGTGGCCGACACAAACACCTGGCCCATCTAGGAGTGGCACTGCAGTGTCAGACAGGATGGCACTTCAAAAAAATAGTCCCCAAACAGCACATGATGCAAAGAAAAATGAAAGAAAAAAGAGGTGCAAGATGAAATTGTCCTTGGGCCCTCCCACCCACCCTTATGTTGTATAAACAGGACATGCACACTTTAACAAACCCATCATTTCAGCGACAGGGTCTGCCACATGACTGTGACTGAAATGACTGGTTGGTTTGGGCCCCCACCAAAAAAGAAGCAATCAATCTCTCCTTGCACAAACTGGCACTACAGAGGCAAGATGTCCCCCTCCTCCTCATCGTCCGATTCCTCACCCCTTTCACTGTGTACATCCCCCTCCTCACAGAATACGTCCCCACTGGAATCCACCATCTCAGGTCCCTGTGTATTTTCTGGAGGCAATAGCTGGTGAATGTCTCCACGGAGGAATTGATTATAATTCATTTTGATGAACATCATCTTCTCCACATTTTCTGGAAGTAACCTTGTACGCTGATTGCTGACAAGGTGAGCGGCTGCACTAAACACTCTTTCAGAGTACACACTGGAGGGGGGGGGCAACTTAGGTAAAATAAAGCCAGTTTGTGCAAGGGCCGAGCACGGTGGCCAAAATTTAGTGCCCTGATTTCAACAGATTGACCACTCGTGAATCCTGGTTAAGCGAATTAAGGGCTCCATCCACAAGTCCCACATGCCTAGTGAAATCGCTCTGTTTTAGCTCCTCCTTCAATCTCTCCAGCTTCTTCTGCAAAAGCCTGATGAGGGGAATGACCTGACTCAGGCTGGCAGTGTCTGAACTGACTTCACGTGTGGCAAGTTCAAAGGGTTGCAGAACCTTGCACAACGTTGAAATCATTCTCCACTGCGCTTGAGTCAGGTGCATTCCCCCTCCTTTGCCTATATCGTAGGTAGCTGTATAGGCTTGAATGGCCTTTTGCTGCTCCTCCATCCTCTGAAGCATATAGAGGGTTGAATTCAACCTCGTTACCACCTCTTGCTTCAGATGATGGCAGGGCAGGTTCAGGAGTGTTTGCTGGTGCTCCAGTCTTCGGCACGCAGTGGCTGAATGCCGAAAGTGGCCCGCAATTCTTCGGGCCACTGACAGCATCTCTTGCATGCCCCTGTCGATTTTTAAATAATTCTGCACCACCAAATTCAATGTATGTGCAAAACATGGGACGTCCTGGAATTTGCCCACATGTAATGCACGCACAATATTGGTGGCGTTGTCTGATGTCACAAATCCCCAGGAGAGTCCAATTGGGGTAAGCCATTCTGCGATGATGTTCCTCAGTTTCCGTAAGAGGTTGTCAGTTGTGTGACTCTTATAAAAAGCGGTGATACAAAGCGTAGCCTGCCTCGGAACAAGTAACGGTGGATACCGGAAACACGTTTTTCACCACCCAGGCTGCCAAGGCCTGAGTTATCCGCTTTGCAGCAGGATGACTGCTGTGATATTTCATCTTCCTCACATTGGACTGTTGGACAGTCAATTACTTACTGGAAGTAGTACAAGTGGTCTTCAGACTTCCCCTCTGGTATGACGATTGACTCCCAGCAGCAACAACAGCAGCGCCAGCAGCAGTAGGCGTTACACTCAAGGATGCATCGGAGGAATCCCAGGCAGGAGGGGACTCGTCAGACTTGACAGTGACATGGCCTGCAGGACTATTGGCTTTCCTGTCTAAGGAGGAAATTGACACTGAGAGAGTTGGTGGTGTGGTTTGCAGGAGCTTGGTTACAAGAGGAAGGGATTTAGTTGTCAGTGGACTGCTTCCGCTGTCACCCAAAGTTTTTGAACTTGTCAATGACTTCTGATGAATGCGCTCCAGGTGACGTATAAGGAAGGATGTTCCTAGGTGGTTAACGTTCTTACCCCTACTTATTATAGCTTGACAAAGGCAACACACGGCTTGACACCAGTTGTCCGCATTTTTGTTGAAATAATTCCACACCGAAGAGGTGATTTTTTTTTGTATTTTGACCAGGCATGTCAATGGCCATATTCGTCCCACGGACAACAGGTGTCTCTCCGGGTGCCTGACTTAAACAAACCACCTCACCATCATAATCCTCCTTGTCAATTTCCTCCCCAGCGCCAGCAACACCCATATCCTCATCCTGGTGTACTTCAACAGTGACATCTTCAATTTGACTATCAGGAACTGGACTGCGGGTGCTCCTTCCAGCACTTGCAGGGGGCGTGCAAATGGTGGAAGGCGCCACCTCTTCCCATCCAGTGTTGGGAAGGTCAGGCATCGCAACCGACACAATTGGACTCTCCTTGGGGATTTGTGATTTAGAAGAACGCACAGTTCTTTGCTGTGCTTTTGCCATCTTTACTCTTTTAAGTTTTCTAGCAGGAGGATGAGTGCTTCCATCCTCATGTGAAGCTGAACCACTAGCCATGAACATAGGCCATGCTCTCAGCCGTTCCTTGCCACTCCGTGTCGTAAATGGCACATTGGCAAGTTTACGCTTCTCCTCAGACGATTTTGATTTACATTTTTGGGTCATTTTACAGAGCTTTATTTTTTGGGATTTTACATGCTCTCTACTATGACATTGGGCATCGGCCTTTGCAGACGACGTTGATGGCATTTCATCGTGTCAGGCCATGACTAGTGGCAGCAGCTTCAGCACGAGGTGGAAGTGGATCTTGATCTTTCCCTATTTTACCCTCCACATTTTTGTTCTCCATTTTTTAATGTGTGGAATTATATGCCAGTAATATATCAATAGCAATGGCCTACTACTATATATACTGCGCACAACTGAAATGCACGACCGGTATGGATGGATAGTATACTTGACGACACAGAGGTAGGTAGAGCAGTGGCCTACTGTACCGTACTGCTATATATTATATACTGGTGGTCAGCAAAATGATGCACTGTCCTCCTACTATATATATACTGCGCACAACTGAAATGCACCACAGGTATGGATGGATAGTATACTTCACGACACAGAGGTAGGTAGAGCAGTGGCCTACTGTACCATACTGCTATATATTATATACTGGTGGTCAGCAAAATTATGCACTGTCCTCCTACTATATATATACTGCGCACAACTGAAATGCACCACAGGTATGGATGGATAGTATACTTGACGACACAGAGGTAGGTAGAGCAGTGGCCTACTGTACCGTACTGCTATATATTATATACTGGTGGTCAGCAAAATTATGCACTGTCCTCCTACTATATATGTACTGTGCAAAACTTAAATGCACCACAGGTATGGATGGATAGTATACTTGACGACACAGAGGTAGGTAGAGCAGTGGTCTACTGTACCGTACTGCTATATATTATATACTGGTGGTCAGCAAAATTATGCACTGTCCTCCTACTATATATATACTGTGCAAAACTTAAATGCACCACAGGTATGGATGGGATAGTATACTTGATGACACAGAGGTAGGTAGAGCAGTGGCCTACTGTACTGTACTGCTATATATTATATACTGGTGGTCAGCAAAATTATGCACTGTCCTCCTACTATATATATACTGTGCAAAACTTAAATGCACCACAGGTATGGATGGGATAGTATACTTGACGACCCAGAGGTAGAGCAGTGGACTACTGTACCATACTGCTATATATATACTGGTGGTCAGCAAAATTCTGCACTGTCCTCCTACTATATACTACAATGCAGCACAGATATGGAGCGTTTTTCAGGCAGAGAACGTATACTGGTGGTCACTGTTCAGCAAAACTCTGCACTGTCCTCCTACTATATAATACTGCTGGTCCCCAGTCCCCACAATAAAGCAATTAGCACACTGAGCACAGATATTTGCAGCACACTGAGCACAGATATGGAGCATTTTTCAGGCAGATAAACGTAGATATTTGCAGCACACTGAGCACAGATATTTGCAGCACACTGAGCACAGATATTTGCAGCACACTGAGCACAGATATTTGCAGCACACTGAACATAGAAACTGAGAGGATGCCAGCCACGTCCTCTCACGATCATCTCCAATGCACGAGTGATAAATGGCGGCGACGTGCGGCTCCTTATATAGAATACGAATCTTGCGAGAATCCGACCGCGGGATGATGACGTTCGGGCGCGCTCGGGTTAACCGAGCAAGGCGGGAGGATCAGAGTCTGCTCGGACCCATGCAAAAAAGGTTGAAATTCGGGGAGGTTCGGATTCCGAGGAACCGAACCCGCTCATCACTATAGATATATGATACGATCCACAAAGATGTGTGTTGTACATTGTCCTACAGATTTATCAGTAGGTGGTGCTCTGTTTAAAGAAATAGCTGATGTGAATGTAGAAAAAATATATTATTTTAAACATCTTGTTTGCTTCCTCACATTACTTTCACCATAAACTGAAAGGGTGACATGCATGGAGTTATCACCTTACAAGTCATTACATGCAGACAAGTTCCTACCTGTGAGTGTGGATCTTTGGAATAGACTGGATTGATAGGGGAACAGTATTTCAATAAAATAAAAGAGTTAATACCAGCTGGGGAAGGCATTGGCAATAATAACATCTCCAGTATGGGGGGGAGGGGGGGGTAACATAAAATTGAGGCCATAGCCAATATCTTCCCTGGGGCCCCGTAATGTCTTAATTTAGCTCTGCGCCCAAACTTTTCCATTTGGGAAGAACAGTTCTGATGTGGATCTGAAATCGGCAGAGAGCTTATAAGTAAAGGGTAGGTTTGGGCTATTGAGGTGTATTTTTTTTAAGAAATTGGGGCGAATGCTGTACAGATTGTTTGGGCTTATCTTATCCCTATTTCCTGGGTAAATGTTAGGAGGTTTGCATTTACATATTAGAATGTATAATGTATCTTAGAGGTCCTATAATATGTACATTGGAGGAATAAGGTCACACTTCAACTTACCATTAGCTGCTCCACCTTCACCATATGCAAATTGGGGCTGGCAATACTGAGGGAGATCTTGTTGACATCCAGGCTCCTTTCCAGTCAGTCAGTTCTACTGTTGCAGCTGGAGCTCAGTCTCAGGCTTTCCAACTTGGATCTTCATCTCCAGCTAGGACTTCCAGAAGTGGATGTCCATCAGCCTTTAGTCTAGCTGCTTGTTTTCTTGGTGGTGATCTGCTGGCTGCTTTGTGTGGGTCTTCCACTTTGCCAGTAACAAAATAGATTATAGTGTACCGTATCCAAAAAATGATCAGAGGGGGGCGTGGCCTGACTGGAGAGGCGGCTGGATGCAGGGAATTAGAGCTCCTGCTCCCACACACCTAAAACGCGGCTGCCGCTGGAGATATTGCCCCCTCTGTGCCCAATTTGTACCCTCAACGGCCCTAGGTGCCTGTGCGCCAGTCCGCGGAGCCGGGAGTCCGTTTCCTCGGTCTTTGCGGGTTGTGGCCTGTGCCGGGAACTGAAGCCACGGACTAAATTTCTGCTTCCGGTCCGACACGTAGCTCCGTGGGGCCTATTGATTCCGGAGACTCCTGCAGCCATCGGAGCTCCTCCATCCTCCCCTCGTCTACCTCGGGGCCTGCTGTATACCCTCCGGGACCCCCATACAACAACATTGGTGGCCTGTGGAATGAAGCTCGGATCCCGCAGCTGAGGAGAGCCGCGCACTTCCGGTGCTGCACTTCCTCACCCTACACCTATTATCTGGTGGACCGTAAAACAGTGGGATTGAACACCTTTACTACCTTTACAGCTGACCTTCGATGCCGGTGACTCTCTCTCCAGTCCACTGCCACAAAGTGAATTACATCTCCTACCCCCCCTTCCTACCACCGCATGTGGGAAGCGAGAGTGGTTACCCCAATACTTATTGATATACCCTCAATTGGCGTGCTTACATGGTGATGCCGCTGGTCGGATTGACGTAACCTTCGACATACTACAATATTATTATTACTGTTTGCCATGCTCTTTACATCTGGCTGACCGCCCTCCCATATGTGCTGGTGGTGTTGAAACTACACCTGCTGTTCACAGCTGTGTCCTTCTGACGGCATAGTAATCTACGTCTGATCTCAACCTCTTCTGACTGGTAACATTTGTCTGCAATATGTGAATACTCACCTCACGCGGCTGTGATGTAGAGCTTCCCTTGCTTCTCTAACCAACGGCATACCGCCTCATCTGTCTGACCCTCGTGAGCTCATAATAATTATTATGGACAAATTCTTAAGCTCTTCTGCACCGAAACCTCAAAGATATAGAAGTGGTGGTAAGCGTGGTGAACCAAGCCCTGATTCTCCATTACCGTCACCTAATTCTGATTCTCTGGACACTACAGCTGACTCCCCACCTACTATGCCTCCGAAGGCTCTCCCCGCACCTCCTTCTTACTCGGATATAGTGAAAGCAATTAAGGAGACTGTGGAACCTCTGCTACAAACTCAGGCAGATAAATTCATGACAGCAGTATCGGACCTGAAATCGGAACTCTGGTCCATGACACGCAGAATCTCAGTAAATGAAAATAGGATAGGAGCTAATTTTAAAGAAATTGAAGATCTAAAAGAACAGGTTATATCCTTGACATCTTCTCGCCAACACATGATGATGAAGAAAGATGACCTGGAGAATCGTAGGCCTTAAAGAATCGCTGAAAGGCCCCGACCTTTTAAAATTTCTCCTCTCTGATTTACCGGATCTCCTAGGTATCCCGGAAGACCTTTCCTCGTTGAAAATTGAGCGAGCGCACAGACTGGGTCCGCCACGGGACTCTAACCAGTCCAGGCCCCGCCCGGTTATCTTTAAATGCTTAAACTTCCGACACAAAGAAATTATATGGTCGGCGGCTCGGAGTAAAGGTCCGCTTCACTGGGACGGCCAACGGCTGTTTCTCTTCCAAGATTATTCCGCGGAAGTCTCTAGAGCTAGGAAATAAATGTCTCCAATATGCTCTCAATTAGTGAAAAATGGCACCCGATTCTCTCTACTCTACCCCGCGCGGCTGCGCATCTTCACCCCACAAGGTCCGAAGGACTTCACTTCAGTGGACTCTGCTAAAGAATTTGTGATGGAACTTGAGGGAACCATACGATTACCCTCGGCTTCGCAGCCATCCTCCCCATCCAGAGCCGAGGATGAGTGATGCTTGATACCGTGATTTGTCCATTCCTTCTCTACTGGGTGATATTGTTAATATTTCTACCTTATTACGGAGTGGGTATTGATTTAGTTTGCCGCCTAACATGATGGTGTAGATGATGCTCCATTCTTTTTCCGTAAGGGTCAAAATGTTGTCTGTTTAAATATACTAACCCGGTATTGCCTGTTGGTTATTTCATTTTAATTCTCAACTGTTTTTTTTTTTCTTTGCTATACATTGCAGCTGGTTAAGGCTGCTTATTTCTACCGATGTTTACCGTTGTAGATGTTTTCATGTACTGTTTTTGTCTTTGTTCTTACTTCCATTTTCTCCTCTCTTTTCTGTCTTTTCCTACTTCTTTCTCTTTTCTGTCCTTCCTGCAGTTGCCTCGCCAGGTGAGGGGGGGAGCATTTATGTCTCTATTACTCTGGATTATACTTCTTAATGTTCCACATTTCAAGAAATGCTATTGGCTCTTTGTATTCCTCTATTGTTGGATAGATGTCCCATCTTAACATAATGTCATGGAATGTTAGGGGCATCAATTCTCCTATTAAACGGAGACGTATCCTCACTTACTTGAATAAGGTGAAGGCGGATGTCTCTCTGCTCCAGGAAACGCACCTGACCCCTGCTGAACATGGTAAGCTCTCTATGCTTAAACAAGAAGTTGTAGCCTTTTCCTCATTTTCTTCTAAGGCGAGGGGGGTTGCGATCCTCATCCGTAAAGGAGTTGAGATTGACATCCATCATCAGATTATTGATCCCTTGGGTAGATATATTGTACTAGATGTCACCTTAGAGGGAACCAGACTGACCCTATGTAATGTCTATGCCCCAGCCGTTTATGATAAAACATTTTACTTAGAGATGACGAATCTTCTCCGACCTTATTCTCAGACCTCTCTTATTGTTGGAGGGGATATGAATCTGGTGTCCTCTTTGGTCTTGGACAGGAAGGGTGTTTCCTCTCAGAGGTCCCGGCTTCCCAAAATCAATCTGGATTATATATCTACGCAGTTAGGCTTGGTAGACGTATGGCGATTGCATAACCCTGTAGAATTAGAATACACCTATTATTCTTCTACCCACAATTCTTTCTCTCGTATCGATTATTTTCTTGTATCCACTGACCTGATCCCCCAGGATCATTGAGGCAACTATTAACCCTATAATTATTTCAGACCACGCACCTATATCGATTATATTGCAAGGTAAATTCACTTTAGGCACTAATTCACATTGGAGATTCCCTGCCAAATTGGCGGCTTCCCCAGACTTTAAAAGCATGCTGCTAGCTTCTTGGGACTCTTACTCTCTTAACAACTCTGATCACATATCTGACCCTGCCCTGTTTTGGCAGGCTGCTAAAGCAGTTTTGCGAGGAGACATAATTGCATACATGTCGAAGTATAGACGAGATCGGGATATCGCATATAGAGAAGCACAAGTTACACTCACATCCTCATTTCAACGTTTTAAATCCTCACCTACCCCAGCTAACAAACAAGTGTATAGAGATGCTAAAACCCGATTTGACCATACTCTAACGAATATGGATAATAGCTTCCTTATCGCGGGAAAACATAAATTCTTCCAATATGGGGATAAACCTAGCTGCATGCTCTCCAACTTACTCAGATCTGACAGGGGCCCCCATCATGTGACGGCATTGAGGGGCTCTGCCTCTAAAACACAATCTGAGGGTAAGGCGATAACCGATATTTTTCACTCCTTTTTCAATGACCTTAATTCACATAGTGAGGTTGACCTAATTAATAAGAACTCCTTCTGGGACACATTGCAATTGCCCGAGATTTCTTCTGCTCAATCGGATTCCCTGACTGCTCCTGTTACTGCCACTGAGGTAGAGGAAGCTATTAAAGCACTTAAGCCTTTGAAGACCCCGGGCCCTGATGGACTATCTGGGGAATTCTTTAAATTGCTCTCCCCTAAAATAATCAACTCCCTGACTGCCTTCTTTAATTCAATTTTTTCTACTCTTACGATCCCGCATTACTTTAACTCGGCCCTGATTAGGGTTACACCCAAACCAGGTAAGAACTCCCTTCTCCCGTCCTCTTACCGCCCTATTTCCTTACTTAATGTGGACTACAAATTGTTTACTAAACTGTTGGCGGACCGTTTGAAATATATCTTACCTGAAATAGTCCATGAAGATCAAACCGGGTTTATCTCGGACAGGCACTCAGTGACTAATATTCGCAAAGTTCTGACAGTTCTCCTGTCCTTGGGAGGTATGGAAACAGGTGGACCCACTTTTCTACTATCACTAGATGCTGAGAAAGCATTTGACCTGGTGACGTGGGACCACCTGTTTGAGACACTTAGACGTTTTGGATTCCCCGACCAATTTGTAGCCATACTACGCACCATATATCATAACGCATCTACACAAGTTTTTACTAATCGATTTCTTTCTCAACCCTTAGCGATCCATAGAGGAACCAGACAAGGTTGCCCCTTATCCCCCTTACTCTTTGCGGCAGCTTTAGAGCCATTGGCGATAGCACTGAGAAAGTTACCGGCTTTCTCTGGGATCTCAGTGGGAGGGAAGGAGGTTAAACTTGGACTATTCACAGACGATATGATTTTATTTGTATCCAACCCCCGTACTTCCATCCCGGCTATATTCGATACTATTCATTGTTTTAGCACCTTCGCTGGTTATCGTATAAACTCCCATAAATCCGAACTACTTCCTTTGACTACTATTAAAGACCCCCTCTTATACGCTGAATTCTCTTCACAATTTACTATGGCCCAAGATAAACTAAAATATTTAGGTATATATATCCCTTCGGAACTTTCCCGGTTATATCTGTCTAACTATACTCCCATTATCCAAACAATCAAATCACGTTTAGAAACTTGGAAGGACCTCAAACTCTCTCTGTTAGGCAGAATAACGGTGATAAAGGCTGTTATTTTCCCCAAACTAGCTTACTCACTCCAAATGCTCCCTATCACAATTTCCAAACAGGATTCCATGCTCTGTTCTCAACTGTTTTCTAAATTTATTTGGAAAAATGCTAAACCTCGTATGCCCAAAGCCCGAACCTTCCTCAACAAGCGTAAAGGTGGTCTTAGTATGCCTAATGTGACGATATTTGCTAGATCGGCACTATTTAAGATTGCCTCAGACTGGCTACTTCAATCAGATTTATTTACAAACCTAGAACTGGAGGAAGCACTATTTTTCCCTTATTCCCCGGCAGCACTGCTTCACACACCCCTATCTAAACTCCCTCAGGAATTTAAGACTAATGTTTTATTTTGGGACACTTATAGGGCCTGGATCTCCATTCATAAGATGTTTAATACTGACCCCTTTGAGTCACCATACATACCCCTATGGGGCAATCCCAATTTCCCCTCCTCTTTAGATAATCGATATTTCTATACATGGAAATCTAAGGGTATACAAGCAATTAGGGACGTCTTTGATCCTGGGGGACAGATGCTCTCTTTCATGCAACTACGAGACAAATTCTCCTTACCCCACTCCAACTTTTTTATGTATCTCCAGACACGTCATTATATCCACTCACTCGGTGACCCCTTGGGTAGGAGGATCTCTAATCGAGCTATCCTCGATACTCTTTCATTTTGTAGATATAATCCGTTCAAGATTCGCTATCTCTACAGTGACCTAATTGAGGTGTCGGCCCCCTCATGGACACGCCTCTCTGAGACATGGCAACGGGAATTCCCAGGGGCACCCACAATGGACGAGATCTCCGCGAACACCGAGGTAGTTTTAAATCCGCGGTGTTGCAGGAAATACAGTTGCGGATTGTGAATAGGATGTATATATCCCCCTCCCAAAGGCAACATTTCCGCCCTGGAGAATCGGGAAGTTGATCTAAATGTGGAGTGAGTGGAGCTACTCTTGCGCATAATCTCTGGTACTGTGGGAAAATTAAACGATTTTGGTGTAAGATTCTCCAATATTTATCCCGCTTACTCAAAATAAACCTCGCTAGGGACGTGGGTCCATTACTTTTCGCGGAGTTCTCTTCCTGAGGGTTGCGATCTGATCTCACTCCTATGATTCCTTTACTGACTGTGATGGTCACAGTAGCAAAGAAGGTGATACTGAGACATTGGATATATAAAACGGCCCCATCGCTGGGAGAATGGGAATCAGCTTTAGTGGATGTATTATTTTGTGAGAGACGAATGGCCACTTTCCAAATTGAAGCTGGGGTGATGCTCTTCCATAAAAAATGGGGTATCTATATAGATAGTTTACCTATAGATAGACGGGACTGTATCTGGAAAGTTTTCAGGGATACAACATGGTATTTTACTAGCCGTATAGCAGGAACCATCACTTGACTGGGTGTGACTTGACGTGTCAGTTGACTTTGTAGTTCCTTCTCATGACAGTGACTCCCCACCTTTTGACACCGTGTTCGCTCCAGAACCAGGACTTATCTTTCCCCCCAGGAAGTTTGCCCCCCCCCCCCCCGGCAATGTATTTCTCTTACCTACAATATCCTATACTGCCTCTTTTTCTTCTCTACCTCTTTCTCTTTCTTCCCTTTTCTATTTCTCTTTTTCTCTACCAATTGCGTGACTTGACTTATTTCGTTTTTCTTTTTGTTTATGATTGTGAAGTTTACTATTTGGGACAGAGGTGCACCCCGGTGACTTATGCCCCTTTCCACCGTTGCTAGTCAGCAATGCTTGCATTACTCGATGTGACTTACTGTTAACTCTCTTACTTTTATTGTTGACACAAATAAAAAAAATAAAAAAAACCTGTACAGCCTTTATTATCTTGCATTGCATATCTTGACATATGATTGTCTGTCACCGCTACATGTCTATTATGTTGATCTCTTGTACTTTATGTTGTGACCCTTTGGCTGTCTAATAAAGAGAATTATAAAAAAAAAAAAAATGATCAGAGGATGCATGGTACTTGCTTGTAAGGCTGGTCATCAACCATCAACCGTCTTCAAGGGGCGGAGCTTCTCCTCAGAGCAGACCCAGCAGTGTTCAGCGCTATTTTACGGCCTGCAGTTCATTTACACAGACGCTGACAGAGCTGTCCATCCAAGCAACTCCAGCTATCCTGTGCGGTACCAGGGGGTTGTAGAAGGGGGAGGAGGTGGTGAATTACATCTGTGTAACTCTTACAGTACACAGTGGGCACTGATAAGGGATGTCCTTCATATATATAACAACGCTGTGTGTGGGTTGGCTCTGAACTCTGAGTCTCTCTTGCCATTCTCAGGGGGGAAACTCTGTCTAACCTACCATGTGTGTGTGTGTGTGTGTGTGTGTGTGTGTGTGTGTGTGTGTGTGTGTGTGTGTGTGTGTGTGTGTGTGGAGTGTTTGTGGTCTCCAGTTAGCTATGTCAAGGGACTCTGTGTCATATGCAGCTGAGGATATATCCTCTCAGGATGATCTCATTCCATGTAATCAGTACTGCACTGTTGTAGCACAGATACCAGCAAGGGAGCCTGAGTGGTTATCCTCTATCAAAACTATGATTTCTCAGATTTCTGCTAGGGTTGCTCAGAATGAATCTGCAACTCAGGTTTTACAGAATAATATGGCAGTTTGGTCTGGTTCTGTTACCTCAGGACCCCCCTCTCTGGGTTCCCACAAACGTGCTCTTGCCCAGATCATGCAAGACGACACGGATACCGATTCTGACATGGCAGACGGTGATGGGGGGCCGCATCTCTTGCAAAAGGGGTGCAGTTGATGATAGAGGCTATTAGAGATATGTTGATTATTACTGACACAACACCTGAACAGGTTGAGGAGGCTTACTTCACTGACAATAAGAAAGCCTCACTAGCCAAAGAATTAAATGCTATTTTTGAAAAAGCATGGGAAAATCCAGAGAAAAATTCCAGATCCCTAGGAACTTTCTGGTTGCCTTCCCCTTCCCTGAGGAGGATAGAAAGAAATGGGAAAACCCACCCATAGTGGACGCGTATGTACTCAGACTCTCGAAAAAGGTGGTTTTACCTATCCCAGGATCTACTGCCTTGAAGGAGCCGGCTGATCGCAAAATTGATACTACGCTCAAATGCATATACACGGCTTCAGGGGCGATACTACATAGAAACATAGAATTTGACGGCAGATAAGAACCACTTGGCCCATCTAGTCTGCCCCTTTTTTTATTTTATCCTTTAGGCAATCTCAACCCTTTTTTAACCTTAATTCTTTGTAAGGATATTCATATGCCTGTCCCAAGCATGTTTAAATTGCCCTACAGTCTTAGCCTCTACCACCTCTGATGGGAGGCTATTCCACTTATCCACTACCCTTTCTGTGAAGTAATTTTTCCTTAAATTTCCCCTGAACTTTCCCCCCTCCAGTCTCATTGTATGCCCTCGAGTTCTAATACTTCTTTTCCTTCGAAGAATGTTTCCCTCCTGAACTTTGTTAAGACCCTTGATATATTTGAAAGTTTCTATCATGTCCCCCCTTTCCCTTCTCTCCTCCAAACTATACATGTTAAGATCTTTTAGCCTTTCCGGGTAAGTTTTGTGATGTAGGCCATGCACCATTTTAGTTGCCCTTCTTTGTACACTCTCTAATGTATTTATATCCTTCTGGAGATAGGGTCTCCAGAACTGGACACCGTATTCCAGATGGGGCCGTACCAATGACCTATACAGTGGCATTATCACTTCTTTTTTCCTGCTACTGATTCCTCTCCCTATGCAACCAAGCATCTGACTTGCCTTTCTCATAGCTTTGTTGCATTGCTTTCCTGCCTTCAAGTCACTTGAAATAGTGACTCCTAAATCTCTTTCCTCCTCAGTAGTTTCCATTATAGTACCCTTGATACTATACTTAGCCTTTGGGTTTTTGAGACCCAAGTGCATGATTTTGCATTTTTTAGCATTAAACTGTAGTTGCCACGTTCTTGACCATTTCTCAAGCCTACCTAGGTCATTAATCATTTGTTTGACCCCTCCCGGTGTGTCTACCCTGTTGCATATCTTTGTACCATCTGCAAAAAGGCATATCTTCCCTTCAATACCATCTGCAATGTCACCAACAAAGATATTAAAGAGAACTGGACCAAGTACAGATCCCTGGGGTACTCGACTGGTAACATTTCCCTCCATAGATTGCACTCCATTAACTACGACTGTCTGTTTCCTATCCTGCAACCAGGTTCTTATCCATTTAACTGATTTATAATCCACCCCCAGGCTTTCAAGTTTATTTAGCAGTCTGCGATGTGGGACAGTGTCAAATGCCTTACTAAAGTCTAGATATGCTACATCTACATCTCCCCCTTGATCTATTCTTTTCATCACAGAGTCAAAAAAGTCAATAAGATTTGTTTGGCATGATCTCCCACCAGTAAATCCATGCTGTTTTGGATCCTGTAAGTTGTTTGATTTAAGATATTCCACTACTCTTTCTTTTAATAGTTTTTCCATTACTTTCCCTACTACTGATGTAAGGCTTACTGGTCTGTAGTTGCTTGCTTCTTCCTTCTTCCTTGCTTCCACTTTTGTGCAGTGGAACTACATTTGCTCTTTTCCAGTCCTCTGGAATAGCACCTGTATTTATTGACTGGTTAAATAATTCTATTAAAGGTGTAACCAGCACATCTTTTAGCTCTTTGAGTATCCTTGGGTGTATCCCATCTGGTCCCATTGATTTATCCACTTTTAGTTTTGAAAGTTCTGTTAGGACCTTCTCCTCTGTAAATGTATTTTCATCTACCTTATTTTTATGAATGTCCTTGCAACTTAACTGTGGCCACATCCCTTCTTCTGTAGTAAATACTGAGCAAAAATAATTATTTAGGTGATCTGCTATTGCCTTGTCTCCCTCCACCAAATGCTCACTCTCTGTCTTAAGTCTTATTATTCCTCCATTTGATTTTCTCCTTTCACTTATATACTTAAAAAAAGTTTTGCCCCCTTTATCTACTGACTGGGCCATTTTCTCCTCAGCTTCTGCCTTTGCACGTCTGATCACTTTCTTAGCATCCTTCCGTCTGTCCAGATACACCTCTTTGTCGTTATTATTTTGAGTCTGTTTGTATTTCCTAAAAGCCATCTTTTTTGCTTTCACATTAGTTGATACTTCTTTTGTGAACCACACTGGCTTCCTTTTCCTGGTGCTTTTCCTAACCATTTTGATACAAAGATCAGTTGCACTTAGTATTGCACTTTTCAGTTTTTTCCACCTCTCCTGCACTCCTTCCAAGTTCCTCCAGTCTGCCAATGAATAACTTAAACATCTCCCCATTTTTGCAAAGTCAGCATTTCTAAAATCCAACACCTTTGTTTTTGTGACAGGAGTTGGATCCTGTCTTTATACTAAACCATACTGCTTGATGATCACTGGATCCCAGGTGCTCACCCACATATATATCAGATATCCTATCACCATTTGTAAGAATTAGATCTAATATTGAATTTTTGCGAGTGGGCTCCCTCACCAATTGCTTGAGAGATGCTCCCTGTAAGGAATGTAGAAATTTGCCACTTGTAGCTGAACTTGCAAAAGACCCCTCCCAATTTACATCAGGTAAATTAAAGTCTCCCATGATTATGACTTCTCCCTTTAAAGCCATTTAGAGATGTCCAACAATAGGTTCCTGTCCAAATCCTGCCCCTGGCCTGGTGGTCTATATATCACCCCAATGCGAATAATGTCCTTCTTCCCAGTTTCTATGGTGACCCAAAGGGCCTCAGTTTTGGCTTCAATATTTTGCATTAAAGTAGCATTTATGCTTTTTTTCACATACATTGCTACCCCTCCTCCTATTCTTCCTATTCTATCTTTCCTAAATAAATTGTATCCTGGTATAGCTAAGTCCCAGTCATGATTCTCATTGCACCAAGACTCTGTAATTGCCACAAAATCCAGGTTATCCCTTATCATTATCGCAATTAGCTCTGGAATTTTGTCTCCTAAGCTCCTAGCATTTGCAGACATAGCTTTAAGAATTTTGTCTGTGCATTTGTTATTAGTAGCCATGTCCAGAGCATATATAAACATATAGTACACCTGACCACAATGGGTAAATGTTCAAAGGAGGTAAACACCAGTCAGTATGCAATAATAAACTGTTTCACCGAGCAACTTCCCCACACATGCAATGACATTTACAAGAAATCATTACATCAAGAAACATACATAAGTTTGCATAAGAGAGAACTGTAGTGAGCAGATTTGGGATGCCTTTTCATAGGTTTTTAAATACAGATAATATGCATAAGATGAATTACATACTTTTGAGGCATTAAGGCAGTCCATTTGTGGTAGTGTTGGTGTGTTGATGTTTCCCTTCTGTTTTCCTTCGGTTTAATGCAGGTATAACGCTATTTTTATAATAACACTTTTATGTCAGCACTACCAGCCGATGGCTATCCAGCCGTATACTAGACTTTAAATAGGAACAATATCCATGTGAATGCAATGATTGCAAACTCCACCCAATACAATCCCCCTTTAAGCTAAGGCCATAAATTAGCTTAGAAAAACAGACATTACATACCAATAAGGCAGCCTTTTTCTTTACCTGCGTCTCAGTCCTTTCGGGTTTCTAAACCAAGAAAGGCCAAACCGGCCAACACCTTCTTCAGAGGGGGCCGACCTAAATCCAAGAAACCTGCTGCGTCGGGTTCCCAGGAACAGAAGCCTGCTTCAGGTGCGTCAAAGTCCTCCGCATGATGGTGGACAGCGCATCCTGGAGGTAGGGCTGGTGGGGGCGAGACTCAGACATTTCAGTCACGTCTGGGTGTCGTCTGGCCTGGATCCCTGAGTACTAGATATTTGTGTCCCAGGGGTACCGGCTAGAATTTCAAGATCTCCCTCCTCATCGGTTTCTCAAATCAGACTTGCCAGCTTTGCCGGCAGACAGGGCTACCCTATGGGGAGCCATCCAGAAGTTGGTGGAGGCACAGGTCATTGTACCAGTCCCTCCTCAAATGAAAAACACTGGTTACTATTCAAACCTTTTCGTGGTACCGAAACCGGATGGTTCAGTCAGGCCCATTCTGAACTTAAAATCACTAAACCCCTTTCTGAGGGAGTTCAAGTTCAATATGGAGTCTCTAAGGGCGGTGATATCAGGTCTGGAAGAGGAGGAATTCCTGGTACCCCCGGATATCAAGGATGCATACCTCCACATTCCGATTTGGCTGCCGCATCAAGCGTATCTCCGATTCGCACTGTTGGACTGTCATTTTCAATTCCAGGCGCTGCCATTCAGCCTCTCCACAGCACCAAGGGTATTCACCAAGGTGATGGCGGAAATGATGGTTCTCCTCTGCAGGTAGGGGGTGAACATAATTCCATATCTGGACCATCTGCTGATAAAGGCATGTCCAAGGAGAAGCTGTTACGTTCGATAACTCTCATGACCCATCTACTCAGGGAACATGATCCTGAATATCCCAAAATCACATTTGGAGCCAACGAGGAGGTTGTCCTTTCTGGGGATGATCCTCGACACGAAAATACAGAGGGTGTTTTTTCAGGAGGAAAAAGCGTTGGTGATACAAGCAATGGTCCGGGATGTCCTGAAGCCAGCCCGGGTGTTGGTTCATCAGTGCATTCGCCTTCTGGGAAACATGGTGGCCTCTTACGAGGCTCTGCAGTATGGGAGGTTTCATGCTCGGTCCTTCCAACTGGATCTCCTGGACAAGTGGTCAGGATATCATCTACACATGCACCAGAGAATACGTCTGTCACCAAAGGCCAGGATTTCACTCCTCTGGTGGCTGCAATTACCTCACCTTCTGGAGGGCCGCAGGTTTGGGATTCAGGACTGGATCCTTCTAACCACAGATGCAAGTCTCAGGGGTTGGGGCACAGTCACTCAAGGGGAAACCTTCCAAGGAAGGTGGTCAAGTCTGGAAGCCGGCCTGCCAATAAACATTCTGAAACTAAGAGCCACCTACAACGGTCTTCTCCAAGCAGCCCCTCTTCTGAGAAATCAGGCCATTCAAGTGCAGTCGCACAATGTAACGACAGTGGCTTACATAAACCGACAGGGCAGAACGAAGAGCAGAATTGCAATGTCAGAAGTAACAAGAATCATCCTCTGGGCAGAAAAACATGCATTGGCGCTGTCAGCAATCTTCATTCCAGGAGTAGACAACTGGGAAGGGGACTTCTTCAGCAGACACGATCTCCATCCAGGGGAGTGGGGTCTCCATCCGGGGGTGATCAAGAAGGTAACAGATCTTTAGGGCATACCCAAAATCGATATGATGGCCTCTCGTCTCAACAAGAAGCTTCGGTGGTATTGTTCCAGGTCGAGGGACCCGCATGCAGTGGCGGTGGACGCCCTAGTGACTCCGTGGGTGTTCCAGTTGGTGTACTTCTTTCCTCCACTCCCACTCATTCCAAGAGTTCTCAAGCTCATAAGGAGAACAAGAGTTCAGGCAATCCTCATAACTCCGGACTGGCCGAGAAGGGCTTGGTACGCGGATCTTCTGGATCTACTGCTAGAAGAGCCGAAGCCTCTGCCTCTTCGGGAGGACTTACTACAGCAGGGGCCGTTCGCTTATCAAGACTTACCACGGCAACGTTTGACAGCATGGAGGTTGAACGCCAGATACTAGCTCGGAAGGGCATTCCGAACAAGGTTATGCCTACCCTGATACAGGCTAGGAAAGGAGTAACGTCAAAACATTACCATCGCATTTGGAAAAAATATGTATCTTGGTGTGAGTTCAAGAAGTTGCCTGCTGTGGAGTTTCAACTGGGACGTTTTCTCCTCTCCCTGCAAGCAGGTGTGGATATGGGCCTGATATTAGGATCCACAAAGGTAAAAATTTCGTCCCTATCCATTTTCTTCCAGAAACAGTTGGCTGCCCTCCCTGAGGTTCAGACTTTTTTGAAGGGAGCTCTGTACATCTGACCTCCCTTTGTACCGCATACGGCGCCTTGGGATTTTAACTTGGTGCTGCAGTTCCTCCAGTCGAACTGGTTTGAACCTCTTCAGGAGGTTGAGGTCAAGTTTCTCACGTGGAAGGCTGTCACTTTGTTGACCTTGGCTTCTGCTAGACGTGTGTCCTTGGTGGGGGCTTTGTCATGTAAAAGCCCATACTTGATCTTCCATGAAGACAGAGCTGAGCTTCGGACACGTCAGCAGTTTCTTCCGAAGGTTGTGTTGGCATTTCATATCAACCAACCTGTTGTGGTGCCAGTTGCGACTGACGCCTCAATTTCATCAAAGTCCTTAGATGTTGTAAGGGCTCTAAAAATCTATGTGAGGAGGACTGCTCATCACAGAAAATCGGACTCTCTGTTTGTCCTGTATGATCCCAAGAAAATTGGGTGTCCTGCTTCTAAGCAGACGATCTCTCGCTGGATCAGGTTCACTATCCAGCATGCGTATTTTACGGCAGGCTTGCCGTGTCCTACGTCTGTTAAGGCCCACTCTACTCGTAAGGTGGGTTCTTCCTGGGCGACTGCCCGGGGTGTCTCGGCTTTACAACTCAGCCGATCAGCTACTTGGTCGGGGTCGAACACGTTCGCAAAGTTCTACAAGTTCGATACTTTGTCTGCTGAGGACCTTAAGTTTGGTCAATTGGTTCTGCAGGAGCGTCCGCGCTCTCCCTCCCGTTCTGGGAGCTTTGGTACATCCCCATGGTACTAATGTGGACCCCAGCATCCTCTAGGACGTAAGAGAAAATAGGATTTTAATAACCTACCGGTAAATCCTTTTCTCATAGTCCGTAGAGGATGCTGGGCGCCCACCCAGTGCTTTGTTATCCTGGAGTTGTTATCTAGTTCAGTACTGCTTAGTTCTTGGTAAGTACTGTTTTGTTACTTGGTAAGTAATCCTGTTCAGCCGTTGCTGATGTTTCAAGCTAGTTATCTTGTGTTGCCTTGTGTGTGAGCTGGTTTGAATCTCGCCACTATCTGTGTAATCCTCTCGAAGATGTCCGTCTCCCCGGGCACAGTTTCTAGACTGGGTCTGGTAGGAGGGGCATAGAGGGAGGAGCCAGCCCACACTCTCAAACTCTTAAAGTGCCATTGGCTCCTAGTGGACCCGTGGTACTAATGTGGACTAATGGTACTAATGTGGACCCCAGCATCCTCTATGATCTACGAGAAAAGGATTTACCGGAGGTAATTAAAATCCTATTTTCTTTTTCATCCACTAGGGGTCACTGGAGTACTCTTGGGATATGGACGGCCTCCGCAGGAACAGGGCACTGAATATTCAAATTTAGAACTCTCCACCCCTCCATATCCCAGAGTACCTCAGTGTTTTTTCTGTGCTCATCGGAGCAACAGGGCTGGTGTGGGGCTGCCACACTTTGTGAATATTTTTTGATTTTGATTTAAATTTTTCATTTTTATTTTTATTTTTTACAACTTAAGCACATCCCTTCCCAGTTTCTGTAAAAACGTGGGTCCGGGATAGTGCCGCTGCACGGAGCAGCGCATGGCGTGTCGGTCCTCGCAAAGAGCACCCTCACAGCCACACGCAGCTCACAAGTCTGCTGCTACAGCTGGACGGAGCTTACAGATAGAAGCCCCGTCACAGCCATCGCTTCTGGAGTCAGGTATGCTGGGGGACGGGGCGGTCAGCGCACACTGCCGCCCCGCTGTGTGGGGACAATGTTCAGAGCCGGCGCCGCTGCGCCCGCACCCGCCTCTCCTAACTGGCCGCCCCGGCAACCGCTCCGATCAGCGCCACGCTCCTCCGCCGCTAAGAACCCGCCGGCTGCCGCTCACACCCGCCGGCCGCCGCTGCAGGACCGCTCTCCATTACAGCGCTCCCCGGCTCCGTGCACCCAATCGCGGACCCGCTCCCCGGTAACTCCGGCTCAGACAGCGGTACACGGGCCACAGCCGAGGGAGCAGAAGGGTGGGAAGGATACACTTTAGCGGAGGGCTGCAAAAAGGGGGTGACAACATTAATGACATAGGCTGTTAAGCCTATATTACCGGGTTTGCTGCACTTGTTAAATATACCCTGCGCTGTGAGGCATGGCAGCCATTTTAACCATGCTTCCTGTCTAGTGTGATTCCAGAACGTTCCTGTCCTACATCTCTACTCCACCGGAGGCGCAGGGGTGTTAGTGGGAATTTGGGATCAGGTTTCATATAGTAGTGGCCACGTGCACTGCTCTTGGCCAGATAGATATATATATATATATATATATATATATATATGGACACACCTTAGTACTATTTTACTGAGTCGTGCAAGTTGTCTGTCTTTGTGTATTGTATTGTATTGTCTGTCTGCATAATGAGTAAGGCACCAGCAAAACCAAAAAAGCAGTTTCCCTGCCATGTCTGTAACAATACCACATGTACAGTATGTTTTGTGGATTCAGCTACGAATACAATTTCTGCTCCGGTTTCAATACCAGTTTCATGCCCGGACCCGCCATGGGCTGCGCTAGCAGATGTCATGGCTGGATTGCAATCAGAATTGGCCGCCGCTTGACAGGAGCTGGAAGCGGCAAGATCTGAGTCTAGGGTGAGACCGCTAGAACTACCAGAGGGGTCTCAGCCTTGCCAAAAGTCCAAGTCCATTTTGGGTAGTAGGGATAAATTTCATTTGTCTTATGATTTACCAGTTTCTGCTATGTTGCATTCTGACGATTCTAGGCCAGACCTCAGTGCGCAAGACAGCAGTCAGCTAGGGAAGATTTTGCCAGCCCAGGTATTGATAATCTCATCCGAGCGGTGCATCAGTCTCTGAAGTTTACGGAAACTGAGGAGCCTCTGACAAATAATGAAGTCGTCTTTGCTAAACGGCAGAGGACTCCGATGTGTTTTCCTGTTTCGGGATTTCTTAATAAGATTTAACTGGAAACGCGACAGAATCCGGATAAACGGTTTTCTATACCTCGCACTAGTTACCCGTTTCCAGAGGCTGTGACAGCTACTAGAGATGAGCGCCTGAAATTTTTCGGGTTTTGTGTTTTGGTTTTGGGTTCGGTTCCGCGGCCGTGTTTTGGGTTCGAACGCGTTTTGGCAAAACCTCACCGAATTTTTTTTGTCGGATTCGGGTGTGTTTTGGATTCGGGTGTTTTTTTTCAAAAAACACTAAAAAACAGCTTAAATCATAGAATTTGGGGGTCATTTTGATCCCAAAGTATTATTAACCTCAAAAACCATAATTTACACTCATTTTCAGTCTATTCTGAATACCTCACACCTCACAATATTATTTTTAGTCCTAAAATTTGCACCGAGGTCGCTGTGTGAGTAAGATAAGCGACCCTAGTGGCCGACACAAACACCGGGCCCATCTAGGAGTGGCACTGCAGTGTCACGCAGGATGTCCCTTCCAAAAAACCCTCCCCAAACAGCACATGACGCAAAGAAAAAAAGAGGCGCAATGAGGTAGCTGTGTGAGTAAGATTAGCGACCCTAGTGGCCGACACAAACACCGGGCCCATCTAGGAGTGGCACTGCAGTGTCACGCAGGATGTCCCTTCCAAAAAACCCTCCCCAATCAGCACATGATGCAAAGAAAAAGAAAAGAAAAAAGAGGTGCAAGATGGAATTGTCCTTGGGCCCTCCCACCCACCCTTATGTTGTATAAACAAAACAGGACATGCACACTTTAACCAACCCATCATTTCAGTGACAGGGTCTGCCACACGACTGTGACTGATATGACGGGTTGGTTTGGACCCCCCCCAAAAAAGAAGCAATTAATCTCTCCTTGCACAAACTGGCTCTACAGAGGCAAGATGTCCACCTCATCTTCACCCTCCGATATATCACCGTGTACATCCCCCTCCTCACAGATTATCAATTCGTCCCCACTGGAATCCACCATCTCAGCTCCCTGTGTACTTTGTGGAGGCAATTGCTGCTGGTCAATGTCTCCGCGGAGGAATTGATTATAATTCATTTTAATGAACATCATCTTCTCCACATTTTCTGGATGTAACCTCGTACGCCGATTGCTGACAAGGTGAGCGGCGGCACTAAACACTCTTTCGGAGTACACACTTGTGGGAGGGCAACTTAGGTAGAATAAAGCCAGTTTGTGCAAGGGCCTCCAAATTGCCTCTTTTTCCTGCCAGTATAAGTACGGACTGTGTGACGTGCCTACTTGGATGCGGTCACTCATATAATCCTCCACCATTCTATCAATGTTGAGAGAATCATATGCAGTGACAGTAGACGACATGTCCGTAATCGTTGTCAGGTCCTTCAGTCCGGACCAGATGTCAGCATCAGCAGTCGCTCCAGACTGCCCTGCATCACCGCCAGCGGGTGGGCTCGGAATTCTGAGCCTTTTCCTCGCACCCCCAGTTGCGGGAGAATGTGAAGGAGGAGATGTTGACAGGTCGCGTTCCGCTTGACTTGACAATTTTGTCACCAGCAGGTCTTTCAACCCCAGCAGACCTGTGTCTGCCGGAAAGAGAGATCCAAGGTAGGCTTTAAATCTAGGATCGAGCACGGTGGCCAAAATGTAGTGCTCTGATTTCAACAGATTGACCACCCGTGAATCCTTGTTAAGCGAATTAAGGGCTGCATCCACAAGTCCCACATGCCTAGCGGAATCGCTCCCTTTTAGCTCCTTCATCAATGCCTCCAGCTTCTTCTGCAAAAGCCTGATGAGGGGAATGACCTGACTCAGGCTGGCAGTGTCTGAACTGACTTCACGTGTGGCAAGTTCAAAGGGCATCAGAACCTTGCACAACGTTGAAATCATTCTCCACTGCACTTGAGACAGGTGCATTCCACCTACTATATCGTGCTCAATTGTATAGGCTTGAATGGCCTTTTGCTGCTCCTCCAACCTCTGAAGCATATAGAGGGTTGAATTCCACCTCGTTACCACTTCTTGCTTCAGATGATGGCAGGGCAGGTTCAGTAGTTTTTGGTGGTGCTCCAGTCTTCTGTACGTGGTGCCTGTACGCCGAAAGTGTCCCGCAATTCTTCTGGCCACCGACAGCATCTCTTGCACGCCCCTGTCGTTTTTTAAAAAATTCTGCACCACCAAATTCAAGGTATGTGCAAAACATGGGACGTGCTGGAATTTGCCCATATTTAATGCACACACAATATTGCTGGCGTTGTCCGATGCCACAAATCCACAGGAGAGTCCAATTGGGGTAAGCCATTCCGCGATGATCTTCCTCAGTTGCCGTAAGAGGTTTTCAGCTGTGTGCGTATTCTGGAAACCGGTGATACAAAGCGTAGCCTGCCTAGGAAAGAGTTGGCGTTTGCGAGATGCTGCTACTGGTGCCGCCGCTGCTGTTCTTGCGGCGGGAGTCCATACATCTACCCAGTGGGCTGTCACAGTCATATAGTCCTGACCCTGCCCTGCTCCACTTGTCCACATGTCCGTGGTTAAGTGGACATTGGGTACAGCTGCATTTTTTAGGACACTGGTGACTCTTTTTCTGAGGTCTGTGTACATTTTCGGTATCGCCTGCCTAGAGAAATGGAACCTAGATGGTATTTGGTACCGGGGACACAGTACCTCCAACAAGTCTCTAGTTGGCTCTGCAGTAATGATGGATACCGGAACCACGTTTCTCACCACCCAGGATGCCAAGGCCTCAGTTATCCGCTTTGCAGTAGGATGACTGCTGTGATATTTCATCTTCCTCGCAAAGGACTGTTGAACAGTCAATTGCTTACTGGAAGTAGTACAAGTGGGCTTACGACTTCCCCTCTGGGATGACCATCGACTCCCAGCGGCAACAACAGCAGCGCCAGCAGCAGTAGGCGTTACACGCAAGGATGCACCGGAGGAATCCCAGGCAGGAGAGGACTCGTCAGAATTGCCAGTGACATGGCCTGCAGGACTATTGGCATTCCTGGGGAAGGAGGAAATTGACACTGAGGGAGTTGGTGGGGTGGTTTCGTGAGCTTGGTTACAAGAGGAAGGGATTTACTGGTCAGTGGACTGCTTCCGCTGTCACCCAAAGTTTTTGAACTTGTCACTGACTTATTATGAATGCGCTGCAGGTGACGTATAAGGGAGGATGTTCCGAGGTGGTTAACGTCCTTACCCCTACTTATTACAGCTTGACAAAGGGAACACACGGCTTGACACCTGTTGTCCGCATTTCTGGTGAAATACCTCCACACCGAAGAGCTGATTTTTTTGGTATTTTCACCTGGCATGTCAACGGCCATATTCCTCCCACGGACAACAGGTGTCTCCCCGGGTGCCTGACTTAAACAAACCACCTCACCATCAGAATCCTCCTGGTCAATTTCCTCCCCAGCGCCAGCAACACCCATATCCTCCTCATCCTGGTGTACTTCAACACTGACATCTTCAATCTGACTATCAGGAACTGGACTGCGGGTGCTCCTTCCAGCACTTGCAGGGGGCGTGCAAATGGTGGAAGGCGCATGCTCTTCACGTCCAGTGTTGGGAAGGTCAGGCATCGCAACCGACACAATTGGACTCTCCTTGTGGATTTGGGATTTCGAAGAATGCACAGTTCTTTGCTGTGCTGCTTTTGCCAGCTTGAGTCTTTTCATTTTTCTAGCGAGAGGCTGAGTGCTTCCATCCTCATGTGAAGCTGAACCACTAGCCATGAACATAGGCCAGGGCCTCAGCCGTTCCTTGCCACTCCGTGTGGTAAATGGCATATTGGCAAGTTTACGCTTCTCCTCCGACAATTTTATTTTAGGTTTTGGAGTCCTTTTTTTACTGATATTTGGTGTTTTGGATTTGACATGCTCTGTACTATGACATTGGGCATCGGCCTTGGCAGACGACGTTGCTGGCATTTCATCGTCTCGGCCATGACTAGTGGCAGCAGCTTCAGCACGAGGTGGAAGTGGATCTTGATCTTTCCCTAATTTTGGAACCTCAACATTTTTGTTCTCCATATTTTAATAGGCACAACTAAAAGGCACCTCAGGTAAACAATGGAGATGGATGGATTGGATACTAGTATACAATTATGGACGGGCTGCCGAGTGCCGACACAGAGGTAGCCACAGCCGTGAACTACCGCACTGTACTGTGTCTGCTGCTAATATATAGACTGGTTGATAAAGAGATAGTATACTCGTAACTAGTATGTATGTATAAAGAAAGAAAAAAAAACCACGGTTAGGTGGTATATACAATTATGGACGGGCTGCCGAGTGCCGACACAGAGGTAGCCACAGCCGTGAACTACCGCACTGTACTGTGTCTGCTGCTAATATATAGACTGGTTGATAAAGAGATAGTATACTCGTAACTAGTATGTATGTATAAAGAAAGAAAAAAAAACCACGGTTAGGTGGTATATACAATTATGGACGGGCTGCCGAGTGCCGACACAGAGGTAGCCACAGCCATGAACTACCGCACTGTACTGTGTCTGCTGCTAATATAGACTGGTTGATAAAGAGATAGTATACTCGTAACTAGTATGTATGTATAAAGAAAGAAAAAAAAAACACGGTTAGGTGGTATATACAATTATGGACGGGCTGCCGAGTGCCGACACAGAGGTAGCCACAGCCGTGAACTACCGCACTGTACTGTGTCTGCTGCTAATATATAGACTGGTTGATAAAGAGATAGTATACTCGTAACTAGTATGTATGTATAAAGAAAGAAAAAAAAACCACGGTTAGGTGGTATATACAATTATGGACGGGCTGCCGAGTGCCGACACAGAGGTAGCCACAGCCGTGAACTACCGCACTGTACTGTGTCTGCTGCTAATATATAGACTGGTTGATAAAGAGATAGTATACTCGTAACTAGTATGTATGTATAAAGAAAGAAAAAAAAAACACGGTTAGGTGGTATATACAATTATGGACGGGCTGCCGAGTGCCGACACAGAGGTAGCCACAGCCGTGAACTACCGCACTGTACTGTGTCTGCTGCTAATATATAGACTGGTTGATAAAGAGATAGTATACTCGTAACTAATATGTATGTATAAAGAAAGAAAAAAAAACCACGGTTAGGTGGTATATACAATTATGGACGGGCTGCCGAGTGCCGACACAGAGGTAGCCACAGCCGTGAACTACCGCACTGTACTGTGTCTGCTGCTAATATATAGACTGGTTGATAAAGAGATAGTATACTCGTAACTAGTATGTATGTATAAAGAAAGAAAAAAAAACCACGGTTAGGTGGTATATACAATTATGGACGGGCTGCCGAGTGCCGACACAGAGGTAGCCACAGCCGTGAACTACCGCACTGTACTGTGTCTGCTGCTAATATATAGACTGGTTGATAAAGAGATAGTATACTCGTAACTAGTATGTATGTATAAAGAAAGAAAAAAAAACCACGGTTAGGTGGTATATACAATTATGGACGGGCTGCCGAGTGCCGACACAGAGGTAGCCACAGCCGTGAACTACCGCACTGTACTGTGTCTGCTGCTAATATAGACTGGTTGATAAAGAGATAGTATACTCGTAACTAGTATGTATGTATAAAGAAAGAAAAAAAAACCACGGTTAGGTGGTATATACAATTATGGACGGGCTGCCGAGTGCCGACACAGAGGTAGCCACAGCCGTGAACTACCGCACTGTACTGTGTCTGCTGCTAATATAGACTGGTTGATAAAGAGATAGTATACTACTAATATTATATATACTGGTGGTCAGGTCACTGGTCACTAGTCACACTGGCAGTGGCACTCCTGCAGCAAAGGTGTGCACTGTTTAATTTTAATATAATATTATGTACTCCTGGCTCCTGCTATAACCTATAACTGGCACTGCAGTAGTGCTCCCCAGTCTCCCCCACAATTATAAGCTGTGTGAGCTGAGCAGTCAGACAGATATATAATATATATAGATGATGCAGCACACTGGCCTGAGCCTGAGCAGTGCACACAGATATGGTATGTGACTGACTGAGTCACTGTGTGTATCGCTTTTTTCAGGCAGAGAACGGATATATTAAATAAACTGCACTGTGTGTCTGGTGGTCACTCACTATATAATATATTATGTACTCCTGGCTCCTGCTATAACCTATAACTGGCACTGCAGTAGTGCTCCCCAGTCTCCCCCACAATTATAAGCTGTGTGAGCTGAGCAGTCAGACAGATATATATAATATTATATATAGATAATAGATTATGCAGCACACTGGCCTGAGCCTGAGCAGTGCACACAGATATGGTATGTGACTGAGTCACTGTGTGCTGTGTATCGCTTTTTTCAGGCAGAGAACGGATTATAAATAAAACTGGTGGTCACTATCAGCAAAACTCTGCACTGTACTGAGTACTCCTAATGCTCCCCAAAATTAGTAAATCAAGTGTCTCTCTAATCTATTCTAAACGGAGAGGACGCCAGCCACGTCCTCTCCCTATCAATCTCAATGCACGTGTGAAAATGGCGGCGACGCGCGGCTCCTTATATAGAATCCGAGTCTCGCGATAGAATCCGAGCCTCGCGAGAATCCGACAGCGTCATGATGACGTTCGGGCGCGCTCGGGTTAACCGAGCAAGGCGGGAAGATCCGAGTCGCTCGGACCCGTGAAAAAAAACATGAAGTTCTGGCGGGTTCGGATTCAGAGAAACCGAACCCGCTCATCTCTAACAGCTACATGGGAGAATCCGCCATTGGTGGATTCATCTGTGTCTAAACTTACTCAGAAATTAACCATACCAGTACCAACGATACTACGCTTAAAGACCCTTCAGACAGTAAAATAGAAGCTATGCTAAAATCCATGTATATAGCAGCAGGAGTGTTGCTTAGACCTGGGTCGGTTGGCATTTGGGTTACTAAGGCGCTGATGGTATGGATAACAGAACTCAAGTCTGCCCTACATGGATCACCTTATACTTCTCGCTGATCAAATCTGGGAAGCTGCTGATTATCTATGTACAGCTTCTACTGACGTCTGACAGCTCACTTCTCGCCTTTCATCGTCGCTAGTTACAGCACGACGAGCACTCTGGCTGCGCTCTTGGCAAGCGGAGGCGGAGGTCAAAAGAGGTATAGAGGCGTTATCTTACGGTGGCGAGAAGTTGTTTGGTCCTGAATTGGACAAATGGATTGCTGAGGCCACGGGAGGTAAGTCGGTTTTCTTACCATTGCCTCCAACGGTACCTAGACGGAAATACTTGGGCCCGGCGTTCAAATCCTTTCGGCCTCAGCCCTTTCAAGGCCGTGGTAGAGGACCAGCCATGCCCGGTAGACGAGGTCGAGGGCGTGGTTTCCAACAAACCGACGCCAGTCGTCAATGCGCTAAGGTCACCGACAAGCCAGTGGCATGACGGACTCCCAGCCCATCTTGGATCTCCACTTGTGGGAGCACGCCTTCAGACGTTCCATTTGGCGTGGTTCCAGTCGTCCACAGATGGGTGGATCCGCAATTTAGTGTTTAAAGGTTACAAGATAGAGTTCGACTGTCTCCCGCCACTGCGGTTTTTCAAGACCAAGACCGGACTGCCTGTGTCGGACGACAAGAGGGCGGTTCGGCAAATTTCCATTCCGTCCCTGCTGGAGTCAGCAGTTTTGATTCCGGTCCCTGTACACCAACAAGGTCAGGGTTATTATTCCAGTCTGCTTGTAGGTACCAAAGCCGGAGGGCTCGGTCAGGCCAATATTGAACTTGCAAGGCCTCAATCAGTACGTCACTTACTACAGATTCAAGATGGAATCTCTGCGGTCAGTAATTGCAGGTTTAGAGCCACAGGTATTCATGATTGCGCTGGATCTCAAGGATGCGTACTTACACATTCCGATTTGGCCACCTCATCAGAGGTTCTTGCAGTTTGCAATACGGCAAAACCATTACCAGTTTCAGGCTCTACCGTTTGGCCTCTCGTCAGCGCCTCGGGTATTCACCAAACATCTCAGATCCCTGGTAGGGATAATAGTTCCGTACTTGGACGATCTGCTCATTAAAGCTCCGTCTCAACAGATGTTCGTCCTACATGCGTTGCTGACGTACGATGTACTAGTTCAGCACGGTTGGATTGTCAACTTCAAGACATCACATCTGATTCCGTCTCACTGACTGCAATTCCTAGGTATAACCCTCCATGCGGTAAATCAGAGAATTTACCTACCAGAACAGAAAGTACAGATCATTCGTCATCTGGTAGGATTAGTGCTCAAGCCACGCACAGTCTCTGTACATTTGTGCATTCGCCTCTTAGGCATCATGGTGGCGGCTTTCGAAGCGCTTCAGTTCGGAAGATTTCACTCACGTCCTTTTCAACTGGATGTGCTCGCACAGTGGTCGGGCTCGCATCTGCAGATTCACCACAGGGTGCGGTTGTCGCCACGGGCCAGAGTCTCTCTACTCTGGTGGCTCAAAGTACACAATCTAACCGCAGTGAAACGGTTCGGCGCCTGGAATTGGATAATTCTAACGACGGACGCGAGACTCAGAGGTTGGGGAACTGTAGTTCAAAATTATCAGCTCCAAGGTCTCTGGACGGATCACGAAAGATTGCTGTCTATAACTGTCCTGGAACTCCGGCCAATTTACAATGCGCTGCGACAAGCAGTGCACATACTTCGGTCTCAGCCTGTCCAGGTGCAGTCAGACAACGCGACGGCAGTTGCGTACATCTACAAACAAGGAGAAAAGAGAAGCTGCATGGCAATGCGGGAAGTAGCTCGAATCCTCGATTGGGCCGAGCATCACCAAGTGATATTGTCGGCAGTCTTCATTTCGGGAGTGGACAACTGGGAGGAGGATTATCTCAGCCGTCGGGATTTTCATCCAGGAGAATCCAGAGGTGTTTCACATGTTGGTCCAGAGGTGGGGTTACCCTCAAGTGGACCTGATGGCATCTCGCCACAATCACCAAACGCCCCAGTATGTGTCCAGAACGCGAGATCCAAAGGCAGTGACGGTGGATGCTCTCACAATCGCGTGGCCGCACAGCCTCGTGTATCTGGTTCCACCGTTTCCGCTGCTCCCTCTGTTGCTAAAACGAATCAAAAGAGAGTCAGTCACAGTCATACTAGTGGCGCCTCATTGGCCTCGGAGAGCTTGGTTCTCGGATCTCCGCAGACTACTCGCAGACGATCCTTGGCCACTCCCACTACGTCCGGACCGGTTACAACAGGGTCCGTTCCTTTACCCCGATTTAGCGCGGCTGCGTTTGACGGGGTGGCTGTTGAGACCGCCCTCTTAAGAAGAGATGGCATTCCAGATTCGGTTATACCAACCATGTTACGAGCTAGGAAGCCGGTTACGGCAGCTCATTATTACAGTATTTGGCGTGCCTATATAGGTTGGTGTGAAGCTCGGAAGTTTCCGACATCATCTTTCAAGTTATTCCATCTTTTGTTATTTCTACAGACGGGGTTAGATGGAGGACTGCGTTTATCTACACTAAAAGTGCAGGTATCTGCTTTGTCAAATTACTTTCAAAGACGATTGGCTCTATTGCCGTCTGTACACACTTTTCTGCAAAGGTGTCCTAAGAGTACAGCCTCCATTCGTTCCACCTACAGCGCCATGGGACTTGAATCTGGTTTTAGATTTCTTACAGTCTTCATATTTTGAACCCTTACAACAAGTGGATATTAAGTTTCTCACTTGGAAAACAATTTTGCTCACCGTATTTGGTGTTTCATGATGACACAGCGGAACTTCGGACGAATCCTGCTTTCTTACCAATGGTAGTGTCATCTTTTCACATCAATCAACCAATAGTAGTTCCTGTGTTAACAGGAGATTCAGGAACTTTAGATGTGGTACGCGCACTGTGCGTTTATGTATTCCGAACGTATACTGTTCGTAAGACGGATACGTTGTTTGTTCTCTATGATGCTGCCAAGATGGGTTGGCCGGCTTCTACGCTGACCTTATCCAGATGGATAAAACTGACCATACGTCAGGCTTACCTTCATGCTAGGTTACAGCCGCCTACATCAGTAACAGCTCATTCCACACATTCTGTGGGAACTTCATGGGCAGCTGGTCGTGGAGCTTCTACGACGCAGCTTTGCCGTGCGGCTACATGGTCTTCAGTGCACACGTTTGTGCGCTTTTAACAGTTTGATACGTTTGCGGCATCAGCATCTAGCTTTGGCCGCCTAGTGTTGCAGGTGCCAAACAGCTCTCCCGCCCACGGGGGAAGCTTTGGTACGTCCCAAGAGTACTCCAGTGACCCCTAGTGGATGAAAAAGAAAATAGGATTTTGGTACTTACCAGGTAAATCCTTTTCTTTGAATCCATAGGGGGCACTGGACGCCCACCCAGAGCAGTTTTACCTGGTTTGTGGTAAGTTCAGGGGATCTTATGGTAACACACTCTCACCGACTGGTTCAAATTATCAAGTGCTGGTTATGGTGTCAACTGTTTAGTTGTCAGTAACGTTATGTGTCAACTTTATTGTTGTCCGTTATGTTATATGTAATTCTCTATTGTCAACCTCTCTAGCTCCTGTTCGGCTCAGTAAAAAACACTGAGGTACTCTGGGATATGGAGGGGTGGAGAGTTCTAAATTTGAATATTCAGTGCCCTGTTCCTGCGGAGGCCGTCCATATCCCAAGAGTACTCCAGTGCCCCCTATGGATTCAAAGAAAAGGATTTACCTGGTAATTACCAAAATCCTATTTTTGCAGTCTCCACATGCTCTACCCTCTTGGCTCACAAATCCATGCACGTCTCAAATCATCCTAGATCATTAATGCAAATACTGTATAGTACTGTAGCTACATGATGGCCCAAAAGGTGTGTGATTGCACTTTTGCAATACATCCGACATTTATTATATGGATCAATGATCCCAGTTTTAACTGTGCCACAAAGAAGCTGTCCTTACTGTACATACTAATTCATTTCATAGTAATACCTACAGAGATCCTCATGTTCTGTGTTTTATTTAAGCTGCATTTCTATTCATTGTTTTTATTAGAAATAACAATAGCAGTTAGATAGTTTGGAAATATCCCTGTTTCATATGTTAATAACTGGCTGCTGAGTCTACTTTAATCTAATTCAAACAGTCTGGTGTATTATTTTATTTATAGCGTAAATGGAGCATCAGTGAAGGCTTTTGCCAAATGCTGCAATATAAATATGCCTATTCATATGTTTCGTATCATATTTTATAAGGTCAAGCATCTCTAGTGTGCAAGGTTGTGCCCAAATTAAGATTTAAAAATATATTAATTTTGTTAATTAAGAGGTTTTAGGTTAATCTCAAGTGGTTTATAAAAATCCAAGGCAAAAGCATTTGGTATGTTATTAGTCTAGTGACTGCAAGCATTCATAACTCCCTTTAATCTTGTCCATCTTATCACCATGAAATGCATATAATAGGGCACCATTGTTTCCAAGTTCCTGCAGAGAATGGGCCTCTCTGCTCTCTCTATTTGTCTTCCTGTGTACTCAGGAGTGCCATACATGCTGGAGAAATGATTGACGTATTTAATAGAAGACTGTGGGTGTAATGGAATTTAGAAGGAATCCAGACTCAAACAACACACACTACTGATCCAACTAGACCCCACTGTACAGACCCAAGAGGGGACATTCACTGCAAAGCCGCACTTGCGTGCAATCTGACATTATCATTGGCCTTGGCAGTGCTGCCTTGTCTATGTGCTCAATGGATATGCCTTCAGACAATGAAAAACTAATGTTTGGCGCTGAAGACCTTATCATAGTGACCTATGTGGTGCTTTATTCTACTGTTTATTAACTCTTTTGCAACAATGCAGTATATGTTTAAACTTTAATTCAAATTAAGGAAAGAGTTATAAAATAGTATTGCAACAGATAGATAGATAGATAGATAGATAGATAGATAGATAGATAGATAGATAGATAGATAGATAGATAGATAGATAGATGTATGCAAGGGCACAGGGTTATTGGGGTGGCACCATTGCTGCCCAGTGGCACCTACATTTAGCATGCAGGGTGTCTGAGCAGGCACCCTGCAGCCAGTATCGCTTGCTGCAGTAGAGAGATCCAGAATGTTATTGGATGCTTCTGGCACTGCCATACTTCCCAAAGCTTGTGGCCCTGGACTGGCACTGCCAACAATTGTCTATTTTGTGTTTATATATGGCAACAGAGCCGGCCATAGGCATAGGAAAACTAGGCAATTGCCTAGGGCATCAGCAGCTTCTGCTGATTAAAATGATATGCGGCATGCCTATATTCTGTGTGTAGCATTTCATATGCAGATACAGTCACAGTCTCACACAATATATAGGCATGCTGCATATCATTTTAATCAGCAGAAGCTGCTTGTGCATCCTAGCCACATAGCAATGCAAATAAGATGCATTTTCATAAAAAAAGGTGCCCGACTTTAGCATTGATGCAAGATTTGTGAGGACACATCTGTATCCAAGCAGAGGCAGAGGTCACAGTGTTAGTGGCAGTGTGAGTGCTGTGTGCATGTGAGTGGGTTGGTTGTGCAGTAGTGTTCGGAATATGTGTAAGGAGCATTATGTGTGTCATGTAAAAATGCACTAATAATGTGCAACATATGTGTAAGGGACACTATGTGTGTCATTATGTGTATAAGGGCATTAATAATGTGCGGGATATGTGTAACAGGGTACTACTGTATGTGTGTCATTGTGTGTATAGGAGCACTGATAATGTGCAGCAAATGTGTAGGGGGCACTATGTGTGTCATTATGTGTATAAGGGCATTAATAATGTGCGGCATATATGTAAGGGACATTATGTGTAAAAGGGCATTAATAAAGGTTGTCATAATGTGTAAGTCGCATTATGTTTATAAGGGCATTACTAATGTGTAAGGGGCATTACTGTGTGGAATTATGTGTATAAATGCATTACTAATGTGTGGCATTATGTGTATAAGGTGCTCTACTATGTGGTGTTGCATATAAAAAGGGCACTACTGTGTCGTCTAATATGAATAAAGAGCAATAGGGTGTGATGTAATGTGAATAAGGAGCAATTCAATGTGATGTAATGTGAATAAGGGGCTCTACTGTGAGGAGTAATGTTTAAAAGGTAAAGTAATACTACTGTGGGATGTAATATGAATTATGGACACTATCGCATGATCATATGTGAATGTAGTTGCAGTACTGTGTGGCGTAATTGGAATTGGGGTTACTATTGTGTGGCCATGCCCCTTCCCAGCAAAAACACACCCCTTTTTGGTCTGTGCGCCAAATGTGCGAACTGTTCCTATTTAAAATATAGGGGGTACAAACACCAAAATAAGGACTGCTATGGGTGAGGGGTGATGGTGCTGGGAAAGGGGTGCAAGGTCAGAGGCAGAACCAGCGGTGGTGCTAGGGGGCACCAGCCAAAATCTTGCCTAGGGCATTATATTGGTTAGGGCCGCCTCTGTATGGCAATAATATTGCAGCTTAGCTGGTGCCATGTATAATATGGTCATATCTGGGCACAGGCATACTGCATTTATGTATATGTTTAAGCACTTTGCCTAATGTTGCTCCCACTACTGTTAATCTAGGCTATATTGGATCTCATTGATAACTGTTAATGTCACCAGTGGATGGATAAGGCAGTGCGGTTACATAGATGTGACTGACTGTGAGTGTGAATATGGACAGAAATGTGCATTTATTTACAGGCACATAAATTGCACAATTGGACTACTTCACTATTCTTTTTGTCCCATTCTTGATTATCAACCTCTGGCCTTCTGTAATAATAACCTCCCACGAGCCATCTCTGGATGGGAGGCAGTCAATTGACTGCTGGTCGGGATCCCGGCTGTCAAGATACCGACGCCGGAATCCCGACACCAGGTGAAATATTGGTATCCCCACTTGGGTGGTCGTCACCGTGCCCAAAGCGTGGCGAGCGCAGCGAGCCCAGCGAGGGAACACAGTGCACTCGCTGCCAGTATCTAAGCTGTTGGGATCCCGGCACCGTTCTCCTGACTGCCAGGATCCAGACTGCCGGAATCTCATACTGATCCCCTCTGGATAGCAGCATCACAACTGTACATTTTCTAAACTCATAATTGCCTTTTATTCAGTTTAGCTATTGCTAATTTGAGATCTTAACTGGCTGCCTTTTTTATGATTTTCCCTTCTTTACGCCTTCTGAAATATAGTGCTGTTACATACACTTTTCAGATTTCCCTGTAATATTGCTTGTGTCTGGACCCATTACCTGTTGCAAGAATATGCTACTCTTTGAAGCATCAAGCATGTATGGAAGATTATGGGTAATATTTCACTGTGACTGACTAGTACATGTAATACTTAATAACAGTCAGGACAAAAAAATTTCTGGAATACAGAAAATGTTTTTTTGGATATGCAAACCATGGGCTTGTTTCAGATTTTGTTGCATACAAGGTAAATGGTTTAGAACTTGTTCGTAAGTGTGTTATAAGTGTGGGAAGCTGTTAAAATACCGCTAGTCAGGATCCCGGAGATCACAATGTCAATGCTGGGATCCCGACTAGGGGTGAAACAACACCCATAGAGGGAGAATAGAACCTATGCAGCATGACGAGTGCAGCGAGCCTGCAAGGGGCTTTCTAGCACTCGCCCCGCTGCTGGCATTACGGTGGATGGGATCCTGCTGTCGGGATCATGACAGCCTGGATCCCATCCGCCGGCATTTCATACTGATCCCATAAGTGTATGTGATGTGAACCTGGCGTAAAGCATAAATCAATATGCAGATGATACTCAAATCTACCTATCCTCCCCAGATTTGTCACCATCTGTATTGGTCAGGGTCACTGAATGCCTTTCTGCTGTTTCATCTTGGATGACATCTCAAACTTAATATTTCCAAAACAGAGTTACTTATATTTCCACCGGCCAATAGTAGTTACCAACCAGATATCTCTATCACTGTTGAGAACTCAACAATCAACCCTACCCCACAAGCTCGCTGCCTAGGTTTCATGCTTGACTCTGAACTGTCCTTTGCTCCCCACATTTAACCTGTCTAAAAATCATGTTACATGCATCTAAAAAACATATCTAAAATACGACCATACCTTACACAAGACACTGCTAAAACTCTAATCCACGCTCTCATTATCTCCTGCATTGATTAATGCAATAGTCTTCTTACTGGTCTTACCAAAAAGAGACTCTCACCATACAATTCATTCTGAATGCAGCTGCGATGCTAAACTTCCTTGCTAGACGTTCATCGTCTGCAGATCCACTCTGTCAGTCCCTCCATTGGTTACCTGTATTCTACCGTATTCAATATAAAATACTCCCACATAAGGCCATTAACCAAACTACACCAATGTACATCTCCTGGCTCATCTGAAAATATCTCCCAACTCAACCTCTCCGCTCTTCACAAGATCTAAGTCTCTCATCCACACTCATTACTTGCTCTCATGCACGATTGCAGGACTTTCTTCGGGCTGCATCCACTCTGTGGAATGCCTACCACGCACAATAAGACTCTCCCCAGTCTCCAAACCTTCAAACGTTCCCTGAAAACTCACCTCTTCAGGCTAGCTTATCACATTCCAGAACCACTCACTCAACCTTCATAAGCTTTCCTATCCGATTATATCCCCACTGTACAGTCCACACATATCCTCCACATATTTTCTCTTTCTTCACTTTCCCTTCTTTCTGACCATGGTTCATTATTGCTGTGATGTGATATCATGCAACCCACCTAGAACCTTTGCAATCCAGTGGACAAATATGCAATAGATAGTGCCTTTCCTTGTGTATCACTGCCTAGTTCCCTATAGATTGTAAGCTTGCAAGCAGGGCCTTCCTACCTCTATGACTGTTTGTTTTAGAGATGAGCGGGTTCGGTTCTCTGAGAACCGAACCCTACCGAACTTCACGTGTCAAATACGGGTCCGAGCCAGGCTCGGTTGTTCCCGTCTGACTCGGAAAACCGTAACGAGGCAAAACGTCATCATCCCGCTGTCGGATTCTGGCGAGATTTGGATTCCATATAAAGAGCCGCGCGCAGCCGCCATTTTCACTCGTGCATTGTAGAGGGTACAGAGAGGACGTGGCTACATTCTCTCAGTGTCAAATCTCAGTATCAGTGCTCAGTATCAGTGCTTATTGCTGCTCAACAATACTAGTACAGTGTCTCTCTTGTGCTGCATCTTGCTGCTGTAGGGTGCTCTGGTAGGGGTGTAGTACGGGTGACCGGCAGTCTCCTGACCGCCGGTCACCTTACCGACGCCGGGATCCCGGCAGCATACCGACGCCGGGATCCCGGCGGGGAGGGGCGAGTGCAGCAAGCCCCTTGCGGGCTCGCTGCGCTCGCCACGCTGCGGGCTCGGTGGCGACCTGCGGTCGCCACGGATTCTATTCCCACTCTATGGGTGTCGAGGACACCCACGAGTGGAAATAGTCCCTGTTGGTCGGCATGCCGACCATCGGGATAGTGAGCCGTCGGGCTCACGGAGGAGGTCATGTGACTGTCGGTCACATGAATACCACCCGCTCTGGTAGTAGTGTCCTGTGACTGCATCGGTCATCATCATTCCAGTCACAGTGGTATCTGGGGGGGGGGGGGTGACAATTCCAGAGTGCTTTTGTGCTGCTCGGTAATACTAGTACAGTGTCTTGTGCTGCATCTTCCTGCTGTAGGGTGCTGTGGTAGTAGTCTCCTGTGACTGCATCGGTCATCATCATTCCAGTCACAGTGGTATCTGGGGGGGTGACAATTCCAGAGTGCTTTTGTGCTGCTCAGTAATACTAATACTAGTACAGTGTCTTGTGCTGCATCATGCTGCTCAGTGTCAGTTCTCAGTAGTATCATCAGTGCTCAGTATCACTGGTCAGTGCTCAGTGTCTTGTGCTGCATCGTGCTGCTCAGTAATACTAGTGCAGTGTTTCTCTTCTGCTGCATCTTGCTGCTGTAGGGTGATGTGGTAGTAGTGTCCTGTGACTGTGCATCAGTCATCATCATTCCAGTCACAGTGGTATCTGGGAGGTGGTTTTGTGCTGCTCACTAATACTAGTACAGTGTCTTGTGCTGCATCGTGCTGCTCAGTGTCAGTTCTCCGTAGTATCATCAGTGCTCAGTATCACTGCTCATTGTCTTGTGGTGCTCAGTAATACTACATTACTAATACTAGTACAGTGTCTTGTGCTAATCGTGCTGCTCAGTGTCAGTTCTCCGTAGTATCAACAGTGCTCAGTATCATCAGGGCTCAGTATCACTGCTCATTGTCTTGTGGTGCTCAGTAATACTACATTACTTATACTAGTACAGTGTCTTGTGCTAATCGTGCTGCTCAGTGTCAGTTCTCCATAGTATCATCAGTGCTCAGTATCATCAGTGCTCAGTATCACTGCTCATTGGGGGTAATTCCAAGTTGATTGCAGCAGGAATTTTGTTAGCAGTTGGGCAAAACCATGTGCACTGCAGGGGAGGCAGATATAACGTGCAGAAAGAGTTAGATTTGGGTGGGTTATATTGTTTCTGTGCAGGGTAAATACTGGCTGCTTTATTTTTACACTGCAAATTAGATTGCAGATTGAACACACCACACCCAAATCTAACTCTCTCTGCACATGTTAAATCTGCCTCCCCTGCAGTGCACATGGTTTTGCCCAACTGCTAACAAAATTCCTGCTGCATTCAACTTGGAATTACCCCCATTGTCTTGTGGTGCTCAGTAATACTACATTACTAATACTAGTACAGTATCTTGTGCTAATCGTGCTGCTCAATGTCAGTTCTCCGTAGTATCATCAGTGCTCAGTATTATCAGTGCTCAGTATCATCAGTTCTCAGTATCACTGCTCATTGTCTTGTGGGGCTCAGTAATACTACATTACTAATACTAGTACAGTGTCTTGTGATAATCGTGCTGCTCAGTGTCAGTTCTCCGTAGTATCATCAGTGCTCAGTATCATCAGTCCTCAGTATCATCAGTGCTCAGTATCAGGATTATATGAGTGACAGTATCCAAGTAGGCATGTCAGACAGTCCGTACGTATACTGGCAGGAAAAAGAGGCAATATGGAGGCCCTTGCACAAACTGGCTTTATTTTGCCTAAGTTGCAACCCCCCCCCCCCCCCCCCCCCTCCAGTGTGTACTCCGAAAGAGTGTTTAGTGCAGCCGCTCACCTTGTCAGCGATCGGCGTAGGAGGTTACTTCCAGAAAATGTGGAGAAGATGATGTTCATCAAAATGAATTATAAATTCCACCGTGGAGACATTTACCTGCAATTGCCTCCAGAAAGTACACAGGTACCTGTGATGGTAGATTCCAGTGCTGACGAATTAATACTCTGTGAGGAGGAGGATGTACACAGTGAAAGGGGTGAGGAATCGGAGGATGAGGATGAGGTGGACATCTTGCCTCTGTAGGGCCCAAATCAACCAGTTATTTCAGCCACAGTCGTGTGGCAGACCCTGTCGCTGAAATTATTGGTTTGTTAAAGTGTGCATGTCCTGTTTAGGGAGACAATTCCATCTTGCACCTCTTTTTTTATTTATCTTTGGGGGACTATTTTGTTAAGTGCCATCCTGTCTGACACTGCAGTGCCACTCCTAGATGGGCCATGTGTTTGTGCTGCCCACTTGTGTCGCTTAGCTTAGCTTAGTCATCCAGCGACCTCGGTGCAAATTTTAGGACTAAAAATAATATTGTGAGGTGTGAGGTGTTCAGAATAGACTGGAAATGAGTGGAAATTATGGTTATTGAGGTTAATAATACTATAGGATCAAAATTACCCCCAAATTCTATGATTTTAGCTGTTTTTGAGTTTGTTTGTTTTTTAAAACACCCGAATCCAAAACGCATCCGAATCCGACAAAAATCCGAAAGGGTGGTTTTGCCATAACGCGTCCGAATCCAAAACACGACCGCGGACCCGAATCCAAAACCAAAACACAAAACACGAAAAATTCCCGCTGCACATCTCTAGTTTGTTTATTACCTAGTTTTGTTTTATCATTGGGTCCAATTGCAAAGCGCAACAGAATTTGCTGCACTATAAAAGAAACTGTTAATAAACAAATAAATAAAGCGGCAGTATATGTTGCCGCTGCAGACTGGAGCACATTTTGATCACTGCATTTACATTACAAATGAGTGAAAATGTGGACTAATTTTGTGTGCGTTCTTTCGGTGTAATTTATGCCGATTTTGCTACTGATCCTACATAAGTCCTTATGCAGTTATGTAGGTATAACATTACATTTATATAGTAACAAAAACATTTTGTGCAAAGTAGTAACTAGATACAAAACTTCATAACTTAGAAATGCAGTAGTTTTGTAGCAGAATCCTCTTGAGCTACTGTATATGCTGTATTTCACTATTTAGGTGATTTTTGACATGCAAAACCTCCTTGCATGTCTCAATTTTCAGTGTTTCACCTAGATTACTACCAAAGTACATGGCATAGTATAGTAAGAAGGGAGGCTCAGCCAATGGGAGGAGTTGCACAAAGCAAATGCAGTCTATGATATTGCTAGTGTAGACCAGGTACATGTGTGCACCTTCCTAGATTAACACACATTCTATAGTATTTCATTTTGTGGACTGATATTATTCAAATAAATGTATGTGTAATCACCCCCGTCACAGCCTGAGTATCACTCACCCCAGTAATCACCCCTGTCACAGCCTGAGTCTCACTCACCCTGGGAATCACCCCCATCACAGCCTGAGTCTCACTAACCCCGGGAATCACCCCCATCACAGCCCGAGTATCACTCACCCTGGCAATCACCCTATCACAGCCTGAGTATCACTCACACCGGGAATCACCCCTGTCACAGCCTGAGTGACACTCACCGTGGTAATCAACCCGTCACAGCCTGAGTGTCACTCACCATAGTTAACACCCCTTTCACAGCCTGAGTCTCACTCACCCCGGGAATCACCCCTATCACAGCCCGAGTATCACTCAACCTGGTAATCACCCCATCACAGACTGAGTATCACTCACACTGGGAATCACCCCCGTCACAGCCTGAGTCTCACTCACCCTGGTAATCACTGTTGAAGTAAAAAATATTACATAGAGAGAACATAAAGACTCCACACATTATGAGTCGCTATGCTTGCAAATACGTGCAGCAAGCACAGCAATATATGGTAACATACTCATTTACACAGACATGCCACAGAGATAGATTCAACACATATTTCATATAGCACATAATTATAACATATCAAGCGCCAGACATCATAATGATTTAAAATTATATAATGGAGTAACGTCATGTATGTGTATAATTGGTGCAGAGCAAGATAGACATGTCGTGTTTGGTATTACAGTAACCAGATTAATGTGTAGATTCATTTGATACTTGTTATTAAGTTGTAGGACATTGCTATGAGTAGTTATGATTAAATGTATGAAAGCTAAAGTCACTCTTATTAGGACAATGGACATTCCAAACAGGTGGTGGACAGGAAACTCAGGCCAGCCCATTTGATGTCTTCAAGGCTGAACCTGGTTTGCATATGAATTGACCAGTGACTCATCATGAATGAGAAAGTTCCCTCCCTTAGACTAGATGTGTGCACTCCCACAAACTATATAGCACATTGCTGATCAGACACACAGGAGTTGCTGTTTTGTCCCAGACGATGGTGATGTTGCCAGACCAGTTCCTGGATTTATTTACAGAGAGAGAAAGAGTGATATGGATGGAAGAATTTATATGAGAAAGATATGGTGATGTATTTGCTGGCCTGTAACTGTATGTATTTGATTTAGTTTGTATTAACTGCTTACTGTATAAATTGTAACCATGTAACTATATATATACTGTACATTGTGATATATTGAATACATATCCTTTTAATAACAAATATATACATTAATGAGCTTTGGAATTCAGATAATATGTGGGTGCATTGTTTTCTCTTAAGGGATGTAGTGTTTTGCGACGTACAGAGCACATTCATAGCACATGGTAATAAGATGTGCAGGCGTCTACAGTATATATTAGAGCGGGCATTTTAAATATTTGTTAGAAAGCAATTTGGTATTCACATCACCCCGTCACAGCCTGAGTCTCAATCACCCTGGGAATCACCCCCATCACAGCCTGAGTCTCACTCACCCTGGTAATCACCCCTATCACAACCTGAGTCTCACTCACCATAGTTAACACCCCTTTCACAGCCTGAGTCTCACTCACCCCGGTAATCACTCCGGCACAGCCTGAGTGTCAATCACCCCGGTAATCACCCTGTCACAGCCTGAGAGTCACTCACCCTGGTAATCATCCCGTCACAGCCTGAGTCTCACTCACCCCGGTAATCACCCCTATCACAGCCTGAGTCTCACTCACCCTGGTAATCACCCCTGTCACAGCCTGAGTCTCACTCACCCTGGTAATCACTGCGTCACAGCCTGAGTATCACTCACCCTGGTAATCACCCCTGTCACAGCCTGAGTCTCACTCAGCCTGGTAATAATCACCCCGTCACAGCCTGAGTGTCACTCACCCTGGTAATCACCCCCATCACAGCCTGAGTGTCACTCACCCTGGTAATCACCCCGTCACAGCCCGAGTGTCACTCACCCTGGTAATCACCCTTTCACAGCCCGAATCTCACTCACCCTGGTAATCACCCCATCATAGCCTGAGTCTCACTCACCCCAGTAATCACTCCATCACAGCCTGATTGTCACTCACCCCGGCAATCACCCCGTCTCTAATGTGTATGGCTTTTGCACAATTTTAAAGGCATTCCTTAATTTGCAGAAGGACAACCAGCCATATTCAGTCCACAAATACCCGTAATTTTGAAAACTAAGCAAACCGATTTAAATTTTTTTTAATTTAATTAGCATATTGTGCAAAAAATTGATCTATTTTGTATATAAATGTTTAATTAACCACCTGCCTGGCATGATCGCATCATTTGCGAACATACCAGGCTGTGCGTTATATGACCTGGTTGCAAACAATGCAACCAGTCAGAGACACATGGTGGCCAGCTGCCGGAAGATAATCTTCTAGCAGCCGCCAATCACAGAGAGACCTCTCAGTCCCTCTGCATCCCTTCACCCTCCCCCCCCCCCCTCCCCCCAGTGTCGGCTCTGCTGACGATCACTGCTGGTGGCTGCAGAGAGGGGGGCAGTCTCCTGCAAATGTAAATTAGCCAAAGACCTACTCCCCCCCCCCCTCCCCCCAGCTCTGTAGTGTGTGGCTGATGGCTGCTTCCTCTTGGACAATCAAAGACGTTATGGTCATGATGTTCCCGATGGTGATGTTTCATTGTTCCAATGATTGAAAAAAACAACGTTATACAAATGTTATAAAAAATAAATTGTTTTGGATAAGTTTTAAATATATGTTCTCGACCTAATTAAATCATAAAAAACTATTTTTCGAGCATTTTTTTTTTTTTTGGGGGGGAACAGTAGTTAAGTGGTTAAGCACATGCACATACTATACATGAATATATGGTAATCATACAAATAGACTCCATGTCTGCCTCTAGTTTGTAAACTCTTTGTATATTTTTCAGAATGGAAGGCCGCCGGACTGTGCATAGCACAAAAACTCTCATTGTCAATAGAGGAAAACAGGAAAGGAAACATTGGGGATTTCATTACTGAAAACAGATTTTTTTTTTTTTTTTTTTTAACTGTGTATAGAACAGTCAGAAGATGGATGTCCTGTCTTAACTGTTAATTGAGTTTTTAAACAAATGGGAGCCTTTACATTTATAGGGTATGTAAATCCCCAGCCAAGCACAATATTTGTCATGAGTGGCTTGATGCAGTAATGAGAGGGGCAATGGGACAAATTGACTCTCCAGAACAGTAAGAGATCTACTGTATAACCAGTGGAAATGCCGCTATTGCGTCCAAGGGGAAAATATATGTTGCTTTTCCTTCTTTAATAAATAAATGAAAGATGTATCAATATTTTTGCTTATTTGTTGCTGTGTGGACGCTGCACATGTGCAGTTTGCCCCCACCAGCAAACTTCGCTGCAGGCTGCTGTTACAGCCAGGTCTGAATGACACTCTATGTTTGAAGATCTGGCTCACTGTGTAAATGGTTATGGATCAATGGGTCAACCTGAAACAGGTCGACAGTGTCTAGGTCGACCGCAAAAGGTCGACCTAGGAAAAAGGTCGACATTGACAAAAGGTTGACACAAGAATGGGTCAACATGGTTTTTTGTTTTGGTTTTTGGTGTTGTTTTCTCCGTAAAATGACTGGGAACCCCAATTAGTGTACCGCTCCCCTTGCATGGCTTGCTTCGCTCACCATGCTGCAGGCAAGGATCCGCGCTCTGCTACCGCTGCGCTCCGCATGGGTTATTATTCCTAATCATAGTCCACATGGCACACAGGAGGAAGGCAGAAAGAATGCTCCAGTTGGTCAGCTGCTCTGTGCTCTAACAAATCAGAGCAGCTGGGCATCACTACACCCCAAGCTCGTCCCATGTAGTGATGTGCACCGGACATTTTTCGGGTTTTGTGTTTTGGTTTTGGATTCGGTTCCGCGGCCGTGTTTTGGATTCGGACGCGTTTTGGCAAAACCTTTCTAAAAATTTTTTGTCGGATTCGGGTGTGTTTTGGATTCGTTTTTTTTTTACAAAAACCCCTCAAAAACCGCTTAAATCATAGAATTTGGGGGTCATTTTGATCCCATAGTATTATCAACCTCAATAACCATAATTTCCACTCATTTCCAGTCTATTCTGAACACCTCACACCTCACAATATTATTTTTAGTCCTAAAATTTGCACCGAGGTCGCTGGATGACTAAGCTAAGCGACCCAAGTGGCCGACACAAACACCTGGCCCATCTAGGAGTGGCACTGCAGTGTCAGACAGGATGGCACTTCAAAAAATAGTCCCCAAACAGCACATGATGCAAAGAGAAAAAGAGGTGCACCAAGGTCGCTGGATGGCTAAGCTAAGCGACCCAAGTGGCCGACACAAACGCCTGGCCCATCTAGGAGTGGCACTGCAGTGTCAGACAGGATGGCACTTCAAAAAAATAGTCCCCAAACAGCACATGATGCAAAGAAAAATTAAAGAAAAAAGAGGTGCAAGATGGAATTGTCCTTGGGCCCTCCCACCCACCCTTATGTTGTATAAAGAGGACATGCACACTTTAACAAACCCATCATTTCAGCGACAGGGTCTGCCACATGACTGTGACTGAAATGACTGGTTGGTTTGGGCCCCCACCAAAAAAGAAGCAATCATTCTCTCCTTGCACAAACTGGCTCTACAGAGGCAAGATGTCCACCTCCTCCTCATCGTCCGATTCCTCACCCCTTTCACTGTGTACATCCCTCTCCTCACAGATTATTAATTCGTCCCCACTGGAATCCACCATCTCAGGTCCCTGTGTACTTTCTGGAGGCAATTGCTGGTGAATGTCTCCACGGAGGAATTGATTATAATTCATTTTGATGAACATCATCTTCTCCACATTTTCTGGAAGTAACCTCGTACGCCGATTGCTGACAAGGTGAGCAGCTGCACTAAACACTCTTTCGGAGTACACACTGGAGGGGGGGCAACTTAGGTAAAATAAAGCCAGTTTGTGCAAGGACCTCCAAATTGCCTCTTTTTCCTGCCAGTATACGTACGAACTGTCTGACGTGCCTACTTGGATGCGGTCACTCATATAATCCTCCACCATTCTTTCAATGGTGACAGAATCATATGCAGTGACAGTAGACGACATGTCAGTAATCGTTGGCAGGTCCTTCAGTCCGGACCAGATGTCAGCACTCGCTCCAGACTGCCCTGCATCACCGCCAGCGGGTGGGCTCGGAATTCTTAGCCTTTTTTTCGCAGCCCCAGTTGCGGGAGAATGTGAAGGAGGAGCTGTTGACTGGCCACGTTCTGCTTGACTTGACAATTTTCTCACCAGCAGGTCTTTCAACCTCTACAGACTTGTGTCTGCCGGAAAGAGAGATACAACGTAGGTTTTAAATCTAGGATCGAGCACGGTGGCCAAAATGTAGTGCTCTGATTTCAACAGATTGACCACCCGTGAATCCTGGTTAAGCGAATTAAGGGCTCCATCCACAAGTCCCACATGCCTAGCGGAATCGCTCTGTTTTAGCTCCTCCTTCAATCTCTCCAGCTTCTTCTGCAAAAGCCTGATGAGGGGAATTACCTGACTCAGGCTGGCAGTGTCTGAACTGACTTCACTTGTGGCAAGTTCAAAGGGTTGCAGAACCTTGCACAACGTTGAAATCATTCTCCACTGCGCTTAAGTCAGGTGCATTCCCCCTCCTTTGCCTATATCGTAGGTAGCTGTATAGGTTTGAATGGCCTTTTGCTGCTCCTCCATCCTCTGAAGCATATAGAGGGTTGAAATTCCACCTCGTTACCACCAATGCTTCAGATGATGGCAGGGCAGGTTCAGGAGTGTTTGCTGGTGCTCCAGTCTTCGGCACGCGGTGGCTGAATGCCGAAAGTGGCCCGCAATTCTTCGGGCCACCGACAGCATCTCTTGCACGCCCCTGCCGTTTTTTAAATAATTCTGCACCACCAAATTCAATGTATGTGCAAAACATGGGACGTGCTGGAATTTGCCCACATGTAATGCACGCACAATATTGGTGGCATTGTCCGATGTCACAAATCCTCAGGAGAGTCCAATTGGGGTAAGCCATTTTGCGATGATGTTCCTCAGTTTCCGTAAGAGGTTGTCAGCTGTGTGCCTCTTATGGAAAGCGGTGATACAAAGTGTAGCCTGCCTAGGAACGAGTTGGCATTTGCGAGATGCTGCTACTGGTGCCGCCGCTGCTGTTCTTGCTGCGGGAGGCAATACATCTACCCAGTGGGCTGTCACAGTCATATAGTCCTGAGTCTGCCCTGCTCCACTTGTCCACATGTCCGTGGTTAAGTGGACATTGGGTACAACTGCATTTTTTAGGACACTAGTGACTCTTTTTCTGACGTCTGTGTACATTTTCGGTATCGCCTGCCTAGAGAAATGGAACCTAGATGGTATTTGGTGCCGGGGACACAGTACCTCAATCAATTCTCTAGTTCCCTGTGAATTAACGGTGGATACCGGAAACACGTTTTTCACTACCCAGGCTGCCAAGGCCTGAGTTATCCGCTTTGCAGCAGGATGACTGCTGTGATATTTCATCTTCCTCGCAAAGGACTGTTGGACAGTCAATTGCTTACTGGAAGTAGTACAAGTAGGGTTTTTGGAGCCCAGGGCAAGATCAATAATGGCGCCCCCCCCCCCACACACACACACACAAAAAAAATACAAAAGGAAAGTATGTGCAGACGCCACCGGTGTCACTGTATATAAAGATGACAGGGTGTGTATGTATAGATGTAGGTGCAATGGTTGAGGTTGAATTTTTGAAGGTGGAATGAGAGTGTAGATAGTCACTCAAAAGGAGCGTGTCCTTCAGTGTAGTAGGACCCCTTATACTATCTAGTACTGGTGCCCCTTTCACATTATAGCACACTGTATGAGCCGAAATTCACATTGCCCCACACGGTATGAGCCAAAATTCACATTATAGCACACAGTATGAGCCGAAATTCACATTACCCCACATGGTATGAGCCGAAACTCACATTATTGCACACTGTATGAGCCGAAATTCACATTACAGCACACGGTATGAGCCGAAATTCACATTACAGCACACGGTATGAGCCGAAATTCACACTACAGCACACGGTATGAGACGAAATTCACATTACACCACACGGTATGAGCCGAAATTCACATTACCCCACATGGTATGAGCCGAAATTCACATTACCCCACATGATATGAGCCGAAATTCACATTACCCCACATGGTATGAGCCATAATTCACATTATAGCACACGGTATGAGCCAAAATTCACGTTACAGCACATGGTATGAGCCAAAATTCCCATTATAGAGTGAGGGGATCCTACCCCCTTAATTAACTAATCCTGCGGGGCACTGTGGTGAGGGGAGCCTACCCCCTTAATAAACTAATTGCAGAGTTTAGCAGCGGAAGAGCTGCAGCGGTTTCTCACCCCAAGCTGTGGCGCTTCTGCCACCTCCGACACTCCACATCTTCGGCGCCACCCGGGATGCAGAGCACCGCACCGGGGATGCACCCTTTTCAGAGTGGTCTGCTGCGCTCCGAAGGGGTTCTTCTCTCCTGCTGCAGGATTCCGATGTGCGCCGTCCTCCCCGCTGTTACTGCCACGGTAAGCATTAGTATCGTTTACCGCAGAGGCCGTTTATTGAGGCATATGTGTTAAACCTCGGGAACTGAGATGCCCTTCTCACCATACAGCTGTGTTGCCGAACCGGGCGGGGGGACAGCCAGCAGCATGCCGGATATCAGCAGCCGAGGGTACGGGCTGTACATACTTGAGGCAGCTGGATATTCAACAGTGCTGAAAGCCTCCGGAGCCCGCACCCCCGAAGCTGCAGTACACCGGCAGAGGACACCCATCCCCCGAACCCTGCGTAGCCCAAAGCCGGAGATCGACAGCATGTTGAGCGCGGAAGTAGAAGCCGCTTATTGCCGGTCAACATGCTGCTGATCTCCGGCTTTGGGCTCCGCACGTGCCTTACAGTCCGCACCCTTGGCTGCTGATATCCGGCATGCTGCCCCTGCTGCTGACTTTCCACCTGCCCGGCTCTCTCACCCAGCTGGATGGTGAGTGAGAAGGGCATCTCAGTGCCCGTGGTTTAATACATATCCCTCTTCGGTAAATGGCCATTAGTACATCCCGCCCACACACACAGACTGCCCGACCCACTTACTTACACACACACACACACACACACACACACACACACACACGCTGTAGACTACACACACACAGACTGGCCACCCCCAAACCCCACACACACCCACTTAGACTACACACACATTCTCATACATTCCCCTCCCCCACACACACTGGACTGCAAAAATTTACACACACTCACACTGTCCCACACACACACACAATTAACACACACTCACACTGTCCCACATACCCACGCACACTGTCCCACTCTCCAGTGGCGTGCGGTGAGGTTAGTGGCTGGTGAGGCACTACAGCCATAATGTCCGCCGAATCCTGCCGATGACCCCTACCGCCACCGAGCCAATTGCCGCCACTGCCTCTGAGCCGATGCCCGCTGCCACCACCAATGGCTTACAAACCCGCCCACCATCAACTGACCCAGCCCTCCGCCACTAATTTGCATCTCAGTCCGATGCCGCCAATGCCCGCTCATCATATTTGTGATATATTGTACATTTTTATAGAAAAAAATAATAATTAGTGTTTGGGACTGGGAAGGGAGTGGGAGGAGGACATGAATGCAATTTTGTTGTCCAGGGCTTCCATTATCTTAATGGAGAAGGGTCTGAATGGGTTAAAAAATTTACAAAAAAAAAATGCGTGAGGTCCCCCCTCCTAAGTATAACCAGCCTCGGGCTCTTTGAGCCGGTCCTGGTTGTTTAAACACTGGGAAAAAATTGGACAGGGGTTCCCCGTATTTAGACAACCAGCACCGGGCTCTTATTCCGGTCCTGGTTCCAAAAATACGGGGGACAAAATATGTAGGGGTCCCCCGTATTTTTAAAACCAGCACTGCGCTCCACTAGCCAGGGACATAATGCCACAGCCGGGGGACACATTTATGTAGGTCCCTGCGGCCGTGGCATTACCCCCCCAACTAGTCACCACTGGCCGGGGTTCCCTGGAGGAGTGGGGTCCCCTTAAATCAAGGGGTCACCCCCCCTCCAGGCACCCAAGGGCCAGGGGTGAAGCCCGAGGCTGTCACCCCCATCCGTGGGCGGTGGATGGGAGGCTGATAGCCATGTAATAAAAAAAAAGAATATTGTTTTTTGTTGTGGAACTACAAGGCCCAGCAAGCCTCCCACGCTTGCTGGTACTTGGAGAACCTCAAGTACCAGCATGCGGGGAAATGACGGGCCCGCTGGTAACTGTAGTTCTACAACAGAAAAAATACCCAAATAAAAGACACAACTCGCACACCGTGACAGTAAAAATGTATTAAAACAAACTTACACACTCACACATACTTACCTATATCCCACGCCGGTCACGTCCACTTGTCCAGTAAAATCCAATAGGGGTACCTGTAAAAATGAGAGACAGATTACTTACCTACATCCCACGCCGGTCACGTCCACTTGTCCAGTAGAATCCAAAAGGGGCACCTGTAAAAATGAAAATGATACTTACAAACTTCAATCCACAGGAGGAGAGAGAGAGAGAGAGAGAGAGAGAGAGAGAGAGAGGGGGGGAGGAGGAAGGGGAGAGAGAGAGAGAGAGACTAACCTGCTGCTGCTGCTGCTGGGGAGACCGGCACACACTGCAGGGTTACGACGGGAGGACGGAGCCGGCGGAGGAGGGGGAGAGCCGCACACCACCGCTCCTATCAGCGGGAGGACGGAGCCGGCGGAGGAGGGGGAGAGCCGCACAACACCGCTCCTGTCAGCGGCAGCGGAGGAGGACGGGGGGGGGGGAGGGGGCGCACACTGCAGACGCCAATCACCGCCGGGACAATTAACACACACGCACACTGTCCCACACACACACACACAATTAACACACACGCACACTGTCCCACACACACACACACACACACAATTAACACACACGCACGCACACTGTCCCACACACACACAAATAACACACACGCACACTGTCCCACACACACACTCACACTGTCCCACACACACACACACACAATTAACACACTCACACAATTAACACACATTCACACTGTCCCACACACACACACAATTAACACACTTACACTGTCCCACACACACAATTAACACACTCACACAATAACACACACTCACACTGTCCCACACACACACACAATTAACACACACACACTGTCCCGCACCCCCCTCCCCCGACAGAAAAAAACTATAAACATATGTAATACCCGCACACCTGTTAAGGCCGCGCACGTACCTCCGAGGTCGCGGTCGCGCGCATGCGCGAACGCATACTGTACAATGTGCAGGGAGGAGGGGGAGATGAGGGGAGGCTCCTGGCTGCCGCTGCCTGTCCAGTGTGACAGGCACAGCAGCCGGGGAGACAGGGAGAGCGCCGCAGGTAGCGCCGGCGGAATCCCTGTCGCATGGGGTGAGCGGGCCGTGCCGGTGGCGCCCCCTCTGTTGGGGCTTCCACGGCGCCCAGGGCACGTGCCCTGCTCGCCCCGTGCTAGATACGCCTCTGCTTCAGACTTCCCCTCTGGGATGACGATCGACTCCCAGCAGCAACAACAGCAGCGCCAGCAGCAGTAGGCGTTATACTCAAGGATGCATCGGAGGAATCCCAGGCAGGAGAGGACTCGTCAGACTGGACAGTGACATGGCCTGCAGGACTATTGGCTTTCCTGTCTAAGGAGGAAATTGACACTGAGAGAGTTGGTGGTGTGGTTTGCAGGAGCTTGGTTACAAGAGGAAGGGATTTAGTTGGCAGTGGACTGCTTCCGCTGTCACCCAAAGTTTTTGAACTTGTCAATGACTTCTGATGAATGCGCTCCAGGTGACGTATAAGGGAGGATGTTCCTAGGTGGTTAACGTCCTTACCCCTACTTATTACAGCTTGACAAACGCAACACACGGCTTGACACCAGTTGTCCGCATTTCTGTTGAAATAGTTCCACACCGAAGAGGTGATTTTTTTTGTAATTTGACCAGGCATGTCAATGGCCATATTCGTCCAACGGACAACAGGTGTTTCCCCGGGTGCCTGACTTAAACAAACCACCTCACCATCAGAATCCTCCTTGTCAATTTCCTCCCCAGCGCCAGCAACACCCATATTCTCATCCTGGTGTACTTCAACAGTGACATCTTCAATTTGACTATCAGGAACTGGACTGCGGGTGCTCCTTCCAGCACTTGCAGGGGGCGTGCAAATGGTGGAAGGTGCCACCTCTTCCCGTCCAGTGTTGGGAAGGTCAGGCATCGCAACCGACACAATTGGACTCTCCTTGGGGATTTGTGATTTAGAAGAACGCACAGTTCTTTGCTGTGCTTTTGCCATCTTAACTCTTTTAAGTTTTCTAGCAGGAGGATGAGTGCTTCCATCCTCATGTGAAGCTGAACCACTAGCCATGAACATAGGCCAGGCCCTCAGCCGTTCCTTGCCACTCCGTGTCATAAATGGCACATTGGCAAGTTTACGCTTCTCCTCAGACGATTTTGATTTAGATTTTTGGGTCATTTTACTGAACTTTATATTTTTGGATTTTACATGCTCTCTACTATGACATTGGGCATCAACCTTGGCAGACGACGTTGATAGCATTTCATCGTCTCGGCCATGACTAGTGGCAGCAGCTTCAGCACAAGGTGGAAGTGGATCTTGATCTTTCCCTATTTTACCCACCACATTTTTGTTCTCCATTTTTTAATGTGTGGAATTATATGCCAGTAATATATCAATAGCAATAGCCTACTACTATATATACTGCGCACAAAAACTTAAATGCACCACAGGTATGGATGGATAGTATACTTGACGACACAGAGGTAGGTAGAGAAGTGGCCTACTGTACCGTACTGCTATATATTATATACTGGTGGTCAGCAAAATTATGCACTGTCCTACTACTATATATATATATACTGCGCACAAAAACTTAAATGCACCACAGGTATGGATGGATAGTATACTTGACAACACAGAGGTAGGTAGAGCAGTGGCCTACTGTACCGTACTGCTATATATTATATACTGGTGGTCAGCAAAATTATGCACTGTCCTACTACTATATATATACTGCACACAAAAACTTAAATGCACCACAGGTATGGATGGATAATATACTTGACGACACAGAGGTAGGTAGAGCAGTGGCCTACTGTACCATACTGCTATATATTATATACTGGTGGTCAGCAAAATTATGCATTGTCCTACTACTATATATATACTGCGCACAAAAACTTAAATGCACCACAGGTATGGATGGATAGTATACTTGACGACACAGAGGTAGGTAGAGCAGTGGCCTACTGTACCGTACTGCTATATATTATATACTGGTGGTCAGCAAAATTATGCACTGTCCTACTACTTTATATATACTGCGCACAAAAACTTAAATGCACCACAGGTATGGATGGATAGTATACTTGACGACACAGAGGTAGGTAGAGCAGTGGCCTACTGTACCGTACTGCTATATATTATATACTGGTGGTCAGCAAAATTATGCAGTGTCCTACTACTATATATATATACTGCGCACAAAAACTTAAATGCACCACAGGTATGGATGGATAGTATACTTGACGACACAGAGGTAGGTAGAGCAGTGGCCTACTGTACCGTACTGCTATATATTATATACTGGTGGTCAGCAAAATTATGCACTGTCCTACTACTATATATATACTGCGCACAAAAACTTAAATGCACCACAGGTATGGATGGATAGTATACTTGACGACACAGAGGTAGGTAGAGCAGTGGCCTACTGTACCGTACTGCTATATATTATATACTGGTGGTCAGCAAAATTATGCACTGTCCTACTACTATATATATACTGCGCACAAAAACTTAAATGCACCACAGGTATGGATGGATAGTATACTTGATGACACAGAGGTAGGTAGAGCAGTGGACTACTGTACCGTACTGATATAATTCTGGTGGTCACTGGTCAGCAAAATTCTGCACTGTCCTCCTACTATATACTACAATGCAGCACAGATATGGAGCGTTTTTCAGGCAGAGAACGTATAATACTGGTGGTCACTGGTCAGCAAAACTCTGCACTGTCCTCCTACTATATAATACTGGTGGTCCCCAGTCCCCACAATAAAGCACACTGAGCACAGATATTTGCAGCACACTGAGCACAGATATGGAGCGTTTTTCAGGCAGAGAACGTAGATATTTGCAGCACACTGAGCACAGATATTTGCAGCACACTGAGTACAGATATTTGCAGCATACTGAACACAGAAACTGAGAGAACGCCAGCCACGTCCTCTCACTATCATCTCCAATGCACGAGTGAAAAATGGCGGCGACGCGCGGCTCCTTATATAGTATACGAATCTCGCGAGAATCCGACAGCGGGATGATGACATTCGGGTGCCCTCGGGTTAACCGAGCAAGGCGGGATGATCCGAGTCTGCTCGGAACCGTGCAAAAATGGGTGAAGTTCGGGGGGGTACTAATTCCAAGGAACCAAACCCGCTCATCACTAGTCCCATGTGTCACGGCAGATGCAAAAGCGTATGCGCATTGTGACATCTCATGTCACATGTGGCTGCGCGCCACTGTAGGGGACCCAAGCAATCTGCCCTCAAGCAATAAGAGATGTGAGAGGTCTTGATGGGGGGCTTTGAGATAAATACATTCAAGGAGGGGGAACGTGTTGTTAGAGGTGGACAATGATCGGAGGGAGCAGTGAGAAGTGGAAACTGAAGGGGAAGAGCTGCGAGAGGTGGACATTGATTGGGGGCTGTGAGAGGAGAACACTCAAGGAGGGGGCGAGTGTTAGGAGAGGTGGACACTGAAGGGGGGTAGCTGTGAAAGGTGGACACTGAAGGTGGCAGATGTGAGAGGTGGACACTGAATGGGGGAAGCTGTGAAAGGTGGACACTGAAGGTGGCAGCTGTGAGAGGTGGACACTGAAGGGGGGGAGCTGTGAGGTGTAAGCACTGAAGAGGGTAGTGTGGTAAGAGGTGGACGCTGAAGTGGGGGAGCTGTGAGAGGTGGACATTGAAGTGGCCAGGGGTGCTGTGAGGTGCTTATTGAAGGGGCTAGGGGTACTGTGAGGTAGATAGTGAAGGTGAGGAAAATTCTATGAGGTGGAATATGAATGGGTGAGGGTGGAGGGTGCTGTGATGTGGACAGTGAATGGGTCAGTGAGTGCTGTGAAGGGGTCAGTGAGTGCTGTTATGGAGCAGTAAGGGGGTTGGTGTGTGCTGTGCGGGGCAGTGAGTGGGCTGTGAGAGAGGGGGTCAGTAAATGAGTTGCGAGGGAGGGGCAGTGAGTGATTTGTGAGGGAGGGGGTCAGTAAGTGAGCTGTGAGGGAGAGGTTCAGTGAGTACTCTGACTTGGACAGTATAGTGCTGTTAGGGGGCAGTGATGCCATCATTGAGGGAGGGGAGCAGTGGATGAGCTGTGAGGGGGTCATTGAGTGCTGTGAGGTCAGACTGTACCGTGAAGAGCTCAGTGTTATATGTAAGGAATTGGCAGTGAGGGTGAGTAATAGATGGGGTATTGAGAGACAGCTATGGGAAAATCAGGGAGATAAGCAGGGAGGGCTGATAGAAAAGCCGAGTCCACTTGATTGTATTTGCCCCCCAGGCTAAAAGTCGCCAGACCCTTAATGCAAGGACTAGTTTCAAGGCAATGTTACAATTGGAGCATTCTAGTGACTAAATATGCTTTTTATAATCCTGATAAATTGAGAATAAAGGGCAGTAATGATGGGAGAGATGTGTGCTGAGCGATCTTAACACAGGCCACTCAGCACACATCTCTCCCCCAGCTCAGCACAGCGCAATGTGTGCTGAGCGAGGGGGTGTCGCTCACTGCACACAGCGCTGAAGTGAGTGGCCTGCTAGATTGAGCCTTGATGTAGGCTCAATCTAGCACCGGCGATAGCGATGCGCGGGGACGCGCATTGCTATCGCTGGGGGGCATACACACGACAGATCCATGCTTAAAATCTAAGCAATCTATTCAGATTGCTTAGAGTTTAAACCCGGATCTCTCCGTGTGTACCCCCTTAAGTTAAATAAGATTTTTAAAGATCATCAAAATACCTTGTCCTGTAAATTGAAACACTTTCAGGACTACGGAGTCCTGGAGCTACTATGGTGGTAATTCAGACCAGATCGCTGCTGTGCGTTTCCGCACAGCAGGCGATCAGGTCCAAACTGCGCATGCGTATGCATCGCAATGCACAGGCACGTCACAGGGAACAAAGCGTATCGCTGCTCAGCGATGGGTTTGTGCGACAGATCCGTTTGCACGGGCGATCGCAAGGAGATTGACAGGAAGAGGGCGTTTGTGGGTGTCAACTGACCATTTTCAGGGAGTGTCTGGAAAAATGCAGGCGTGTCCAAGCGTTTGCAGGGAGGCTTCCTGACGTCAATTCCGGTCCCGGACAGGCTGATGTGATCGCAGCGGCTGGGTAAGTCCTGGGTTGCGCTGAGACTGCACAAAATCTGTTTGTACAGCTCTACTACACATGTGATCGCACACTTGCACAGCTAAAATACACTCCCCTGTAGGAGGCAACTATCTGATTGCAGCAGTGCAAAAATTGCTTGCTAGCGATCAGGTCTGAATTAGACCCTAAGTTAGGAGGTTTGGTGTAAGTGTAAGATAATGTTAATGTACAAATCACCAAGAATATGTTGAACAGTGGAGAGCAGTATCTGCTATAGTACAGTGTAATTGTGGTCAAGCTTATGTCAGTAAGCATGGACTGTGAATAACCATAAATACTTGCAGGTCTACCACATTAATATCATAACCCAGTCTGTAAATGATGGCCCATATTAATTGTACTGTAACATAGTTTGTAGGATAATGGTGACTGCAAATGCCTCTGCTTGCGATGACTTAGGAAAATGAACGAGATAAGAATCTTGCATTGTACAAATCCTTCTGTAAGGGGGGTACTCACGGAGAGATATTCTAAGCAATCTGACTAGATTGCTTAGAATTTAAGCATTATCGCTCCGTATGTACCCCCTACAGCGATAGCGATGCGCAGCCCAGTGCATCGCTATCGCTGGTGCTAGATCGGCCTGCATGCCAATCTAGCACCAGCCCCCTCTCCCCCCTCTCCCTCCACATGCTCAGCACACATCTCCCCCCGCACGCTCAGCACACATCTCCCCCCGCACGCTCAGCACACATCTCTCACATGCGGTTCGCTCAGCACACATCTCTCCCACATCGGCCCGTGAATACGGGCCTTAAGACTACACTGTTTCTCTACAAATGGATATAGATGTAGTGATAGTGTAGTCCCTTAAACAGTTATCCCCACTAAGTGTATTATAGGGTTAGGTGGAGTAGTTCCAAATAGGGAGGCCTATCGATATCGGCAGGATTCTAGGAATTTATGATTAAAACAGAGGGATTTAAATCTTGCTAGTGGTGCGTTTAATCCCGGGATTTTCAGGATTAAGGTGTGCATGCGCAGCTGTACATCTGTTTTCAGTCCAGGCATTGTTGAGCACTAGTACTTGGCTCAGACGCTGCCGCCGGGTGCCTCCTACGGCATGCTGTGTGGTACACACCAATGCAGAATGCCAGCGGCCAGCTAACAATGATCATGAACCACCGCCAGCTCAGGGATATACAGCCTCTAAATCTAACGATGAAGGATTCCTGTCCCATAGTGAAGAAGAACATGAATTATAAGTCAGTGTCCTCCCATCTCCTAACTGTTCAATCCTAAAACAAGAGACTGAAATGGCTGCAGTGTCTAGAAATGTGAATCTCGGGATTGAGATTTTCTTCAATTCCATATCCCAGAATTGAAAAAATGAGGCAAGTTTTGATTCCCTAATTCCAGTGTAGGGTAATGCAAGGAAGAACCTTTCTCCCATAAATGTAGTGCAGTCAGGGTCGGATTGCCCGACATGGGTACAGGGGAACTATTCTCCTAATGACATGTTTCAGACAGTGCATACATTGTTACTCTATTACAGAGTAACAATGTAGTGCAGGACCATGGTTGAATACACCATGCACTGTATTATCTATGTCCTCTAAAATGTTTGGCCAAGTCTCTATGGTGGCCGGCCACGCCCTTTAATCATGGGCCCATACCAGTGCCCCACCCTGGTGGGCTCTTCATGCCCCAGTCCCTGCCTGAGTGCAGTGCAGTGTTAGGCAGACTGCTCACATCAGCCATCACTGTAGGGCTCTCCGAACATGAATCATAGATCAAAAAAAAAGTCCTCCTCACAATATGGCAGCGTGAAGGGTGCAACTGTGTCAGCATATCAGTGTCAGCTTTCTGGAACGTATAAGGGACCTCATCTTCCTTCTGTGCTTATGTCTGTCCTACTTTTCCCCTTGTGCAGTACCTGGATTCCCTTTGCCTCACTCACAACTAGTACAGGATCCGTGGCAGGCTACTCTTTACTACTGGCCACACCTCTCATAATCTTGCAACTAGCTCTAATAGTCTTGCAACCTTGCCTTACAGATTGATAGCCTTCTTCTTTTAAAAGTAGAAGCTCTATTTTTGTGGCAGCTTGTCCTTCTTATCTCTTGTCTCTGCAAGTGGGAAAATATCTCTACTATGCTTACTATGGCAGGACTTTTAAATGTACAGTATTCACACAAACTGTGGACCTGATCTTTCTAAGTAGATGCAGAAAAAAGTGCTGTGTTAGCTCTCTGCTCATCTACCTGGATCTGATACTCACAAACATGCAGCACATTTTCTAGATTTGTGTATATTCTTAGGTTAAGGAGACATGTAGACACTGATTTCTGGTTGCAAGTTGCTCTTCTGGGTAGGCCTATGGGTCTGCATCTAACAATGGCCATGCCTGCCTCCTCCATTGCCAAACACCTGCATATCTCTTTATCTTCCTGTTATTCTGGTGCCAGAGTCCTGCAAAAAAATCAGGCAAAGTACTGATGTTTCTCAGCCATGTCAATTGGGCCATTTCTCCAGGGGGAATAAAGTGTCAACTTTAAAGCCACACTTTGGCTTGGATTTACCAAGCCTTGGAGAGTGATAAATAAATGGTGATAAAGTACCAGCCAACCAGCTCCTCACCGTCATTTTTCAAAAACAACCTGTGACATGGAAGTTAATAGCTGATTGGTTAATACTTTATCACCGTGCTATTTATCACTCTCTAAAGCTTGATAAATGAAGAAATGGCCCAATTGACACGGACAGGAAATGCATTAGAGGCTCTCTCGAGGCATCCCTGGGATCTGCGATCACTTCCGTGTTGTTCCGCTTCACAGCACGATTAGCCATCCAACCCTGTTGCAGCACAGAGGTACTCTGAACAGCCAACAAAAGAGACAGCGGATGCTGTTGCATTTGGCAGCCAGACTACCCACAGCATAGCGGCATACCACCAGCCGTGGTAAGACAGAGCAGCATGTGCACCTGGCAATTGTTTTCAATTGCGGCATTAACAGACTCCAAGTTAGACACAGCCACCGAGATGTTTCATTTTTGGACACACCATCACGTCCATTTGTGGCCACATCACAGTGCCTGTTCTTGGCAAAAGGGGACACACATCCTTAAAGTACATTCTGTTTGACACTGTTTCCATTATCCATTTCACAAATCAATTCATAAGTACCTGAAAGCACCAAAGAGCTTCTGGATGAATTTTTTAAAGAAATAAATCGTTAAACTTCCCTACTGAGGGTTAAAAATCTTCTCAGTCAATTTTCATGAAAGCACTACAATTGTGAGTACTCACACAAATATTTTTTCTTTTTAGTAAGCTTGCAAAAGTGGAAGAAGAATCCCATTAATGGTGCTAACTGTTACGTTTTAGATACACTGTTTCCAATCATTTTTCATAAAGCAATACAAAGCATTGTGCAGAAGAGTTTTTTGCATCATTCTATTAGGATCACAGAAATCCTGGGGATAATTATTACACTACAGATATCAAAAGTCCACTGTAGTCCACTCTTATCAAATATATATATATTTTTATTCTACATATTTTTCTCTGGAAATTGGACATTTATTATTATTATTGTTGTTCTTTATATGCATATCAGACAGTTGTTTACTATCAAACTTGTCTATTAATTTTACAATTTTACGATATTGCGCTCTCTATTTTAATTTCATTTCTTCCAACATTGGGGAGAGGCAGTGAGTGATAGGCAGTGGGTGCTATTGAGGGGTAGCAGTGAGTGACAGGTAGTTGGTGACGCTGGGGAGAGGCAGTGGGTAACATTGGTGAGAGGCAGTGGGTGACGCTGGGGAGAGACAGTGGGTCACAGGCAGTATGTGAAGCTGGAGACAGGCAGTGGATAGCAGGCAGTGGGTGATGCTGGAGAGAGGCAGTGAGTGATGCTGGGGAGTGGCAGTGGGTAATGCTTGGGAAAGGCAGTGGGTGACAGAGAATAGGTGACACTGGGGAGTGGCAGTGGGTGCCAGGAAGTGGGTGATTCTGGAGAGAGGCAGTGGGAGGTAGGCAGTGAGTGACACCAGAGAGAGGCAGGGGGTGGCATGAAAAAGGTGACAGAGAGTGGGTGACGCTGGGGAGAGGCAGTGGGTGACAGAGAATAGGTGACACTGGGGAGTGGCAGTGGGTGCCAGGAAGTGGGTGATTCTGGAGAGAGGCAGTGGGAGGTAGGCAGTGAGTGACACCAGAGAGAGGCAGGGGGTGGCATGAAAAAGGTGACAGAGAGTGGGTGACGCTGGGGAGAGGCAGTGGGTGAAGCTGGGGCAGGCAGTGGGTGACAGGCAGTAGGTCACACTGGAGAGAGGCATTGGGTGACAGGAGAGAGAGGGTGAAGCAGCGAGTGGCAGTCAGTGACAGAAGACAGGGTGACAGGGAGAGGCAGTGGGTAACTCCAGGGAAATGCACAGGGTGATGTTAGGGAGAGGCAGTGGGTGATGCTGGGGACAGGCAGTGGGTAACACTGGGGAAAGGCAGTGGATAACACTGGGAAGAGGCAGTGGGTCATGCTGGGGACAGGCAGTGGGTGAAGCTGGGGACAGGCAGTGGTTGATGCTGGAGACAAGCAATGGGTGATACTAGGGAAAGGCAGTGGGTGACGCTGGGGAGAGACAGTTGGAGACACTGGTGAGAGGCAGTGGGTGAAAGCCAGAGAGTTACAGGCAGTGGGTGATGCTGCGGAGAGGCAGTGGGTGACAGGCAGTGAGTGACTGGGGAGAGAGAGGGTGATGCAGTGAGTGGCAGTGAGTGACAGAAGACAGGGTGACAGGGAGAGGCAGTGGGTAACTCCAGGGAGATGCATGGGGTGATGTTGGGGAGAGGCAGTGGGTGACACTGGGGACAGGCAGTGGGTAACACTTTGGAGAGGCAGTGGGTAACACTGGGAAGAAGCAGTGGGTAATGCTGGGGACAGGCAGTGGGTGATTTTGGGGACAGACAGTGGGTGATGCTGGAGATAAGCAATGGGTGATACTGGGAGAGACAGTGGGTGACACTGGGAAGAGGCAGTGGGTGGAAGCCAGAGGGTGACAGGCTGTAGGTGATGCTGGGAAAAGGAAACAGGTGACAGGTAGTGGGTGACACTGTGGAAAGGTAGTGGGTGACAGGAGAGAGGTGATGGGGAGTGTGACAGGCAGTGCATGACAGGGAGAGGCAGTGGGAGATGGGCAATGTGTGATGCCAGGGAGAGGCAGTGAGTGACAGGAAAAGTCAGTGGTTAATGCTGGGGAGACGTAGTGGGTGATAGGCAGTGGGTGATACTGTTGAGAGGCAAGGACAGAATGGGAAGAATCGGAGGAGGGGGTAGCAATGTATGTAAAAAAAAAAGCATAAATACTACCTTAATACAAAGTATTGAAGGAAAAACTGAGGCCGTTTGGGTGACCATAGAAACGGGAGAAGTCAATTCTTCGTATTGGGGAGATATACAGGCCAGAAGGTCAAGAAGAGGAACTGGACAAGAACCTATTGCAGGACATCACTAAAATGGCATTAAAAGGAGAGGTAATAATCATGGGAGACTTTAATGTTCCTGATGTAAACTGGGAGGTGTCTGTTGCTAGTTACACTAAAAGTAGGAACATTTTGAATTCCTTGCAGGGAGCATCCTTCCACCAATTGGTGAGGGAGCCCACTCAGAAAAACACAATGTTAAACTTAATACTTACAAATGGAGACAGAATATCGGATGTAAAAATGTAAACAAAACCTGGGATCCAGTGATCATTAAGCAGTATGGTTCAGCATAAAGACAGAGACTGACTCATTCCATACAAAAACAAAGGTGTTAGATCTTAGGAAGGCTGATTTTGTAGGGATGGGAAAATGTGTAAGCGATTCTTTGGCAGAGTGGAGGAACTTGGAAGGAGTGCAGAAAAGGTGAGACGCATTAAAACATACAATATTAAAGGCAACAGACCTTTGTATCAAAAGTGTTATGAAAAACACAAGGAAAAGGAAGCCAGTGTGGTTTGCAAAAGTAGTAGCAAGTATTGTGAAAGCAAAAAAGATGGCTTTTAGGAAATATAAGCAAATACAAAATAATGAAGACAAATAGATATATCTTGTTAGACAGAAGGAGACTAAAAAGGTAATCAGATGTGCAAAGGCACAAGCAGGGGAGAAAATAGCCCAGTCAGTGGGTAAAGGAAGCAAAACTTCTGTTAGGTATATAAGTGAAAGGAGAAAAACAAAAGGCGGAATAATAAGACTAAAGACAGAGACTGTGAATCTTGTTGAGGGAGACAATGTAATAGTTGATCATCTTAATAATTATTTTTGCTCAGTATTCACTGAAAGAGAGGGGAAAGGGGCCACAGTTAAGTTGCAGGGATATTCAGAAAATGAAACAAGTACATTTACAGAGGAGAAGGTCCTAACAGAACTATCAAAGCTGAAAGTGGATAAATCAATGGGTCCAGATGGGATACATCCAAGGATACTAAAAGAGTTTAAAGGGGTGCTGGTAACACCATTAACAGAATATTCAACCAGTCAATAGCTACAGGAGTAATTCCAGAGGACTGGTAAAGAGCGAATGTAGTCCCACTGCACAAAAGTGAAAGCAAGCAACTACCGACCAGTGAGCCTTACATCAGTAGTAGGGAAATTGATGGAAACACTCTTAAAAGAAAGAGTTCTAGATGATCTCAAATCCAGTAATTTATAGGATCCTGAGCAGCATGGATTCACTGGGGGAAGATTATGCCAAACAAACCTTATTGACTTTTTTGAGTGTGTGAATAAAATAATAGATAAAGGTGGAGCCATAGATATAGCTTATCTAGACTTTAGTATGGCTTTTGCCACTCTCCCACATCGCAGGCTGCTAAATAAACTTGAAAGCATGGGATTGGATGCTAAAATGGTTGAATGGATAAGATCTTGGTTGCAGGATAGAAAACAGAGAGTTGTAGTAAATGGAGTGCATTCATAGGAGCGGAATGTTACCAGTGGATTACCCCAGGGTTCTCTACCAGTGCTTTTAAATATCTTTATAAGTGACATTGCAAATGGCAGTAAAGGGAAAGTGTGCCATTTTGCAGATGACACAAAGGTATGCAACAGGGTAGACACACCAGGAGGTGTAAAACAAATGATTGACGATCTAGGGCAGGTGTGGGGAACCTCTGGCCCGTGGGCCGTATAAGGCCCGCAAAGCTGTCAGTTCTGGACCACCCGCTGCTGTATGTCAGTGAGACATGCCGCCCCTCAGTCCGGCAGCGGCGTGTCTCAGCTGTCAGGGCAGGGAGAAGAGCGCAGCTATGTCTGGCAGCAGCGGCGGGTACGATCTCAAACCAGCCGCCGGTTCATGAGCCAATCAGAGCTCGCAGACCGTCAGCCAGTCAGGAGCCGCTGCTGCCAGTCCGTGAGCTCTGATTGGCTCATGAACCGGCGGCTGGTTTGAGGTCCTACACGCCGCCTGACATAGCTGTGCTCTCCCTGCCCTGACCCCTGACACACGGCGCCACTGGACGGAGCACTAAGGGGCAGGAGAAGCGCATGCTGCGCTCTCCTCCCCTCACCTGACACATAGGAGCAGCAGCAGCAGTGAGCAGCACAGTGTGGTGGGGAGACATGTGTGGGGCAATGTATATCTGGCACTGTGGGGCATTTGTGTATCTGGCCCTGTGGGGCATTTGTGTATCTGGCACTGTGGGGCATTTGTGTATCTGGCACTGTGGCGGCATATGTGTATCTGGCACTGCACTATTGGGGGCATATGTGTATCACGACCCACTTTAATTGGCTACACCAATGTTTTGGTGTGTGCGCGCCTTCAGCGCGTGCACCCAGTACCGCTAAGCAGCATAACTAGTAGGGGAATAACTACTGGGGGCAAGCTAATTTTTAAGTTGATAATTTTTGTATGGCCCCTGAGGGATTTTATAAATATCCAAATAACCCTTGGTAGAAAAAAGGTTCCCCACCCCTGTTCTAGGTAGACTAGAGGAATGGTTAAGAGCATGGCAATTACAGTTTAATGCCAAAAAATGCAAAATCATGCACTTGGGTCTCAAAATTCCAACATTTAAATATAGTATTAATGACACTATACTGGAAACTACTGAGGAGGAAAGGGGTCTAGGAGGCACTATTTCAGATGACTTAAAGGCAGGTAAGCAATGTAACAAAGCAATGAGGAAGGCTAGTCAGATGCTTGGCTGCATTGTGAGAGGAATCAGCAGCAGAAAGAAAGAAGTAATAATGCCACTGTATAGGTCATTGGTACAGCCTCATCTAGAATACTGTGTTTAATTCTGGAGGCCATATCTTCAAAAGGATATTTAGTACATTAGAGACAGTACAAAGAAGGGCAACTGACATGACATGGTGCATGACCTAAGTCACAAAACATACCCAGAAATGCATGGGATAGACATAAGGATATTCTTACAAAAAAATAAGGCTCAAATAAGGTTTCAGGTAAAAATATGGTAAAAAAGGGGCAGACTAAATGAGCCAAGTGGTTCTTATCTGTCGTCACATTCTATGTTTCTATGTAATAAGTGGCAGGCAGTGGGGGACAGGAAGTGGTTGATGCTGGGGAGAGTCAGTGGGTGATGCTTGGGAGATGCAGTGGGTGACCACCTACAGTATACCGCTCTTGCTCGTAACTGTTCATATCTACCAACGGCTGCCCACCCCTAGAAGTACACAGATTACTCCTTTGCTTCCTTACATCTCAGCTGTATTGTGTACTGAGAATTGTGGTGCTAATTGTTACCTTGTTATGTTTTATTTTTTTCGTTACTGTAATGTTAAGTTCTGTATATCCTGTATTGTTCTAATGTGTGCCGTATGTACCACTTCTGGAGCCTTATAAATGAAATGTAATAATAATAATAACACTGGGGAGAGGCAGTGGGTGACAGGCAGTGGGTGATGCTGTGAAGAGGCAGCAGGAGACAGGAGAAAGAAGGTTACGGTGAGAGGGTAACAGGCACTGGACAATAGGGAAAGGCAGTGGGTGACAAAAGAGAGAGGGTGACAGAGAGAGGCAGTGGGAGACAACCAGTGGGTGCTGCCAGGGTGAAACTGTGCGTGACAGGATAAGGGTGACAGGGAGAGGGTGATAGGCAGTAAATGTCAGGCCATGGGTGATGCTGGGGAGAGTCAGTGGACAACAGGCAGTGGGTGGCAAATATACTACAATTTATTTACCTGGGCCCACAACTGCAGCACGGCAAAAGTGGCTCCTCCTCTCCTCCTTAACGCCAACTGCAAAGACTGCCTCAAAGAGGAAAAGATGAGTCAAGAACTAAGCAGTACTGAACTAAGTAACCATTGCAGGATCACAAAGCGCTGGGCGGGCGCCCAGCATCCTCTACGGACTACGAGAAAAGGATTTACCGGTAGGTAATTAAAATCCTATTTTCTCTTACGTCCTAGAGGATGCTGGGGTTCACATTAGTACCATGGGGATGTACCAAAGCTCCCAGAATGGTGGGAGAGCACGGAGGCTCCTGCAGAACTGATTGACCAAACTTCAGGTCCTCAGAGGCCAAAGTATCGAACTTGTAGTACTTTGCAAACGTGTTTGACCCAGACCAAGTAGCCGCTCGGCAAAGCTGTAAAGCCGAGACACCCCGGGCAGCCGCCCAGGAAGAACCCACCTTACGAGTGGGCCTTAACAGACGTAGGACACGGCAATCCTGCCGTAGAATACGCATGCTGGATAGTGAACCTGATCCAGCGAGATATTGTCCGCTTAGAGGCAGGACACCCAAGTTTCTTGGGATCATACAGGACGAACAGAGAGTCTGATTTCCTGTGATGAGCAGTCCTCTTCACATAGATTTTCAGAACCCTTACAACATCCAAGGACTTTGATGAAATTGAGGAGTCAGTAGCCACTGGCACCACAATAGGTAGGTTGATATGAAATGCCGACACAATCTTTGGAAGAAACTGCTGATGTGTCCGGAGCTCAGCTCTATCTTCATGGAAGATCAAGTATGGGCTCTTACAAGATAAAGCCCCCAACTCTGACACACATCTAGCAGAAGCTAAGGCCAACAAAATGACAACCTTCCACGTGAGAAAGTTGACCTCAACCTCCGGCAGAGGTTCAAACCAAACCGATTGGATAAACTGTAACACCACGTTAAGATCACATGGCGCAGTAGGCGGCACAAAGGGAGGCTGGATGTCCAGAACCCCTTTCAGAAAAGTCTGAACCTCGGGAAGGGAAGCCAACTGTTTCTGGAAGAAAATGGATAGGGACGAAATCTGGACCTTGACAGATCCCAACCTCAGGCCCATATCCACACCTGCTTGCAGGAAGTGGAGAAACCGTCCCAGTTGAAACTCCACCGTAAGAAACTTCTTGGACTCAGACCAAGATACATATCTTTTCCAAATACGATGGTTATGTTTAGACGTTACTCCTTTCCTAGCCTGTATAAGGGTAGGAATAACCTTGTTCGGAATGCCTTTCCAAGCTAATATCTGGCGTTCAACCTCCAAACATAGCCGCGTTAAGTCTTGATAAGCGAACGGCCCCTGCTGCAGCAGACCCTCCCGAAGGGGAAGAGGCCTTGGCTCTTCTAGTAGTAGATCCAGAACATCCGCTTACCAAGCCCTCCTTGGCCAGTCCAGAGCAATGAGGATCGCCTGAACTCTTGTTCTCCTTATGAGTTTTAGAACTCTTGGAATGAGTGGAAGTGGAAGAAACATGTACACCAACCGGAACACCCACGGAGTCACTAGGGCGCCCACCGACATGGATTGCGGGTCCCTCGGCCTGGAACAATACCGCCGAAATTCTTGTTGAGACGAGAGGCCATCATGTCTATTTTAGGTACACCCCAAAGATCTGTTACCTCCTTGAACACCTCCGGATGGAGTCCCCACTCTACTGCATGGAGATTGTGTCTGCTGAGGACGTCCTCTTCCCAGTTGTCTACTCCCGGAATTAAGATTGCTGACAGCGCCAACGCGTGTTTTTCTGCCCAGAGGATGATTCTTGTTACCTCTGACATTGCAGCTCTTTACTTCGTTCCGCCCTGTCAGTTTATGTAAACTACTGCTGTTACATTGTCCGACTGCACTTGAATGGCCAGATCTCGTAGAAGATGGGCCACTTGGAGAAGACCGTTGTAGATGGCTCTTAGTTCCAGAATGTTTATTGGTAGGCCGGCTTCCAGACTTGACCACCTTCCTTGGAAGGTCTCCCCTTGAGTGACTGCGCCCCAGCCCCGGAGACTTGCATCCATGGTTAGAAGGATCCAGTCCTGAATCCCGAACCTGCAGCCCTCCAGAAGGTGAGGTAATTGTAGCCACCAGAGGAGTGAAATCCTGGCCTTTGGTGACAGACGTATTCTCTGGTGCATGTGTAGATGAGATCCCAACCACTTGTCCAGGAGATCCAGTTGGAAGGACCGAGCATGAAGCCTCGTGTACTGCAGAGCCTCGTAAGAGGCCACCATCTTCCCCAGAAGGCGAATGCACTGATGAACTGACACCCGGGCTGGCTTCAAGACATCCCATACCATTGTTTGTATAACCAACGCTTTCTCCTCCGGAAGAAACACCTCTGCACTTCCGTGTCGAGGATCATTCCCAGAAAGGACAACCTCCTGGTCAGCTCCAAATGTGATTTTGGAAGATTCAGGATCCAACCGTGTTCCCTGAGTAGATGGGTCGTGAGAACAATGGACTGTAACAGCTTCTCCGTGGATGATGCCTTTATCAGCAGATCGTCCAGATATGGAATTATGTTCACCCCCTGTCTGCGGAGGAGAACCATCATCTCCGCCATCACCTTGGTGAAGACCCTCGGTGCTGTGGAGGGGCCGAATGTCAGGGCCTGGAACTGAAAATGACTGTCCAACAGTGCGAATCGGAGAAAAGCTTGATGCGGCGGCCAAATCAGAATGTGGCGGTAAGCATCATTGATATCCAGGGATACCAGGAATTTCCCCTCTTCCAGACCTGATATCACCGCCCTCAGAGACTCCATTTTGATCTTGAACTCTCTCGGAAAGGGGTTTAGCGATTTTAAATTCATAATGGGCCTGACCGAACCATCCGGTTTCGGTACCACGAAAAGGTTTTAATAGTAACCTTTGTTTTGCAAATGGGGAGGAACTGGTACAATGACCTGTGACTCCAACTTCTGGATGGCTTTCTGTAGGATAGCCCTGTCCGCCAGCAAAGCTGGTAAGCCTGATTTGAAGAATCGATGAGGAGGGAGATCTTGTAACTCCAGCCTGTACCCCTGGGACACAATATCCTGGGATGACTCCCAGATGTGACTTAAATGCCTGAGTCTCGCCCCCACCGGCCCCACTTCCAGGCCGCGCGGTCCTCTGTCATGCTGAGGACTTTGGCGTACCGGAAACAGGCTTCTGTTCCTAGGAACCTGCAGCAGCAGGTTTCTTGGATTTTGGTCGACCTCCTCTAAAGAAGGTGTTGGACGGCTTGGCCTTTCTTGTTTTAGCAGCCCGAAAGGACTGTGATGCAGCTGAAGAAAAAGGTTTCTTCGTAGCAGGTGCAGCTGAGGGAAGAGAATGTGACTTACCCGCTATAGCCATGGAAATCCACGCATCCGCTTCCCCAAAGAGAGCCTGACCTGTGTAGGGTAGGGTCTCCATACCTCTCCGGGATTCCGCGTCGGCGGACCACTGGCGCAGCCAAAGTCCTCTACGAGCTGAGACAGACATGGAAGATATTCCTGCAGCCATGGAACCCAGGTCTTTCATGGATTCCACCATAAATCCTGCAGAATCCTGAATGTTACGTAAAAACAATTCAACATCACTTTTATCCATTGTATCCAAATCCTCAAGTAACGTGCCTGACCACTTTACTATAGTTCTGGAAATCCATGCACAGGCAATAGTAGGACGTAGTATCGCCCCTGAAGCCATGTTTATTGATTTGAGCGTAGATCCTGGAAGAGGTAAAACCACCTTTTTTGAGAGGATGGATACAGACGCATCAACTATCGGTGGGTTTTCCCATTTTTTCCTATCCTCCTCAGGGAAAGGGAAGGCAAACAGAACCTTTCTAGGGATCTGAAATTTTTTCTCCGGGTTTTCCCAGGCTTTCTCAAATATAGCATTTAATTCCTTAGACGCAGGGAAGGTTAGCAAGGCTTTCTTATTGTCAGTGAAGTAAACCTCCTCAACCTGCTCAGGTGTTGTATCAGCAATATTCAACACATCTCTAATGGCCTCTATCATCAACTGCACCCCTTTTGCAAGAGATGCCGCCCCCCGCAGCACATCCCCATCACCATCTGCCGTGTCAGAATCGGTATCCGTGTCATCTTGCATAATCTGGGCAAGAGCACGTTTGTGGGAATATAAAGTTGGGGGCCCTGAAGTAACAGAACCGGACCAAACTGCCATAGAGTTCTGCAAAACCTGAGTTGCCGACTCATTCTGTGCAACCCTAGTAGAAATCTGAGAAATCATAGTTTTAATAGAGGCTAACCACTCAGGCTCCCTTGCAGGGACCTGCTCTAACACAGTGCAATCCTGAATGGGATCTTCCTGAGAGGACATATCCTCTGCAGCATACAACACAGAGTCCCTGGACATAGCTTAATGGAGACCACAGACACTCCACACACACACAGGGAATGGCAGACAGAGTTTCCCCCCAAAGAATGGCAAGAGAGACACAGAGATTGGAGCCAACCCACACATAGCGCTAATAGATAGGGAGACCCCTAATCGGCGCTTACTGTGTACCTTAATAGGTAGCACAGTACCAGTGGCGGAACAAGCAAGCGGTGGGCCCAGGTGCGACAAAATGCTTTGGGCCCCCCCCCCCCCCCCCCATCCAAGTCCACCCCAGGGGCAGTGCGCGCCGTAGGCGCGCGCAAAAATACATAGTGGCGTGGCTTCGTGGGGAAGGGGTGTGGCCACAAAATAATACCAACACAGTAGTCTCCATTATTCAAATTACGCCGCACAGTAGCACCACTACACCAGGTAGAGACCCTTTTACACCTTACAGCGAACAGATTCCTCTTTTTACACATTACAGCAGACAGCGTGTCCTTTTTACACATAACGGCAGACAGCGTACCCTTTTTACACATAACGGCAGACCGCGTGCCCTTGTTACACATTACGGCAGACAGCGTGCCCTTGTTACACATTACGGCAGACAGCGTGCCCATTTTTACACATTACGGCAGGCAGATTCCTCCTTTTTACACATAGCAGCAGGCAGATTCCCCATTTTTACACATAGCGTCAGGCAGTCCCCCTTTTTTACACATTACAGCAGGCAGATTCCCCATTTTTACACATAGCGTCGGGCAGATTACCCTTTTTACACATAACGGCAGACCGCGTGCCCTTGTTACACATTACGGCAGACAGCGTGCCCTTTTTACACATTACGGCAGACAGCGTGCCCTTGTTACACATTACGGTAGACCGCGTGCCCTTGTTACACATTACGGCAGACAGCGGGCCCTTTTTACACATTACGGCAGACAGCGTGCCCTTGTTACACATTACGGCAGACAGCGTCCCCATATTTACACATTACGGCAGGCAGATTCCTCCTTTTTACACATAGCAGCAGGCAGATTCCCCATTTTTACACATAGCGTCAGGCAGTCCCCCTTTTTTACACATTACGGCAGGCAGATTCCCCTTTTTACACATAGCGGCAAGCAGTCCCCCATTTTTACACATTGCGTCGGGCAGATTACCCCTTTTTACACATAGCGGCAGGCAGTCCCCCATTTTTACACATTGCGGCAGGCTGATTCCCCCTTTTTACACATAGTGGCAGGCAGTCCCCCCTTTTTACACATTGCGGCAGGCAGTCCCCCCTTTTTACACATTGCGGCAGGCAGTCCCCCCTTTTTACACATTGCGGCAGGCAGTCCCCCCTTTTTACACATTGCGGCAGGCAGTCCCCCCTTTTTACACATTGCGGCAGGCAGTCCCCCCTTTTTACACATTGCGGCAGGTAGTCCCCCCTTTTTACACATTGCGGCAGGCAGGCACAAGCAAGAAAGAAGGAAAGAAAAAGAAAGAAAAGAAAAGAAAGAAAGAAAGAAAGAAAGAAAGAAAGAAAGAAAGAAAGAAAGAAAGAAAGAAAGAAAGAAAGAAAGAAAGAAAGAAAGAAAGAAAGAAGAATTATACTTACCCTCTCCGCCTCAGGTTCCTCGGTGCAGCGTCAGAGACCGTCGATTCCCGGGCAGCAGAGGAGGTGGTGGACGGAGGTGAAGGAGAGAGCCGCAGCAGCGCTTTGTTACTGGTGGAGGCGCTGCTGCTGCTGCCCCTCTGCTTCCCTATAGGCTGTTCTCGGAAGACAGCCTATAGGGAAGCAGAGGGGCTGCAGCAGCAGCGCCTCCACCAGTAACAAAGCGCTGCTGCGGCTCCCTTCTCCGCCTCCCTCCTCCTCCTTCCCCATCCGACGTCCGTGCCGCTGGTCCTCTCCTCTCATCTGCGGGCGGCTGTGCGCTGCGGGCAGCGGTTGCCCGCAGCGCACAGCGGCATGTAATGAGTCAGTTTGACTCATTACATGCTTGGGCCTCTGGACAGAGGCGGGCCCCAGTGCAGTGCACTGCCTGCACTGCCGGTAGTTCCGCCTCTGCACAGTACAGATATACAGCCTCCCCCCCCCCCTTCCTTCTACAACCCCCTGGTACCGTGAGAGATAGCTGGAGTTGATGTGGAGGGACAGCTCTCCCTGACAGTGCTTCTGCAGGCAGGAAAATGGGGCTGAACGCTGCTGGGTCGACTCTGAGGAGAAGCTCCGCCCCTTTCATGGCGCTGCTTCCCACTCTTCTGAAGATTATACTGGCCTGAGGAAAAGGGCTGGCAGCGATCCTGGGACCCTGACAGGCTTAGAGGTCAGTGTAGGGTGTAGGCGCTGACTCAGGACTCCCATTACAGCGCCGCACTATGTACCGCTGAACCCCGGAGCGCAGTTAGTACTGCGCTCCATACCCTGTTGCCGCAATCTTCACACTGGCTCCCTGCTTGCCAGGGGGGGCGGTGACTAACTCGCCACTGATCTTCTGGCTCTGTAAGGGGGTAGCGGCATGCTGCTGGGGTGAGCGATCCTCTGTGGTGGGGAACGTTCGATCCCCTCAGGAGCTCAGTGTCCTGTCTGCGGAGATAGTGGCTCAGACCCTGCAGGGCGGACACTACTCCCCCGCTTAGTCCCTCAAAGCAGGGAGGCTGTTGCCAGCAGCCTCCCTGTGCCTAAACTCTATTTAAAATAATAAAACTAAAATAACTCCTATGGAGCTCCCCTAGATGTGACCGGCTCCTCCGGGCACATTTTCTAAACTGAGTCTGGTAGGAGGGGCATAGAGGGAGGAGCCAGCCCACACTCTCAAACTTTTAAAGTGCCAATGGCTCCTAGTAGACCCATCTATACCCCATGGTACTAATGTGGACCCAGCATCCTCTAGAACTTAAGATAAATGTTTAGTATAGCCTGCCGCAGCATCCAATGTCAGAGTGTCAGTGTTACAGATAAAGGAAAGTCCAAGCCCAGAGAGGAGCAGACACCACGGCTCTTTCTGAGAGACTGTAGCAGCACTCACTCACCCTTATGCTATCCTGTATGCTCCACTTGCGGAACGGATTATCTGAGTGAGGCCGGAATGCAAGCTGAACACCACCTGCCTGCCGCCACTGCTCACACTGCTCTTTGTTTTCTGGTCCACACTATACCCATTATACTTTTAATATTTTGCTTAGTGTATTGACTTAAATTTAGTTTGATCTGTAGAAGTTTTTAAAAAAAAAAATCTTTTTGTGTAAGCTTGATGTCCCATCCCTAGTTACCAGTTTAAGTCATTGAGGCAAATGGGGAGGGGTGTGACTGAGCTGTGGGCTAGCATATTAATCGCTTAAATACTCCCTTTCTGTGTATCATCATAAATGTAAATAATAACATTTAAGATATCTCATTAAAATAGATTGAGTGTTTTATAACATTCATAAAAAAATAAATCTGAATAGGATATCATGAATGTGTCCAAAGTATATCTATTGTTTTCATGCATTAGTTTTTTAAATAGATTAGGAGTGTGGTGATAAAGCTAAATATTTATCTTATATAAAACCCTTTATGAGGTCTAAGAACACTGTACGCTATTCACGTATGGAGTACCGTGAGGGTACGCTCGTTGCGTAGCAATCGCTTAGCCGTGGTCGAGACGCTCAAGCGTCACGTTCGCTCACGGCCAAGAGATCACAGGCAGGCACGCTATTGGCTGCCGTCTAACGTAATGATTCGCTATAGCGTAGCGGACGCTCGGGACCACGAGGAGATCACCAGCGGCGCTGACGCTCACAATGTTAAACCTTTATATCTAAACCATAAACAGTATAATATGCTGTAAAGCCTTAGTGTAGAGATAGGGTGTAGATGCAACCTAGTGTAACCTTATTAACTTAAAAGCTGTTTGAGCGTCACCGATGCTCTGTGAATACTTAACACTACAAGAAATACACAGATACCTGGGCTTAGGGTCCAACGCCTAATATATATATATTATGGATGATATACTTGCAAAAGAATTAACACAATACAAGTCATACACTACAATATAACATAGACTACCTAACCAGATAACTACACAGGAAATACAATACAATACAATTATGTTTTAAGGGAAAATAAGAGAGAAAGAGGAGAAGAGAGAGAGAGAGAGAGAGAGAGAAATGGCTCACAATAACAGTAAGAACAATATGATTGCGGAGAAACACTTACGCACAAGGGGAAACGATCGCATGCGCCTCTGGACATCCAGCTCCCGATTTTCAGCAATGATAACCGTTGAAGAGTGAGCTGGATGTGATCGGCTTGTCTATTTATGCCCCACACACAATACAATTCAATGGTCCCTACAATCTCATTGTTCATTGGACACAGGAATTCGGCTTCGCATTATAACAAAAGGTCATAGGTTGATTCATACAGGTGGGCTGTGACGATTTCCAACAGCTCAGGTGGGTGGGATACTGGGTTTCCCGCCGCATGGCTAAGTAAGAGCAAATAATAGTAAATGGACATAAACTTCTTATGTCCATAACTATTCGCACGAGCGATTAATCCGCTCCAAACCAACACCGGAATATTGCTCTTTAAATGTTCTTCCGATGGATACTAAACACCACTGTATGACTCCTGTTAGACCCTTCGTACAATACAAAGAGGGATCCCTCCGTCCAGGAACATTCTATATTAACTAAACTTTCAGAATCTATCAAAGGGACCATGATCTACAAAATACATTATATAGTGAAAATATGTAACGATTGAGTCGCACGCTACGATCACATAAACTCTACCGTAAATACGCATACCGTGCGCCTGCGGGTGCCCGCGACTGTGAGTATGCGCACGCACGGGAGAGCGTACGCATGCGCAGCGCAGACCTGTGTGAGGTGCAAATATGGCAGTGGGTATAGAGATATTTTTCTGACTTTGACAGTGGGTTCTAGCGCTCTCCAAGAAATAAAAAAGTGTGGAAGAATTATCTGTTTCATGAAAAATCTATGCAGCAATGGTTCATACCATTCTATAATGAATACAAACTAACAATAAATGGTATATCACTGAAAATTGGTAACTGTATTGGCTAGTAAGTCACAGTTCAGAATGGAATTAAGTAATGATGCTGGTCTGTGTATACAAAGTAGCTGTTTTAAGTTGTAATGCCAGTCTGTGTACACAAATTTGCTACTAAGTCACACTTCAGAATAAGATTAATTTATGATGCCGGTCTGTATATAATGATCCCAAAAGGGAATATCGTGGGTATAAAAAGGAGGCCAGTGTCTCCTGTCCAATATTTATCAGACCTGTAGTAATTGTGGTGGCTGTGAAGATAGTATTAATCCAAAAAACGTCCAAAAAATAGCAAAAACAAAAATATAAACAAAGTGGATAAAGCACAAAATGTATAAAAACTAAAACGGTGGGGTTGATGTGTTCTGGGGGTGCCGGCGTCCCGTGCTCCTGCAGGTGCACAACTTACCCTTCCGATGGTATGCGGTGTCCCTGGTCCACGTCCCTCTAGCTGTTGTTGTAGGGCTCTCACGTCAGCGTCCTACATTTTGGTGTGCTGACGGAGATGCCACGGAGCTTTCTCACCTCCGGAGCCGCCGTCCTATTATGAATAGCGGCTTCCAGCTGTGATTGACTTCTACCTGGCCGGTTGACTCTCCTGGGGGAGAGGAGACTTGTTCGCTGTTCTGCTGCTGGACGGGGGTGTGCTCCTAAATGCAGGGTTGGTCTGGCCCACAGGGGGTACAGGGAAAACCCCGGTGGGCCCACTGCCTGAGGGCCCACCACCTCCTCTAGGAATCAGGTTCCAGACTGTGCACTTGAATTATACATTTTACATATGTTACATTATACTACTCAGGACTGTAGTGTATTCTCTACAGTGCATTGCTGTTATTAAACTTGTACAATATTGTACGTCTTGTATAATAGCAGTATTTATTATATATATACAGGGTGATTCAAAAGTCGCAGTACACACTTGTCAAAGTCGCAGTACACCCTTTTGTTTCAAAAACTTTGCAGGAAATGGGAAAACTGACTTAGATTCAAGATGGCTGATTTCAAGATGGCGCCCATGTTCGGTACATTCCCTAAAAGATAGCCCATCTCACCCATACCTTACTGGAGTATTCAGTTTTCCCATTTCCTGCACAGTTTTTGAAACAAAAGGGTATATGATCTCCTATATTTGCATTTCCCCGGTGGGCCCTTCATGCCCCAGTCCAACACTGCCTAAATGGGATACTGAGGTGTCCTTGATATTAGGATATGGAAATCCTTTGTTTAGGTCCTGCACTTGAAACATGCTGGTGCTGGATGTATCTTCGACGCGTATCGGCCACAGGCCTTCATCAGCAAGAATGGATGCATGGGTGTATGTCAGTTGGCTATTTATCACGTACCAGTGGTGCGTCATCAACACTGGACGTGATTATTAACTCTTCTCAATTAAACAGAGAAAAAAGTAAAAGAAAAAAAAGTAAAAGAAAAATCACTTGAGTCTCCTGCAACTGTTGTAATGAAGAAAAATGTGCCAAAACTAATCTTTTCGTTTTAATCAAATATGAGTTAATAATGTTAGTAATGATAATGGGGGTCAGTCTGAGTTGATCGCTCGCTGACGTTTTTCGCAGCGAAGCGATCAAGTGAAAAAAAGGCAATTCTGCGCATGCGCATGGTACGCAGCGCACATGCGCTAAGTACTTTCACACAAAACTTTGTCATTTAACACAAGCCCGAGCAACGCTTTTCAGTCGCTCGAGTGTTCGTTGTTTGATTGACAGGAAGTGGGTGTTTCTGGGCGGCAACTCAGCGTTTTCAGGGAGTGTGCTAAAAAACGCAGGCGTGCCAGGTAAAACGCAGGAGTGGCTGGAGAAACGGGGGAGTGGCTGGCCGAACGCAGGGCGTGTTTATGACGTCAAAGCAGGATCGCAAGGTAGAAGTAGGTCTGGAGCTACTCAGAAACGGCATGAAATTTTTTCTGAGCAGTTCTGCTAAGCTAAGATACACTCCCAGAGGGAGGCGGCCTAGCGTGTGCACTGCTGCTAAAAGCAGCTAGCGAGTGATCAACTCGGAATGAGGGCCTATGTTAGCACTAATAGAGGTGGTGGTAATTGTTACCATATGATATACACAGCAATTAATGAAAGTGTATGGCTAACCCTTCTAAATGAATCATCAGTGTATTGTTATATGTTGCTGGATGGTATTCATTAGATATTAAATGATGGGGAGCTGTAAAATTATGGTTATTGAATGATATTCAAGCAAATACAGTATGAATAAGTCCTGGAGTGTCAGTCCAAAATAGGCTGATAACATGTAATATATGTGTTCACTAATAAATCAGTACAGATGGGCTGAACTTACATATTCGTTCTTTCACACTAGTGTATCAGTTCAAAATGACTGATTTTACTTCATTATTTATATTTAGCCCCCCTGGGTGTAACGTCTTGAGTTGGGACATCCATTTAAGTTCTTCTCTATTTATTAATGTGTCAAGATCCCCCCTCTCCAATTTGGGGTGACTTGTTTAATGCCAAGGAATTGTATCTCCCTTTAGGATATTGGTTATGGAAAGTTTTGTAGTGTTGAGATAAATTGTGTAACTTAAACCCTTTCCGTATGTTATGTTTGTGTTCTGATATATGTGTTTTACGTTTGCGCATGGTTCTGCCAATGTATTGGAGGCCGCAAGGGCATGTTATAAGATAAGTCACCCCTTTACTGTCACAGGTCATATGTTCTTGTATTTTGTATGTTTTGTGTGTGACATGTGACGTAAATCCCGTGTTTCTTATTGTGGTGATAAGACCAATTTTGCAGTTGTTGCATGTTCCACAGTGGAAGAATCCTCCATCACTTTGTTTCATATTTATTGTCATCTGTGATTTGTTCTTTTCTTTTATATGATTCTTTGTAAATTTCTGTTTAAAATCCGGAGCTTTTTTGTAAATAATCTTTGGTCGCATTGCTAACGTATCCGTTAATGCTTCGTCTTCTAGTAATATATTCCAGTATTTGTTGAGGATCTTGTATAGTTTCTTTGTATCTTGATTATATTACGTTCTTTGTATCTTGATTATATTGTGTAATAAAACAGGGTTTGTATGTGTTGTTTTCCTCCTTGCTCTTGGTTTTGTCTTTGTATTGTAATATAGTGTTCCTATCTAAGCTCTCTGTACGTTTGTATGCTTCATCTACATCCTCTTCTTTGTATTGTTTGGCTAGGAATTGTTCTTTTATTGTTTTCCCTTGTTCTTGATAATGCTTGAGTTGTGTACAATTCTTTCTAATATGTTTGAATTGGCTCATAGGTATGCTTTCAAACCAGTTAGGATGGTGGCTGCTACCTGAAAGGATATAACTGTTAACGTCAACAGGTTTTTGATATGTTTTGGTGTTCAGATGGCCTTCTATGAAAATGGTGATATCCAAGAAGTTCACTTCTGCTTTACTGTAGTGAGTAGTGAACACCAAATTCATGTTGTTATCATTGATGTAGGATAGGAATTGCTGTAACAATGTTTCGGTGCTCTTCCAGATGAAGAGGACATCATCTATGTACCTTTTCCAGAGGACTAGATTTGTGCCAAGCTCCCAATTGGAACAGATGACATTGTTTTCACAATAGCTCATACAGAGATTAGCATAGCTTTGCACAAATCTAGTCCCCATCGCAGTCCCTGTTACTTATCGGAATAAATTTTCATTGTACCATAGATAGTTATGTTTGAGGATATAATGAATACTATCCAGAATAAATTGGGCCTGATCTGAAGGTATCATAGAGGCTTGTTGTAAAAAATGTCTGATGGCTTCTATCCCTTGTTGGTGGTCAATAATAGAGTACAGCGATGTTACATCGCTTGTGCATAGCCAGTAGAGTTGTTGTATGGTTTGTAGTATGCTGGTAGCATATTGTATACAAGATTTCTGGATTTTGACAAATGGTTGAAGAAATGTGTCAATGTATTGTGATAGATTTGAAGTGATGGAGTTTATTCCAGATATGATAGGTCATCCTGGTGGTTTTGTCACATTTTTGTGATCTGTGGGTAAATGTAGAACACTGGTATGGTGGGGTGTTTGATGTCTAAATATTCATATTCCTTCTTAATTAGAATTCCCTTTTCCAATCCTTCTTGTAGTAGTGTTTTGAGATTTTTATGGTATTTTTCTGTTGGATCTTGGTTCAGTAGCTCATATATAGTGGTGTCATTCAGAATCCCCTTACATTCTGTATTGTTATCTTGAGTTTAAGTAAGACAATACTATCCCCTTGTCTGCTGGCTTGATTACCAAATTTCTGTTCTTCATGAGTTCTGTTAAACTTTTGGATTCTCCTTTGGTGATATTCATGGATTTTGCATTGGGTTTAGTATTGATGGTTTGTAGGTCCCTTGAAACCAAGTTTTGAATGTATCTATCAGTGGTAAAATCTTGATTTGGGTTTAAGCTCCACATTTTTGTATTTTGTTGTTTCTTGTGATTGTTCGAGTGTTCTTGTCGGTTGTTTGTGATGGTACATAGCTAGTGTTAGTTTGCGTATGATCTTATGTAAATCCAAATATGTTTGAAACTTGTTTATTCTTTTGGTTGGGGCGAATTTAAGTCCCTTACTCAAAATTGTTGTCTGATCTCTGGTTAGCTCAATGTCACTTAAGTTGATGATGCTAGTTTCTTGGTTTTTGATCTTGTCTTTTGTCTTTTCTGTTTTTTTGTCCTCCTCTGCATCCTCTTCTATAACCTCTAACGTTCTTTTCTGATTGTTGGGTTGCAATTTGTCTCAGGTGCTTGTCCCTGCTGTTGGTTCTAAAAAAACTGGTTCTACCTCTATATCCCATTAGTTTTTTAAGCTTTCATCCATAGTATTTCATACATTATTTTGGAAACAATAAAGAGCTTATACGTTTTTAGCATTATATAAAATTACCTGCACATGAGCAAATGGTTAAGCAATGAAGAATACAATGTTGTTAAGGTAATCCTGCTATACCCCATATCTAGTACTTGGGACTTCCAATAAGTGTCACTTGTACACTTCCCAGTGCAGTCAAAGAGCTGATTGCTGTGCTTACATGCTTAAAGACTTAATGCATCTTCTCTGTGAACTGTTGAAGTACAAAGTACCGGGACAGCTACATGCACAGTACAACTCTGTACAACCCAGTGTAACCCAGTGACAACTGAGATCTCCCAAATGCACAATGTACTTTAGGAGGGCTGACAATTTATATTCTTTGTAATTTTATGTCACAAACAGGCCAGGGACCTAAGTCCCAAGGTTAAATCTGATATTTGCATATTTTGCCTAAAATAAGTCATTCATTGTGTATCCGTTATTTCCCTAGTTGTTGAGCTGTTACATGTTCAAAGAACTTCCTTCAGTCTATATATATATTGTGACAAGATCACTCAAATAGTGGTGGAAGGCAGGTATATTTGCCCCAGTTTCTTACCAATGTTTTTTAAAAACCCCAGGAATATTGCGTCTGTTCTGCTAAGAGCTTTTGGTAAGAACCGGATAAGGGTACTCGGGTTAGATATGCGAAGAGAGGGCGGGTTCTCCATACATTTCGGCCTTTTTCAGGTCTTTGGGCTTTTAGCCTCACAGAGGCTAATTTGGGCTTTCAGATGTATGGGTGTGTAAAAAGGCTGCCAGCCTGATCATTGCTCTCTTATACTGCCTGGGGAAAAAGGAGAGACTTTGGAGCATCTGTGAGAGAAACCTGGTGTTGCAAAGCAATGAGCTGTGCCTGGTGAACGTCTTCTTGTATTTTTTTGTGATATAGGACTGTTCTGAGTTTAGTTAGTGCCAGCTGGCAAGGTATTTATGTTGATGTTTATTTCTATTTCGCTGCACAATTAAACTGATTGAGGCCAGTTACACCAAATAACAAAAGGCTTGTGTGATCTCTCAGCTGCTGCATCCTGCCATCTACCCAAAGTGATGGCACCTGTTCCCCTGCTGACTCTGTATATATATATATATATATATATATAGACCCTATATATATATATATATATATATATATATACTGTATATACTGTATATATACAGTATATATATAACTCATGATGATCTGCCTTACACCTGAGGTTAGCCTGTATAATTACTAATGCCATCGTAGGGTCAACTTCTCTTACAATATCTTTGATTCAAACCCATAAGAACACTTTTGGACACATACTTAAAGATTATTTATTTTATTTTTCACAAATAATTTTAAATTAAATTGCAATGGCCATAATAGAACCATAGCTCTCCAGCCTACAGAGTTCAACAAGGCCTGAAAACATACTAGATCGAGTTTTTCCAGAAAACATGACCTTTTAAACGTCATCAGGCTATTGCCCGAGGAACCTTTGGCCAGTGTAGGCTGGGATGTGTAGCTGGAAATGGGACATGCAACAGACCATAAGGAACTGGGCGATCTAACAGATTCCAAACAACAAATGGTTTGTATGAGAGGGGCAGCTCCCTAGTACGTGGGCAAGAACATGAGAGAGAAATATTATGGTCTTCTACAGACAAGTTCATGGGGGCAAAATGAAGTTGAGCTGGCACGAGCTTTTACCTTCAATGGATAGATTATTCTAGCCTTGTCAGAATACAGAGCACTGGCTGTCCAAGCAATCTCCCTTTGTTCACATATGATTTTTTTTTCTTTTGTGCTGGGCTACTGAAGTTCATTGTGAGACACGCGTTGACTATTAGTCCACTACAAAAGGCTGATTTGAGTCCATAATTTAGAGACTCATAAAAACATTATTGTCTCTGTCAGGACATTTATTTACTAGCTCAACAATGAGCCCGAGTACTGTAACACAGCGGGTCAATGGGTACTCTATGCTGGAGTGCAATGAATGGATAATAAACAGTGAGCTAAAGGAGTAGTGAAATATGCTGAATATCTACAAGGAAATGGTCAGCAGAATAAGTTTGCATAGTTAGAAATGTGGCTCTGTTCATAACAAGCCTGCTGATTTCAGCTGAGAAACAGCAAAACATATCACACAGTAAAAACTGCTGAAACCTTCAGTGACACTGGAGAATCTAATCCAGGCATGTACTTAGCAATGACAAGCTGCAATATCACACACAGAATCATACTCTGGAAACAATTACAGGTGATTAATTGAATGAAACAACTTATTATCCAAAGCCAAAAAACACTCCGTCGAGCTGCATAGATAAGTGCTCAGTCACATAAATCCCAGGTCAACAGGTACAAATATAGCTGCATGATGCAGTTTCTGTTATCAAGGTATGACACATATCTACAAATAGTCATGCCGCATGTGTAAATCATATGGATCTGTTATAGAATGAAATATGAAAGCTAAAATGCAAAATGCATCTCTACACCTACATTTGTGAGGCAGCATTTTCAGTTGCATGTAGCTTAAGGCGCCCATAATTTTATTGCGATTAACATAAACACCTTCTTTAAGCTAGCTAACACTAAAATAACGACATAGACACCGATAGCTGGAGTTAAAGGTCAGACGGTATTTATTAATGGCTGACCTGATGTTAAACTAGAATTATATTAATTAGTGAATTTATGTTGGAGGATGGCAAAGGAAAAGTCGCTACCAGACGCCAGCCCCAGTCACCTAAATTGTATCCACCAACATGTAGGAGGGACTTAAACAACAACACCACCTCCTACCTGCATAACCCACATTGTACAGGACCCACCACTCTTCTCTTTGGCAAATATTGATGTTCCCGCAGGGGAACGTCTATTGTCCACCCGCAAGGTAAGGACACACTCGCCGTCTCTCCAAAAGAGGGTGCCCACAATGACCACTTATGCCTAGCTGACTGCTGGTTGGTAGCGACTTCCCGCCACAAAGGTTTAACTAAACCGACAACGCCATCCAAAACAAAGACAACCAAAGAAAAATACTGAGCTAACGAAAAGGCCCAAATAAACTCTCCAAGAAAACGCTAATCCCAGATGGGGAAAGATGGACACCATCGTCCTTGTAAAACTGCCTATTATTCAACACCAAACATGGATGCTTGACCACCGTACCTCCCAAAGCAGAGACAAACAAGGAAACAGCCGAATTAACTTTCTTGCGCGCCTTTTCAATGGCCAAGAAACGCACAGCACCTCTCCAATGAAAACAAGGCACCATCTCGGACCACACCAAATGGACCCCAGGCCAATGACAGCGTAAAGCCATCAAATCCGCCTTGATCTACAAAATGAGGTCAATGCCCTTCACACAATCCATATCGTTCCCACCCAAGTGTAGCACAATACACTCCGGGCGGCCCCACCTGCGCTCACAATGAAAAAGGAGCTGCAGAAAATCCCCCCACCTCAAACCTCTGACACCTAACCTGACGACCCTGCGCCCAAAAACCTCAACCGACCTACTTGCCATAGGATGCCTTGCCGGCCAAAAAATATAAGAATGGCCAACTAGCCACTCTTGGCCTGATGAATCGGTGACCGCTGCAAAAGAAAAATCCCTAACGTCAGCATAATGGGGGTGATCCTGAGTTGATCGCAGCAGCAAGTTTGTTAGCAATCGGGCAAAACCATGTGCACTGCAGGTGTGGCAGATATAACATTTGCAGAGAGAGTTAGTTTTGGGTGGGTTATTTTGTTTCTGTGCAGGGTAAATACTGGCTGCTTTATTTTTACACTGCAATTTAGATTGCAGATTGAACTCACCACACCCAAATCTAACTCTCTCTGCACATGTTATATCTGCCCCCCCCCCCTCCTGCAGTGCACATGGTTTTGCCCAACTGCTAAAAATTTTCCTGCTGCGATCAACTTGGAATTACCCCCAATGCACACACATAACCACATGACATAACATTGAACGTAACAAAACAACCCAGGTGAAGGTAAAAACTCAAAAAACCTCCCGTGGACCTGTAGAATAGCCAATTGTTATTAGGACCCCGCGGAGGAAAATTGAAAAATTCTCTTCACACCCCCGATTCCTGAACGCTACTTATTCAAAAACCGACGGGTAAACATAGTTTCTGGGTTAGCGCAACAGGCGCAACTAAACCTTATCCAAACGAATGTAAGACTTATATGCATCGGACTTCCAGCGTCCCAGCGCCTGAATCGCTGCCGCTGAGGAGCACTCCGCAGCTGCATGGGTAGCTGCCCCAATCCAAATAGAATGGGTACCAAAATCCGCACATTGCAAGCCCGAAGCCCCTAAACCTTTCCGAAACACCGCTGCAAACTGGAACCTGGTGAGCGGTCCCTTGCAAGCATGGAGCAAAAACTGTCCGCCACACGAGGGCCGCAATAGTACATAATCCCTCGTCAGTTGCACCAGGCAAATACCCTCGCCCCGCTGCATCTCAAGGGACACCCAGCGACCACGGCCAGCCTGATCTGTCTTAGAACGCGGAATCTTGCAGAGCAACCTATCATCCTGCAACATCACATTACACCAGAGGAGGCCGAAGTCCCGAGATGACTTGCTATTGGCCACTAGCTCACCAATCCTAAAAGCCCCAAAGAAAGCAAGCGCAAAAGCCAAACCAAAAAGAGCAACCTCAAAACCGGAGTAGGCCACGCTAGGCAGCACCCCGATCAAATCGGTGAACATCTGCAAAGTAACCGGTCTCCGCAAATCCGCAAGCGCATGTCTTACTTTAGCCCAACCCTTAAGTGCTTTGGAGAGAACGAAATACTAGGGTAGACCCCATGGACTCCTTGGACCTACCCGCTTCATACCGGATCCAGACAAAGGCCATCAAACAGTCAATGGACGACTTACCCCCCGGGCCATACCCACTCGCAAAAGCCGTCCACTCACGCCAGGCCGCATCGTACATCCTAAGCGTGGAAGGAGCTAAAGCTTCTCTGGCCAACTCAGCTAAGCCGGCTCGATAATCTGCCAGAGAGAAGGCAGGCATGGTAAACCGTCAGCCACCGCCCCAGGCACCAATTCACAGAACTTATCAAATTGAAAGCGAGACAAAGCATCCGCAATCCCGTTGTCGATGCCGGGGACGTGGTGAGCCCTGAAGTTGATATTGTGCCTCAAGCATTTGAGTACTAAATACCGCAAAAGGCGCAAGGCCTAGGGGGAGGATGAACGTTGGTTGTTAAAAGCGTGGACCACACCCATGTTATCGCAGCAGAAGGAAATGTTCCGATCCGAAAACTTGGAGGCCCACAAGTCCAAAGCTACTATTATGGGGAAAAGTTCCAACAACAGCAGGTTCCTGGTGAACCCACGGGAGTTCCAAGAGGCGGGCCAGGGAGAAGCACACCACTCGCTGGCAAAAAAGGCCCCAAACCCGCAACTGCCGGAAGCGTGCGTGAACAGCTGGATGCAGCTGTTGGTACAGCGTCGTGAAGGCCACAAAACTTCCTGGTTAAAAGAAACCAAGAACGAGGACCAGACCCACAAATCATCCCTGATCTCACGGTAAAGGTAAACGGTGTGATGTTGCCTGGCCGTCCCTGCCGTGGCCCATTCAAGTTTTCGGCAAAAAACCCTCCCCATGGGGATGATCCTGCATGCAAAATTGAAAGAGCCAAGCAAAGATTGGACCTGTTTGACCCGAACACTGCGTTTCCTCATGCAATTGTCAATTAACCCTAGCAGCTTACGCACTTTGTCTGCGGGAAGGCTGCAACAGCCCGACACCGTATCTATTCCAATCCCTAGATAACTAAGTCGACTGGTGGGGCCCTCACATTTTCCAGGGGCCACCGGGACGCCCAGTTCCCTGAATAATGATATGGCTGAAGACAGCACGTCGCCACAAACCGAACTGTTACTTAGGCCCATCAAGAGGAAATCATCCAGGTAATGAGCCACACTGGGTTGGCCGGAGGCGGCCTGTATGCACCAATATAAAAATGTGCTAAACCTGTTGAAATAGGCACAAGACACAGAACAGCCCATGGGGAGGCACCTGTCCACGTAGAAATCCTGACCCAACTTGAAACCCAGGAACCGCAGGGAATCCGGGTGCAAGGGAAGCAGGCGGAAAGCAGACTCCACGTCCAGCTTGGCCAGCAGAGCACCAAGGCCGCAGCCCCGAACCAAACGCAGAGCGTCATCAAAAGATTGATAATGCACTCTGCAAATCGATTCGGGGATGGCATCATTATCTGAACCCCCAGGTGGATGTCACAAATGTTGAATGAGGCGGAACTTGCCCGGAACACTCTTGGGCACCATCCCAATGGGGGAGATGCACAAGAAGGACAACGGAGGGACAGCATAGGGTCCGCACATGCGCCCCAAGCTAACCTCCGCTTCCACCTTCTGCCTGACCACATGAGGGAAGTCGCGTGCAGATTTAAAATTCCTGCGCACAACCACGTGCACGGAATCCGAAATGGGCAGGCGGAAACCGTAACTGAACCCGTCACGTAAAAACTGAGCAGCCGTCCTGTCAGGATACAAACTAAGCCACCTAACAAGTTTGCGCACCCTAATAGGAGAATGCGCCTTACTTGTTACTTCCACCGGCCTCGGCCGTGGCGGAGGGTTTACCGCCCGCGGCCGAGGTGCAGTCCTTGGCCGGGTGACCAGCACCGCAAACTTTGCAGTAGTGGCAAAAACGGCAGTTAAGGCCCCTGGCACATTTTCCTTCATTAACTGCGAAACACTTGCCTTTCGCCCCCGAGCGTGAACTAGCGAGGGGCCTGACTTGTTGGGTAACCTCAAGCCATACTTCCATGCCTTTGAAAGCCAAGGGTAAAGTGGGGTTGCCATCTCGATTATGCTGAAATTTTTTGGCGTAATCCCTCTAAGCGTAACCCTTGGTCTTCAAATACATCTCATGCACCAAAAACAAATATTTAACTACATTAAGATACTCGGCAGGCCGAGAATCCGCATAACAAGCCGCAAAAACAAAAAACCCAGCAACCATTGATGAAAGTTACGGAAGGCGTTTGCCCCTATGCAGCCCGCCTTTTTAGCCTCCTCAAAAGCCTGACGCATGTCATCTGTAACGGTGAACATGTCGACATACTTGCCCTTTCTAATCTTTTTCTTCATCCACTTTCTAACGCCCCTCGTGACCGCGGTATTAGCGCAATGCACCATTTCCATGAAATGCGGGGGATCAGAAGGGACTGTGGCCGCTGGCACTCTGTAATTTCACTATTCCTTAGCTACGCATCGCGCAATAAGCCTTGCCAATTTACGTGTGCGCCTAGGAGAACCCGAGGAAACACTAGTGGAAGAGCCAGAATAAATACTGGATAAATAAGGAGAAACAGCATGCTCACCCATACCGGAGGGGCCCAGAACCCCATCAGCCACTTCCACCACCACAGACCCTGGCGGCACGTTGTCGACCGGCGCCGCAACCGTCCCTCTCCTGCGGCGTAGACTCTGGACCTGCCGACCCCCGGACATCTGCACAGAAGACTCAGTGGATACAACAACGGCTGTTACAACTGGTGAAATTAACACAAATAAATTGGGACAATGAATGTGTTTTTGTCACTGCAGATGTAACCAGATTATACACTATAATTGACTGGAATAAAGGAAGAGATGCTATAACTTTTTTTCCGGATAAGAGTGACTACTCACAAGATTTAAAGTCTTTTATTGTTGACTCAATAACATTCATTTTAGAAAATAATTATTTCTACTTTAATGGGAGTTATTATTTACAAATTCTCGGAACTGCAATGGGCACCAGGTTTGCCCCTAGCTATGCCAATCTATTTATGTCATATTGGGAACACCACACAATAGATTTGGCAAAGGAAAAGGGGGCAAACCTGGTGTGCTGGTATCATTTTATAGACGATATATTTTTTGTTTGGCGAGGAAATCCAGAAACATTAGACCACTTTTGTGAATCCCTAAATCATAATGATTATAATATCAAACTGACCTTTACAAAAAGTTGTATTCAACTTAATTTTTTAGATTTGGATATATACATAAAGGACAACTCCATCTACACCAAGCTATTTAAGAAAGAAACTGACTAATTCCTATATAGACATCTCCAGTGAGCATCACCAAAACTGGTTAGAAGGAATTCCATTAGGCCAGTTTAAAAGGATTAAAAGAAACTGCACGGAGAATGATGCATGTGTAGAGGAAATAGAAAAGGTCAGTGAAAGATTTATAGAAAAGGGATATTCCAAGGAAAAGTTGACAGAAGCCAAAAAGAAAGCTCTAGAAATAGATAGACATGAACTTCTAAAATATAAAGAAAAGTATGGAAATAGCCATAGAAATTCAAAGTATGAATGGTTTTATATAAGCCAGTATGGCTCTCACTATAGAGAACGGGAACGGAGTATATCAAGGAACTGGAGGATTCTGAAAGAAGATCCAGTCCTAAAAGATCATCTCCCAACCAAACCATCCTTCATATATAGAAGAGCTAGATCATTGCAGTGGCGGATCTAGACTTAACTTTTAGGGGGGGCGGTTTAAGAATTATGACTCCTCCCCCTTATCATAGCCCCTCCCACTTAGTAATGCCCTTCCCGTTCGCTTCTAAAATTTCCTATTGTTGCCATTACTAATAAAATGTTGCCAGTTAGTGGGGAGAACCCTGCGCACTGGTGATACAGACTGGCGAATCGCCATTCCTTCCATCAGGGGTGGTAGAGGATAAGACAGCAGGGCAATTTAAACATGCATGGGATAGACATAAGGATATTCTTACAAAGAAATAAGGATCAGATAAGGTTAGAGATAAAAATAATGTAAAAAAAAAAAAAAAAGGGGCAGACTAGATGGGCCAAGTGGTTCTTATCTGCCGACAACTTCTGTTTCTACAGCACACAGAATGAGCCGAAATTCACATTATAGCACACTGTATGAGCCGAAATTCACATTATAGCACACTGTATGAGCTGAAATTCACATTATAGCACACAGAATGAGCCGAAATTCACATTATAGCACACAGAATGAGCCAAAATTCACATTGTAGCACACAGAATGAGCCGAAATTCACATTGTAGCACACAGAATGAGCTGAAATACACATTGTAGCACACTGAATGAGCTGAAATTCACCTTGTGGCACACTGAATGAGCCAAAATTCACATTGTAGCTCACAGAATGATCCGAAATTCACATTGTAGCACACTGAATGAGCTGAAATTCACCTTGTGGCACACTGAATGAGCCAACATTCACATTGTAGCACACTGAATGAGCCGAAATTCACATTGTAGCACACTGAATGATCCGAAATTCACCTTATAGCACGCTGAATGAGCCGAAATTCACATTGTAGCACAGTGAATGATCCGAAATTCACCTTATAGCACGCAGAATGAGCCGAAATTCACATTATAGCACGCGGAATGAGCCAAAATTCACATTATAGCACACGGAATGAGCCAAAATTCACATTATAGCACGCTGAATAAGCCAAAATTCACATTATAGCACGTGGAATGAGGCAAAATTCACATTATAGCACACTGAATGATCCGAAACTCACACTGTAGCACACACTGAATGAGGCAAAAATCAAATTGTAGCACAATGAATGATCCGAAATTCACCTTGTAGCACACTGACTGAGGCAAAATTCACATTATAGTACACTGTATGAGGCAAAATTAACGTTATAGCACACTGACTGAGGCAAAATTCACATTATAGCACACTGTATGAGCCAAAATTAACGTTATAGCACACTGAATGAGGCAAAATTAACGTTATAGCACAATGTATGAGGCAAAATTAACGTTATAGCACACTGTATGAGGCAAAATTAACGTTATAGCACACTGTATGAGGCAAAATTAACGTTATAGCACACTGTATGAGGCAAAATTAACGTTATAGCACACTGTATGAGACGAATGATGCAAAATGCACACTGAATGAGGCAAAATAATGCAGGGAGAAGAGAGAAACACACACACACCTCTACACACACACACCTCTACACACACACACCTCTACACACACACACACCTCTACACACACACACACACACACACACACACACCTCTACACACCTCCTCATAGGTAGAGGCCTTGCCGGGTCCCGCCGCCGTATTGGGAACGTGTGGAGAGCGGTGCAGTGCGGCAGGGAACGTAGACAGAGAGAGAGCGTCTTGACGCGCGTACCGGGAGGAGGGGGCGTGCTCAGAACAGAGGCCGCTGTACACACGTCAGGACGCTCCTCTCTCTCCTCCTCCGCCGCCGCGCTGCACCGCTCATCAGACTCCAACCCGTTCCCAATACCGCGGCGGGACCCGGCCTCCATCCCGCTGCCGGAATATATGTGGGGGGGGCGTTCGCCCTAATCGCCCCCCGCTAAATCCGCCACTGGATCATTGAAAGATAACCTAGTAAAGAGCACACTGCAAGACTTGAAACCTAAAAATTAAAGAACTAAGGGATTCCACAGATGTGGTTCTTGTCTTATGTGTCGCTCAACATATAAACACAATAATCCAAGAAAAACTACCTCACTTTATATCAATGAAAAGGAATACACTATCAATAGTTTTATAACATGTCATTCAAGAAATATTATCTACCTGATAGAATGTATGTGTGGATTAATATACATAGGAAAAACTACAAGGAACCTAAAAACACGAATGGCAGAACATGTTTATAATGTAAAAAGGGAAATCTTAGCCATCCACTTTCGGAACATTTTAGAAAAGTTCATAATAATTTATAAACATGTATAAAGAGATTTTTGGGGCTAGAACAAGTTAATGAATCATGGAAATCCAAAGACATAGAAGTCTGTCTCGCTAAAAAGGAAATTAAATGGATTTACATGTTGAATAGTCTTACTCCTAGAGGTTTAAATGCAGATTTCGAGCTTAAGTGTTTTTTTAACATGATGTGTGTATTTTAAACTAACATTTTTTAATATCTTTTTTATATTTCATATGATGTCTGCATTGGAATCGACAAATTATCAAGGACCCAATAAACCTCCTTTTTTTCAATATAGGGATGGACAACGCGGGAATACAAAGTACCATGATAGTTTTTTAATGGAGAATTTGGAGTGTTTATTTAAAGAATTTTCCTTTGCAAAAACCATCATTTACTGAAGAATCTATATGAAGCATTTCCACCTATTGTAAAAGAGCTTTAGACTTCCGGATTAGGATGGAATGCAAACCAAGTATCCATGCCTGTGACTAGCGTGGAACGCAAATGACATACTTCCGCAGCGCCGGCCAGAGTAGAAACGTGGGAAAAACAAACAGGAAATACGGGGAGGCTACATCCGGATTCAGGGTACAAATACCCTTAGGACGTTCAGCAACATATGCATTTGAAAAAGGATTTATAAGGATCCGAAACGCGTCATACTGTTGATGCTGAACACTCTGGTGGACTCCTAAAGACTCTCCAACTATCTGGGCAAAGCTTAGTGATGTGTTGCTGGATGGCCTAAACGGACCTGATCTCACCACACTTAGGCACACACCACTAGCCCAAGAGGGTACGGAAAAAGGAGCAATATATATTTTTTTATGTTTTTATTTTGTCTTGTCATATTTTTAAGTGCTATGTCCTTCAAGTAGTATGTGCACTGTGACACTTTGTAACTGCTTTTAAGATTAATGCACCTTATGTATACCTGTTCCCAATAAATTGTTAATATCCCACCCATACTGAAAACGTGGATTGAGAGTGTGGATATTTATTTGGGGTGCAGCACATCTTTCTGGTAATAGCACAAAGCCCTATCATCCAAATTTTCTTCTGTTAAACTTCACAAGCTTAAGTGTTTGCTTGTTTTAGATGAGAGGTCTTTCCTGCAGTATTCCCAGTTAATTGCGCAAAATTACCGGTCCAAATTTTCTGTTGCACAACTGGTGAAGAAACAGGACCCACTGATGGCAAGGGAGGAAGGGGGGGCAACACTGCTCCTAGACCCGGCGGAGTGCCCGGGGGGAGAGGCGGGGTAGGGGAAACGAACTGAGGGGAGGACACTGTGGTCGGAGAAGGGGCTCTGAGGGACGCCTGTGTCCCGGTACTATAGGCCGGTGGCCATGCTAGGGAAGGAACATACGCCGGACCCCAGGGGCCCGGCTGCTGAACTGGTGGAAACTGCCCCAGGGCAAAAGGTGACTGCCAAAACTGTGTGTGCGGGTACGGCATGGGGTTGGGACCCCCAACGTAAGACCCGGGAAATGTCGAAGGGGAATTGGAAAACTGAGGCCCGCTAAAGGACCATGTGGGCTGGGCCACGACGACAAACCCGCAAAACAGGGAGAAAAAAGGGGGGCTGCAGCCACGAACGCCATCCGATGCCATGCCTCGGGAAGAACAGGTAACAGGGGAAGCACCGCAAATGGCTGCACGCCAGCGAAACCGGAGAGAAACAGCTCCTGGCATGCAGGGAAGGATGGCCCGCTAACGGACTTGAGGTGGCCAGAGCAGCCTGTACAGGTAGCCCCTGCAACACCCCTGACTGGCCAGATGGGGGCATCCGTAAACTACTAAAAGGGGGGGCTGGGGCATGCATCAGCCCCAAGGGAGGATTAGAAGCATGCAGGAGCGCCCCCGGTATATGCAGAGGAACAGTTAACCTGCACCCCAGGGTAAACCAGGGAACCCAAGCCCCCAGATGCAGAAACGGCAGGCACACTACCCCCACCTATAGCCTGAGGGGGGGGGGCAGGCCGACTGGAAGCATGGGTGCCAGCGCCGCCCCCCCCCCCCCCCCCCCGCACTAAACACACCGGGGAAGAAGGGCCCATCTGACGATCAAGCTCCGACCCCGACCAGACGCCTCCCACCCCCCCCACCCCTCCGCAGCCAGCCCCGAGCCACCAGGCACCACATGGGCGCTGGGGCCGCCAGCTGGAGCAGCGAACGAGGAGGAAGAGCAGGGCGCGCCGGGAGAAGCTGGGCAGGAGGAGACCGCAGCCTGCAGCACCACGGTCGCCAGGGGCGACGCCCGCGCACGTGGATGCCCAGGGACGGCAGAGGCAGCAGTGTACACAATCACTGTAGCCTGTCCCTGTCGGCCCCTGTTCTGACCATACCCCCTCCTCCCTGTACGTGCATCAGGACGCTCTCTCTCTCCCCTTCCCCCGCCGTGCTGCACCGTTCTCCACCCCGTTCCCAACACCGCGGCGGGACCCGGCCTCCATCCCGACTCCTCATGCTGCTGCGGACTCCAAAATACGAGTAGGTGTCAGTGTATGCCATGTCTCCTCCCCTCCAAGCTAAAGTGTGTGTGTGTGTGTGTGTGTGTGTGTGTGTGTGTGTGCCATATTTCCACACCCCCTTCTCCTCCTAGCTAAAGCGTCTGTGTTCCATGTCACCCCCCTCCCCTCCTAGCTAAAGTATCTGTGTGCCATGTCTCTCCCCTCTTCTCCTAGCTAAAGTGTGTGTCTGCTCTTGTACCGTCCCAGGCCCCAGTGTGTATGTCACCGTGCCCCTCCTCCCCCAGTATGTTTGTCACCAAATCCCTCTCCTGGCCCCCATATTTGTCACTATGTCCCTCAAAGCCCCAGTGTGTATGTCACCATGTTCCTCCAAGACAGGGACAGCTCGACGGCCATTTGAGTGGAGTGGCGGGACACATGACTGATCTGGCAGAGGACTTCCAGTCCAGAAGCGGACCTCGGACAGTGAGACATGGGACAAAGAGCCGCAGGCCCGCAGCTTGGGGTGAGATACTGTTTAAGCCCTTACGCTGCAATACTCGGAGTAAAGAAGGGGGTAGGCTCCCCTGTGTTTTTTTTCCTCGCTGCCCCAGTGTAAGTTAATAAGGGGGTAGGATTCCCCTTGCCCCCAGTGCCTGCATTATTTTGGCTCATTCAGTGTACTGTAATGTGAATTTCGGCTCATTCTGCATGCTGTAATGTGAATTTCGGCTCATACAGTGTACTATAATGTGAATTCCGGCTCATTCTGCGTGCTATAATGTGAATTTCGGCTCATACAGTGTGCTATAATGTGAATTTCGGCTCATTCAGTGTGCTATAATGTGAATTTCGGCTCATTCTGTGTGCTATAATGTGAATTTCGTCTCATTCAGTGTGCTATAATGTGAATTTCGGCTCATTCTGTGTGCTATAGAAACACAGAATTTGTCGGCAGATAAGAACCACTTGGCCCATCTAGTCTGCCCTTTTTTTTACATTATTTTTATCTCTAACCTTATTTGATCCTTATTTCTTTGTAAGGAGATCCTTATGTCTATCCCATGCATGTTTAAATTGCCCTACTGTCTTAGCTTCTACCACCCCTGATGGAAGGAATGGCGATTCGCCAGTCTGTATCACCAGTGCGCAGGGTTCTCTCCACTAACTGGGAACCGGCGGGATCGCGACTGTTGGTATGTTAACCTCTTACCAAATTTACAGGTATAATGGGCCTGATTCACATGCGGCCGCAAGGCAGCTAATGAATACAAACGGGTCCATGTTTTCTTACTGTGCATGCGTATGAGCTGCAGTGCACACGTGCAGCGATTGAATTGACATAGCGGTCACAATGAGGAATTAATCACAGAGTGAGTGACAGGAAGACAGCATTTGAGGGTGATAACAAGCTGTGGGTGGCCAAACGCAGGCGTGTCATGGCGGCTCAGATGGCGTTTTCTGGGTGTGCATAAATTGGCTGTTGTGGTCTTTCTTGCTACTGGAGACCTCTCTGCATCCCGGTAGAGCAGCTCAGCCTGCACATCTACAGGGGCACTCAGACTCTGCGGCATAACCAGATTTGCGATGATGGTACTGATGTACTAGCAATTATAGGCTGTTGGGTAGAAATGATGCGACAGCAGTGGGCATCCCTATGCTCAGGTTAGCTCTTGCCCATATTAGCATATACTTGCAATTGCGTACAGCAAAAGAAAGCAAAGGCAGCAGCAAGAACAACTATATCTGAATCAGGCCCAATGTGTGCACATTAGCAGTGCAAACTATTTTACACAAGTGTCCTTTTACGTGGCGCAAATGTAACTATGAGCCTAATTCAGACCTGATCATAAATGTGCTAAATTTAGCACATCTACGATCAGTCACACAGACATGCGGGGGGACGCCCAGCACAGGGCTAGTCCGCCCCGAATGTCAGGCCCGACCCCTCCCGCACAAGTACAAAAGCATCGCACAGCGGCGATGCTTTTGTACTTTAGGAGTAGCTCCCTGCCAGTGCTGGCAGGGAGCAACTCGTCGCTGTGAGGGTTGCAGCGGCTGCGTGTGACGTCATGCAGCCGCCGCGGCCCGTCCGCACACTGTCCGGGCACAACTGCGTTGCCTCGGACCGCGCCCCCTAAACAGCATCCAAACAATTTACATTTCATGGGTATGGCCTGCAGCGCTGGTTCAGCGGCCTCCTTAATGAGTACACTCACGGTGGTGTGGCGCTCTCAGCCCCGTCGCGGCTGTCACTGCCGCGCCTGTGGTCTTCCGCTGGATGTGCGTCCTCTGTGTGCCGAGGCCGCTGCTGTCATCCCTGTGGCCGCGGTGCGCGTCTGGGCGCGTGGAGTTTCTGCTGCTGCGCCCTCCGCCGCCATTACCGCTTGACACATGGTTTCTGAGTGCTTCTTTCCCCTTCAATCACCATCACTGGGCGCAGCCATTTTGGATTGAATCACATGATGCTCTTCTCACCTATCCGCAGTGCTGCCGGAAGCCTGAGCTTAATTGTCAGCCAATCCCTGCTATCCAGCAGGTATAAATATCCTGTCTCAGCACCCAGAAGGTTGTCAGTGCTTCCATTGTCTCTCCAGCGTTCCAGTATGCAGCTTCACTAAGGACTCTCCTGTGAACACTCCCTGCAGTATAGCCTGACTCCCTGGTGGTTCCTCTCTGTGGTGCAGCTCCAGTTCTCCTGTGCTGATGCTCTGTGGTGCAACCTGACTTTCTAGTTCCCGCACCCAGCGCTAGCAGAGTATACAACTCCAGCTTACAGCAGCCACTCTCTGGCAGTCCTCTGTTTCCACTACTCACCATAGTAGTGGAGCATTTACCTGCAATCCCTAGCATCACTCCAGCTTTACCTGCGATCCCTAGCATCACTCCAGTTTTACCTACGATCCCTAGCATCACTCCAGCTTTACCTGCGATCCCTAGCATCACTCCAGTTTTACCTACGATCCCTAGCATCACTCCAGCTTTACCTGCGATCCCCAGCATCACTCAAAGCTTCACTTGTGATCCCCAATATCACTCAAGCTTTACCTGTGATCCCCAGCTTCACTCTATGCTTCACCTGTGTTCCTACGTGTCATAAAGCACTCCCATCTAAACTCCGGATAACTGGTCGTTAGTCGTTACCAGTTGTGATTCAGAGACTCACTTGTGACATTTATTGTTTGGTTGCACATTCTTGACTTTTATGATTTAATAAAAACCCTCAAAGATACTTCCTGTTGTCGTGGTCATGCCTTCGGGCAATTGGTACTACAAGCTCAGCACATGTCTAGGAGTCCTCTCCTACCTCCTAAGTTCACATACCCATCAGCCCCTGCAACTGAGGGATTTCGTCACAGATCTCCCTGTGTGTAACAAATTCAACACCATCTGGGTGGTAGTGGATCGGTCCACCAAGATGGCTCATTTCATTCCTCTCACCGGTCTTCCGTCAGCTTCCAAGTTGGCACAAGTCTTTATTCAAGAGATCTTCAAATTACACAGTCTCCCTGTGGAGATAATTTCCAACAGAGGTGTTCAGTTTGTGGCCAAGTTCTGGCGAAGTCTTTGTCAGGCGCTCCAAGTCAAGCTAAAATTCTCTACAGCCTATCACCCTCAAACCAATGGGCAAACTGAGAGGGTGAATCAAGACTTGGAGGCCTTCCTCCGTATCTACGTATCCTGTTCCCAGGATGATTTGGTTCAACTTCTCCCATGGGCTGAATTCTGCCCCAACAATCAGTATCATTCTTCATCTTCCTCCACGCCATTCTTCACCAATTATGGGTTCCACCCAAAAGTTCCTGAGTTCCAACCGCTTCCAGCAACATCGGTGCCTGCAGCTGATATCATGGAAGAATGTTTGTGCAGCTCCTCCAGGTACAAGAGATTTGCGGATAAGAAGCGTAGGGCGGTTCCTGCCCTTAAAGTTGGTGACCGCGTTTTGCTGTCTACGAAGAGATAATGAAGTGAGAGATAAAGTAGTGAGAGGTAAAGTAGTGAAAAGTGAAGGTAGGGAATGAATTACATTGAAACAAAGCACACGATAGGGATGAAAGTAAATATGAAAATTAGTGTTAGGAGCAACACATATTAACACTAATTTTCATATTTACTTTTATCCCTATCGTGTGTTTTGTTTCAATGTAATTCATTTCCTACCTTCACTTTTCACTACTTTACCTCTCACTACTTTATCTCTCACTTCATTACCTCTCACTAATTTACCCCTGCTCTTTTCAGCAGCCTCTCTCACTAACCTATTTTCACTTTTTCACTATATATTTTTTCACTTTTGTGTTGCCCTGGGGTCACTCGGCTGCTTCATTTTGGGGGGTCCTGCACCCAGGATTTGTACCCCCCAAAATGTTAGGGACTTGCCTGACTAATGAGGTCACCCGGACACGGTGGGCAAGCCATTACTTATGGCTATAACTATGCAAAGAACCTCGCTCAAAATGCAACATTTTATTGCAATGATTATTATTAATAAATTGGTAATGTTTGAATTGTGGACCTGCAACCTTTTTCTTTATATATATATATATATATATATATATATATATATCTAAAAGGAAAGACAGGGGGGGCGCTCCATAGTGCAAAGTCAATTTTAATTTTAAAAGCACACAAACACTCCAGTTCAAGACACAATGTTAATTGTCCGTACCAGAACAAAACCCGCTGTGGGCTTAATACCACATGATTTCAACACATATGCCCCCGGCAATTCTCCAAACCTCCGGTAGATCTCCTGAGACAGGACCTCAGCCCCGTGCCGCTGGACCGCTGAAGACAGCCGCCGCACGTCGGGACACCGTCACCCGTCGATAACCACCGAGGCAGGAGGGGGCACGACCACACACGTCAGCAAGCCACGCCCCTACGCGTTTCGTCACAGACTTCGTCAGAGGGCTGGCTTGCTAGACGTGTAACATTGCTTTTTAAGAACAGCTCTCACCAATCAGCTACTTACACAATTAAAAAACAGACAGTGCGTTCACCATAGACCGTCTATGTCTGAAAAAACATATACCTCTCATGAAGTTAATTAAGCATTTAACTGGCTACTAATTTAAAAGGCACATTCATTTTACTTATGTTCAGTTGGATAAAAGCACTCTATATAAAACACTAATATGCAGCTATTCACACTGCAGCGAACCCGTTCTTTTAAGAATTCAGGTCGGTTTAGTCATATGTAAAATAATTCTGTTTGCTCAAACGATTATTTAAACCCAACATTCGCCAGTCTAGTGTGGATGCACTTTACATTATTTCTGCAGGAATAGAGGAAACACTTTTCTCATTACATTGTATCACTTAGTCCTGCGCTTGTTAAGAGAACCTACACACCTACAATAAATTATCATACACTTAGCATTAATCTTAAAATACTGAATTACACTTAGTAGAAAACAGCAAATACAAATAAAAAATACTAGATAAAAATTCTGTACATACATAATACCATCTTATAGGAAATTACTCGTGTGGATACCAAGCTGAACACACGGCTTAGCCCAATATAAATTTATACTGCTTTGTGCATACTAAATCAGTGCTTATTCCGAAACAGGCTAAATGATCCTGGAGTTTTTTTGATTGTTACGCTATTATGTTTGTAAGTTACATCGAAATATATTACCCGTTCACAAGACCAGCCAATATATGGGCAAATGTTACATCCAATGACACCATAATTCCAGGGAAAAGAAACACACAAATAAGGGGGTTCGACTCCGATATATTCATTTTTACCGTTCCTCAATAAATGGAGTCAGTTCATAGTTTTCATTTAACCCTTTGGGTATCAAGGTACTTAGCGTTATTATCCAATAAGTTTCCCTTTTAATCAATTTTTTATCACGGCTACCTCCTCTTGGATCTGGCATGACTTGTTCAATTCCTTTAAATTTTAATCCCTTTGGATCACTATTATGATGCTTATGAAAATGTCTCGGCACACTATGATTCATTACCCCATTCTTAATGTTTCGTAAATGCTCGAGGACCCTAATCTTTAAGGGTCTTTTGGTCTTCCCTATATATTTAAGCCCACACGGGCAAACGAGCATATAAATAATGTAGCATGAATTACAATTAATGAAAGAATTAATCAGATGTTGTTCACTCGATATATTTCCTTCAAAGTGTTTTGCACCTTTTAATCCTTGTGGACATATTTTACATGATCCACACGGATAAAACCCTTTTGTATTCCCAAGCATTATTCTATTACTTGGTGTGCGATCATCTGACACCTTTTGCAAGCAGCTCTTAGAGACCATACTTTTTATTGTCTTTGCTCTCCTATAGATGATAGTGGGCTTGTTAGGAAGACTTTTCCCTAGTATTGGGTCCATCTGTAGTATATGCCAGTTTTTCCGTAGGATCCTCTCTACTGTCTTATTTGCATCATTAAATTGAGTGCTAAAGGGGCATAATACTTTTGAGTCATCCTCCCCCCATTTCTTTTTTTCTTTATATTCAAGCAATTCATCCCTCACCTTACTTCTAGCTTTACATTTTGCCCTTTCTATTAGACTGGTTGGGTACCCCCTTTCATGGAATCTATCAGTGTAAATGTTTGATTGTTCTTCATATTTTTCTATCTTAGTGCAGTTTCTTCTCAATCGCGTAAATTGGGAAAGAGGTATGTTTTCTTTCCATCTACCCAAATGACAGCTATCAAACTGCAAATAGCTATTGCTGTCTACCTTTTTAAAATGGGTAAATGTTTCTACTACACCGGTATTCATTGACTGTGTTGAATCAAGCACCAGGTCGAGAAATTCTATTCGGTCCCCACCTATGGTGTGTGTGAATTTAAGATTAAATTCATTTATATTGATTTTACCCATGAAGTTTTCAAATTCTACTTCATTACTGTCCCAAATAATCAGGATATCATCAATATATCTTTTAAAAATAACCAGATGTTCTTTCATATCTCCAGTCAATGTCTCACGTTCCCATTGACCCATATATAGGTTTGCCAGACTCGGGGCACAAATACTGCCCATGGCAGTCCCGCAGACCTGTATAAACCACTCCTCTAAAAAAGTAAAATAATTATGTTTCAACACAAATTCCAAGCACTTACACAAAAAAATGACCATATGTTCTGTCATTTCTGGATCATTGCTGAGGGTTTGTCTCACAGCTTCTACTCCCTTTTTATGGGGGATAGCTGTGTACAAAGATTGTACATCAATCGAACACCATATAATTTTTTTCTGCCATCCTATACCTCTAACTAGTTGTAGGACTTGAGTAGAGTCCTGAACATAGGACTCCAATTTTACCACATATTTCTTCAAAAATATTTCTATATATTCAGAAAGTCTAGACGTCAGTGAACCAATTCCACTAATAATGGGACGGCCAGGAGGGTGGGACAGATTTTTATGAATCTTGGGAATATGGTAAAAAGTTGCCACTCTTGGATTCTTATTATACAGATAATTATATTCCTCTAAGGTGATACTGCCATTCTTTAAACCTTCAGCCAGCAATGTTTCAAGTTCCTCTAAGAACACATTTGTGGGGTCCTTCTCAAGTTTGGAGTAGGAAACTTCATCTAATAGAAGATTAAAGGCTTCTCTTTCATAGTATTCCCTATCCATAACCACTACCCCTCCCCCTTTATCAGCATTCTTGATGATTATATTTTTATTGTCAGCTAGCCCTTTCAGAGCTGTAAACTCCTTTTTTGTTAGGTTTTTACTTCTATTTTTCATAGATGAAGGAATTTTATCTATATCATTCTTCACTATTTTAGAGAATAATTCTATATAGGGGCCCTTTGACTCCACAGGGTAATAAGTGGACTTCGATTTTAATCCAGACAACGAACCAGCACTCGGATTTTTATTTTCCCAGTTTTTAATTGGTGCAACTGATTTTCTCAAAAAATGGCGTTTTAACGTCAAATTTCTCATATACAGATCTAAGTCTATATACAAGTTAACTTGTATAGTGAAGAATGATATAGATAAAATTCCTTCCTCTATGAAAAATAGAAGTAAAAACCTAACAAAAAAGGAGTTTACAGCTCTGAAAGGGCTAGCTGACAATAAAAATATAATCATCAAGAATGCTGATAAAGGGGGAGGGGTAGTGGTTATGGATAGGGAATACTATGAAAGAGAAGCCTTTAATCTTCTATTAGATGAAGTTTTCTACTCCAAACTTGAGAAGGACCCCACAAATGTGTTCTTAGAGGAACTTGAAACATTGCTGGCTGAAGGTTTAAAGAATGGCAGTATCACCTTAGAGGGATATAATTATCTGTATAATAAGAATCCAAGAGTGGCAACTTTTTACCATATTCCCAAGATTCATAAAAATCTGTCCCACCCTCCTGGCCGTCCCATTATTAGTGGAATTGGTTCACTGACGTCTAGACTTTCTGAATATATAGAAATATTTTTGAAGAAATATGTGGTAAAATTGGAGTCCTATGTTCAGGACTCTACTCAAGTCCTACAACTAGTTAGAGGTATAGAATGGCAGAAAAAATTTATATGGTGTTCGATTGATGTACAATCTTTGTACACAGCTATCCCCCATAAAAAGGGAGTAGAAGCTGTGAGACAAACCCTCAGCAATGATCCAGAAATGACAGAACATATGGTCATTTTTTTGTGTAAGTGCTTGGAATTTGTGTTGAAACATAATTATTTTACTTTTTTAGAGGAGTGGTTTATACAGGTCTGCGGGACTGCCATGGGCAGTATTTGTGCCCCGAGTCTGGCAAACCTATATATGGGTCAATGGGAACGTGAGACATTGACTGGAGATATGAAAGAACATCTGGTTATTTTTAAAAGATATATTGATGATATCCTGATTATTTGGGACAGTAATGAAGTAGAATTTGAAAACTTCATGGGTAAAATCAATATAAATGAATTTAATCTTAAATTCACACACACCATAGGTGGGGACCGAATAGAATTTCTCGACCTGGTGCTTGATTCAACACAGTCAATGAATACCGGTGTAGTAGAAACATTTACCCATTTTAAAAAGGTAGACAGCAATAGCTATTTGCAGTTTGATAGCTGTCATTTGGGTAGATGGAAAGAAAACATACCTCTTTCCCAATTTACGCGATTGAGAAGAAACTGCACTAAGATAGAAAAATATGAAGAACAATCAAACATTTACAATGATAGATTCCATGAAAGGGGGTACCCAACCAGTCTAATAGAAAGGGCAAAATGTAAAGCTAGAAGTAAGGTGAGGGATGAATTGCTTGAATATAAAGAAAAAAAGAAATGGGGGGAGGATGACTCAAAAGTATTATGCCCCTTTAGCACTCAATTTAATGATGCAAATAAGACAGTAGAGAGGATCCTACGGAAAAACTGGCATATACTACAGATGGACCCAATACTAGGGAAAAGTCTTCCTAATAAGCCCACTATCATCTATAGGAGAGCAAAGACAATAAAAAGTATGGTCTCTAAGAGCTGCTTGCAAAAGGTGTCAGATGATCGCACACCAAGTAATAGAATAATGCTTGGGAATACAAAAGGGTTTTATCCGTGTGGATCATGTAAAATATGTCCACAAGGATTAAAAGGTGCAAAACACTTTGAAGGAAATATATCGAGTGAACAACATCTGATTAATTCTTTCATTAATTGTAATTCATGCTACATTATTTATATGCTCGTTTGCCCGTGTGGGCTTAAATATATAGGGAAGACCAAAAGACCCTTAAAGATTAGGGTCCTCGAGCATTTACGAAACATTAAGAATGGGGTAATGAATCATAGTGTGCCGAGACATTTTCATAAGTATCATAATAGTGATCCAAAGGGATTAAAATTTAAAGGAATTGAACAAGTCATGCCAGATCCAAGAGGAGGTAGCCGTGATAAAAAATTGATTAAAAGGGAAACTTATTGGATAATAACGCTAAGTACCTTGATACCCAAAGGGTTAAATGAAAACTATGAACTGACTCCATTTATTGAGGAACGGTAAAAATGAATATATCGGAGTCGAACCCCCTTATTTGTGTGATTCTTTTCCCTGGAATTATGGTGTCATTGGATGTAACATTTGCCCATATATTGGCTGGTCTTGTGAACGGGTAATATATTTCGATGTAACTTATAAACATAATAGCGTAACAGTCAAAAAAACTCCAGGATCATTTAGCCTGTTTCGGAATAAGCACTGATTTAGTATGCACAAAGCAGTATAAATTTATATTGGGCTAAGCCGTGTGTTCAGCTTGGTATCCACACGAGTAATTTCCTATAAGATGGTATTATGTATGTACAGAATTTTTATCTAGTATTTTTTATTTGTATTTGCTGTTTTCTACTAAGTGTAATTCAGTATTTTAAGATTAATGCTAAGTGTATGATAATTTATTGTAGGTGTGTAGGTTCTCTTAACAAGCGCAGGACTAAGTGATACAATGTAATGAGAAAAGTGTTTCCTCTATTCCTGCAGAAATAATGTAAAGTGCATCCACACTAGACTGGCGAATGTCGGGTTTAAATAATCGTTTGAGCAAACAGAATTATTTTACATATGACTAAACCGACCTGAATTCTTAAAAGAACGGGTTCGCTGCAGTGTGAATAGCTGCATATTAGTGTTTTATATAGAGTGCTTTTATCCAACTGAACATAAGTAAAATGAATGTGCCTTTTAAATTAGTAGCCAGTTAAATGCTTAATTAACTTCATGAGAGGTATATGTTTTTTCAGACATAGACAGTCTATGGTGAACGCACTGTCTGTTTTTTAATTGTGTAAGTAGCTGATTGGTGAGAGCTGTTCTTAAAAAGCAATGTTACACGTCTAGCAAGCCAGCCCTCTGACGAAGTCTGTGACGAAACGCGTAGGGGCGTGGCTTGCTGACGTGTGTGGTCGTGCCCCCACCTGTCTCGGTGGTTATCGACGGGTGACGGTGTCCCGACGTGCGGCGGCTGTCTTCAGCGGTCCAGCGGCACGGGGCTGAGGTCCTGTCTCAGGAGATCTACCGGAGGTTTGGAGAATTGCCGGGGGCATATGTGTTGAAATCATGTGGTATTAAGCCCACAGCGGGTTTTGTTCTGGTACAGGCAATTAACGTTGTGTCTTGAACCGGAGTGTTTGTGTGCTTTTAAAATTAAAATTGACTTTGCACTATGGAGCGCCCCCCCCCCTGTCTTTCCTTTTAGATATCTGTTTCCCGTGGAATTCCGGGTTATTTATGACGGCGGTGGAGCAGCGGCTCTGTTAAAAGAAGGACACTGGTGCACCCACTCTCCTCTGATTGTAGAGAAGTGATTTCAAGCTTTACTGGTTAAAGACTTTTTTTCCTTATTTATACTGAGCGCATCTGATTATTTTTATTTGTATATATATATATATATATTAGTGCTGGGCAAGATAACGCGTTATTAACGCGTTAACGCCATAAGGCAATAACGGCGATAATATTGTTAACGCCGTTAACGCTGCTGCGCCGGATGAAGCCGCCGGAAGCAGTAATTCATCTGACCCCCTTGATGGAGAAGCCGCTGGATGCCGCCGGAGAAGAGGAAGCCACCGGATGCCACCGGAGATGAGGAAGCCGCCAGCCGCCATAACCTCTTGAGACTGAGACATCGTCACAATATCTCTGTGAGTACTGGTTTTTACACAGAGCCCTAGCAAAGGCATAGGATTCCCTTATAGCTGCTCTTTAGCATTTAGTTTTTAGTTAGATAGGTAGCGATTAACTTAGAAGTTCTAACTAAGTTACCCAGCTCCGGCCAGCGCGCGCTACGGGATCCCACTCACCCAGTCCCACCGCGGTGCAGCTCCCGCTTGTGTTCTAAGCTAGAACACAAGCGGGAGCTGCGCCGCGGTGGGACTGGGTGAGTGGGATCCCGTAGCGCGCGCTGGCTGGAACTGGGTAACTTAGTTACACGGCTGAGGAGAAACCTCGGTCGCGTGGGTTGCAGCGAGCAGGGCAGCCCTTCTCTTCTCTGGCGGGCGCCGCTGTGGGACTGGATGAGAATGGTCCCGCAGCGTGCGCGCTGACCGGCGCGCAAGTATCAGAGACAGCGCAGGAAGCACTTCTTATCACCAGGAAGCACTTCTCATTGGCGGCTATTCCCTGGTTCTATCAACGCCGCTGTGGGACTGGATGTGACGGGTTTATGTACATTGGAGCTGATATTGCTTATATTAACAGGAGAGTTAGTGGATGGGATTGGAAGTTTGGGCCTCCTTCGTTTATTAAGGTCTCCCTGCTGAGCTATTATACTCCCTTTTATTGCTGGGGTGCCTAATCTGCTATAAACAAAAAATACAGTTTTTTTTTTATAAATTTTATTTTATTTATTTAAAAATGTTTTCACAGAAAATGGAGAAAGGAACCGAAATCTTACATGGACATTTTCATTTTAAATCTCTACCAGATGGCACAGTTGATAAAACCAAAGTTATTTGTAAACACTGCAAAGCTGAATTTTCTTATCACCGGAGTACTTCGAGTCTGAAGTATCACTTAAATGCAATACACACCGTTGATGCCAGCAACTCACCCACTCAAACAAACAGTGGAGGGAAGCTTCGGCAGACTACATTGGATACAGCGTATGGGAGAAGTATAGATAAACAAAAGCAAGAAAAGCTAACAAATAACATAGCGAAGTGGATAGCTACAAACTGCAGGCCAATTAGTATTGTCGAAGATGTCGGTCTGAGGAACGTTCTTAGGATCGCAACGAATGACAGCACGTATGAGCCTCCCTCAAGACGCACCATCACAAGAAGAATACATGACTTGTATGAAAATGAGAGAACTACAAAAGCGATGGCGTTACAATGTGTACCACATGTTGCTCTCACTGGAGATTACTGGACATCGCTGGGTAACCATAATTACCTCGGAGTTACAGTGCATTATATTGATGAACACTGGGAGCTACATTCACATGCTCTGACTGTAATGAAAACAGAATAGAGACATTTTGATGAAACGTGCGCTGAACATTTTATTCATGTTGCACAAGAGTGGAACATTTCAGATAAAGTCGGCACACTTAGCACAGATAGTGCAAGAAATATGATTGCTGCTGCAAGACACCTGCCTTTTGAACATGTCCCCTGCACTGCGCACAGTCTCCAGCGTTCTGTCACAGTATCTCTGCAGAACAGTGCGTTTGACAATGTCCTGGCCAAATGCAGAAAAGTTGTAGGCCACTTTAAAGTTTAAACACAGTCCAGCAAGTGCTGCAGAATTACAAAAACAAAAATTTCAACATAGACAAAATAAGGAGTCGCTTATACAAGATATTCCAACCGGATGGAATTCGACTCTGGAGATGATAAAAAGTGTCTGTAGAAATGAACAGCCACTGAGGGATGTCCTCACCACACACAACACCAAGATTGCCATGCCAACTACAGCTGAAATGGACAAACTGCAGAGGTTGGAAACGCTACTGGAGCCCTGCAGGTATATTTTACATACTTCATATATTTCATTTTTCCACTGTCCTGTCTGTAAAAAATATAGCATGAATGGGATGTAGTTAGGTAGGTTTAGGCACTTACTGGTGGTGGGTAGAAAGCAGGGAGGGTTAGGGTTAGTAGGGAGCAGGGAGGGTTAGGGTTAGTAGAGAGCAGGGAGGGTTAGGGTTTGGCTGCATGGAGGGAGAGTTAGGGTTAGGCAGCACCAGCTGACTTTTAGGGGTAGGCACTATGCAGGGAGGGTTAAGGGTAGGGAGGGTTAGTATACTTACCGGGGACTTTTGGGTATCTGGATTCCAGGATGCCGCTGTCGGTCTTCTGACCACCAGCATTCTCCCGTACCCAAAGAAATGGGTTTGATTTTTTTTTTGCTGTTGCAGGTATGTGACTGAACTTCTGGGAGGAGAAAAGTATGTTTCATGCTCTGTGGTTCTGCCTGCTTTTTGCCATCTCTCTCGGGTCATGGAGAGTTCAGATGATGACCCAGCCTAAGTGGTCAAATTTAAGTCTACATTCAGAACAGACCTGGAGACACGCAAAGAAAATGACAACATTGCATATCTGAAGATTGCTACCGCATTGGACCCTAGATTCAAGGACCTCAAGTGTATACCTAGAGCTGAGAGGGGTGAGGTGTGGGCCTTAGTCACCAACTTACTAAAGGAACAGAGGTTTGTTGCAGAGAAACCTGTGGAAGCAACAACATCAGAGCCACCAAATAAAAAGTTAGCCCTATTGGCTGCTTCATCAGAGTCTGATTCTGAACAGGAGGAAGATTCAGTTGAGAACAGTGTGCGTCGATTCAGAGCGGAGCCCACCATCAGTACAGAGTCCTGTCCATTAGAGTGGTGGTCCAAACATGCAGGCTCACACAGCAGGCTGGCCTCCATTGCACAGAAGTACTTGGCCACACCTGCAACATCAGTACCCTGTGAAAGGTTGTTTTCTCTTGCTGGTCATATTGTACAGAAGAAGAGAGTTTCTTTATCATCTGAAAATGTAAATAACCTTGTGTGTCTTAGCAACTGGCTTTGTGCAGAGCAGTAAATAGGTTACACACCTAAAATATATCTGTCCAATCTGGTGGGAACAAAAATCTGGGTAAGAAAACAGATTTAGATTCTCAGAAAACATATTTTATTTTTTAATTTTAATTTGTTTTTTAAATGCTACTGTGTTAAGGGAAAACTGCAAACCAAATGTTTTTGCAGTGTTGTTTAATGTTATTGCACTGTTGTTCATATAGAAGTACTAAAAGTGCGCAATACACCACTTTTGAATTCATTATTGACTTTAGTCGGCTAACAATACGATTAATCGCTATTAATCGCATGAAATCCTGCGATTAATTGCGATTAAAAATTTTAATCGTTGCCCAGCACTAATATATATATATATATATATATATCAAGTGTCAAAAAAGCTGCGCATTCAAACCCACTTCACTTCAGGGTATTAGTCCAATATTTAGGTATCCTTGTCCCGTTTCTTGATGTATGATGCTGCCTCCTCCGCTATAAAACCAGAACCACTGGTTTCCATGCACATGTAATAGAAGAAGAATGGAGGGCGCAAATGAGTAAAAAATCACAATTCCATTTATTATAAAAACATGCTCACATACATCTCAGTTTTAGTAGATGAACTCGGTTCTCCATATGGCAACGACCGAGCCTCCGGAAATGTCCTCCGCACACGGCTCGTGCTGCTGGCCGCAAAAGCTCCTGTTATTTCCCTGGGACCGGACACATCAAAGACCATCTGTCTCTCGCTCCACAGGCCACGCCCAACGCGTTTCGTCAGCAGACTTCGTCAGGGGGTGTGGCTATGTTCCGTCTCGTTACCAATTTATACTACTCCATACACCTGTGTTTTATTACAGGCTCGGGTAGCTTCATTAGGGTTCATATGAATCATTCACACATTAAAATTAAAACCTATACTACAATCAAGTTAAAAATACAGATTTCATACTCCATTATTTCACGGGAGTCATATACAAAGTAATTACTAAAACTTAGGTACTGGACTGTTTTAAAAAATTACAATATAAACATTCTTTGTCACACATTGATAATTCCCAACGATACTAGAAAATCTTACATATAAATTCAATACTAACATTATCAGTTATCGATGCTTGGTTTATGTCATATAATACTTATAACATAAAATGACATAACATAAAAATCAAGAAAAAATAGAACATAAAAGATAAAAAGAGAAATGGGAGAAGAAAATACAATAGTTATAATAAAATTCATAACCAGAATAAATCTTGCATAATTCGTGTTTCTTTATTCCTTAATGCCCATATATCCACAATATCTATAACTGCACATGTGTTCCCCGTTTTTTGCAGCCCGCTCTAAAGTGGGGCAGAGGAATCAATGATTCGACAACACTGCCACACAGAACGGACTACTCGGCAAACCACTTTAGTGCAGAAACGGTGTGATATCGTAGTTCTCATTCAAACCCAGAGGGCTAATTGTTTCCAATGCGTGTATCCAAAACACCTCTCTTTTACTTAACTGTTTGAGAATATCGCCCCATCTATCATCTAACTTAACATGTTCAAGGGCTTTAAAACTAAATTCATTAAGGTTACCTTTGTTACATTTTAAAAAATGCCTCGGGATACTATGTTCACCACATTTATTAACTATACTACGTGAGTGTTCTAACATGCGGATTTTTAATTGACGCTTTGTTTTACCTACATACCTAGCTCCGCACGAACATTCTACCATATATATTACACACGTAGTCAGGCAATTCATCATTTCCTTTATATCCCAATATTTTGTTTTATTCCTATTCCAGATTTTCTTTCTCTCCTTACTAGCATAGGCACACATTTTACATTTCCCACAGGGGTAGAAACCAGTTGTTTTATTTAACCAAGAATCTACCTTATGTTGCGGCAGATTACTAGGTGCTAGTGCATTTTTTAAATTTCTAGCCTTTCGAAAAACAACTTTTGGTTTCTCCGGCAAATAATCTTTTAGGATTGGATCTAGTGATAAGACTTCCCAATGTTTAAACAGGATATTCATGATTTCTTTATTCTTAATATTAAACCCTGTAACGAAGGGTATTCCTATAAGATAAAAGGCTTCCTCTATCTACTTTGTCTGCTTTCTCCTTACATTTCTCTGACGTCCTAGTGGATGCTGGGACTCCGTCAGGACCATGGGATTAGCGGCTCCGCAGGAGACAGGGCACAAAAATAAAAGCTTTAGGACTAGGTGGTGTGCACTGGCTCCTCCCCATATGACCCTCCTCCAAGCCTCAGTTAGGTTTTTGTGCCCGTCCGAGCAGGGTGCAATCTAGGTGGCTCTCCTAAAGAGCTGCTTAGAAAAAGTTATTAGGTTTTTTATTTTCAGTGAGTCCTGCTGGCAACAGGCTCACTGCAACGAGGGACTTAGGGGAGAAGAAGTGAACTCACCTGCGTGCAGGATGGATTGGCTTCTTAGGCTACTGGACACCATTAGCTCCAGAGGGATCGAACACAGGCCCAGCCATGGAGTCCGGTCCCGGAGCCGCGCCGCCGACCCCCTTGCAGATGCCGAAAAGTGAAGAGGTCCTGAAACCGGCGGCAGAAGACTTTTCAGTCTTCATGAGGTAGCGCACAGCACTGCAGCTGTGCGCCATTGTTGTCAGCACACTTCACACCAGCGGTCACTGAGGGTGCAGGGCGCTGGGGGGGGGCGCCCTGGGCAGCAATGATAATACCTTGTTCTGGCTAAAAATACATCACATATAGCCCCTGGGGCTATATGGATGTATTTAACCCCTGCCAGGTCTCACAAACACCGGGAGAAGAGCCCGCCGAAATAGGGGGCGGGGCCTATCTCCTCAGCACACAGCGCCATTTTCCTGCACAGCTCCGCTGCGAGGAAGGCTCCCAGGACTCTCCCCTGCACTGCACTACAGAAACAGGGTAAAAAAACAGAGAGGGGGGGCACTTTTTTGGCGATATTGATATATTAAGCTGCTATAAAGGAAACAACACTTCTGTAGGGTTGTTCCTATATATTTATAGCGCTTGGGTGTGTGCTGGCAAACTCTCCCTCTGTCTCCCCAAAGGGCTAGTGGGGTCCTGTCTTCGATAAGAGCATTCCCTGTGTGTCTGCTGTGTGTCGGTACGTGTGTGTCGACATGTATGAGGACGATGTTGGTGTGGAGGCGGAGCAATTGCCGGTAATGGTGATGTCACCCCCTAGGGAGTCGACACCGGAATGGATGGCTTTGTTTATGGAATTACGTGATAATGTCAGCACGTTACAAAAATCAGTTGACGACATGAGACGGCCGGCAAACCAGTTAGTACCTGTCCAGGCGTCTCAGACACCGTCAGGGGCTGTAAAACGCCCTTTACCTCAGTCGGTCGACACAGACCCAGACACGGACACCGAATCTAGTGTCGACGGTGAAGAAACAAACGTATTTTCCAGTAGGGCCACACGTTATATGATCACGGCAATGAAGGAGGCTTTGCATATCTCTGATACTGCAAGTACCACAAAAAGGGGTATTATGTGGGGTCTGAAAAAACTACCTGTAGTTTTTCCTGAATCAGAGGAATTGAATGAAGTGTGTGATGAAGCGTGGGTTAACCCCGATAGAAAACTGCTAATTTCAAAGAAGTTATTGGCATTATATCCTTTCCCGCCAGAGGTTAGGGCGCGCTGGGAAACACCCCCTAGGGTGGATAAGGCACTCACACGCTTATCAAAACAAGTGGCGTTACCGTCTCCTGAAACGGCCGCCCTCAAGGATCCAGCTGATAGGAGGCTGGAAACTACCCTGAAAAGTATATACACTCATACTGGTGTTATACTGCGACCAGCCATCGCCTCAGCATGGATGTGCAGTGCTGGGGTGGTTTGGTCGGATTCCCTGACTGAAAATATTGATACCCTGGATAGGGACAGTATTTTATTGACTATAGAGCAATTAAAGGATGCTTTTCTTTATATGCGAGATGCTCAGAGGGATATTTGCACTCTGGCATCGAGAGTAAGTGCGATGTCCATATCTGCCAGAAGAAGTTTATGGACGCGACAGTGGTCAGGTGATGCGGATTCCAAACGGCATATGGAAGTATTGCCGTATAAAGGGGAGGAATTATTTGGGGTCGGTCTATCGGATTTGGTGGCCACGGCAACAGCCGGGAAATCCACCTTTTTACCTCAGGTCCCCTCCCAACAGAAAAAGACACCGTCTTTTCAGCCGCAGTCCTTTCGTTCCTATAAGAACAAGCGGGCAAAAGGACAGTCATATCTGCCCCGAGGCAAAGGAAAGGGTAAGAGAGTGCACCAAGCAGCTCCCTCCCAGGAGCAGAAGCCCTCCCCGGCTTCTGCAAAGCCCTCAGCATGACGTTGGGGCTTTACAAGCGGACTCAGGGGCGGTGGGGGGTCGACTCAAGAATTTCAGCGCACAGTGGGCTCACTCACAGGTGGACCCCTGGATCCTGCAGGTAGTATCTCAGGGTTACAGGTTGGAATTCGAGAAGTCTCCCCCTCGCCGGTTCCTACAGTCTGCTCTGCCAACGTCTCCCTCAGACAGGGCGACGGTATTGGAAGCCATTCACAAGCTGTATTCTCAGCAGGTGATAGTCAAGGTACCCCTCCTACAACAGGGAAAGGGGTATTATTCCACACTATTTGTGGTACCGAAGCCGGACGGCTCGGTAAGACCTATTCTAAATCTGAAATCTTTGAACCTGTACATACAAAAATTCAAGTTCAAGATGGAGTCACTCAGAGCAGTGATAGCGAATCTGGAAGAAGGGGACTTTATGGTGTCCCTGGACATCAAGGATGCTTACCTGCATGTCCCAATTTGCCCTTCACATCAAGGGTACCTCAGGTTCGTGGTGCAAAACTGTCATTATCAGTTTCAGACGCTGCCGTTTGGATTGTCCACGGCACCTCGGGTCTTTAACAAGGTAATGGCCGAAATGATGTTTCTTCTGCGAAGAAAAGGCGTATTAATTATCCCTTACTTGGACGATCTCCTGATAAGGGCAAGGTCCAGAGAACAGCTGGAGGACGTAGTAGCACTAACCCAAGTAGTGCTGCAACAGCACGGGTGGATTCTGAATTTTCCAAAATCTCAATTGACCCCGACGACACGTCTGCTGTTCCTGGGAATGATTCTGGACACGGTTCAGAAAAAGGTGTTTCTTCCGGAGGAGAAAGCCAGGGAGTTATCCGAACTTGTCAGGAACCTCCTAAAACCAGGAAAAGTGTCTGTGCATCAATGCACAAGAGTCCTGGGAAAAATGGTGGCTTCTTACGAAGCGATTCCATTCGGCAGATTCCATGCACGAACTTTTCAGTGGGATCTGCTGGACAAATGGTCCGGATCGCATCTGCAGATGCATCAGCGGATAACTTTGTCTCCACGGACAAGGGTGTCTCTTCTGTGGTGGTTGCAGAGTGCTCATCTGTTAGAGGGCCGCAGATTCGGCATACAGGACTGGGTCCTGGTGACCACGGATGCCAGTCTGAGAGGCTGGGGAGCGGTCACACAGGGAAGAAACTTCCAGGGAGTGTGGTCAAGCCTGGAGATGTCTCTTCACATAAATATACTGGAGCTAAGAGCGATTTACAATGCTCTAAGCCTGGCAAAACCCCTGCTTCAGGCTCAGCCGGTGTTGATCCAGTCGGACAACATCACGGCAGTCGCCCACGTAAACAGACAGGGCGGCACAAGAAGCAGGAGGGCAATGGCAGAAGCTGCAAGGATTCTTCGCTGGGCGGAAGATCATGTGATAGCACTGTCAGCAGTGTTCATTCCGGGAGTGGACAACTGGGAAGCGGACTTCCTCAGCAGACACGATCTACACCCGGGAGAGTGGGGACTTCATCCAGAAGTCTTCCACATGATTGTGAACCGTTGGGAAAAACCAAAGGTGGATATGATGGCGTCCCGCCTCAACAAAAAACTGGACAGGTATTGCACCAGGTCAAGAGACCCTCAGGCAATAGCTGTGGACGCTCTGGTAACACCGTGGGTGTTCCAGTCAGTGTATGTGTTTCCTTCTCTGCCTCTCATACCAAAAGTACTGAGAATTATACGGCAAAGGGGAGTAAGAACGATACTCGTGGCTCCGGATTGGCCAAGAAGAACTTGGTACCCGGAACTTCAGGAGATGCTCACGGAAGATCCGTGGCCTCTACCTCTAAGACGGGACCTGCTTCAGCAGGGACCGTGTCTATTCCAAGACTTACCACGGCTGCGTTTGACGGCATGGCGGTTGAACGCCGAATTCTAAGGGAAAAAGGCATTCCGGAAGAGGTCATCCCTACCCTGGTAAAAGCCAGGAAGGAGGTGACTGCACAACATTATCACCGCATTTGGAGAAAATATGTTGCGTGGTGTGAGGCCAGGAAGGCCCCGACGGAGGAATTTCAACTGGGTCGATTCCTACATTTCCTGCAAACAGGATTGTCTATGGGCCTCAAATTAGGGTCCATTAAGGTTCAAATTTCGGCCCTGTCGATTTTCTTCCAGAAAGAATTGGCTTCAGTTCCTGAAGTCCAGACTTTTGTAAAAGGAGTACTACATATACAACCCCCGGTTGTGCCCCCAGTGGCTCCGTGGGATCTTAATGTAGTTTTGGATTTTCTCAAATCCCATTGGTTTGAGCCACTCAAATCGGTGGATTTGAAATATCTTACATGGAAAGTAACCATGCTACTGGCCCTGGCTTCAGCCAGGAGAGTGTCAGAATTGGCGGCTTTATCGTATAAAAGCCCATATCTGATTTTCCATTCGGACAGGGCAGAACTGCGGACGCGTCCTCAGTTTTCTGCCTAAGGTGGTTTCAGCGTTTCACCTGAACCAGCCTATTGTGGTGCCTGCGGCTACTAGCGATTTGGAGGATTCCAAGTTGCTGGACGTTGTCAGGGCATTGAAAATATATATTTCAAGGACGGCTGGAGTCAGAAAATCTGACTCGCTGTTTATACTGTATGCACCCAACAAGCTGGGTGCTCCTGCTTCTAAGCAGACGATTGCTCGTTGGATTTGTAGCACAATTCAACTTGCACATTCTGTGGCAGGCCTGCCACAGCCTAAATCTATCAAGGCCCATTCCACAAGGAAGGTGGGCTCATCTTGGGCGGCTGCCCGAGGGGTCTCGGCATTACAACTCTGCCGAGCAGCTACGTGGTCGGGGGAGAACACGTTTGTAAAATTCTACAAATTTGATACCCTGGCTAAAGAGGACCTGGAGTTCTCTCATTCGGTGCTGCAGAGTCATCCGCACTCTCCCGCCCGTTTGGGAGCTTTGGTATAATCCCCATGGTCCTGACGGAGTCCCAGCATCCACTAGGACGTCAGAGAAAATAAGATTTTACTTACCGATAAATCTATTTCTCGTAGTCCGTAGTGGATGCTGGGCGCCCATCCCAAGTGCGGATTGTCTGCAATACTTGTACATAGTTATTGTTACAAAAAAATCGGGTTGTTATTGTTGTGAGCCGTCTGTTCAGAGGCTCCTACGTTTGTCATACTGTTAACTGGGTTCAGATCACAGGTTGTACGGTGTGATTGGTGTGGCTGGTATGAGTCTTACCCGGGATTCAAAATCCTTCCTTATTGTGTACGCTCGTCCGGGCACAGTATCCTAACTGAGGCTTGGAGGAGGGTCATAGGGGGAGGAGCCAGTGCACACCACCTAGTCCTAATGCTTTTATTTTTGTGCCCTGTCTCCTGCGGAGCCGCTAATCCCATGGTCCTGACGGAGCCCAGCATCCACTACGGACTACGAGAAATAGATTTATCGGTAAGTAAAATCTTATTTTTTCTACTAGTTTTAAAGGATACTTCTTCTCAAGGAATCTTGTTTTATAAAGCTTTGTTTGTTGTTCATACATCACGTTACTTGTACAATTACGCTTCACCCTTAAAAACTGCGAATATGGTATATTTGCTATCCAATTTTTATAGTGACAGCTATTAAAATGGACATAATTGTTACTATCCACTTTCTTTATATACGTATATGTATTAATACTCCTTCCTGAGCTATACTCAGACGTATCAATCACAAGATCAAGATATTCAATCTTATCTCTCTGAAAATTTGAAGTAAACTTTAAATTATATCTATTTATATTCAAGTAACTCATGAAAGCATCAAATTCTTCTCTACTCCCTTTCCATACCACCAACACATCATCTATAAAGCGATTATAAGAATGAAGTGATTCAGAAAAAGGGTTGTTATTATTATAGATCACCTCATTCTCTCACTTCCCTAGATATAAATTCGCAAAACTCGGCGCGTAGGGCGTACCCATCGCGCTGCCGCACTGCTGGTTGTAGAATTGTCCTTGGAACTTAAAATAATTATTTTTTAACACAAACTCTATGCATTGCACTAGAAACAACCTCATCTCCTCATTAAGGGATTCATCACCACTAAGGAAGTAGTAAATTGCTTCAAGACCCTCTTTATGTGGTATGCTGGTGTACAAAGATTCAACATCAATTGTACACCAGCTATACCCTTCCTCCCATCTCATGTCACCTAAAATTTTTAGTATATGTGTTGAATCCTGCACAAAGGATTTTAGCTGGGGGACATATTTCTTTATGTAAATATCAATATATTCAGAGAGTCTAGAAGTGGCAGAATCTATTCCCGATATTATCGGTCTCCCAGGAGGCTTATCAAGCCTCTTATGTATTTCTGGGAGGAAATAGAAAACTGCCACCCTAGGATTCTGACTATACACATAACTAATTTCTTCTTTGCTAATGCAACCTCCCTGAAAACCCTTATCCAAAAGCTCTTTAAGTTTTTCTAATACTACATTACTTGGATCCAAAGTAAGTTTAGAGTAGGTGCTTGTGTCCCCTAACAACCTATTTGCTTCTTCCAAATAATCTGATCTATTCATTAGAACAACCCCCCACCCTTATCGGCCATCTTAATAACTAATTCATGATTTGTTTCTAAAGTACGTATAGCATCTCTTTCATCCTTTCGTAAATTATCTTTGTATTGTACATTACCTTTACACAATTCCTCAAAATCCTTCATAATTAATCTGGGAAAAGTTTCTATGTAACTACCCCTAGACTCAAGGGGATAATAATTTGAACCTACTTTCAGACCCGTCTTATTATCTGTTTCTTTCTTATTATTAATACCTGCTTCATTATTATTCTTCAAAAAGTGACGTTTTAATGTCAACATTCTTGTAAATTTATTTGCGTCTATAAATAATTCAAAATTATTCGGATTCTTATTAGGTGCAAAGGATAACCCTCTTTGAAGTAGCCTAATCTCACTTTGATTTAGAATATGGTCTGACAAATTAAAAATACCCGTTACAGGTTTGCCCTCCTCTGTTTGTTTCCTTTTGCCTCCTCTCGTTCCTCTCTTAGTTCGTCCTGTATTTTTCTTTTTAACCCTGTTCTCGGGCTGTCTACTTCTTCTAACCCTGTTGTAATCCACCTCCTCCCCCCTCCTCTCTGTAAAAAATTATCCTTTTGTTGTTCTCTATAGTCGGGAGTGCTGAGGGTATCATATTTGTTCCAAACAGGTATCCTAAAGCCTTCTTTTCTCTGCTCATATTTCTTATTTCTATAGGGTACCTGTTGCCAGCCATTTTGTCTCGGGGTGCGTTCTTGCCACTTATTACGATTCTCATACAAAAAAAAATTTCTCTCATAGTTTTTCCTCTCGTTCCACTTTCTTATATTCCCCTCCTTATAATCAAGCAAATCTCTTTGAAATTTCTTAATTTTTGTTTCTATTATTTCCTTTTCTAATTTTTTCACTTTATTTTCACTTTCTTTCATTAGTTCTATAAAATCTTTCGTTTCTTTAACAGGTTCTATTTTCTTATTTAATTCATTCAGTTCAAGATCTACTTCTTTAAGCTCTTTCTTCCTTTCATGTAGTATTCGTTTAATCAAACTAAATGAACATTCATCTAATACAGGTTGAGTATCCCATATCCAAATATTCCGAAATACGGAATATTCCGAAATACGGACTTTTTTGAGTGAGAGTGAGATAGTGAAACCTTTGTTTTTTGATGACTCAATGTACACAAACTTTGTTTAATACACAAAGTTATTAAAAAATATTGTATTAAATGACCTTCAGGCTGTGTGTATAAGGTGTATATGAAACATAAATGAATTGTGTGAATGTACACATACTTTGTTTAATGTACAAAGTTATAAAAAATATTGGCTAAAATGACCTTCAGGCGGTGTGTATAAGGTGTATATGAGACATAAATGCATTCTGTGCTTAGATTTAGGCCCCAGTACCATGATATCTCATTATGGTATGCAATTATTCCAAAATACGGAAAAATCCGATATCCAAAATACCTCTGGTCCCAAGCATTTTGGATAAGGGATACTCAACCTGTATTTCATACCAAGCATCAATAAACTTCTTATTCTCATTTCCAAACGTAGGTGTTTTAAACAACCGTAACCCTCTCGGAATACGTTTAGCTTCAATATATTTTTCAAGAGTGGTGAGTTCCCAACTCATTCTCATCTCTTTAATCAGAAGTTTTTCTATTTGCAGACAAAATGAATCAAGATCCATATTAGTATCAGATGTGTGCTTCACCTTATTCACCCCAGTACCTAAGCATTCATCAAAAATCCTGTGACGATCATCAAACCTCCTCTGTCTTAGATCCATAATTAAGAATATACAAATCTAAATCCACACTAAATAGACAATATAAAACGGAATGCTAATAAAAAAACTTTAAAAAGTAGCCACACTAGGATGCCTAGTAAAAGCGAGCAAAATATATACAGCAATATATATATATATATATGAGTGGACAATAAATGCAGCACGCACAATGGTTAGAAATGCATCAAGTGTCAAAAAAGCTGCGCATTCAAACCCACTTCACTTTAGGGTATTAGTCGAATATTTAGATATCCTTGTCCCGTTTCTTGATGTATGATGCTGCCTCCTCCGCTATAAAACCAGAACCACTGGTTTCCATGCACATGTAATAGAAGAAGAATGGAGGGCGCAAATGAGTAAAAAAATCACAATTCCATTTATTATAAAAACATGCTCACATACATCTCAGTTTTAGTAGATGAACTCGGTTCTCCATATGGCAATATGCACTAATATATATATATATATATATATATTAGTGATGAGCGGGCTCGGTTCCTCGGAATCCGAACCCGCCCGAACTTCAGCTTTTTTTACACGGATCCGAGCGACTCGGATCTTCCCGCCTTGCTCGGTTAACCCGAGCGCGCCCGAACGTCATCATGACGCTGTCGGATTCTCGCGAGGCTCGGATTCTATCGCGAGACTCGGATTCTATATAAGGAGCCGCGCGTCGCCGCCATTTTACACGTGCATTGAGATTGATAGTGAGAGGACGTGGCTGGCGTCCTCTCCGTTTAGAGAAGAAATAGATAGGAGAGGGAGAGTGAGACAGTGACACTTCATTTACTGGAGCTTAGGAGGAGTACTCAGACAGAGAGTGCAGAATTTTGCTGATAGTATTAGTTAGTTATACTAGTGACAGAGTGAGACAGTGACACTTCATTTACTGGAGCTTAGGAGGAGTACTCAGACAGAGAGTGCAGAATTTTGCTGATAGTATTAGTTAGTTATACTAGTGACTGACCAGTGACCACCAGTGCAGTTTTATATTATTTAATATAATCCGTTCTCTGCCTGAAAAAACGATACACAGTGACTCAGTCACATACCATATCTGTGCTCAGCCCAGTGTGCTGCTGCATCATCTATGTATAATATCTGACTGTGCTCACACAGCTTAATTGTGGGGGAGACTGGGGAGCAGTTAGGTTATAGCAGGAGCCAGGAGTACATATTAAAATTAAACAGTGCACACTTTTTTTCTGCAGGAGTGCCACTGCCAGTGTGACTGACCAGTGACCTGACCACCAGTATATAGTATACTATATTGTATTGTGAATGTCTGCCTGTAAAAGTTAAACACACGTCGTGTGACTTGTGTGGTGTTTTTTTATTCTATAAAATAAAAAACTCATTCTGCTGACAGACAGTGTCCAGCAGGTCCGTCATTATATAATATATACCTGTCCGGCTGCAGTAGTGATATATATATATATATTTTATATCATTATTTATCATCCAGTCGCAGCAGACACAGTACGGTAGTTCACGGCTGTAGCTACCTCTGTGTCGGCACTCGGCAGTCCATCCATAATTGTATACCACCTACCCGTGGTTTTTTTTTTTCTTTCTTCTTTATACATACTACATCTCATTATCATCCAGTCTATATTAGCAGCAGACACAGTACAGTACGGTAGTCCACGGCTGTAGCTACCTCTGTGTCGGCACTCGGCAGTCCGTCCATAATTGTATACCACCTACCCGTGGTTTTTTTTTTCTTTCTTCTTTATACATACTACATCTCATTATCAACCAGTCTATATTAGCAGCAGACACAGTACGGTAGTCCACGGCTGTAGCTACCTCTGTGTCGGCACTCGGCAGTCCATCCATAATTGTATACCACCTACCCGTGGTTTTTTTTTCTTTCTTCTTTATACATACTACATCTCATTATCATCCAGTCTATATTAGCAGCAGACACAGTACAGTACGGTAGTCCACGGCTGTAGCTACCTCTGTGTCGGCACTCGGCAGTCCATCCATAATTGTATACCACCTACCCGTGGTTTTTTTTTTCTTTCTTCTTTATACATACATACTACATCTCTTTATCAACCAGTCTATATTAGCAGCAGACACAGTACGGTAGTCCACGGCTGTAGCTACCTCTGTGTCGGCACTCGGCAGTCCGTCCATAATTGTATACCACCTACCCGTGGTTTTTTTTTCTTTCTTCTTTATACATACATACTACATCTCTTTATCAACCAGTCTATATTAGCAGCAGACACAGTACGGTAGTCCACGGCTGTAGCTACCTCTGTGTCGGCACTCGGCAGTCCGTCCATAATTGTATACCACCTACCCGTGGTTTTTTTTTCTTTCTTCTTTATACATACATACTACATCTCTTTATCAACCAGTCTATATTAGCAGCAGACACAGTACGGTAGTCCACGGCTGTAGCTACCTCTGTGTCGGCACTCGGCAGTCCATCCATAATTGTATACCACCTACCCGTGGTTTTTTTTTCTTTCTTCTTTATACATACATACTACATCTCATTATCATCCAGTCTATATTAGCAGCAGACACAGTACAGTACGGTAGTCCACGGCTGTAGCTACCTCTGTGTCGGCACTCGGCAGACCATCCATAATTGTATACCACCTACCCGTGGTTTTATTTTTCTTTCTTCTTTATACATGCATACTACATCTCATTATCATCCAGTCTATATTAGCAGCAGACACAGTACAGTACAATAGTCCACGGCTGTAGCTACCTCTGTGTCGGCACTCGGCAGTCCATCCATAATTGTATACTAGTATCCATCCATCTCCATTGTTTACCTGAGGTGCCTTTTAGTTGTGCCTATTAAAATATGGAGAACAAAAATGTTGAGGTTCCAAAATTAGGGAAAGATCAAGATCCACTTCCACCTCGTGCTGAAGCTGCTGCCACTAGTCATGGCCGAGACGATGAAATGCCAGCAACGTCGTCTGCCAAGGCCGATGCCCGATGTCATAGTACAGAGCATGTCAAATCCAAAACACCAAATATCAGTAAAAAAAGGACTCCAAAACCTAAAATAAAATTGTCGGAGGAGAAGCGTAAACTTGCCAATATGCCATTTACCACACGGAGTGGCAAGGAACGGCTGAGGCCCTGGCCTATGTTCATGGCTAGTGGTTCAGCTTCACATGAGGATGGAGGCACTCAGCCTCTCGCTAGAAAAATGAAAAGACTCAAGCTGGCAAAAGCAGTAGCACCGCAAAGAACTGTGCGTTCTTTGAAATCCCAAATCCACAAGGAGAGTCCAATTGTGTCGGTTGCGATGCCTGACCTTCCCAACACTGGACGTGAAGAGCATGCGCCTTCCACCATTTGCACGCCCCCTGCAAGTGATGGAAGGAGCACCCGCAGTCCAGTTCCTGATAGTCAGATTGAAGATGTCAGTGTTGAAGTACACCAGGATGAGGAGGATATGGGTGTTGCTGGCGCTGGGGAGGAAATTGACCAGGAGGATTCTGATGGTGAGGTGGTTTGTTTAAGTCAGGCACCCGGGGAGACACCTGTTGTCCATGGGAGGAATATGGCCGTTGACATGCCTGGTGAAAATACCAAAAAAATCAGCTCTTCGGTGTGGAACTATTTCACCAGAAATGCGGACAACAGGTGTCAAGCCGTGTGTTCCCTTTGTCAAGCTGTAATAAGTAGGGGTAAGGACGTTAACCACCTCGGAACATCCTCCCTTATACGTCACCTGCAGCGCATTCATAATAAGTCAGTGACAAGTTCAAAAACTTTGGGTGACAGCGGAAGCAGTCCACTGACCAGTAAATCCCTTCCTCTTGTAACCAAGCTCACGCAAACCACCCCACCAACTCCCTCAGTGTCAATTTCCTCCTTCCCCAGGAATGCCAATAGTCCTGCAGGCCATGTCACTGGCAATTCTGACGAGTCCTCTCCTGCCTGGGATTCCTCCGATGCATCCTTGCGTGTAACGCCTACTGCTGCTGGCGCTGCTGTTGTTGCTGCTGGGAGTCGATGGTCATCCCAGAGGGGAAGTCGTAAGACCACTTTTACTACTTCCACCAAGCAATTGACTGTCCAACAGTCCTTTGCGAGGAAGATGAAATATCACAGCAGTCATCCTACAGCAAAGCGGATAACTGAGGCCTTGGCATCCTGGGTGGTGAGAAACGTGGTTCCGGTATCCATCATTACTGCAGAGCCAACTAAAGACTTGTTGGAGGTACTGTGTCCCCGGTACCAAATACCATCTAGGTTCCATTTCTCTAGGCAGGCGATACCGAAAATGTACACAGACCTCAGAAAAAGAGTCACCAGTGTCCTAAAAAATGCAGCTGTACCCAATGTCCACTTAACCACGGACATGTGGACAAGTGGAGCAGGGCAGGGTCAGGACTATATGACTGTGACAGCCCACTGGGTAGATGTATGGACTCCCGCCGCAAGAACAGCAGCGGCGGCACCAGTAACAGCATCTCGCAAACGCCAACTCTTTCCTAGGCAGGCTACGCTTTGTATCACCGGTTTCCAGAATACGCACACAGCTGAAAACCTCTTACGGCAACTGAGGAAGATCATCGCGGAATGGCTTACCCCAATTGGACTCTCCTGTGGATTTGTGGCATCGGACAACGCCAGCAATATTGTGTGTGCATTAAATATGGGCAAATTCCAGCACGTCCCATGTTTTGCACATACCTTGAATTTGGTGGTGCAGAATTTTTTAAAAAACGACAGGGGCGTGCAAGAGATGCTGTCGGTGGCCAGAAGAATTGTGGGACACTTTCGGCGTACAGGCACCACGTACAGAAGACTGGAGCACCACCAAAAACTACTGAACCTGCCCTGCCATCATCTGAAGCAAGAAGTGGTAACGAGGTGGAATTCAACCCTCTATATGCTTCAGAGGTTGGAGGAGCAGCAAAAGGCCATTCAAGCCTATACAATTGAGCATGATATAGGAGGTGGAATGCACCTGTCTCAAGCGCAGTGGAGAATGATTTCAACGTTGTGCAAGGTTCTGATGCCCTTTGAACTTGCCACACGTGAAGTCAGTTCAGACACTGCCAGCCTGAGTCAGGTCATTCCCCTCATCAGGCTTTTGCAGAAGAAGCTGGAGACATTGAAGGAGGAGCTAACACGGAGCGATTCCGCTAGGCATGTGGGACTTGTGGATGGAGCCCTTAATTCGCTTAACAAGGATTCACGGGTGGTCAATCTGTTGAAATCAGAGCACTACATTTTGGCCACCATGCTCGATCCTAGATTTAAAGCCTACCTTGGATCTCTCTTTCCGGCAGACACAAGTCTGCTTGGGTTGAAAGACCTGCTGGTGAGAAAATTGTCAAGTCAAGCGGAACGCGACCTGTCAACATCTCCTCCTTCACATTCTCCCGCAACTGGGGGTGCGAGGAAAAGGCTCAGAATTCCGAGCCCACCCGCTGGCGGTGATGCAGGGCAGTCTGGAGCGACTGCTGATGCTGACATCTGGTCCGGACTGAAGGACCTGACAACGATTACGGACATGTCGTCTACTGTCACTGCATATGATTCTCTCAACATTGAAAGAATGGTGGAGGATTATATGAGTGACCGCATCCAAGTAGGCACGTCACACAGTCCGTACTTATACTGGCAATTTGGAGGCCCTTGCACAAACTGGCTTTATTCTACCTAAGTTGCCCTCCCACAAGTGTGTACTCCGAAAGAGTGTTTAGTGCCGCCGCTCACCTTGTCAGCAATCGGCGTACGAGGTTACATCCAGAAAATGTGGAGAAGATGATGTTCATTAAAATGAATTATAATCAATTCCTCCGCGGAGACATTGACCAGCAGCAATTGCCTCCACAAAGTACACAGGGAGCTGAGATGGTGGATTCCAGTGGGGACGAATTGATAATCTGTGAGGAGGGGGATGTACACGGTGATATATCGGAGGATGATGATGAGGTGGACATCTTGCCTCTGTAGAGCCAGTTTGTGCAAGGAGAGATTAATTGCTTCTTTTTTGGGGGGGGTCCAAACCAACCCGTCATATCAGTCACAGTCGTGTGGCAGACCCTGTCACTGAAATGATGGGTTGGTTAAAGTGTGCATGTCCTGTTTATACAACATAAGGGTGGGTGGGAGGGCCCAAGGACAATTCCATCTTGCACCTCTTTTTTCTTTTATTTTTCTTTGCGTCATGTGCTGTTTGGGGAGGGTTTTTTGGAAGGGCCATCCTGCGTGACACTGCAGTGCCACTCCTAGATGGGCCCGGTGTTTGTGTCGGCCACTAGGGTCGCTTATCTTACTCACACAGTCAGCTACCTCATTGCGCCTCTTTTTTTCTTTGCGTCATGTGCTGTTTGGGGAGGGTTTTTTGGAAGGGCCATCCTGCGTGACACTGCAGTGCCACTCCTAGATGGGCACGGTGTTTGTGTCGGCCACTAGGGTCGCTTATCTTACTCACACAGTCAGCTACCTCATTGCGCCTCTTTTTTTCTTTGCGTCATGTGCTGTTTGGGGAGGGTTTTTTGGAAGGGCCATCCTGCGTGACACTGCAGTGCCACTCCTAGATGGGCCCGGTGTTTGTGTCGGCCACTAGGGTCGCTTATCTTACTCACACAGTCAGCTACCTCATTGCGCCTCTTTTTTTCTTTGCGTCATGTGCTGTTTGGGGAGGGTTTTTTGGAAGGGACATCCTGCGTGACACTGCAGTGCCACTCCTAGATGGGCCCGGTGTTTGTGTCGGCCACTAGGGTCGCTTATCTTACTCACACAGTCAGCTACCTCATTGCGCCTCTTTTTTTCTTTGCGTCATGTGCTGTTTGGGGAGGGTTTTTTGGAAGGGACATCCTGCGTGACACTGCAGTGCCACTCCTAGATGGGCCCGGTGTTTGTGTCGGCCACTAGGGTCGCTTATCTTACTCACACAGTCAGCTACCTCATTGCGCCTCTTTTTTTCTTTGCGTCATGTGCTGTTTGGGGAGGGTTTTTTGGAAGGGCCATCCTGCGTGACACTGCAGTGCCACTCCTAGATGGGCCCGGTGTTTGTGTCGGCCACTAGGGTCGCTTATCTTACTCACACAGTCAGCTACCTCATTGCGCCTCTTTTTTTCTTTGCGTCATGTGCTGTTTGGGGAGGGTTTTTTGGAAGGGCCATCCTGCGTGACACTGCAGTGCCACTCCTAGATGGGCCCGGTGTTTGTGTCGGCCACTAGGGTCGCTTATCTTACTCACACAGTCAGCTACCTCATTGCGCCTCTTTTTTTCTTTGCGTCATGTGCTGTTTGGGGAGGGTTTTTTGGAAGGGACATCCTGCGTGACACTGCAGTGCCACTCCTAGATGGGCCCGGTGTTTGTGTCGGCCACTAGGGTCGCTTATCTTACTCACACAGTCAGCTACCTCATTGCGCCTCTTTTTTTCTTTGCGTCATGTGCTGTTTGGGGAGGGTTTTTTGGAAGGGCCATCCTGCGTGACACTGCAGTGCCACTCCTAGATGGGCACGGTGTTTGTGTCGGCCACTAGGGTCGCTTATCTTACTCACACAGTCAGCTACCTCATTGCGCCTCTTTTTTTCTTTGCGTCATGTGCTGTTTGGGGAGGGTTTTTTGGAAGGGCCATCCTGCGTGACACTGCAGTGCCACTCCTAGATGGGCCCGGTGTTTGTGTCGCCCACTAGGGTCGCTTATCTTACTCACACAGTCAGCTACCTCATTGCGCCTCTTTTTTTCTTTGCGTCATGTGCTGTTTGGGGAGGGTTTTTTGGAAGGGACATCCTGCGTGACACTGCAGTGCCACTCCTAGATGGGCCCTGTGTTTGTGTCGGCCACTAGGGTCGCTTATCTTACTCACACAGTCAGCTACCTCATTGCGCCTCTTTTTTTCTTTGCGTCATGTGCTGTTTGGGGAGGGTTTTTTGGAAGGGACATCCTGCGTGACACTGCAGTGCCACTCCTAGATGGGCCCGGTGTTTGTGTCGGCCACTAGGGTCGCTTATCTTACTCACACAGTCAGCTACCTCATTGCGCCTCTTTTTTTCTTTGCGTCATGTGCTGTTTGGGGAGGGTTTTTTGGAAGGGCCATCCTGCGTGACACTGCAGTGCCACTCCTAGATGGGCCCGGTGTTTGTGTCGGCCACTAGGGTCGCTTATCTTACTCACACAGTCAGCTACCTCATTGCGCCTCTTTTTTTCTTTGCGTCATGTGCTGTTTGGGGAGGGTTTTTTGGAAGGGCCATCCTGCGTGACACTGCAGTGCCACTCCTAGATGGGCCCGGTGTTTGTGTCGGCCACTAGGGTCGCTTATCTTACTCACACAGTCAGCTACCTCATTGCGCCTCTTTTTTTCTTTGCGTCATGTGCTGCTTGGGGAGGGTTTTTTGGAAGGGACATCCTGCGTGACACTGCAGTGCCACTCCTAGATGGGCACGGTGTTTGTGTCGGCCACTAGGGTCGCTTATCTTACTCACACAGTCAGCTACCTCATTGCGCCTCTTTTTTTCTTTGCGTCATGTGCTGTTTGGGGAGGGTTTTTTGGAAGGGCCATCCTGCGTGACACTGCAGTGCCACTCCTAGATGGGCCAGGTGTTTGTGTCGGCCACTAGGGTCGCTTATCTTACTCACACAGCTACCTCATTGCGCCTCTTTTTTTCTTTGCGTCATGTGCTGTTTGGGGACTGTTTTTTGGAAGGGCCATCCTGCGTGACACTGCAGTGCCACTCCTAGATGGGCCCGGTGTTTGTGTCGGCCACTAGGGTCGCTTATCTTACTCACACAGTCAGCTACCTCATTGCGCCTCTTTTTTTCTTTGCGTCATGTGCTGTTTGGGGAGGGTTTTTTGGAAGGGCCATCCTGCGTGACACTGCAGTGCCACTCCTAGATGGGCCCGGTGTTTGTGTCGGCCACTAGGGTCGCTTATCTTACTCACACAGTCAGCTACCTCATTGCGCCTCTTTTTTTCTTTGCGTCATGTGCTGTTTGGGGAGGGTTTTTTGGAAGGGACATCCTGCGTGACACTGCAGTGCCACTCCTAGATGGGCACGGTGTTTGTGTCGGCCACTAGGGTCGCTTATCTTACTCACACAGTCAGCTACCTCATTGCGCCTCTTTTTTTCTTTGCGTCATGTGCTGTTTGGGGAGGGTTTTTTGGAAGGGCCATCCTGCGTGACACTGCAGTGCCACTCCTAGATGGGCCAGGTGTTTGTGTCGGCCACTAGGGTCGCTTATCTTACTCACACAGCTACCTCATTGCGCCTCTTTTTTTCTTTGCGTCATGTGCTGTTTGGGGACTGTTTTTTGGAAGGGCCATCCTGCGTGACACTGCAGTGCCACTCCTAGATGGGCCCGGTGTTTGTGTCGGCCACTAGGGTCGCTTATCTTACTCACACAGCTACCTCGGTGCAAATTTTAGGACTAAAAATAATATTGTGAGGTGTGAGGTATTCAGAATAGACTGAAAATGAGTGTAAATTATGGTTTTTGAGGTTAATAATACTTTGGGATCAAAATGACCCCCAAATTCTATGATTTAAGCTGTTTTTTAGGGTTTTTTGAAAAAAACACCCGAATCCAAAACACACCCGAATCCGACAAAAAAAATTCGGTGAGGTTTTGCCAAAACGCGGTCGAACCCAAAACACGGCCGCGGAACCGAACCCAAAACCAAAACACAAAACCCGAAAAATTTCCGGCGCTCATCTCTAATATATATATATATATATATACATTTCATTTTCACCTATTTTAAATCACACATTTCTCAGCAGTCATACCCATGATTAGAACCCATGACCTGATACACTGAAAGCAGACGGATAGAGCTACCTAGAAATGTCATTGCAAAACCATTGCAGCTAGGCAGATCTATGTACTGTACAGGCACACACTACATAGATCTGCTCAGTCACTCACAATGCTGATTATTTATCTGATAATTATTTTGCAAGTGTCAAACTCAGGATTAGAACTCACAACCTATTACACTGCACCTTACTGATGATCACACTCTTGCTCATCTCCGAATCAAAGTGTACAAAAAAGCAGCCAGCATTTTCCCTGCAATAGAAAAATATTTATATCTTTGTAACTCTACATTACATGGTTTGTCCACATGCCACATTTCATCGCCGTAGAACCACTATCTCCTATATAATAGCCCTGTGACTCTGTGCCTGGCCCTCTAACGCTGGGCGGAGTCACAGAGCCCACCACATGTGCAGCGTCCTTCCTCCTGCTGCCTGCCCATCACCCCCTCCGCCATCAGCACACTCCCCGGCCGCGACGCCTGACGCACAGCAACAACTGCTACCGCCGCCGCCATACACGAGGGACGGGTGGTGCAGGAGAAGCCTGTCATAGCCCTCCCTGCACTGCGTACAGAGACCCGCCGCCTCCTCCGCACACGTGACCCTGCCTCCCACCATCGCCAGAGCTGATGCCCTCACTGCACACCACAGGGCCTGCCCTGCCGCCCGAAAGCCCTGAGACAGGGACACGGACAGCGTGCGTCCTACTGAGAGGTATGTGGGGTCACGCTGTCAGCACTTCCACCACTGCCCACATCCACCAGACCCCCCCATGCTTTCCCTGTATCACCTCCTCCCGGCCGCCCCGCGTCTCAGCGTCCCCTCCCTGCCGCCCCGCCTCTCTGCGTCCCCTCCCTACTGCCCTGCGTCCTCTCCCTGCCGCCCGCGTCTCCTCCCTGCCGCCCCGCGACTCCGCATCCCTTCCCTGCCGCTACGCGTCTCCGCATCCCCTCCATGACGCCCGCGTCTCAGCGTCCCCTCCCTGCTGCCCCACCTCCCCTCCCTGCCGCCCGCCTCTCCGCGTCCCCTCCCTGCCGCCCCGGCTCTCCGCATCCCCTCCCTGCTCCCCGCGTCCCCTCCCTGCCGCCCGCCTCTCCGCGTCCCCTCCCTGCCGCCCCGGCTCTCCACATCCCCCCCTGCCTCTCCGCGTCCCCTCCCTGCCGCCCCGCCTCTCCACATCCCCTCCCTGCCGCCCCGCGTCCTTCTATCCCCCTCCTTGCTGCCCCGCCTCTCCGCATTCCCTCCCTGTCGCTCCGCCTCTACGTATCCCCTCCCTACCGCCCTGCGTCTCTGTATCCCCGGCCTGCGCCGGTGTGTCCCCTTACTACCGCCCTGCATGTGTGTGTGTTCCTTCCTACCGCTCTGCCTCTCTGTATCCCCTCCCTACCGCCTCGTTGTATCCCCTCCCTGCCGCCACGGCTCTCCGCGTCCCCTCCCTGCTGCCCCGCGTCCCCTCCCTGCCGCCCGCCTCTCCGCGTTCCCTCCCTGCCGCCCCGGCTCTCCACGTCCCCCCCCGCCTCTCCGCGTCCCCTCCCTGCCGCCCCGCCTCTCCACATCCCCTCCCTGCCGTCCCGCGTCTCTCTATCCCCCTTTCTACCGCCCCGCCTCTCCACGTTCCCTCCCTGTTGCCCTGCCTCTCCGTATAGCCTCCCTACCGCCCTGCGTCTCTGTATCCTCGGCCTGCGTCGGTGTGTCCCCTTACTACCGCCCTGCGTGTGTGTGTTCCTTCCTACCGCCCTGCCTCTCCGCGTCCCCTCCCTACCACCCCGCGTCCACTTCCTGCCGCCCCGCGTCTCCTCCCTGCCGCCCCGCCTCTCCGCGTCCCCTCCCTGCCGCCCCGCCTCTCCGTATCCCCTCCCTACCGCCCTGCGTCTCTGTATACCTGGCCTGCGTCAGTGTGTCCCGTTACTACCGCCCTGCGTGTGTGTGTTCCCTTCCTACCACCCTGCCTCGCTGTATCTCCTCCCTGCCGCCCCGCATCTCCGCATCCCCTCCCTGCCGCCCCGCGTCTCCGGGTCCCCTCCCTGCCGTTCCGCCTCTCCGCATCCCCTCCCTGCTGCCCCGCGTCTCTCTATCCCCTCCCTGCCGCCCCGCGTCTCTCTATCCCCTCCTTGCCACCCCGCCTCTCCATGCCCCCTCCCTGCCGCCCCCCCTCTCCGCATCCCCTCCCTGCTGCCCCGCCTCTCCGCATCCCCTCCCTGCCTGCTTTACCGCATCTCCGTATCCCCTCCCTACCGCCCTGCGTCTTTGTATCCCCAGCCTGCATCGTTGTGTCCCCTTACTACCGCCCTGCATCGGTGTGTCCCCTTCCTACCGCCCTACCTCTCTGTATCCCCTCCCTGCCGCCCCACATTTCTGTATCCCCTCCCTGCCGCCCCGCCTCTCTGTATCCCCTCCCTGCCGCCCGCGTCTCTGTATCCCCTCCCTACCGCCCAGCGTCTCTGTATCCCCTCCCTACCACCCTGCCTCTCTGTATCCCCACCCTGCATCTCTGTATCCCCTTCCTACCGCCCTGCATCTCTGTATCCCCTCCCTACCGCCCGCCTCACTGTGTCCCCTCCATACCATCCCGCTTCTCTGTATCCCCTCCCTGCATCTCTGTATCCCCCCCCTACCGCCCTGCATCTCTGTATCCCATCCCTAATGCCCCGCCTCTCTGTATCCCCGCCCTGCATCTCTGTAACCCCTCCATACCGCCCTGCGTCTCTGTATCCCCTCCCTACCGCCCTGCGTCTCTGTATCCCCTCCCTACCCAGAGCTGGCCCTAACCAATATGATGCCCTAGGCAAGATTTTGCCTGGTGCCCCCTAGCACCACCGCTGGTTCCGCCTCTGACCTTGCACCTCTTTCCCAGCACCATCAACCCTCACCCATAACAGTACTTATTTTGGTGTTTGTACCCCCTATATTTTAAACAGGAACAGTTCGCACATTTGGCGCACAGTCCAAAAAGGGGTGTGTTTTTGCTGGCAATGGGCATGTCCACACAATAGTACCCCCAATTAAAATTCCGCCACACAGTACTGCAATTTTATTCACATTTGATCACGCGATAGTGTCCATAATTCACATTACATCCTTATAAACGTTACTTCTCACAGTAGTGCTCCTTATTCACATTACATCACACTGAATTGCTCCTTATTTACATTACACCACACCCTATTGCTCTTTATTCACATTAGACGACACAGTAAATGCCCTTTCTATACGCAACGCTACATATTAGAGCACCTTATACACATAATGCCACACATTAGTAATGCATTTATACACATAATTCCACACAGTAATGCCCCTTACACATATGAGACACATCATTAATGTCCTTATAAACATAATGCGTCTTACACATTATGACAACCTTTATTAATGCCCTTTTACACATAATGGCCCTCATTCCGAGTTGTTAGCTCGCAAGCTGCTTTTAGCAGCATTGCACACGCTAAGCCGCCGCCTACTGGGAGTGAATCTTAGCTTATCAAAATTGCGAACGAAAGATTAGCAGAATTGCGAATAGACACTTCTTAGCAGTTTCTGAGTAACTCCAGACTTACTCGACAACTGTGATTAGTTCAGTCAGTTTCGTTCCTGGTTTGACGTCACAAACACACCCAGCGTTCGCCCAGACACTCCCCCGTTTCTTCAGACACTCCCGCGTTTTACCCAGAAACGGCAGCGTTTTTTCACACACACCCATAAAACGGCCAGTTTCCGCCCAGAAACACCCACTTCCTGTCAATCACACTACGATCAGCAGAACAAAGAAAAAACCTCGTAATGCCGTGAGTAAAATACCTAACTGCATAGCAAATTTACTTTGCGCAGTCGCAGAGCGAACATTGTGCATGCGCAATTAGCGGAAAATCGCTGCGATGCGAAGAAAATTACCGAGCGAACAACTCGGAATGACCACCCTTGCGCATGCGCAATTAGCGGAAAATCGCTGCGATGCGAAGAAAATTACCGAGCGAACAACTCGGAATGACCACCAATGTCCCTTACACATATGTTGCACATTATTAATGCATTTTTACATGACACACATAATGCTCCTTACTCATATTCCGAACACTACTGCACAATCAACCCACTCACATGCACACAGCACTCACACTGCCACTAACACTGTGACCTCTGCCTCTGCTTGGATACAGATGTGTCCTCATAAATCTTGCCTCAATGCTAACGTTGGGGCACCTTTTTTTTATTAAAATGCATCTTATTTGCATTGCTATGTTGTTAGGATGCACACGCAGCTTCTGCTGATTAAAATGATATGCAGCACGCCTATATACTGTGTGAGACTGTGGCTGCATCTGCATATGAAATGCTACACACAGAATATAGGCATGCCGCATATCATTTTAATCAGCAGAAGTTGCTGATGCCCCTAGGCATATCAAATGCCCTAGGCAATTGCCTAGTTTGCCTATGCCTATGGCCGGCTCTGTCCCTACCGCCCTGCATCTCTGTATCCCCTCCCTACCGCCCTGCGTCTCTGTATCCCCTCCCTACCGCCCTGCGTCTCTCTATCCCCTCCACTACTTCCCCTCCTTTCTCCATCAGCTTCCTGACTGGCAGGGCCGGCTCCAGGCCTACTAGCACCCTGAGCGAAAACATGTAAAAGCGCCCCCCCCATGCGCGCGCCGAAGGCGCACGCGCTCCAGGAAAAGTGGGTGTGGCCTCTTGGAAAGTGGGCATGGTCTCATAACTTCATATTATTAGACTTTAAATAAATATGTTTTCACACCCCCTCTACGCACACAATTAGCAGCCTTACACATAACAGCCACAGTAGTGTTCCTTACACACAATGTCTCCAGTATAGTGCCAGATAGACATGATATGCCCCCCAGCAGTGGCAGCTACACACAATATGCCCCCCAGCAGTGCCAGTTACACGATAGTGTTCACTTTTTAGGGCAGGGAGGGCACATTTTTAAGTTAGGAGGGCAAAATGACGTACATACTGTAATGCTTGGTGCTCATCTACCTACATGGCAAACCATGGACAGTGCGCGCCTTCGGCGCGCAGCAAAAATTTAGGGGTGTTGCTTCGTGGGGAAGGTGCGTGGCCACATAATAGTGGCAATTCGCATTACACAACACAGTAGTGCAGTTAATACAAACTGCACCAGGTAGAACCTCCTAGACACTTTGCGCCAGGCAGAGCACGTTAGACACTTTGCGCCAGACAGAGCACGTTAGACACTTTGCGCCAGGCAGAGCACGTTAGACACTTTGCGCCAGACAGAGCACGTTAGACACTTTGCGCCAGGCAGAGCACGTTAGACACTTTGCGCCAGGCAGAGCACGTTAGACACTTTGCGCCAGGCAGAGCATGTTAGACACTTTGCGCCAGGCAGAGCACGTTAGACACATTGCCTAGCCACAGACGCCTAGCGGGAACACTATAGGATATGCTCCCCAGCCGTGCCAGCTACACATGACATGCCCCCCAGCAATGCCAGATACATAAATGGCCACACAGTGCCAGATATGTAGATACAGAAAAGGCCACACAGTGCTAGATAAATGCCCCCACAGTGCTAGATAAATGCCCCCACAGTGCCAGATAAATGCCCCCACAGTGCCAGCCATAAATGCCCCCACAGTGCCATCCATAAATGCCCCCACAGTGCCATCCATAAATGCCCCCACAGTGCCATCCATAAATGCCCCCACAGTGCCATCCATAAATGCCCCCAGTGCCAGATAAATGTCCCCACAGTGCCAGCCATAAATGCCCCCACAGTGCCAGCCATAAATGCCCCCACAGTGCCAGCCATAAATGCCCCCACAGTACCAGCCATAAATGCCCCCACAGTGCCATCCATAAATGCCCCCAGTGCCAGATAAATGCCCACAGTGCCAGACAAATGTCCCCACAGTGCCAGCCATAAATGCCCCCACAGTGCCAGCCATAAATGCCCCCACAGTGCCAGCCATAAATGCCCCCACAGTGCCATCCATAAATGCCCCCAGTGCCAGATAAATGCCCACAGTGCCAGATAAATGTCCCCACAGTGCCAGATAAATGCCCCCACAGTGCCATCCATAAATGCCCCCACAGTGCCATCCATAAATGCCCCCACAGTGCCATCCATAAATGCCCCCAGTGCCAGATAAATGCCCCCACAGTGCCAGATAAATGCCCCCACAGTGCCAGATAAATGCCCCCACAGTGCCAGCCATAAATTCCCCCACAGCGCCAGCCATAAATGCCCCCACAGCGCCAGCCATAAATGCCCCCACAGTGCCATCCATAAATGCCCCCAGTGCCAGATAAATGTCCCCACAGTGCCAGCCATAAATGTCCCCACAGTGACAGATAAATGTCCCCACAGTGCCAGATAAATGCCCCCACAGTGCCAGCCATTAATGCCCCCACAGTGCCAGCCATAAATGCCCCCACAGTGCCATCCATAAATGCCCCCAGTGCCAGATAAATGCCCACAGTGCCAGATATTGATAAATGTCCCCACAGTGCCAGATAAATGCCCCCACAGTGCCATCCATAAATGCCCCCACAGTGCCATCCATAAATGCCCCCACAGTGCCATCCATAAATGCCCCCAGTGCCAGATAAATGCCCCCACAGTGCCAGATAAATGCCCCCACAGTGCCAGCCATAAATGCCCCCACAGTGCCAGCCATAAATGCCCCCACAGCGCCAGCCATAAATGCCCCCACAGTGCCAGCCATAAATGCCCCCACAGTGCCATCCATAAATGCCCCCAGTGCCAGATAAATGTCCCCACAGTGCCAGCCATAAATGTCCCCACAGTGCCAGATAAATGTCCCCACAGTGCCAGATAAATGCCCCCACAGTGCCAGCCATAAATGCCCCCACAGTGCCAGCCATAAATGCCCCCACAGCGCCAGCCATAAATGCCCCCACAGTGCCAGCCATAAATGCCACCACAGTGCCATCCATAAATGCCCCCAGTGCCAGATAAATGTCCCCACAGTGCCAGCCATAAATGTCCCCACAGTGCCAGATAAATGTCCCCACAGTGCCAGATAAATGCCCCCACAGTGCCAGCCATTAATGCCCCCACAGTGCCAGCCATAAATGCCCCCACAGTGCCATCCATAAATGCCCCCAGTGCCAGATAAATGCCCACAGTGCCAGATATTGATAAATGTCCCCACAGTGCCAGATAAATGCCCCCACAGTGCCATCCATAAATGCCCCCACAGTGCCATCCATAAATGCCCCCACAGTGCCATCCATAAATGCCCCCAGTGCCAGATAAATGCCCCCACAGTGCCAGATAAATGCCCCCACAGTGCCAGCCATAAATGCTCCCACAGTGCCAGCCATAAATGCCCCCACAGCGCCAGCCATAAATGCCCCCACAGTGCCAGCCATAAATGCCCCCACAGTGCCATCCATAAATGCCCCCAGTGCCAGATAAATGTCCCCACAGTGCCAGCCATAAATGTCCCCACAGTGCCAGATAAATGTCCCCACAGTGCCAGATAAATGCCCCCACAGTGCCAGGCATAAATGCCCCCACAGTGCCAGCCATAAATGCCCCCACAGCGCCATCCATCCTTAAATGATTCACCTCCCCCCCCATACCTGCGGCGTTGGAGGGGGAGTACTGCTGTCCGGGTCCAGGTCCAGGTCCGGGTCCGGGTGCGGGCGGCCGGGTGCGGGGTCGGCGGGAGGGCGGCCAGCCAGGAAGCGTCCAAGGCGCTTGTGTGCGCTGTGTGCGCTGCGCGGCGCCGGCGTCTGACGTTAGATACCGGCGCCGCTCGCACACAAGCGCCTGCAGTCACCAGGGCCGGCTTCATGTTCGAATATGGTGGCGCCAGCGCGCGGCGCCCATTAAGGGTGGCGCCCTGCGCGGCCGCTCTATTCGAACATGCCTAGAGCCAGCCCTGCTCACTGGGGACTCCCCTCCCTACCGCCATGCTTCTCTGTGTCCCCTCCCTACCGCCCTGCGTCTGTGTGTCCCCGCCCTGCCTCTGTTGGTCCCCGCCCTGCCTCTGTGTCCCCTTCCTACCGCCCTGCGTGTCTGTGTCCCCTTCCTACCGCCCTGCGACTCTGTGTCCCCTTCCTACCGCCCTGCGTCTCTGTGTCCCCTTCCTACCGCCCTGCGTCTCTGTGTCCCCTTCCTACCGCCCTGCGTCTGTGTCCCCTTCCTACCGCCCTACGTCTCTGTATCCCCTCCCTACCGCCCCTCCCCCTTCCCCCCGCATCTGCCCTCCCTCCACCCGCAGCATCTACAGACTCCCTGCCTCATCCGCGCCCCCCCCCCGCACCCTCTACATTCTGCACATTGGGGGTAATTCTGAGTTGATCGCAGCAGAAAGTTTGTTAGCAAATGGACAAAACCATGTGAACTGCAGGGGGTCAGATATAACATTTGCAGAGAGAGTTAGATTTGGGTGGGTTATTTTGTTTCTGTGCAGGGTAAATGCTGGCTGCTTTATTTTTACACTGCAATTTAGATTTCAGTTTGAACACACCCCACTTAAAACGAACTCTCTCTGCACATGTTATATCTGCCCCTCCTGCAGTGCACATGGTTTTGCCCAACTGCTAACAAAATTGCTGCTGAGATCAACTCAGAATTAGGCCCATTGTGCCCTGCAGGCAGTGGCGGATCTAGACTTAACTTTTAGGGGGGGGCGGTTTAAGAATAATGACTCCTCCCCCTAATCATAGCCCCTCCCACTTAGTAATGCCCTTCCCGTTCGCTTCTAAAATTTCCTATTGTTGCCATTACTAATAAAATGTTGCCAGTTAGTGGAGAGAACCCTGCGCACTGGTGATACAGACTGGCGAATCGCCATTCCTTCCATCAGGGGTGGTAGAGGATAAGACAGTAGGGCAATTTAAACATTCATGGGATAGACATAAGGATATTCCTACAAAGAAATAAGGATCAGATAAGGTTAGAGATAAAAATAATGTAAAAAAAAAAAAAGGGGCAGACTAGATGGGCCAAGTGGGTCTTATCTGCCGACAAATTCTGTTTCTACAGCACACAGAATGAGCCGAAATTCACATTATAGCACACTGAATGAGCAGACATTCACATTATAGCACACTGTATGAGCTGAAATTCACATCATAGCACACTGAATGAGCCGAAATTCACATTGTAGCACACTGTATGAGCCGAAATTCACATTATAGCACACAGAATGAGCTAAAATTCACATTATAGCACACAGTATGATCCGAAATTCACATTATAGCACACTGAATGAGCCGAAATTCACATTGTAGCACACTGTGAATGAGCCGAAATTTACATTGTAGCACACTGAATGAGCCGAAATTCACATCATAGCACACTGAATGAGCCGAAATTTACATTGTAGCACACTGAATGAGCCGAAATTCACATTATAGCACACAGAATGAGCCGAAATTCACATTGTAGCACACTGAATGAGCCGAAATTCACATGATAGCACGCAGAATGAGGGAAAATTCACATGATAGCACGCAGAATGAGGGAAAATCACATTATAGCACGCAGAATGAGGCAAAATTCACATGATAGCACGCAGAATGAGGGAAAAATCACATTATAGCACACTGTATGAGGCAAAAATGACATGATAGCACGCAGAATGAGGCAAAATTCACATTATAGCATGCAGAATGAGCCGAAATTGACATTATAGCACGCAGAATGAGGCAAAATTCACATGATAGCACGCAGAATGAGCCGAAATTGACATTATAGCACGCAGAATGAGGCAAAATTCACATGATAGCACGCAGAATGAGGGAAAAATCACATTATAGCAGACTGTATGAGGCAAAAATGACATGATAGCATGCAGAATGAGGCAAAATTCACATGATAGCACGCAGAATGAGCCGAAATTGACATTATAGCACGCAGAATGAGGCAAAATTCACATGATAGCACGCAGAATGAGGCAAAATTCACATGATAGCACGCAGAATGAGCCGAAATTGACATTATAGCATGCAGAATGAGGCAAAATTCACATGATAGCACGCAGAATGAGCCGAAATTGACATTATAGCACGCAGAATGAGGCAAAATTCACATGATAGCACGCAGAATGAGGCAAAATTCACATGATAGCACGCAGAATGAGCCGAAACGCAGAATGAGGCAAAATTTACATGATAGCATGCAGAATGAGGCAAAATTCACATGATAGCACGCAGAATGAGCCGAAATTGACATTATAGCACGTAGAATGAGGCAAAATTCACATGATAGCACGCAGAATGAGGCAAAATTCACATGATAGCACGCAGAATGAGCCGAAATTGACATTATAGCATGCAGAATGAGGCAAAATTCACATGATAGCACGCAGAATGAGGGAAAAATTACATTATAGCACACTGTATGAGGCAAAAATGACATAGCACACAGAATGAGGCAAAATTCAGCCAAATAATGCAGGGAGAAGAGGGGGGGGGGAGAGAAATGGGAGAGACACTGACACACACACACACTCACACACTCACACACACACACTCACACTCACACACACTCCCACCTCATAGATGGAGGCCGGGTCCCGCCGCGGTATTGGGAACGGCAGAGCGGTGCAGCTCGGCGGAGGACGAAGACAGAGAGAGAGCGTCCTGACGCGCGTACAGGAAGGAGGGGGCGTGGTCAGAACAGAGGTCGCTGTACGTGCGTCAGGACGCTCCTCTCTCTCCTCGTACCCCGCCGCGCTGCACCGCTCTCCACCCCGTTCCCAATACCGCGCCGGGACCCGGCCTCCATCCCGGTGCCGGTATATGTAGGGGGGGCGTTCGCCCTAATCGCCCCCCGCTAAATCCGCCACTGCCTGCAGGCGCTGGTCACATCGTCGCAAGGGGCTATGCCCCCTTCACCATCGGACACCCTTTCCTCCTCCAATATTTAACCACTACCAAAACAAGCAACGCAGGTAATACTTCATATAATACAAATATTGAACCCCAAAAAGGCGTGCAGGGGTTAAGGAGCGTAGCCCCTTCCGACGGTGTGAAAAGCGCCCGTAGGGCGCAATGAAGCACCTAGTCAAATATATTTACTTTCATTTTCTAACTAGACCAATGAGTGAATCTATAGGCTGCGGCACCGCTAATCCTGACTGTACACCACTTTTCATCAATGTACCTAAATGTGTGTCAACAAATAAGATAAATTCAACATGTCCAGCTGAAAATCAGCCCTAGATATAAATTACTTTCATAATATATCATCACCATTCCCACTCAATCTTTATCATTCTATGCTCCTGCCTATGCTGCTGTCTTCAGAGTGATGTCCATGATGTTCCCTAGAGCTTTGCTGTGTTTTCATGTGACTTTCTATATGTATAATTCTTGCCCTTTGCTATCGTGACACTGTCCCTTAGGTATTAAGGAGAGACCTTAATTTGTTTGTACTGGTGATGCTAAATAACATTGATTTCCAATGAGTAACTAAATGACATTTAACAGCCTGTTCAGAGGTCAATAATGCCATATGCAGTAACTTGTATTAACTTACATTTGTCTACAATAACCACCAACTGCCCCGCTTTCCAATAAATGGTAAAAATTTGCCTGCACTGTCATGAAATTCTTAGAACTATATTGATAATTACATATTTAATTACTTTGATTTATACGTTGTAAAATATGAACTGTGATTATTTTGCTCATTATTTCCCAAATCATATACTGTAACTGCCTGGATCATTGTATTATTATACAAGTTCAAGTTTGCATTTATAGGTTCAACTTGTCCCTGGATCAAGACCAGGGGCAGAGGTGTAGCTAGGTGCCATGGTACCCGGAGTAAGGGTATGTTTTGGCGGCCCCTCCCATGTACGGAATAAATTGTTGACATGGCCAGTTCTAGACCTTGTTGAGCTCAGGGTAAAAGATTCCTTTGGGTACCCCATGTATGAAACAGGGACAGTGCGCGCTGAAGGCAAGCAACAAAAATATTGGGGCGAGGCTTCATGGGTAAAGGGTGTGGCCACATAATAGTACCATTTCAGATTACAGTGCACAGTATTGTCTGTTGTTCACATTACACCACACAGTATTGTCCATTATTCACATTACAATACACAGTATTTTCCATTATTCACATTACACCACACAGTAGTGTCCATTATTCGCATTATATCACACAGAATTGTTCGTTATTCACATGACACCACACAGTAGTACCCCTTATACACTTTACGCCACACAGTAGAGCCCCTTACATAAGTTACGCCAAACAGTGGAGCCCCTTATACTTGTTACACAACACACTAGAGCTGCTTATACATGTTACACCACAGTAGAGTCGCTTATACATGTTACACCACAGTAGAGCTGTTTATACACATTACACCACAGTAAAGCCGCTTATATATGTTATACCACAGTAAAGCTGTTTATACATGTTTCACCACAGTAGAGCTGCTTATACATGTTACACCACAGTAGAGCCGCTCATATATGTTACACCACAGTAGAGCTGTTTATACACGTTACACCACAGTAGAGCCACTTATACATGGTATGCCATGGTAGAGCCTTTTATACATGTTACTCTGCAGCTTCTAATGCATAGAGAGGTGGTACAGTAGCAGCTGGGGCAGAGAGGTGCTACAGCATCAATGTAGAGGGAGGTGGTGCAGCAGCAGGGGGAGAGAGGGGTTCTGCAGCAGCTGGGGCAGAGAGTGGTGTAGCAGGACATAAGTAACCCTGCTGCACAGCTATTGTGCAGGCAAACAGTGAGAGCTCCAGCATGTGCTTGCTCTCAGTGTCTACAGCTGTCGTCTCTGTCCTGCCCTGTTCCCTACCTAATCTCCGAATCAGAGTCAGTCCCTCTGCTTCTCCTCCTCCTGCTCTGCTGCTACGGGGGTAGGTGGTAGCGTGCTCTCTGACTTTACTTGAGCTTACGCTCCACTGGAGCCACCCTCGCTACACCTCTGCTCAGGGGTAGATTGCCCATAGCCTTCATCAGGAGGTTTCCCCATGGGCCGGCCAGTTATGAGGTTACTGAAGGTATATAAGAAGATGTCTGTATTTTTGTTTCCATTTTTGAATAAGAGACCAAACTTGAGATTAGCAGGGTCGGTTGTGGCCTATTAATGGCTTGCCATAATATTGATTTGATACCTAGTGGCTGGACTTTCCCCAGGGTGTCAAGACCAGACACCTTGCTTTACTACTGTGTCACACAGATGCCATATCAGCCCATGTCTGATCTGTCCCGCCTCTTCCTGTTCACTGCCTCCCTCCTGCACCCGAACCCTCCTCAGCTCCAGGTCTTCCCATTCACCGGCTGTGCCACAGTGTAAGCACCATGATATAAAAATATGCAATATATTATGTGAATAATAAGCAATTTCGATGAATGATCAAATTATAAAAGGTATGTACAATGTTACTTTGGCCCTTTGAACATTTTACATACTTCTGTCAAGCATGTCCTATTTTGTCTTGCATTGCACAGGCTGTACACAATTTACAGCCCATTATTTATGTTTTAAAACTTGCGCTGAACTACTTTATATATTTCTCAGTATATATTTCAGTTGCCATTTTGTTATTAAGGCAATGTTTACCCTATAGTCATGTACTGTGGAGAAACATAGGCTAGAGTCTCTAGAGCTCAGTGCACTAGCAGTGGCAGTGACGGCTACGGGAGAGGAGGGGGCCCACACACAGTCGCCTATGGACACCGGAAAGGTAAGTATAGAAGAAATGGGTGCAGTGTGTGCAGTGTGGGCCCCCTCTGGACCCAGGGACCCATGTGCACCGCACACAATGCACCCATTATAGATACGCCAGTGGATAAAACAAATCATGCGCTATTATATATGTATACAACAAAATTAAAATTGTGACATGTAATGTATAAAATAAACTGAATAAAATCTTCATAATGTGCATAGGAAAATCCACAAGTATGGGATGGCCAAGTCATTGTCTAGATGTACACCAACTCTAAGAATTCCAAAAATTAAAATGTGTATGATATCAGCTTAACTGTAAACTTTAGAAAGATCCCACACGAAGTCCCAGTAAGGTAAATGTTCATATATTTTAATGAGAATCCAAATCACACTAAAAAAAATCAGAAAATACACAAGTTGTAATCGAGATTACAAAAACATACAAAAATACATTGCTGACAACATAAAAAAAAAAAGTTGCTTAAAACTGAATAAGACACCACAATGGCAAGTACTACCCAATGTGTAACTTTTTTCTCTTTTTTATAGTTAGCTACGCTTTATTGGGAAGAAGCCAGATGGGGAGCCTTGAGTGTGAGGAGGCCGGAGCCTGTGTTATGCCTACAGGATGCAGGACTGAGACTGTGCATGGTACCTGTTGGAGACAGGACTGAGATTTTTCATTTAAGAAACTTCATATTAGCAGATTTGTAGAGATGGTCCCCAATCAGCACATGATGCAAAGAAAAAAAAGAAGTGCACTGAAGTTGCTGTATGACTAAGCTAAGCGACACAACCACCTGGCCAATCTAGTAGTGGCATGTAGTGGCTGAATGTCGAAAGTCAATTTTTCAGTCCACTGACAGCATCTCCTGCACGCCTCTGTCATTTTTCAAAAATTCTGCAATTGGTGGACTTATACGGCAGTACCCCTGAACTAATACAGCAGTACCCCTGGACATATACGGCAGTATCAGACAGGATGGCACTTTAAAAAACCATGCCCCAAACAACACATGATGCAAAGATGAAAAAGAGGTGCACCAAGGTTGCTGTATGGCTAAGCTAAGCGACACAAGTGTGCGGCACAAACACCTGGCCCATGTAGGAGTGGCACTGCAGTTGGCAGACAGGATGGCACTTTAAAAAACTAGGCCCCAAACAGCACATCATGCAAAGAAGAAAAAGAGGTTCAATGAGATAGTTGTATGACTAAGCTAAGCGACACAAACAATTGGCCCATCTAGGAGTGACACTGCAGTGTCAGACAGGAGGGCAGATATAAAAAAAAAAGGCCCCAAACAGCACATCATGCAAAGATGCTATCTGCATATGGGAGATGAAAAAGTTTGCCAGATGCATAAGTGTTGTAGAGTATACTTTTGTCCTGAAAGAAAGAAAACTAAGCGTTACACAGGTTCTTGGAGTATTGTCTGCTATCTGCAAAAAATGAAATGCAAATGTGGGAAATTGCAACTGCTGATGAACATATTGTGTCTGTGAAGTGTATGAAATCACAAGGTTGAGGATATCTGCTAGCAAAAACAAAAGTGTTGAAATTATTTTGCAGCATTGGAAGTGTTAAAGAAAAAGTTGTTTTATTCTGCTGAATGCTCAAGCCCATGATCTGCATATTAATTCAAGATGTGGCATTTTGTGGCCTGGACATTCCTGTTGCAATGAAAGAGAAAGAGCCTTGTTATATGCTGGTCATTACAGTCAAAGTGTGGTACAAGTGACAACCAAAGCAGTTGCTGTGCTACATTGTGATGTGAATACATTTAAAAGCCAAGTGTTGTAAGTGAAATTAAAAGAACTGTGCTCCCCATAGTACTACCTGTGGACATGCTCCCACAGTACTACCTGCTCAATATGGGGTAGTCGCTTCATACAGAAGATGGGCCAGGGTTAATGATGTGGAAGCTTACTTGATGACATTTGAAAGAACCACTGAAAGAAAGAGTTGGCCTAAAGCTCAGTGAGCCAGAATTTTGGCATCCTTTAACAAAAAGCTTTTAATGATCTAAGCATTGATGATGCCCTGGACTATGAAAAGGTAATAGAAAAATGTTGTCTTGTTTGGGTGTCACAGCATCATTACGAGCACGACGAGTGCATTCCTGGGAATATGAAGTGGATAAACCTGATGCACCACCTTATCCACCTCACCAAGAAGTAGCTGGAATCAGAAGAGCTAACAGGTCCACAGCTTGTTGAAAGAGTCATTATGAAACGATATCTGTGGTCATTGCCGACAACATTGTGCAAGTGTTTGAGCCATGTGAGCCCTGAAACAGACCAGGTGGTCTACATGATAGACAGGTAAGTATTGACCGAGGAACTGTGGAGCACATACAAACCTTCTCAAGTCCCACAAGGGCTGCCTACTGTGACTTCTGGTGAGACTGGAGAAAAGGGTGCTGGCCATGGGAATGAATTTAAGACTGTGGACATAAATAAATAAATACACACACACACACACACACACACACATATATATTTAATCAGACTTGCCTACCCTCCCGGAATGGCCGGGAGGCTCCCGAAAATCGTGTCACCCTCTCAGCCCCATGGAAAGGCAGGCAAGTGTCCCGGATTTAGATGCAGCCCCCTTCTACTGTTAGTGGAAGTGGGCAGTGCGGGGTGCCGATTATGCAAATTGCATCATTGTAGCCCCGCCTACCCCACTCTACAGTGCCTGTTTCCTCTGCACCGTGGATTGGGGGGGCGGAGCCACAATGACACGTCCTCAAGGCTCCGCACCTGTAGCACACCACCCTGTCAGCCACGCCCCCTATACGGCGACCGAGCTTAATAATAATAATAATAATAATAATAATATCAGGCACAGCTAAAATTTAAGTAATCTATGTAGCATTTTTTTTATCATGTTCTAAATTCTCGCGTTATGATAATATCCTTGAAAAGTCTATGTTATGTAAAATCTCCTTCAACCTATATAGTAAACATGTACTGTATATATTTATTATTCCCTGTATATGTATAAACAAATACAGTAGCAACACATCCATATACAGTAGTATTTCTTCAACCCTTTTTAGGTTTGCACATGAACATCTTGGATTGTATTTACAGTAGTGATGTGCACCGGAAATTTTTCGGGTTTTGTGTTTTGGTTTTGGGTTCGGTTCCGCGGCCGTGTTTTGGGTTCGGACGCGTTTTGGCAAAACATCACCGAAATTTTTTTGTCGGATTCGGGTGTGTTTTGGATTCGGGTGTTTTTTTCAAAAAACCCTAAAAAACAGCTTAAATCATAGAATTTGGGGGTCATTTTGATCCCATAGTATTATTAACCTCAATAACCATAATTTCCACTCATATTCAGTCTATTCTGAACACCTCACAATATTATTTTTAGTCCTAAAATTTGCACCGAGGTCGCTGGATGGCTAAGCTAAGCGACCCAAGTGGCCGACACAAACACCTGGCCCATCTAGGAGTGGCACTGCAGTGTCAGACAGCATGGCCCTTCAAAAAAATTGTCCCCAAACAGCACATGATGCAAAGAAAAAAAGAGGAGCAATGAGGTAGCTGTGTGACTAAGCTAAGCGACCCAAGTGGCCGACACAAACACCTGGCCCATCTAGGAGTGGCACTGCAGTGTCAGACAGGATGGCCCTTCAAAAAAATTGTCTCCAAACAGCACATGATGCAAAGAAAAAAAGAGGCGCAATGAGGTAGCTGTGTGACTAAGCTAAGCGACCCAAGTGGCCGACACAAACACCTGGCCCATCTAGGAGTGGCACTGCAGTGTCAGGCAGGATGGCACTTCAAAAAAATACTCCCCAAACAGCACATGATGCAAAGAAAAAAAGAGGCGCACCAAGGTCGCTGTGTGACTAAGCTAAGCTACACAAGTGGCCGACACAAACACCTGGCCCATCTAGGAGTGGCACTGCAGTGTCACGCAGGATGGCCCTTCAAAAAAATACTCCCCAAACAGCACATGATGCAAAGAAAAAAAGAGGCGCAATGAGGTAGCTGTGTGACTAAGCTAAGCGACCCTAGTGGCCGACACAAACACCTGGCCCATCTAGGAGTGGCACTGCAGTGTCACGCAGGATGGCCCTTCAAAAAAATACTCCCCAAACAGCACATGATGCAAAGAAAAAAAGAGGCGCAATGAGGTAGCTGTGTGACTAAGATAAGCGACCCTAGTGGCCGACACAAACACCTGGCCCATCTAGGAGTGGCACTGCAGTGTCACGCAGGATGGCCCTTCAAAAAAATACTCCCCAAACAGCACATGATGCAAAGAAAAAAAGAGGCGCAATGAGGTAGCTGTGTGACTAAGATAAGCGACCCAAGTGGCCGACACAAACATCTGGCCCATCTAGGAGTGGCACTGCAGTGTCAGACAGGATGGCACTTCAAAAAAATACTCCCCAAACAGCACATGATGCAAAGAAAAAAAGAGGCGCACCAAGGTCGCTGTGTGACTAAGCTAAGTGACACAAGTGGTCGACACAAACACCTGGCCCATATAGGAGCGGCACTGCAGTGTCACGCAGGATGGCCCTTCAAAAAAACACTCTCCAAACAGCACATGATGCAAAGAAAAAAAGAGGCGCACCAAGGTCGCTGTGTGACTAAGCTAAGTGACCCAAGTGGCCGACACTAACATCTGGCCCATCTAGGAGTGGCACTGCAGTGTCACGCAGGATGGCCCTTCAAAAAAATACTCCCCAAACAGCACATGATGCAAAGAAAAAAAGAGGCGCAATGAGGTAGCTGTGTGACTAAGATAAGCGACCCAAGTGGCCGACACTAACATCTGGCCCATCTAGGAGTGGCACTGCAGTGTCACGCAGGATGGCCCTTCAAAAAAATACTCCCCAAACAGCACATGATGCAAAGAAAAAAAGAGGCGCAATGAGGTAGCTGTGTGACTAAGATAAGCGACCCAAGTGGCCGACACAAACATCTGGCCCATCTAGGAGTGGCACTGCAGTGTCACGCAGGATGGCCCTTCAAAAAAATACTCCCCAAACAGCACATGATGCAAAGAAAAATGAAAGAAAAAAGAGGTGCAAGATGGAATTGTCCTTGGGCCCTCCCACCCACCCTTATGTTGTATAAACAGGACATGCACACTTTAACGAACCCATCATTTCAGTGACAGGGTCTGCCACACGACTGTGACTGAAATGACTGGTTGGTTTGGGCCCCCACCAAAAAAGAAGCAATCAATCTCTCCTTGCACAAACTGGCTCTACAGAGGCAAGATGTCCACCTCCTCCTCATCGTCCGATTCATCACCCCTTTCACTGTGTACATCCCCCTCCTCACAGATTATTAATTCGTCCCCACTGGAATCCACCATCTCAGGTCCCTGTGTACTTTCTGGAGGTAATTGCTGGTAAATGTCTCCACAGAGGAATTGATTATAATTCATTTTGATGAACATCATCTTCTCCACATTTTCTGGAAGTAACCTCGTACGCCGATTGCTGACAAGGTGAGCGGCTGCACTAAACACTCTTTCGGAGTACACACTGGAGGGAGGGCAACTTAGGTAGAATAAAGCCAGTTTCTGCAAGAGCCTCCAAATTGCCTCTTTTTCCTGCCAGTATACGTACGGACTGTCTGACGTGCCTACTTGGATGCGGTCACTCATATAATCCTCCACCATTCTTTCAATGGTGACAGAATCATATGCAGTGACAGTAGACGACATGTCAGTAATCGTTGGCAGGTCCTTCAGTCCGGACCAGATGTCAGCACTCGCTCCAGACTGCCCTGCATCACCGCCAGCGGGTGGGCTCGGAATTCTTAGCCTTTTCCTCGCACCCCCAGTTGCGGGAGAATGTGAAGGAGGAGCTGTTGACGGGTCACGTTCCGCTTGACTTGACAATTTTCTCACCAGCAGATCTTTGAACCCCCGCAGACTTGTGTCTGCCGGAAAGAGAGATACAACGTAGGTTTTAAATCTAGGATCGAGCACGGTGGCCAAAATGTAGTGCTCTGATTTCAACAGATTGACCACCCGTGAATCCTGGTTAAGCGAATGAAGGGCTCCATCCACAAGTCCCATATGCCTAGCGGAATCGCTCTGTTTTAGCTCCTCCTTCAATGTCTCCAGCTTCTTCTGCAAAAGCCTGATGAGGAGAATGACCTGACTCAGGCTGGCAGTGTCTGAACTGACTTCACGTGTGGCAAGTTCAAATGGTTGCAGAACCTTGCACAACGTAGAAATCATTCTCCACTGCGCTTGAGACAGGTGCATTCCACCTCCTTTGCCTATATCGTGGCCAGATGTATAGGCTTGAATGGCCTTTTGCTGCTCCTCCGTCCTCTGAAGCATATAGAGGATTGAATTCCACCTCGTTACCACCTCCTGCTTCAGATGATGGCAGGGCAGGTTCAGGAATGTTTGGTGGTGCTCCAGTCTTCTGTACGCGGTGCCTGAATGCCGAAAGTGGCCCGCAATTCTTCGGGCCACCGACAGCATCTCTTGCACGCCCCTGTCGTTTTTTAAATAATTCTGCACCACCAAATTCAAGGTATGTGCAAAACATGGGACGTGCTGGAATTTGCCCAGATGTAATGCACGCACAATATTGCTGGCATTGTCCGATGTCACAAATCCCCAGGAGAGTCCATTTGGGGTAAGCCATTCTGCGATGATCTTCCTCAGTTGCCGTAAGAGGTTTTCAGCTGTGTGCGTATTCTGGAAAGCGGTGATACAAAGCGTAGCCTGCCTAGGAACGATTTGGCATTTGCGAGATGCTGCTACTGGTGCCGCCGCTGCTGTTCTTGCAGCGGGAGGCAATACATCTACCCAGTGGGCTGTCACAGTCATATAGTCCTGAGTCTGCCCTGCTCCACTTGTCCACATGTCCGTGGTTAAGTGGACATTGGGTACAACTGCATTTTTTAGGACACTAGTGAGTCTTTTTCTGAGGTCTGTGTACATTTTCGGTATCGCCTGCCTAGAGAAATGGAACCTAGATGGTATTTGTTACCGGGGACACAGTACCTCAATCAAGTCTATAGTTGGCTCTGAATTAACGATGGATACCGTAACCACGTTTCTCACCGCCCAGGCTGCCAAGGCCTCAGTTATCCGCTTTGCAGCAGGATGACTTCTGTGATATTTCATCTTCCTCGCAAAGGACTGTTGGACAGTCAATTGCTTACTGGAAGTAGTACAAGTGGTCTTCCGACTTCCCCTCTGGGATGACGATCGACTCCCAGCAGCAACAACAGCAGCGCCAGCAGCAGTAGGCGTTACACTAAAGGATGCATCGGAGGAATCCTAGGCAGGAGAGGACTCGTCAGACTTGCCAGTGACATGGCCTGCAGGACTATTGGCTTTCCTGGGTAAGGAGGAAATTGACACTGAGGGAGTTGGTGGTGTGGTTTGCAGGAGCTTGGTTACAAGAGGAAGGGATTTACTGGTCAGTGGACTGCTTCCGCTGTCGCCCAAAGTTTTTGAACTTGTCACTGACTTATGATGAATGCGCTGCAGGTGACGTATAAGAGAGGATGTTCCGAGGTGGTTAACGTCCTTACCCCTACTTATTACAGCTTGACAAAGGCAACACACGGCTTGACACTTGTTGTCCGCATTTGTGTGGAAATAATTCCACACCGAAGAGCTGATTTTTTTGTATTTTGACCAGGCATGTCAATGGCCATATTCCTCCCACGGACAACAGGCGTCTCCCCGGGTGCCTGACTTAAACAAACCACCTCACCATCAGAATCCTCCTAGTCAATTTCCTCCCCAGCGCCAGCAACACCCATATCCTCATCCTGGTGTACTTCAACAGTGACATCTTCAATTTGACTATCAGGAACTGGACTGCGGGTGCTCCTTCAAGCACTTGCAGGGGGCGTGCAAATGGTGGAAGGCGCAAGCTCTTCCCGTCCAGTGTTGGGAAGGTCAGGCATCGCAACCGACACAATTGGACTCTCCTTGGGGATTTGTGATTTCGAAGAACGCACAGTTCTTTGCTGTGCTTTTGCCAGCTTAAGTCTTTTCTTTTTTCTAGCGAGAGGATGAGTGCTTCCATCCTCATGTGAAGCTGAACCACTAGCCATGAACATAGGCCAGGGCCTCAGCCGTTCCTTGCCACTCTGTGTCGTAAATGGCATATTGGCAAGTTTACGCTTCTCCTCAGACGCTTTTAATTTTGATTTTTGGGTCATTTTACTGATCTTTTGTGTTTTGGATTTTACATGCTCTGTACTATGACATTGGGCATCGGTCTTGGCAGACGACGTTGATGGCATTTCATCGCCTCGGCCATGACTAGTGGCAGCAGCTTCAGCACGAGGTGGAAGTGGATCTTGATCTTTCCCTATTTTTTTAACCTCCACATTTTTGTTCTCCATATTTTAATGCGCACAACTAAAAGGCACCACAGGTATACAATGTAGATGGATGGATACTAGTATACTTATGGACGACGAGTGACGACACAGAGGTAGGTACAGCAGTGGCCTACCGTACTGCTATATACAGTATAATGGACCTGGTGGACACTGTCAGCAGACTGCGTTTATGGTATAAAGAAAAAAAGACACCACAGGTATACAATGTAGATGGATGGATACTTAGTATACTTATGGACGACGAGTTACGACACAGAGGTAGGTACAGCAGTGGCCTACCATACTGCTATATACAGTATAATGGACCTGGTGGACACTGTCAGCAGACTGCGTTTATAGTATATAGAAAAAAAGACACCACAGGTATACAATGTAGATGGATGGATACTTAGTATACTTATGGACGACGAGTGACGACACAGAGGTAGGTACAGCAGTGGCCTACCGTACTGCTATATACAGTATAATGGACCTGGTGGACACTGTCAGCAGACTGCATTTATACTTAGTATAAAGAAAAAAAGACACCACAGGTATACAATGTAGATGGATGGATACTTAGTATACTTATGGACGACGAGTGACGACACAGAGGTAGGTACAGCAGTGGCCTACCGTACTGCTATATACAGTATAATGGACCTGGTGGACACTGTCAGCAGACTGCATTTATAGTATAAAGAAAAAAAGACACCACAGGTATACAATGTAGATGGATGGATACTTAGTATACTTATGGACGATGAGTGACGACACAGAGGTAGGTACAGCAGTGGCCTACCGTACTGCTATATACAGTATAATGGACCTGGTGGACACTGTCAGCAGACTGCGTTTATACTTAGTATAAATAAAAAGAGACACCACAGGTATACAATGTAGATGGATGGATACTTAGTATACTTATGGACGACGAGTGACGACACAGAGGTAGGTACAGCAGTGGCCTACTGTACTGCTATATACAGTATAATGGACCTGGTGGACACTGTCAGCAGACTGTGTTTATAGTATAAAGAAAAAAAGACACCACAGGTATACAATGTAGATGGATGGATACTTAGTATACTTATGGACGACGAGTGACGACACAGAGGTAGGTACAGCAGTGGCCTACCGTACTGCTATACACAGTATAATGGACCTGGTGGACACTGTCAGCAGACTGCGTTTATACTTAGTATAAAGAAAAAAAGACACCACAGGTATACAATGTAGATGGATGGATACTTAGTATACTTATGGACGACGAGTGACGACACAGAGGTAGGTACAGCAGTGGCCTACCGTACTGCTATATACAGTATAATGGACCTGGTGGACACTGTCAGCAGACTGCATTTATACTTAGTATAAAGAAAAAAAGACACCACAGGTATACAATGTAGATGGATGGATACTTAGTATACTTATGGACGACGAGTGACAACACAGAGGTAGGTACAGCAGTGGCCTACCGTACTGCTATATACAGTATAATGGACCTGGTGGACACTGTCAGCAGACTGCTTTTATACTTAGTATAAAGAAAAAAAGACACCACAGGTATACAATGTAGATGGATGGATACTTAGTATACTTATGGACGACGAGTGACGACACAGAGGTAGGTACAGCAGTGGCCTACCGTACTGCTATATACAGTATAATGGACCTGGAGGACACTGTCAGCAGACTGCGTTTATAGTATAAAAAAAAGACACCACAGGTATACAATGTAGATGGATGGATACTAGTATACTTATGGACGACGAGTGACGACACAGAGGTAGGTACAGCAGTGGCCTACCGTACTGCTATATACAGTATAATGGACCTGGTGGACACTGTCAGCAGACTGCGTTTATAGTATAAAAAAAAAAGACACCACAGGAGTGTTTTTCAGGCAGACAAACGTATACTGGTGGTCACTGTCAGCAAAACTGTGCACTGTACTCCTGCTATAGCTGCTCCCCAGTCCCCACAATTAAGCAGTGTGAGCACTCAGCACAGATATATCATGCAGCACACTGAGCACAGATATGGTATGGAGCGTTTTTTTCAGGCAGAGAACGGATAAAAAACTGGTGGTCACTATTAGCAAAACTCTGCACTGTACTCCTCCTAACAGCTGCTCCCCAATCCTCCCCACAATAAGCTAAGCAATCAGATCAACTGTGTAACTATATAAATGGAGAGGATGTCAGCCACGTCCTCTCCCTATCAATCTCAATGCACGTGTGGAAAATGGCGGCGAAGCGCGGCTGCTTATATAGAATCCGAATCTCGCGAGAATCCGACAGCGGGATGATGACGTTCGGGCGCGCTCGGGTTAGCCGAGCAAGGCGGGAGGATCCGAGTCTGCTCGGACCCGTGTAAAAAAGGTAAAGCTCGGGTGGGTTCGGTTTCTCGGAAACCGATCCCGCTCATCACTAATTTACAGTGTATTTAAATGTTCTGTCCTGCTTCAATTCTTGTCAGTACTGTACATAGTATCTATAATTCCCCTAGACAAAGTACACCAGCTTTGTCGCCTGCAAGACAGAGGAAAGCGAGAATACAGGTAACTTCAACACCTCCTTCCACAGCCTGCAGGGAATGTTCAGCAGGCTGGAGATTGCATGAGAGTAAGAGATACTGTACGGCTATATCTATTCCAAAGACGTCTCTAGGATGATAGAGCTTTCCAGGCATCAATCATAAGCTGAACATATGTACACCACTGTGTACATACACATTCAAGTGCTAAAAAAAGGAAGTGGCAATCAAGTCACAGTTATGCTACTTACAATTAGAGGTACCGTATTTGCCGGCGTATAAGACGACTGGGCGTATAAAACGACCCCCAACATTTCCACTCAAAATATAGAGTTTGTTATATAATCGCCGTATAAGACTACCCCCTTCCACACACCAAATAAAACGTAAAAGAACATCAGATTTGTGACATACTGTATATTATGACCTGATAAGAGATTTGGATAGGGAGTATTTATGAAGGTATGCATAAGAAGGGGGGAGGGGGCGAGGAGAAAGTTGTAAAATGTATAAAAGTATACCCCTGTGTGCATTTAGTGTTACCGGTTTCACATGAGTGAGTATCGGAAGGCCACTATGGCAGCTATGTCTATCCCAACTGAAGTGCACCCGGCGTATAAGACGACCCCCCCACTTGGAGGCATGTTTTTCAGGGCAAAAAAGTAGTCTTATACGCCAGCAAATACTGTAAATCAACTTTTAAGACTCAAATATTTTGCTTTCGGTCAGTAATAGAGTTCAGTATGTTCTCCAATATTTATTTGCAGGTTTTTTAGGACACAGGCTGATTTCCCAATTTTTTAAACATAATTAATGCAGCAAAAATGACTGCACAAGTTGTTTTTCCAACTGGATAGTGCAGGGATGGGGAACCTTCGGCCCTCCAGCTGTTGTTGAACTACACATCCCAGCATGCATTGCAACAGTTTTAGCATGGGCAAATAGCAAAACTGTAGCAAGGCATTCTGGTATGTGTAGTTCAACAACAGCTGGAGGGCCGAAGGTTCCCCATCCCTGGGATAGTGCATGAACCAGGAGTGCCGCATGAATGAGGAACTGAGCAAGATAGGCACATACATTTCAGCTGCCAAAATCTTGCAGCTAATTGGGCAAGCCGCATAGGGCTCGATTCAGTTAGATGCGATACAGCGTGACACACTTACCGTAGTCCCTAAAGGCATACTTGCCTACCTGACCCTCTCCATGAGGGAGAAAATGCTCTGTTCCTGGACTTTCCTGGTAATGTATGATTGCCATCACCTGTGGTGAGCTAGTTAATTGATAAGAAAGGTATTTCACCACAGGTGATGGCAATCATACATTACTAGGAAAGTCCAGGAACAGAGCATTTTCTCCCTCATGGAGAGGATCAAGTAGGCAAGTATGCCTAAAGGGCTTTTACTGTGCTGTTGCTCGCATTCCAACGCCATCACAATGGTACAGGATCTACCTGCAATTCGCCCCTAACTGAAATAACCACTAAATGTTCCAGTTACAAAAAAATTCAATACATTTGATGTATGTTATGTATACATTTGTGACACTTTTACTTCTAAATAAAGTGTGTAACATTGGCCATGAAAGTTTGGGAACATTGGTGAAGTTGTTCATGCGGATTATGAGATTAATTTATCAAGACTACAGATTTCCGGCATGTTTTACATCTTATATTATGGCTGCTTTAAACCCCATGGCAAAAAAAAAAAAAAAAAAGTTTAGAAAAATGTCTCTTAATAAATAAACTGTCAAGGTTCCTTTTTTTCTGGTTAAAATCAGGATTTATACAACCTTTGGTAGATTTTTCAGCCTGTAGGTAGGTTTCTGGAGCCCTGCAATATGACGTAAAAGGGGGTTCAATTATCCTTGGGGCTGAGCCTGTCACTATTTGCCGGCAATTATCCCTGCTGCGTGGGAAAAGTCTATTCAATAAAAAAGCCTTTTTCCCGAGCCGAAAAATGGGGATTCACAAGCGGAAACCCACTGATTCCACATAAACTGTGGAATCAGTGTTTTTTTCCCACACATGACCAGATTTTGTGGGTTTTTTACGCGTCCATTGAGCTAAGAGGTTCAGTCTGTCTGCAGGGACTCATGGACTGGGAATTAGCATCGGGGTTTGAATTCCGCCCTATGGGGGTAATTCCAAGTTGATCGCAGCAGGAAATTTTTTAGCAGTTGGGCAAAACCATGTGCACTGCAGATGAGGCAGATATAACATGTGCAGAGAGAGTTAGATTTGGGTGGGGTGAGTTCAATCTGCAATCTAAATTGCAGTGTAAAAATAAAGCAACCAGTATTTACCCTGCACAGAAACAAAATAACCCACCCAAATCTAACTCTCTCTGCAGATGTTATATCTGCCCCCCCTGCAGTGCACATGGGGGGTCATTCCGAGTTGTTCGCTCGTTATTTTTTTCTCGCAACGGAGCGATTAGTCGCTAATGCGCATGCGCAATGTCCGCACTGCGACTGCGCCAAGTAAATTTGCTATGCAGTTTGGAGTTTTACTCACGGCATTACGTGGTTTTTTCTTCGTTCTGGTGATCGGAGTGTGATTGACAGGAAGTGAGTGTTTCTGGGCGGAAACTGGCCGTTTTATGGGAGTGTGTGAAAAAACGCTACCGTTTCTGGGAAAAACGCGGGAGTGGCTGGAGAAACGGAGGAGTGTCTGGGCGAACGCTGGGTGTGTTTATGACGTCAAACCAGGAACGACAAGCACTGAACTGATCGCAGATGCCGAGTAAGTCTCGAGCTACTCAGAAACTGCACAGAGATGTCTTTTCGCTATATTGTGAATCTTTCGTTCGCAATTTTAAGAAGCTAAGATTCACTCCCAGTAGGCGGCGGCTTAGCGTGTGTAAAGCTGCTAAAAGCAGCTTGCGAGCGAACAACTCGGAATGAGGGCCATGGTTTTGCCCAACTGCTAAAAAATTTCCTGCTGCGATCAACTTGGAATTACCCCCTATATCAGGCAAACCTTTAACCTCCACAAATTCCATTTTATTGAAATATTTTACAAAAAATACCACTGATGTGGTATCTATCTTGATTTGACTCTATGGCCCTCATTCCGAGTTGTTCGCTCGCTAGCTGCTTTCAGCAGCATTGCACACGCTAGGCCGCCGCCCTCTGGGAGTGTATCTTAGCTTAGCAGAATAGCGAACGAAAGATTAGCAGAACTGCTACTAAATAATTATTTGCAGTTTCTGAGTAGCTCCAGACCTACTCCTAGATTGCGATCACCTCAGTCCGTTTAGTTCCTGGTTTGACGTCACAAAAACGCCCTGCGTTCGGCCGGCCACTCCCCCGTTTCTCCAGACACTCCTGCGTTTTTCCTTGACATGCCTGTATTTTTTAGCACACTCCCGGAAAATGCTCAGTTACCACCCAGAAATGCCCCTTTCCTGTCAATCATTCACTGATCAGCAGTGCGACTGAAAAGCGTCGCTCGAACACCAGCAAATCTACTAAGTTTTGTGTTAAATAACTTAGCGCATGCGCTCTGCGTACCATGCGCAGTTAGCAACAAATCGCAGCATAGCAAAAATCGGCAACAAGCGAACAAATCGGAATGACCCCACCTATGTTAGATCTGGACATTCCATAGCTAAGCCAAGTGCAACACTGCCTCTTACCTTGGCAGGCATCAGATGCCAGCCTAGTCCATCATGGACAACGAGCAGAACCCTCTATCCACACCAGTGATGTAGGGTGAGGTCAATGGCTGGGGAGGCACCCAGTAATTTAACCATGCAGTACCCCTTAATCTAGCCGCAAATCGGGGAGGAGGGGGGCGGGGAACTTGAGAGCTGTGGGAGACAGGTACTGGTGTGGGAGAGGGGGTCAGGGCAGGGCCGGCTCCAGGCCTACTAGCACCCTGAGCAAGAAAATGTAAAAGCGCCCCAAACCTCCCCCCCCCCTCCCGGCGCGCGCGTTCCTGGAAAAGTGGACGTAGCCTCGTAACTTCATATCATCAAACTATAAATAAATATATTATCACACCCAATCTACACACACAATTAGCAGCCTTACACATAACAGCCACAGTAGTGTTCCTTACACACAATGTCTCAAGTATAGTGCCAGATACACATAATGTGCAGTGCCAGATAGACATGATATGCCCCCCAGCAGTGCCAGCTACACATGACATGCCTCGCAGCAGTGCCAGCTAGTAGCTACACATGACATGCCCCGCAGCAGTGCCAGCTACACATGACATGCTCCGCAGCAGTGCCAGCTACACATGACACGCACCCCAGCATTGCCAGCTACACACATTATGCCCCCCAGCAGTGCCAGCTACACACGATAGTGTTCACTTTTTAGGGCAGGGTGCTGATCACAGGGATGGCACATTTTTACGTTAGGAGGGCAAAATGATGTACATACTGTAATGCTTGTTGTTCCTATACCTACATGGTAAAGAATGGACAGTAAAAATTTAGGGGCGTTGCTTCGTGGGGAAGGTGCGTTGCCACATAATAGTGCCAGCTACACATGACATGCCCCGCAGCAGTGCCAGCTACACGTGACATGCCCCCCAGCAGTGCCAGCTACACGTGACATGCCCCCCAGCAGTGCCAGCTACACGTGACATGCCCCCCAGCAGTGTCAGCTACACGTGACATGTCCCCCAGTAGTGCCAGCTACACGTGACATGCCCCCCAGCAGTGCCAGCTACATAAATGGCCACACAGTGCCAGATATGTCCCCACAGTTGTAGATACATAAATGCCCCCACCGTGCAGATATGCCCCCACAATGCCAAATACATAGATGCCCCCACAGTGCCAGATACATAAATGCCCCAACAGTGCAGATATGCATCCACAGTGCCAGATACATAAATGCCCCCACAGTGCCAGATACATAAATGCCCCCAGTTCCAGATACATAAATGCCCCCACAGTGCAGATATGCCCCCACAGTGCCAGATACATAATTGCCCCCACAGTGCCAGATATGCCCCTAATGCCAGATACACTTGTCCCCACAGTGCCAGATATACCCCCAATGCCAGATACACATGTCCCATGCCCCCAGTGCCAGACATGTCCCCAGTGCCAGATACCCCCCCCCCCCCCCCCACCTGCCTCTCCAAGCCCTCAATCTCCGGCGGCCGCGGCGGTGTACAGCCTCAACTAGGCGCCGGTCCTCAAGCCAATCAAAGCTCGCGGTCCGGCAGCCAATCAGCCTCAGCTGCCGGACCGCGAGCTCTGGTTGGCTCACGGGCCGGCGCCGGGGGGAAGGCGTTTACACAGAGATGGGTACTGCAGTGCTGCAGCTGTAGGGACGGCTCCAGGCTCCAATATGGCGGCCAGAGCTAGCGGCGCCCATAAAGTGCGGCGCCCATAAAGTGCGGCGCCCTGTTCGGCCGCTCTATTGGAACATGCCTGGAGCCGGCCCTGGGTCAGGGGCTGTGAGGGGAGAGAGATCTGTGAGAGAGAGGAACTTGAACTTGTTTGGGGGAAGGGTTAGGGGTCGACGGAAAGGAAGAACATACCATGCCCACATTCACTCTATGATACCAGTCCAGCCCGAGCCCGAGATGGTAGTGAATAGTGGAGGTAGCTATTACAGTTGCATCACTGAGGGCGCGTGCCTTGAGCCCATGTCAAGGCACGCATGTCATAGCTCCCTCCCCTTTTACTGTTTTCAGTGCAGTGAGGTGTGGCTCCGCCCTCAGCGCCACACAGTTTCTGATTGCCAGATGGAGGCAAGGCTATTGCTGCCTCTCCTCTGTCTCTATGTGCATGCAGCGGAAAATAGCAGATAAGTTATAACACAGATCAGTGGAAAAATCAGTCATTTTCATGTGAGTATGACAGGTGAGACTCTGCTTCCCCTGAATCAGAGCCGGATTTATACCTCATGGGGCCCTAGGTAAGATTCCGGTTTGGGGCCTCCCTCCCTCAAATAATCCATAGCACTATACTTTTGTTCCTGATTGCAGTCAGTATTGCTAGAATACCTTGGCACATGCACAGTCTACTGATAAATGCTCAGTTGCATAACCATCAGCATTGCATATAAATATGAATCAGGACAGGCTTGGACTGGCCCACAGGGGTACAGGGGAAACCACCGGTGGGCCCCACTGCCTGGGCCCCCACCTCCTGCTCTAAGGATCAGGTTCCAGTCTGTGCATTTGAATTATACATTATACATGTTACATTATACTGGACTATGGTGTATTTTAATTTCTACAGTGTATTGCTGTTATTAATCTGTTATTAATCTGGCACATTATCGTGCATGCAGCAGCTTGTATATATTTATGAAGGGACCCAGACATTGCACTCTCTAATGGTTAGTCAAACCAATGAGGTGGCAAGCCACCCCCCCTCTGCAGACTGGCCACACCCCTAACATGGGCCCCTACCACTGCATTCCCCCGGTGGGCCCTACATGTCCCAGTCCTACACTGAATCAGGACCTAGTTCTTTGAAAACAGACTTAGGGAAAGATGTACTAAACTTTGGAGAGTGATAAAGTAGAGAGAGAGACAAAGGGGTCTATTTACTAAGCCTTTGATGGAGATAAAGTCAACGGAGATAAAGTACCAACCAATCGGCTCCTAACTGACATGCCACAGGCTGTGTTTAAAAAAATGGCAGTTAGGAGCTGATTGGCTGGTACTTTATCTCTATCCGCTTTATCTCCATCCGAGGCTTAGTAAATAGACACCAAAGTACCAGCCAATCAGCTCCTGTCAGTTTTCAAACACAGCCTGGAGCATGGCAGTTAAGAGCTGATTGGATGGTACTTTATATGTCTCCACTTTATCACTCCCTAAGGCTTAGTACATCTCCCCATTAATACCTGTGTCACATTTAAAGTAAACTTACCGCCCATATACAGTGGATGAAACTATTTTGTGTGTCCAAACATTTCTCATCCTATCAATGAACATCGCCTAACAACATTATCACTAGTCCCTAGTAAATCAATAGGCTGTATTCTCAGGGTTATTGGTTCAGGACCTTGTATTTCTTGGAGTTGACAGGATCTAGGTGTATAGATGATTGTGTAAAGGAAACTGTAATTCAACCTTACACAGCAGTTGGAACTGTATACTCTGATCCTGGGCCTGAATCTACAGAAAGATAGATTGGTAAATCAAGGACGCATAGCATCCCTAACCTAATCCTGGCCGTAACTCAACCCTAACCCCAAACCTCACCCTAACCATAACCACTAACTCAAACAGTAGCGGCTCTTGCCACGGGCAAGCAGGCTTTTTGCCTGGGGCGCCGCTGTCCCGAGGGCGCCGCCGCCGTGGCAAGAGATGCTACTGACCCCCTCTCCCCGGCTGCAGCATTATTGACCTCTAGTGTCTGTGCGACGCTGCTATGGGAGAGACGTCATGACATCTCTCCCATAGAGAGGAGCCGGCGGCCAGAGACGGAGGGCAGCGCAGCAGTCGGGAATCAGGAACGGGGTTTTTTGTTTTTTTTGTGTGTTTGTAAGTGGCGTTACTGGGGCACAGCTACAGGGGTCGCAACTTCTGGGGGCACTACTACTGGGAGCACAGCTACAGGGGGCACAACTGCTATTGGGGCACAGCTACTGGGGGCACTACTACAGGGGGCACAACTACTGGGGGTACAACTACTGGGGTCACAGCTGCTGGGGTCACAACTACTGGGGGCACTACTACATGGGGGAACAACTACTAGGGGCAAATCTACTGGGGGCACAGCTACAAGAGGCACTACTACAGGGGACAAATCAACTAGGGGCACAGCTACTGGGGGCACAGCTACAGGGGGCACAACTACTGGGGGCACTGCTACAGGGGGCACAGCTACAGGGGCACAGCTACAAGGGGCAAATCTACTTGGAGCACAGCTGCTGGGGGCAAATCTACTGGGGGCACAGCTTCTGGGGGCACAACTACTGGGGAGGCACAGCTACAGGGGTCACAACTACTGGGGGCACAACTACTGGGGGCACAACTACAGAAAGGCACAAGTACAGGGGGATAACTGTGGCCAAGCCCCTTTTCTATGAAGAAGGCATGGCCCTATTTTTGGGCGCGTGCCTTCGGCATGCATCAACTCTATTTTACCTGGGGGGGCGCCACAGGAAACTTTTGCCCTGGGCGCCACTGTTATGCACTCCAGTGCCTGCAGGAATGTACTGGTGTCAGAACTGTTATGCACTCCAGTGCCTGCAGGAATGTACTGGTGTTTGAACTGTTATGCACACCAGTGCCTGCAGGAATGTACTGGTGTCTGAACGGATAGGTATGCAAAACAAATGAACTCACAGACAGACTGGGGAATATGACATTACGTACACAGAAGGTGATAGGGTAACAAAATACACACAAAGTGAACAGAGAAGCCCAGAGGCTAAGGAACTGGGTGTCTCCCTAGTATTAGTAATGCTCAGATGGGAAAAGCAAGATGTTGTGTTTTAATACGTAGAGAACCCGAAATGCTGTTGCTAAGGGCAACAGCAAAACCCTAAAGGGTTACCAACGGGTGTGGCAGTAAACTCCTTGGTCAGAGATGGAATGATAGACACAAGGAGAGTCTCCACAATCCTAATTCTCACTTGCAGTGCACAGGTTCAGCTTACTGCCACTAAACTGACACCTGACACCTTGCACAGTGAGACAGGATTTAGGCAGGCAAGTCTTAGAATACAGCCGCAAACTTGCTAAGTTCACAGAGTAGTAAAAGAACCCCAGCAAGTTAAACGACTGACTCCAGTCTTACTGCTAGGTCTGGATTGGCAGAGTGTAGTACCAAATCCCCAGGCCTATTTGCAGTAAGCAACAACAAATACAAAGCTACACAGTACTGGCTAACTTTCAGGAACTGACTAACCAACAAAGATTCAGCAGCATCTGCTTAACCTCAGAAGAGGCCTTATAAAGCAGGTGCTGTCCACGCCCCACTCAGACCTCACAGACTGTGAGCACAAAAACCAGCACCGGATCCCCTGCCGTGCACAGAGCCTGTAACCACTGCACAGCAAAAGACCCGAACCGGAGTATCAGCTGCGCTCAGGTTACTCCGCTAGCACTTGTCTCCCGGTTGCCATGACGACGTGGCAGCACAGGGCAGGAGACCCTAACAGCCACAAGGTCTTGAACCGGCCCTGAACTCAAACCACCTTTTTGGATGGCCAGGATAACTTTATGGGGCCCATTGAGACCCCCCGGCCCTAGGGAGGCACCTACCTGTAGCTTGCCTTGTGGGAAATCCGGCTCTTCCCTGACTGCACGTCTCTGAATTCCAAACCGATGGCGACAACCATGAATCTATGAACATGCTCTACAGAATGAAATTTATAGGTCTGATGTGCTGTAGGTTGGCCTTATAAGTGACTCTCACAGGGTTGTAGATTAAGCACAATACTGCTATACGATTAAGCTATGTAGATGATTGAAATTAATTGGTGCTGTATAACTTTGCTTTTTGCTTAACTGACTGGAAGTTGTTTTATGATAAAAAATGTCAGTGACAATAAATAATAAGTCTGATCTACAGAGTGCAAATTTCAGAGATCTGTGCACAATTGTCTTTTCTGAGAAGCTTACAATTAAAAGTCAATTAAAAAAAAATAAAAGTCATCAATCACATTCAAGCATCTGGCTCTTCCTAAGAATGTGAGCCAGACGGTGGCATCTCTCATTAGCTCACACACCATTAGCATGCACTAAGGATTGCTAAAGACTACAGTCACAGTTCAACACAGTCCAGAGGAAGTTTAAATTTGCACAAACACTTTCACCTCTTGTCCGCACCTTTCTCCATCTGCTGTTCCTCAGCGTTTGCAGCTTGTTAGGGATAATGTCACTAATGTTATATCAGACTGATTTAATTCCAACAGTCCTTTGCCTGTTTTCTTAGTTCATTTTATTTTTAGAACCCAAACGTAACACATTTTGTATAGGTCCGCCATCAGGATGTACAGAAGAAGGTAGGAATTTTTTTCTTTTCAAAAATTTGAAACGGATAAAAAAAAAATTTCATTAATAATTATGAATTGTTTAGTAGGGATAGATATAAAAAAAAGTTTCGATAAAGATAAATATTAGTGCAAAGCAGTACTATGTGCTTTAATTCTGCAATTTCCTTGACCCAGGAAATGATTGGTTATGTGTAGCTTCCCCTTCGCTTGGTGGTAGCATAATGGCCTCTAGGCAACATTGCTGCATTGTGTGGCCAGGGATTTGAAAATCCACAGACACTAGAAGTTTAGTAACTTGATGAAGCAGGACCATGTTTGAACGGTATGCGGTTAACATTCCTGCTATCGGGATCCCGGCGGTCAGGATACCAACACTTGTTATCCTGACCCCCGGCGGAATGCCAGCAGTCGGAATACCGACACAAGCCCTAAATTCACCCATGGGTGGTGGTCCACGCCACTACCAGAGGGGGAATATAATACTGTTGCAACCGAAGGTTGCTACCGGGCCAATGCATGCCGAGGGGACACACTGCACTCGCTGCTGGGATTCCGCCTGTCGGGATCCCAGCATCTGTCTCCTGACCGCCATGATCCCCATCGCCGGGATCCCATATGGATCCTGTTTGAACTTGGGTGCTTGGTTCCTTTCTATGGAAATTACACCAACATTAGCCCCCTTGCTAATCAAAGTGGGTGATTCTGACACACACCTGTCCATTCCTGGACTTCCTCGTCCAACGAGAATTTCTTCCCACCGAGACAGATTTTCAAATTTGGAAACAGGAAGAAGCTGAATGGGGCCATATCCGGGGATTACAGTGGATGGGGAATCAATTCGAAGCCCAATTGATGTAATTTTTTCCATCGCAATGGTCAACTTGTGGGAATGCGCGTTATATTGGTGGAAGAACAAGTTTTTGTGTGCCAATCTTGCCCGTTTATTTTAGGCTCTTTTTGTAAACAGTCCAATAATGTTGCGTAGTACTCCCCTGTTATTGTCTTACCATTTTGCAAGTAGTCAATTAGGATAATTCCTTGAGAGTCCTAAAAAACAGTGGCCAACACTTTTCCAGCCGACAAAACAGTCTTCACCTGCTTTGGCGCACTTTCACCAGGCATTGTCCACTGTTTTGACTACTTCTTTGACTCAGGAGTGTAGTGGTGGATCCACGTTTTGCCCACGGTCACAAATCGATGTAAAAAATCCTGCAGATTTCTCTTAAACATTGACAAACACTGCATTGAAACGTCCTTTTAGCGTGCATTTTTGATTGAGAGTCAGCAATCGCGACACCCATCGTGCATACAGCTTTTTATGTATGGAGCGCGCTTCATCTTCAGAGCAGGTTCGGCCACGTTTAAATCAGTTTATCCAGAAATAGACGGTCTTCAACGCAGGAGTCCCCATGAACTTCCTCTAACTGTGCTTTGATCTGCGCTGCTGTCCACTTCTTTAAATAAAAGTGTTTTATCACTGTACGGAATTAATTTCTGTTAATTTTTGTGGCAACTGCTAAACAGCTCGCTTCAAACGACTGAACAACGCTTCACTTCTGGCTGCAATGTGGCTTAGGGCGGGTTAGAAAAGTGAAACTCTCCAGGCGATGGTATTGTGGCACAATCTCATAGAAATTTACCACACTTGTAACTTAGAAGAGCCTTAACCACGCCCTACAGATGGAGATAGTCAGTGCAGTGCACATTTGTGATGACAGTTGCGCAGATATGACTAAGATTGCTCAGCGTAGAAGTCTTATTGCAGTCATCCACGGGGACCGCTGATCAAAGAGACATCATACTACAAGGAATATAGTATGACTAGTACACAGTAGTTACCATATAAGGTAATTCTTATTTAGGTCCGATCTCCTTATATCTATAGGATTTTAAAAAAGTGACAAGTAAAGGAAACACATTAGTATAATGTATGAAAAATAGAGATGTCATGTTGATGTCTCAGCTGTTATAATTGTTGTCTTTACAGAGTACTTTACCAACAGAGTCAGGATCACCTCTGAGCTATCTTTGAATCAGTAGGCACACACCGGAAAGCTCTTTGTGTTATAACTTGTTTATATATTGAAACTGGAACGGATCATAATACAAACTGATAGTCAGAACAGCATAACTGTGCATGAGCTGCAATCATGCGTGCTCCATCTCTCTCCTTCATGTCACCTTCATAATACAGGAACAAACAAGTGTAAGACATACATCACAGACTGTAAAACACGTAACACATATACGACAGCTCCACCTGCTGTCCCTCCTGTGTAACACATCAAGTCTGAATCTATTGAATGCTGTTTCTCAACACCCCTTCTCAATAGGTGAGACTTGATCCACAAGACACATCTTTCTAGATAGTCTGGGAAGTCTTTCTCCAGCCAATGGCTTGGTGAGAATGTCTGCAGTCATTTCTTCTGTTGGACAATATTCCAAGTTGAGTAGACCTTGTTCCTGTAGCTCCTTCAAGAAGTGGTACTTCATATCAATGTGCTTGGTTCTTGGATTTACATGTTCTGTTAGTGCTAATGCAAGACATCCTTGATTATCTTCAAAGATTTCTGTAGGTTCTGCTTGTTCCTGTCCCAAATCAGATAACAATTGTCTCAGCCATATTAGCTCTTGACTTGCTTGAGCTGCCGCAACATACTCTGCTTCTGTGGAAGAAAGTGTTATGCATGATTGCTTTCTACTTGTCCAACTGATTAGTCCTGCACCAAGTAGAAATAGGTAACCACTTGTGGACTTTCTGTCGGTAGAGTCTCCAGCCCAATCTGCATCTACATATCCAATCAGATTACACTTTCTGCTTGCTGGAAGTCTAAGTCCTAAACTGATGGTTCCCTTTAAGTAACGTATTACTCTTTTCACAGCATTCCAATCAATCTGACTTGGCTTGGAGACCTTTCTGCTTAGAATTGCTACTGCTGTGGTAATGTTGGGTCTGGTAATAGTGCCAACATACAGCAATTTTCCTATTGCCTTTCTGTACTGGTGATTGTCTGGTAATGGTGTACCTTCATTGTACATTTCCTTTATGTAGTTGGTCTCCATGGGAGTACTTGCCGGTTTTGCAACTTGCATCCCAAACTCCTCAATGGCTTCCTGTATCTTTTGTCTCTGGTTTAAGGTAAAGTCACCATTTTCTTCTCTCGCTATTTGAATACCTAAATAGTGTGTTATATTTCCTAGGTCTTTTGTTTCGAACTCCTTGTTCAGAATCTTCAGTAATTCCACTTTATCCCCTTCTTGCTCGAAACATACTACAAGATCGTCCACATAGATTAACAGGTAGATACATCTGTCAGCTATTTCCTTGACATATAAGTAGGGATCTGCTTTGCTTCTCACGAAGTCTTCCTGTATGAGTACTTAATTTAATTTTGTGTTCCAGGCTCTTGCTGTCTGCTTCAGACCATATATACTCTTCTGGAGCTTGCATACTTGGGCTGGTCTTTTAGGGTCTTTGAAACCTGGTGGCTATTCCACGTAAATATCCTCCTTTAGCTCGTCATGTAAGAACGCTGTCTTTACATTGAAGTGCCTCACTTGCATATCCTTTGCAGTTGCTACAGTAAATAATGTCCTTATGGTTGTGTGCTTTACTACTGGAGCAAATGTCTCATCATAGTCTTCTCCATATTTTTGTGAATATCCTTTGCTACTAATCTGGCCTTGTATCGCTCCACTTTTCCATCTGTGTTGTATTTGACTTTGAATGTCCATTTGCTGCCTATGGTTTTTCTTCCTGCTGGCAGTTCTGTTAGTGTCCATGTTTGATTGTCGTGCATGGATTTAATTTCTTCTTTTGCTGCTTCGATCCATTTTTCAGCTTCTCTTTCTGGTAAGTCAGATACTTCTTTCCATGATGTGGGTTCACGTATACTGATGGTGCTAGCTTTATATGAGAGACACACTGGTACTTTGCCTTTGTTCTCTCTGGTAGAGCGCCTTACTTCATCTGTGGTGCGCTCCTGCATTGGTATTTGGTTCGAGACTAATTTCAAACTCTTGGTTGGCATCTGTTGTGATGGTGTCACTAAAGTCAACGTTGTCTTCTTTATCCAGATCTGCTGGAATCATTTCATTTCTTAGTTACTCTACGAAGGTCACACTGTTGCTTATAGTTATCGTATCTGTCTTTGGGTTCAGAATTCTGTATCCTTTGGAACATTCACTGTATCCAACGAAGATTTCTTCCACTGTGCGGTTCTGCAGTTTACTGCGTCTTTCTGCTGGAATATACACAAATTCTTTACATCCAAAGAGACTCTTATGTGTTTCACATTAGGTTTCCTGCCTTGCCATAATTCATATGGGGTTTTCTCCACTGTTCTTGAGAATAATATGTTCTGTAAGTATGTGGCTGTCGTTACGGCTTCATCCCAGTATTTGTCAGGTAATCCTGAATCTGTTAACATGCATCTAATCATTTCTGTCAGAGTCCTATTCTTTCTTTCAACTACCCCATTCTGTTCTGGTGTGTAGGGTACTGTCTTGTGGTGCTCTATACTGAGTCGTCTCAGGAAGTGTTCTATCTTGTGACCCGTGAATTCACCTCCATTGTCGCTACGAACTACTAGTGGATTTCTTTGAAATTTATTTCTAGCCATTGTTACGTAATCATGTAACTTGTCCAGTACTTCATCCTTGCATTTGATCAGATAAGTAACTGTATATCTGGAGTAGTCATCAGTGAAAGTCACTATATATCTGTTATCGCTTGGTGTACGTACTTGCATTGGGCCACACTCGTCGCTGTGTATGAGATCTAGAGGTCTTTGGACTCTGTTCTCACTTTGTTTTGGAACTGTCATTCTTGTGGCTTTGGCTTTTATACAGCATTCACACCTCATGGTTTCTGAACAGTCTGATACTGTGAGGTCCTTTGTTAGGCCTCTATTTTGTAGTTCCTTATTGCTGTCTGGGTGCCTGTGTCCTAGTCGTCTGTGCCACATGTGAATACAGTCTGTGTGTCCACAGGCTTGGACTGGCCCACAGGGGTACAGGGGAAACCACCGGTGGGCCCCATTGCCTGGGGGCCCACCTCCTGCTCTAAGGATCAGGTTCCAGACTGTGCACTTGAATTATACATTATACATATGTTACCTTATACTGGACTATGATGTATTTTCTACAGTGCATTGCTGTTATTAATCTGTTATTAATCTGGTACATTATCATGCATGCAGCAGCTTAATATACTGTATATATTTATGAAGGGGCCCAGACGTTGCACTCTCTAATGGTTAGTCAAACCAATGAGGTGGCTGGCCACACCCCCTCTGCAGTCTGGCCACACCCCTAACATGGGCCCCTACCACTGCATTCTCCCCGGTGGGCCCTGCATGCCCCAGTCCGACACTGTGTGTCCATGTGTGCTTAATCTCACCTGTTGTGCCGCAGTGTCTAGATGATACAGGTGTTGTTCTGCTTTGGCTGTGGCTACTGTTTCTGTTCTATTTTGAATTATGCACACTTTATCTTTGAATTTAACGGTAAGCCCTTTATCCGTCAAACACTTTACAGATATTAATCCGCCTTCAAATCTGGGAACATATAATAAGGTTTTAATTGGTATTGTTCTATCACTTTCATTAGAACTGGAGCGAGCATACCATGCCCTTTACCTTCCGCAGTGATATTGGTACCATCTGCAAGATTGATTGCTTCTCTATGACTTGTGTCAATTTCGGTGAAGAAATCTCTGTCGCTTGTCATGAAACTTGTCGCTCCTGAATCTATGTACCAACTAAAGTTCGTATGTGTTACTGTCGCTTTAAACGTGATATTCTGCTTATTTGTGCATATGTCTGTAAGTGTAGTCTTGGCTTTCTGCTTGGATCCTTTAAAAAATAGTTTCTGCTGTTCTCCTTTCCATATAGAGCAGTCCTTTTTTAAATGTCCTATCTTCTTGCATCTAAAGCATGCTCTTGTTTCTTTGTTATGCACCCTAGTATCTGTAACTTTGAGAGATTTTTCTGTGTCACTATCCATGACAGCCTGTTTTTCACAAAGTCTAGTGTGAGTTCTGTTTCAGGTCTTGTTTCCAAAGCATTTATCAGTGCACTGTATGTGTCTGGTAGACAGCACAGAAGTATGGCTACTGTGTGGCTGCATTTCAGCTCCTCTCCTATGGATCTGAGCTGTGCTACTATCCAGGGCCGTCTTAACAGCAGTATAGGCCCCTGGGCACAGCAATGCACTGTGGCCCCTACTTATTCTCCAGCAGTAGGGGTGTGGGGTGCTATCAGCGGCAGCTTTGATGACCCGCGGGCGGTAGTTGGTGTTCTATCTTCCACTCAGCATGTAGGACCTGGAGCAGTAATTTCTGCTAATTACTCCTTTACTGCACAGATGGTGGGAGATGTGGTGAGAGGGAGAACACTAAACTGTAGAAGGAGGCATTGCACTGAATGAAAAGGCCCCAGTACTTGACTTCCAGGGTGGTAGGGTGTGTTTAATACGCAGGGGAGGGGTAGATAGTGGAGTGGGCTTAATATTCATAATTTTTTGGTGAGAGGGCAGCTTGCTTGATTGCAGATATCTCAAATTCCTGGAGATAGATTTCTTAGCTATCAATGGAATATAAAAGTAGAGAGTCCCACCTTTCAGGAAGTATTGGGGACTTGGGGATCAGAGATCAGGAGCCAGAGCAATCCACCAACGAAATTATAAAACTGCATACCAGGCATGTGGAGCTGGAGCAGGGACCAGCTGCTGGAAGGCTGATATCTCTGGTTCTGGGCATAGTAGAGACAAGCTGTCAGTGTCCAGTGAAAGGGGAGAGTCCCAGCTTTTGGAGAATACCCTCAGAACTACTCTAAGTCAGACAGAGCCTGAGATATCTGGGGGGAAGAGCAATTAACAGGCTCGGATGGGGACCACTGCTTTGAAGTTGGATATCTCTGGTTCCCCAGGGCCGATTTTCAAAAATCTGGTACCCCTGGAAAGAGCGAACCCTCAGATATCAGCATAGGGCCCTTATACTACTGGGGCCCTTGGGCAAGTGCCCATTGAGCCCATACGAAAAGACGGCCCTGCTACTAACTCCAGCAATTTACTTATATGCTCTTGTATAGTCTGTCCTTTGCGAAGTCTCATTTGGTACAGTTTTCTTAGCAGGAATAATTTGCTGTTTAAACTGGTTCTTTCATGTAGCCTTTGCAGTGTATCCCACATGCCCATTGCAGTGTCTTGTTGATTTATATGGACTAACTGATCATCTTCAACTAATAAGCCTATAGTTGCACATGCCTGTCTGTTCTTCTTGTCCCATTCCTGGTTATCAACATTTGGTCTTGCTGTGTTTAGAACTTCCCACAAATCATCTTTAGTCAGCAGCATTTCAACTTTGAATTTCCACAGTTGGTAGATATCAAGACAGCTTGGTTACTGCCAGTCTAAGATCTGTGCTGCTTGGCATCTCTTTCTGTTTGTCTGCTATTCCCCTTTAGTAATAATACTGGATTTACTCACAGATGCTGTGCAGATCTCTCAGAGATCATTCTTGTGACTTGATCCTTGTAATCTTGAAACTCTCCAGGCGATGGTATTGTGGCACAATCTCATAGAAATTTACCACACTTATAACTTAGAAGAGCCTTAACCACACCCTACAGACGGAGATAGTCAGTGCAGTGCACATTTGTGATGACAATTGCGCAGATATGACTAAGACTGCTCAGCGTAGAAGACTTATTGCAGTCATCCAGTACCACGTGGACCGCTGATCAAAGAGACATCATACTAAAAGGAATATAGTATGACTAGTACACAGTAGTTACCATATAAGGTAATTCTTATTTAGGTCCGATCTCCTTATATCTATAGGATTTAAATAAAGTGACAAGTAAAGAAAACACATTAGTATAATGTATGAAAAATAGAGATGTCATGTTGATGTCTCAGCTGTTATAATTGTTGTCATTACAGAGTACTTTACCAACAGAGTCAGGATCACCCCTGAGCTATCTTTGAATCAGTAGGCACACACCGGAAAGCTCTTTGTGGTATAACTTGTTTATATATTGAAACTGGAACGGATCATAATACAAACTGATAGTCAGAAAAGTATAACTGTGCATGAGCTGCAATCATGCATGCTCCATCTCTCTCCTTCATGTCACCTTCAGAATAAAGGAACAAACAAGTGTAAGACATACATCACAGACAGTAAAACACATAACACATATACGACAGCTCCACCTGCTGTCCCTCCTGTGTAACACATCAAGTCTGAATCTAATGAATGCTGTTTCTCAACAATAATAAGAGACTGCCAAAGACAGTTGAAATTTGTGTAATTGAGGGTATAATTCAAACTGTAGGATACATCCAATAGTTATAATGGGGGATGTATCGGAGAGCAGAGGCCTGTTCTCTGCTGTATTTTTTTATATAAAATCCTAAGACATCATACTAATAAATGCATATCCCAGTCTGGCTGTCAGCACTGTGTGAAATGGAGGAATGTGCTCTTGCTTCTTACACATGGTTTTTTTTTGTTACTTGTGGATATTTGTACTTACAATAGGAGAGAAAAGAAAAATATTTTTCTAGGACACTCTTAAAATACAAATTAAAAACTTAGCTTTTAATTAACCACTTAACTGGCTAATATTTTTGCAAAAACCACTCAAAAATTGTCAATTTTATTTTGATGATTGAATTAGGTTAAAAACATTGATTTAAAACGTATGCAACAGGATTTTATTTAAAAAAATATATTTTAAAAAAAAAAATTCAAACATCGATTTTGGAAATCATCGATAACAGATTTTTCCAGGGCCGCAACCATGGGGGGTTAAGCAGGGGTGGATTTAGGGGTCAGGCCACCTCTGGGCACATGATTGCTTGCTCCCCCCCCCAATCACGTCATTGCCCCTTCATTTCAGGTGCCAGTCTGGATGCATCAAGACCACCAAAGCAGCCCCAATCTCACCCTACCACCAACTCCTGGACCACAATTTGCTGCCCATTGTCCCACCCCTGTAATTTTCTAAATAAAATATAAAAAAATAAGTCAAACTGCGTCATCGTAGCGCCTCCCCCCGCTATACAGTGCCTATTTTCTCTGCACTGTATAGCGGGAGTGGGGACTACGCCCCTTGATTGCCCACATTCCTGTCGGCAATGCCCCTGGACAGCCCACATTGCCTTCTGGACATGCCCCTGGACAGCCCATCTTGCCGCCGGCTATGCACCCATGCGCCTACGACTCTGCCTCCTCGAGGAGAAGCAAAATAGGTAAGTATGGCCCTAGGCTGATAGCTGAGGGTCCCTTTTTTCCAGGGGTAAGAGATTTTTGAAAATCGGCCCTGGGAAACTGGAGATATCTGACTTCAAAGCAGTGGTCCCCATCCAAACCTGTTAATTGCTCTTCCTAGCCAGATAACTTGGTTTCTGTCTTTTCTGAGGGTATACTCCAAAAGTTGGGATACTGACAGCTTGTCTCTACTATGCCCAGAACTAGAGATATCAGCTGTCCAGCAGCTGTTCCCTGCTCCAGCTCCACACGCCTGGTATACAGTTTTATATATTTGTTGGTGGACTGTTCTGGCTCCTGAACTCGGATCTCCAAGTGCCCAGTACCTCCTGAAAGGTGGGACTCTCCAGTTTTTCCTATCCCATTGAAAGTTAAGGAATCTATTTCCAGGAACTGGAGATATCTGTAGTTAAGCAATCTGCCCTCCCACCGGAAAATGATGAATATTAAGACCACTCCACTATCCACCCCTCCTCTGGGTATTAAACACCCCCTACCACCCTCACAGTCATGTACTGAGGTACCTTCATTCAGCCCAATGCCCCTTTCTAAAGTTTAGTTATCTCCCTCCCACCCCATCTCCCACTATCTGTGCAGAAAAGTAATTAGCAGAATCTACTGGTCCAGGTCCTATACTGTATGCTCAAAGCTGCCATTGATAACACCCCCTACCCCTACCGCTGGAGGATGGGTAAGGGCCCCAGTGCATTGCTTTTCCCAGGGGCCTACACTACTGTTAAGATGGCCCTAACACTTTGGAGCCTATACTCAGATGGAGAATCTGCACATAGCATAAGGCTAGTGCACCGATGATGGCATCTAAATACATGCTTCTGAAGAAGCTCAAAGTGGGCGTCTCAATCCGTGCACATTCGGACACTTGGAGGTACACCAGTGAAGGGCTTTTTAGCAGCATTTTCATAAAGTCACAGAGAGACTGTGGCAAAAGACATACACATAGCTGCTACGTCTGACTCGGAACCAGCCCCTGAAGACCTGGAATAAGAGGCACTACAAATAAGGTGCTTAACTTTGCATAGAATGGCACCAGATTTAGGAAAAGCAGGGGTACAATCACCACCAAATGTGACAATCCTGTAGGGTGTGCAAAATATATTGTTACAATTGTTGGACCATTGCCAAATAGTGGCCGAACACAGGGTGCCCAGCATAGTCTCCCACTCCTCTTCCAGCAGAAAACCAAGGTTTTATGCCCACCTTGAATGTAGCTAGGGTAAGTCATCCTCACACAGCTTAGTTAAAACATATGAATAGTAGATGAAGATAATCCATGTGGAGCTCAGGGAGTGCTAGAAGATGAAAAGTGCACACTCAGAGCATTTCTTAACTACAAATATCTGAACATTCCCAAACTCTTCCAAATAATTTAATGCCATTAAGGTAAAGCTGACTGAAAAAAATCAAGGGTGTAGCTATAAAAAGTGCAGGAGGCCTGGACTGTCCCCTACACCCACTTACACTGCCAGCATACATTGTCCAGAGCTCACAATCAGTCAAAGCTGCAAATGTGACACAGAGGTCAGAAAATGTGCAATTTGTTTGAAGAACATCTTCAGTGGTGTAACTACAGCCCCCGAAACCACTGCGGAGGCTTGGAGGCCCAGGGCTGCGGGGACCCCGCCCAGTAGCGGATTTACCACTAAGGTCCTACGACAGGACTACTGTATTGTGGCAGCCACATGTGTGATTGCACTTGGCTGACTGAAGACTTCAGGCACCCAGCAGCTGTCAAATCACTGTGCTGACAGCCTGCTGGGTTCCGGCATCCAGCGCACACCTCTGTGCCAGCATGTGGATGGCATGGCTTTGTGTGCATGCCAATCGCCCTCCTCCCACATCTTCTCCCGAATATGCTGTGGAATTAGCATACCTGTGGAGGCTCCGCCCCCCCTTCACCGGCAGAGCTATACAGTGGCCCCTCAGGCAGCCATTGTATCATGGCGCGGTGCAGGGACCCCCATCCCAGGCATGGCCGACTGGAAGGACGGATTTTGCAAGATAAGCACTGCTAAGTTGCGGTACAAGGAGGAAGTGGTGTGGGCAATTCCGAGCTCACCATCCAGTTCATTAAGGTGGGTACAGCCTCTGGGGTCCACGAGGGCCAACATGATGTCTGCTGTTGTTACATGTGTGTGTGGAGTTATGGCATAGAATGGGGAGGGAGATGCAGGGACCCGAGGTATTAAACACAGCTCAGTTGTACAATAATGTGCTGGTTATAGGTGAGAGCTGGGGTGCTGGTAACAAAGTACCAGGGGTCCCAGGGCCAATCGCTGTCCAACTAGGCTTAGTTGCACAGTGATAAGCTGGTTATAGGTAGGAGTTGGGGTGCTAGGGGTGCCTGTGCAGAAATGTGAATGTGTGAGGAGGCATGGAGTGGGCTGGTGATGTGAGGTGCTGTGCCCCTTGCTCAGTTAGACAGTATATACCAGCTATAAGTGAGACCTTGATTACTAGGGACATCTGAGTCACTGGAATGTGAAGGTGTGCTCAGGCATGGAATAGACTGGTTATTTGTAAGTACTGGAGCCCCAGGGGCAACAGTAATTTGTTGGACAGTATATGCTTGTCATATAGGAAGCTGGGATGCTGGGGGCTGTGCAGGAATGTAATGCTTGGACGCTGGGGTTATAAATATAGCAGTGTTCCGTGACCTGGGGACTTAAATACTGGGGGTGGGGAAGCCTAATGGATATATAGTACAGTAAGAATGTTTGTGTAGGGATACTGACAGTAGTCTGACTGGTAGCACTGTGGTACAGGACTATACTGGAGCGCAGTACGACTCATTATGCCCCCCTATTGTTTCTGCACCATGATTATCCCACTGTTATGTGTATAGGTGATCAATATTACAGGGTGCCCAGGGTTCTGTATTTAGGGGCGGACATCTGATTTGTGGGGCCCAGCAGGTTGTGTTTATATGGGTCCTTCTCTTCTCTCAGAGTGGGAAACAGCTTGTACAGTAATGTACCCAACCACAGTAATGACCATAGCTCCATCTCCAAGTATTGACACTCAGAGCATGAAAACCCCTGGCAACGAGCATGACATCCACAGCATGAACACCCCTCGCAACAATCATTACACATCCCTAGTAAGAACCATGGAACCCAGACCATGACACCCTAGGCAACAAGCATGGAATCCAGAGCATATAACCCCTGGCAACCAGCAAGTAATTTAAAAGTAATTAGAAGCCTTAATGTATCACGGGCATTGCGGCGTTTGGCATGATGTATAACCAGCATTGTGGTGTGTGGCATAATGTATAACAGGCATTGCAGAGTGTGGCATACTCTGTCACGGGCATTGCGGTGTGTGGTATATTGTGTCAGGGGCATTGTGGTGTGTGGCATAATGTATCATGGGTATTACGGTGTGTGACATAATGTGTCGGGTATTACGGTGTGTGGCATATTGTGTAATGGGCATTATGGTGTGTGGTATAATGTGTAATGGGCATTGTGGTGCGTGGCATAATGTGTAAGGGCCATTACTATAAGGAGAAAAAATAACAAATAATGTAAAGGACATGAATCAGGATTTTTTTTCCCTGTGGTGGCCAATGTCGTGCAGGTTGCAAAACTGGAGTAATAGGTAGTCTTTTCATGCCCCTTGTAGTGAGGCCACACCCATTGTAGTTAGGCCATGCCCCCTTTTGGGGCACACGCTGGGCCAACATTTCTAGTTATGCCACTGGACATCCTGATATGTTCAAGGTACTCCAAGTGCTTGCAGTTTCTACTTCTACTATCATTATGGCTTATTGAGGAGAGCCACAGAAGACCTATCCAGGCCTCTAAGCAATATTTTAAAAGCTCACTAGGTTTTCAGAACCAACCAGTGTCTAAAGCAGAGAAACCCACCAAATACTGCAATGTACCATGCACAGGGCTAATCATCATTGCTATGGCCAGTCTGAGCTAGAGGACAGGTCTTGTACTGCCTTACACTGCTAGGATTACTTCTGCCATCAATATCTACAACTTAGATTTTTCCCTGTCTCCAGTGCAGTCACAGTCAGTGACTGGTCTATCTGTTCGTTAGTGATGAAACTATGATTTCTGTTATCTGGGGCAAAGACACAGCTCGATGCCCCCACCCCCTCCAGACCCAATAAATATTAGTCATCTTCTACTTATATTACCACCATATACTGCAGAGAATATCGCAGTTACCACCATATAATATAGAGAACATCACAGTGACAGCCATATAATGCGGAGAATATCGCATTGATTACCATATAATGCATAGAGCATCCCAGTGACCACAATATAATACAGAGAACAACACCATGCCTTCCATAGAATACAGAGGACATTACATTGACTACCATATATTGCAGAGAACATTACAATAAATATCACACAATACAGAGAGCATTGCTGTGACCTCAATACAATTGAAAATGCATCAGTGACCGCCATATAATACAGAAGCATCAGTGACCACCATCCAATATACACAATCGAGTCACATTATTATGACGACCTCCTACATTTGATGTTGGCCGCGTGTAGCCCATGAAGTACGTAATGTTTAGCGTGCTGACATGGGGGATATATAAGGTGTGCGATAGGCCGTCTGCACACATATCACTTGTTGCTGTCATGGGTAAAAGGGGCAATTTAAGTTGCAAAAAGGGATGATTACTGGGTTTCAAGCCAAGGGTGACAGTATTTCTGAAACAGCGCAGTTTGTGAACTGTTCGCGTGCTGCTGTAGTGAAAGTTGCAAATAACCGATGTGAAAAAGATGGAGCACCACATGCTATTGATGTGAGAGGTGAACATTGGTTTCGAAGGTGCGGGAGGACCGTCCGTCACACTACAGTGGAGCAGCTCACCATCAAAATGTACCTGTGCCAACCTATTAGCACCTTGTTGAGTCACTCCCAACCCGTCTAGCTGCTGTTCGTGCTACACGCTGCGGTTACTCTGGCTGTTAGCTGCTGGTCATAATAATGTGACTTGACCGTTTATAAAGTATCAGTGACCAGCATATAATACAGAGGAGTGTGACCTCCATACAGTACAATACAGACAATGTGTTGTAATTTAATTTCTGTATTTTTTTCTTTAACTGCGTATGCTCAGTTTTACCAGACCCACTGAGTACATACAAAACTAAGATAAATCTTGTCGGAGATCGATATTATTTTGCTGATTATTGTCGGAAATAAATTCAGATTTATCAATCCTGTAACAGTCAAGAAAAATTGTAACAGGTCAATAGCAATACTGATATCACCCATGATGATGATGGAGATGTCAGAGGGTAGGGAGTGAGGACCCAGGCAGAAAACTCTTCCAGAAATAAATGGGTTGCCCAGGTGGGCGATAGATAGCTGCAACACACAGAGAGAAAGGAGTGTAAATCCTTATGAAATGTACTTCAAATTATGTGAATGTGAGTGATGGAACCCGTGGTTAAACTGTGTATGTGAAAGATTGGGAAAGTTATAATCCAACCCCACCTCCTTTACTTTTACCAGGCCTGGAGGTGTGTGTGAAGTGGATACCACCGTGTGACAGTGATGCAGGGGAGGCCGTGTCTGATTGGGTAAGCCATGTTTCTGTTATAGCCAGCAGGTTAAAGATGTTAGATATGAAGAGGTCATGTATGGATGTTAATTTGTTACAAACAGAGTGTGCTTTCAATAAGGCATATTTTAGTGATTTGTAGACTGATGGGAGACATGTGATGCTTATGAGGTTGGCTGGATTGCTATATTGCTGCAAATCAGGTGGGTGTGAGTGGGGCAAGTGATTGGGTCCTGGATTCGGTGAAATATCACCAGCTAATAGAAGTAGGGGAGAGAGATAAAGTTGTAGGAGGTTTGTGAATGTTTTTTATGGTGACCAGTTGTGGATGTTATTGTCAAAGTAGAAAGATAAGTAAAAATCTCATAAGTTTTAATAAGAGGGGAGTGAATAATTGAGGCGGCAATGTGTACAGAGGGGTGAATTAAAGGGATAATGATGGATGTTATTGATTTTGAGAAAAACTATGGAGTGCATTGTGGAACATGGTTCACTTCAGATAAAAGTACAGTTCTTTAGGCTTAGAGTGTAAAGAAGTTGCAATATTTAAATGTAAACATTCAAAAACCTGTTTACTAGTGTTATTCAGCTGCTCATTTACAAACACTTAGTATTATGAACAATTTGCGTATGTGAGAGCACATTGATTAGCACAGCTGACCCTAGACTACATCTAAAGGAATACTTGGCAAATTAATAAAGGCTACCAGTGAGGCAAATGTTTAGCTGGTGAAAGGTGAAAAATGACACTGTATATGACTATGCAAACACCAGGTCAGCATGCCTTCACTAGATATGCATAACTGAGTAAAATTGCAAACCCAGGTATTTACAGTCGCAAGAAAATCATTAAGGACAGTTATCAAGTCACTGGCCTTTTAATAATCTGTACAATAAATACACGTGTTGTCAGGGCTGTTTCTAGCCAATTTGGCTCCCAGTGCGAGATTTCAAAATGCGCCCCCCCCCCCCCCCCCATTGCCATCAAAAAAATGCGCCCCCCCCCCCCCCCCCCCCCCCCATAGCTATAAAAAAAAGAAAAAGCATGCGCACGCCGGAGGAGCACGCGATCCCGGCAAGGGTGTGTGACCTCATTAAAATGGGCGTGGTCTCATTAAAGTGGGCGTGGCCTCATCTGATATCATCACGGCCACCACAGGGAAAAATAAAAAAAATCAAAAGTCCCCATTTTACACAGTACGGCAGGCACGTGTCCCCATTTTGCACACTATGGCAGGCACGTGTCCCCATTTACACAGTGCGGCAGGCAGGTGTACCCATTTTACACAGTACGGCAGGCACGTGTCCCCATTTTACACAGTGCGGCAGGCAGGTGTACCCATTTTACACATTACAGCAGGCAAGACTCCCCATTTTACACATTACGGCAGGCAGGTGTCCCCATTTTACACATAACGGCAGGCAGGTGTCCCCATTTTACACAGTACGCAGGCACGTGTCCCCATTTTACACATTACGGCAGGCAAGTGTCCAAATTACACAGTATGCAGGCAGGTGTCCCCTTTTTACACAGGACGCAGGCAGGTGTCCCCATTTTACACAGTACACAGGCAGGTGTCCCCATTTTACACAGTACGCAGGCAGGTGTCCCCATTTTACACAGTACACAGGCAGGTGTCCCCATTTTATTCAGTGCGGCAGGCAGGTGTCAAGTAGGGGGGAAGGAAGGGAGAGGGAGGGGGGGAGAGAGAGACTACTTACATATAGAGAATCTTCCCGCTCTTCTGATCGGGCCGCCTCACCTCCCTCGCGCCGGCCGCCACCTCCTTCCAGCTTGTCTGCTCCTCCTCCATCATCCCGAGTATTCCTGCTCGGGGGCGTGGTTTCGCGGAATGACGCGATTGCGTCGTGACGTCACGCCGCAATCGCGTCAATCCGCGAAACTCCGCCCCCGAGCAGAAGTGCTCGGGAAGAGCGAGGATCAGCAGACAAGGACACACAAAGTGCCGCGGCGGGCGCCCCGTGCGGTTGCACGGCTCGCCCGCCGCAAGAAACGGCACTGCGTGTTGTATAGTCACCAGAACACAGAGACCATTGCAGTCTCATCCAGTTATGGATCATAGGGTCGACCTAACTAAGGTTGGCAGTCATTAGGTTGACACCAAAAGGTTGACAGGCACTAGGTCGACATGGCAAAAGAGTCGACGTGACATAAAGGTCGACACAAGGAAAGTTCAACATGAGTATTTTTGGGGGGTTTCTGTGTCGTTTACTCCATAAAGTGAGCAGGAACCCCAATTAGTGCACTGCGTCCCCTTTCATGGCTCGCTAAACTTGCCATGCTGCAGCCAAGGTCACTATTCCCAATCAAAGTCCACGTAGATGGTAAAATAAAATAAAAAATTAAATAAAAAAAAATGTAAAAAACTCATATCGACCTTTTCATTTGTTGACCTTTTGTCCATGGCAACCTAATGCATGTTGACCAATAGTGGTTGACCTTAGTCCTGTCGACCTAGCAATATCACCCACCTGGTTGTACCAAGCCTTCCACATCTCCCACCTGGCTTCACCACGCCCCTAACCCCCCCTCCCCCACCCCACCCCCACCCCCCACACACACGTGCACCCCTCTTCCTCACATCTCCCACCTAGCTGCAACATGCCCCCCACATCTTCCACCTGGTTGCCCCCTCCCGGAGTATGCATTACACATGTATAGAGCCTGTTTATCATCTCTATAGAGATGATAAACAGGCTCATTTTTATAAAAAACACTGATGTGTTTTACAAATAGTGGCACACACAGCAAAAACTCATGATACTGTTCTGAACAATTAGAAATAGGGATTATAGGGGGTAATTCCAAGTTGATCGCAGCAGGAAATTTTTTAGCAGTTGGGCAAAACCAAGTGCACTGCAGGGGGGGCAGATATAACATGTGCAGAGAGAGAGAGATTTGGGTGTGGTGAGTTCAATCTGCAATCTAAATTGCAGTGTAAAAATAAAGCAGCCAGGCTGCGTGGTCTGACTGGTGAGGAGAGCAGACGTGCTTCTGCCTGGTTCCTCTACCCACCTTCACTAATTGCTTTTTCTAGGGTCAGTACCCCCTGTGGACACTGGACACCCTCCGGGGGCTCCCCTTCCACCCTGCACCTCACCAGAGCCCATTAGAGTTAGCCGCAGAGCCGGGGAGCAGTTCTCACTGCTCACTGCAGGTTGTGGCCTACGCACCTCCAGAAGCCGGGGCCTTGCGTACTTTCTTTACCCGCGTTTGGAGCTCCATAGCGGGGACGCGGTGCCGGGAAGCGGCGCAGAACCCCCCCCCCCCCCCCCCCCGGGCTGCAGGCACCAGTGGCTGACTCCTCAGGATCCCCCAGAGTGGTCACCTCCCGTGGGCAGCAGTCAGAGGAGGCATCTGGCAGTGGGGGACAGCAGGAGATGCGGCGGACATTTTGGATTCTCTGGAGGAGCTGGATAATAGGAGGTAGTGTGCCTGTGTGCTGTGGGGGACTCTGGACTGGGTCTGCACTGGGTCTGGTGGCCCTCTGGCACAAGTTTGGCTGTGCTCCCACTCTGGGGCCTCTGTTAAGGGATCTGGGCATTACCCTTCTCTGTGGAGCTTTAGAATTTCACTCAGCAGTATCTTCTTCTACTACAACCGCCCCATCTTGTGGCCACTGGGTGTAACTGCATGCACTTCTCCCACAGTATACTCGATACATAATACATATTATACTGCAGTCTACATTGGAACGCAGCTTTCCCAGCACCTGCCGTGAATATCAGATGCGTTGTCCCCATGGTGGAATGACCACGCTATTATGATGTGACTGCTCTGAGATAATTCTGCCTCCACCCGACTGCTCCTTTGACATGATATGACAATTCAACCTTCCAGTGGATCCTTCTCTGATTGATATTACTGACGTCTCCTATCTCCAGTTCCTCTATTTGTGCCAGTCAGCTTTATTATGCCTCCCAAGAAATATAAAGCCGCTAAATCTGTTTCCCAAGTGGCGTTCTTTAAACCTTCTCCTCAAGCCGCTAAATCAAAAGAGGTACGGAGTGGCCCCTCTAGGTCTGTTGTCCCTGTGTCCTCGTCGCCTCGAGATGCGTCTGCCCCTACCACTGTTACCACACACACCAGCTCTATCGAGGATAGTGACTCGCTTACGGTGGGCGCTATGAAGCATCTCCTAACGCAATTTAAGGATGAAGTTGCGGCTGAATTTAGAGCGACTATGAAGGAATGCCAGAGATCTATTGATGAGATTGGTGGCCGCACCGATCACCTAGAAACGAAAATGGGTGAAGTGGTGTCGTCGCATAATGACCTGATCTCCTCCCATGGACTGCTTCAAAACGAGGTCACAACACTCAGGGACAAGCTTTCTGAACTGGAGGACAGATCGAGACGTAACAATATAAAGTTGCGAGGTGTCCCGGAGGCTGTCGCCAATAGCGCTTTAAACGATTTTGCAGTTGACCTCTTTAGCAAACTCCTTCCCTCATACCGCTCGGCGGACTTTCTGATTGCCGGCATCCATAGGCTCCCCAAAGCCAGGTACGCTCCTGATGGGGTCCCCTGGGACGTTCTTATGAGGGTACATTATTTCCACGTGAAGGAGGCAATTCTGAAATCTGCTAGACCCTCGGATATTGCTTCGGAGGCTTTGGGCTCACTTCAGATATTCGGAGACCTGTCCCCTGCTACCCTAGCGAAAAGGTGCTCTCTCTACCCCATCACGTCGGTGTTACGCAAAGAGAACATTCTATATAGATGGGGATTTCCTACAAAGTTGCTTATTTCTCGAGAAGGATCTACTGTCGTTATAACAAACGTCGAGGAGGGTAAAAAGATCCTCGCGTCATGGAACTCTGCAAACTCATCTACATACACCTCTCCCGAACGAGGCCTTCAGCGGGACTGGGCCTCGTCGGCTGCTGAGTTTTGAGAATCGTCTGTTCTACTATACTTGCATTGTTTTTATATCTTTCTTAGCATTTTGTTATGTCATGTTTCCTATTTTGCACCAGTTCCTTGGCGGTTGCTTATTATGGGTGTTTATGTAAGGCCGATTTGAATATTGTTAAACTGTTTTCAGGTGATGCCTCGACACCGATGGTTTACTGTTTGTTGTCTGCCTCTGCTGCCCCGTCTGCCGCCCACGTCTCTTTGGTAGCTGGGTAATCTACCCTAGAATAATGATTCTCTTTTTTTTAGTCCCAGAGGCTGGCGGTGCGGGGGACCAGAGATAGAGGGCCGAGGAACTGCATCTTGTTGAATTTTAGTTCGGGTGTTGGCAGTTTGACCACTACCCCCCACAGATTAATTCTGAGTCACCATGGTTAGGCGTCCAACCGTGCCCCTGAAAGGGGTTAATGTTATGTTTCCTTTAACTGTTATTCTCCTTTTTCTTATCCTTTCTTTCCCTTTTCCTCTCCTTCTGTCTGGAAATTGTTGCTCATACTTTCTACATGCCAGCTGGTTGATGCAATCTATGCAATCTATGCAATCTTCGATTCTTTTGCAGTATGGTTAACATTATTTCTATAAATGCGAAGGGTATTAATTCCCCACATAAGAGGAAGTTAGCACTTAATTATTTTCATAAAATTAGGGCTCAAATCATAGCCGTCCAAGAGACACATTTTATTAAATCTGTCCCTCCACGGTTTACTAATATGAGATTTCCCCATTGCTATTTGGCCAATGGACCAGCGAAGAAGGTGGGGGTGGCAATCTTAGTGTCTCAACATTGCGCGTTTTCCCTCACATCACAATACTGCGACCCTGAGGGGAGAATTCTAATTTTAGTGGGTACTCTTGAAAATAAAGAGGTGACGATAGTTTCCTGCTATGCCCCGAACACCAAGCAATTAGCATTTTGTAGGAAACTCTGTGCTAAGGTGCAACAATTGGCCAAGGGTGCTTTACTTCTCTTGGGAGACTTTAATTTGACCCTTGACCCTTTGGTTGATAACTCTGGCAAGCGGCCCTCACTCTCCAGTCAGCTCCATAGGAATGCAAAGGGCTTCTGTCAGTTATTAGCGGAAAATTATCTTTTAGACCTTTGGCGCGTTAAACACCCAATGGACAGAGACTACACATTTTATTCTCCAGTACATGCCTCTTATTCCAGAATAGACCTAGCTTTAGTAGATAAGTGGACTCTACAGTCCATCCGTAAAATTTCTATTCTCCCCATGTCATGGTCGGATCACTCCCCACTATTCATCGAATGGGCTATTGGTAGTAGAAAGATTACCCCGGCCCCCTGGCGCTTAGGTAAACAAAGTCTTCTTCAGCCAGAGACCAAGCAGGCTATCCAAACCACTATGGATTATTACCTCTCTGAGAACTCTCCTCGGGAGACATCCGTCTTCACATTCTGGTGTGCCCTCAAAGCAGTAACACGAGGTACAGCGATTCAAACAGCGGCTAAACTTAAAAGGGAATATCGTAAAAAATTTGAACAAGCTGAGCTTGCAGTCACTTCCTTGGAGAGTTCTCACAAGGCACATCCTCATGATAAAACCCTTCTTAAATAATTGCAAGAAGCCAGAGAGGCGGTAAACGTTTTCTATTTAGCTGAAGTCCAACGCAACCTGCATAGACTAAACCAAAAATTCTATGTTTATGGTTACCGGGCTGGTAGGATGCTGGCGAGGAAGTTGAGGGGCAGGAAAGCTAAGGAAAAAATTCACATTATCCATTCGGATAGGGGCAGGAGAGTCTATGATCCTGACGAAATTGCGAAAGTCTTTGCATCTTATTATGCCAAACTATATAACTTGAAGGAGGATTCCTCCACTTTTCAACCTTCAGGCACGGATGTTCAGAACTTCCTGGGCAAATTTCCCCTCCCTTCACTGTCACTGGAGTATTGTAGCTCTCTTAGTGCACCTTGGACTTTAGCGGAAGTCGAAAAGGCTATTGACTCCCTTCCAGCAGATAAGGCCCCGGGTCCCGACGGTTATCCTTCTGGTTTCTATAAATCTTTTAAGGAGAGTTTGGCCCCGGTGCTCTTATCAGTGTTTAATGAAGCCTCAGAAGTTGGACGCTTCCCCAAGGAAATGCTGGAAGCTCGAATCATCACCATCCCCAAACCAGGAAAACCTCCTACCTCAGTCCAAAATTTTAGACCAATTGCTCTATTAAATACGGATTTAAAACTTTATGCCAAATTAATTGCCAACCGTATCAGTCCCCTCCTCCCCTCTCTTATCAGTCCTGATCAAGTGGGATTCGTCTTGAACAGACAGGCCCCAGATAATACGCGAAGGGTGATTAATGTCATTGAACATTCTGCCTGTAGAAAAGAACCCCTCCTAGTTCTGTCTCTGGATGCCGAAAAGGCGTTCGATAGGTTGAACTGGGACTTTATGAGATTAACTCTGGACAAATTTGGCTTCTCTGGAAGGATCTTAGACTCTATCCTGGCTCTCTATTCCACGCCCTGTGCGAGGGTCTTTGTTAATGGATGTCTTTCTTCACCCTTTAATATCTCTAATGGCACTCGTCAGGGCTGCCCGTTATCTCCTATTATTTTTGCGTTGGCGATAGAACCCCTGGCTGTTTGCATTAGATCCCGGGACTCGATTAGGGGCCCTATTATAGGGGGCATTTCCCACAAAATCAGCTTATTTGCGGACGATATTTTATTATGTCTTTCCGATCCTGAGACTTCCTTGCCAGTTCTTCATGCCGTTCTTCAAGACTATTCGGATGTTTCCTTTTATAAATTAAATACTAATAAAACTGAGGCCCTCCCACTCAATATATCTCCGACTGTGGTATCTAGGTTGAAGGAATCGTACAAATATGCCTGGAAGTCCTGCTCCCTGAGATATCTAGGGATTAATTTATCCAGTAAAGATAATTTAATTGAATGTAATTATGCCCCATTATTAAAAGCCTTTACGGAGCTGACTGGGGAGTGGATGTTGCAGGAGGTGTCTTGGCTGGGTAGGATTGCCACTGCCAAGATGGTCTTATTGCCAAAATTAATGTATCTATTTCGCGCCATACCAAGACCCCTTCCCAAACTCTTCTATAATAAATTTAACCAGGTCCTGATTAGATACGTGTGGGGAGGCTCTAGGCCGAAAATTGCTAAAAAGATTCTTATTCTGCCCAAAAAATTTGGTGGGGTAGCTTTCCCTGACATAGAAAAGTACCATGCTGCTTGTCTGTTAAGTCAGTCTAGAGACTGGTTTGACACCTCGAGCCTGAAACCTTGGGTCATTCTGGAAGCTTCTTATTTGAACACTGTTACCCTTCCTGATTTGTTTTGGTTGCCCCCCTCTGCTGCCCAAAGCTTGTCCGGATCTTGCAAGTCTATTAAAATGACCCTAGATTCATGGCATAAACTAATGTCTTCTTCGGAAGAGATTGTATTACCGTCCCCCTGTCTGTTGTTATCCGCTCTTATGTCATTGATTCCTAATATTTCCCTAGTAGATTGGATTCGGAAGGGCCTCTCCACTGTGGGCAATTTTTTTATAGGTGACGTCTTGATGTCCTTTTCTCAAATTCAAGAGAGATTTGGGATTCGGACCCAAGACTTTTTCAAATATTTGCAGGTGAGAAGTTGGTTACGCTCACTTGCTCCGCATCTTCACAAACCTACTTTTCCGGCTTACATTAAAAGCCGACTGGAGACGCCCTCACATAAATATGGGATTACGTGGTGGTATCAATTTCAATTAACTGACAGCACACAGTCTAAATTCAAAGCTCAGATTCTATGGGAAAGAGATTTGAATAGATCCTTTACTGATGCCGAATGGGACAGTATATTTAGGTCTTGTTTTAAAGTCTCCAAATGTATTAACCACTCCGAAATGTTCTATAAGCTTATACAGAGGGCCTACTTCACCCCTGAAAGTCAAAATAGAATCTGGCCTTCACAATCTAAATTATGTTGGAGGAAATGTGGCTCAACGGGGGATATCTTTCATATCTTCTGGGCGTGCCCACTTATACAACCACTTTGGAGAGAGGTTTTCAGTATGGTTAGCATGATTTTAGGATTCACCATCCCCCTGGACCAATCTTTAGCATTATTTCATTTGTTCGTAGACCACCTCTCTATAGGTGATCGTTACATCTTGGGGCATATTCTGATAGCCACTAAAGCTGCTATAGCCCAATTGTGGAAATCTGAGAATCTCCCTTCTCTAACGTTTATTCAAAATAAGATTCACAAACATTTTATTTTTGAAACAGCGGAAGCTAAATACTCTTCCTCAGCTAATTCTATTCACCTGAAATGGTTAGGTTGGTCCGACTATAGGGGGAGAGAAGGTAGGCTAACTGTCTATAGCTCTCCAATTGATTTATCTGTGCTTCGCCCCACCTAGATTGACCTCTTTAGGAATGTTGTTATCAGACAATTTCTTTAAAAAATATATATATTTTTTTCCTTTTTATTGGTTTGTGCTAAGCCTCTTTTTTTGTGTTTTTTTTCTCTTCTTCTTGATTCTGAACGCCCAATGTAACCGATTGTATATTCATCCAACTGTGCGTTAAAAGTGCTTTGATTATGGTAACCATTCCGGACTACCCCTATGTTCCCCTTTACTCTTTTTTCTGTTCCCTATTTCTGTGTGAAAAAATTTTCAATAAAAATCTAATGTTTCAAAAATAAAAATAAAGCAGCCAGTATTTACCCTGCACAGAAACAAAATAACCCACCCAAATCTAACTCTCTCTGCAAATGTTATATCTGCCCCCCCTGCAGTGCACATGGTTTTGCCCAACTGCTAAAAAATTTCCTGCTGCGATCAACTTGGAATTACCCCCATAGTACTTTACATGCAGTGTTTATCTATAGTAGTCACATATGACCCCTACAACTAGGACTATTTGTTGCTGTATGTATTACGAATTTTTATTTCTATTTTCCCCAATTTGCACCATCACCACCTCTATCTGGAGGCTAATTAATTTATAGAATACGCTGCTAAAGCATTTGTCTAATTGAAGTTGTTACATCGAGTATAAAGTGCCTATTCGTGCACTGTTTATTCTGTGAAATATGGGTTTCCTCTGTACTGAATCAATTCTTGTGAATCCAACTTTCAATCACATTTAGCACTCTGAATTGCCCCGATGACGAAACTCCTTTGTTAACCCAAAATAAATGTTAGTCTTCGAACATCACACTTAAAGGCTGTTTTCTCCACTGCATATCATTTGGCCATCATCCCACGCCTTCCAGCTCGTTATAAATATGCATCCGCTGTTGGCGCTACCCCAATCATCTCTGCAATCAGAGCTTTTAATTAGGTTAATTAAATTGTATCAAACCTCACAGGGACGCAGCTCACTCATGCTGATGAGGCATCCACAACAAGACCTTAACTCTAGCTTCTAATGAAGGCCCCTCTCGCTGCTTTAGCTAATGACAGTGCATAATAAATTAGATATTCCCTAGGAAGGTACATCGGGGGCCAGCGCTTAAGTAAATGATGAGCCGGCTTCATACTATTTCTGGCTCAGGGTCCTGCCAGGCATAGACATACCCAGGGAATGAGAGGGAGCTAAATAATGAGTGCGCACCTCGGCCGTCTGACCTAGGGATTTATAGCTGCTAAAGCAGCAGACACTATAATAAATATTGTTCTAGGACAGACAGAGGACTTTTCAAGAACCAGTCCCATTAACTCAAAAAATGGGAATACACTATGTCATTTTTTTTATTTCATTGCTTTATGGTGTTTAATAGAAAAAAAAACACAATGCACACAAAACTGTACATCTGTGCATGTTTGTGTAAAGTCTGTGAGTAGTATAATAGGATATGTGCGCCTATTTGTTGGATAAAAAGTGCTAAAGAAAATAAAAAATTGCCTTGTAAAATTGTGACTACATCCTTCATGTTAGTGTTACCACAGTGTGGTAGTGTTCAGCTCATCTTTCTTTCCCAGATGTTTTATTGCTAATATATATATATATATATATATATATATATATATATAATAACATTCAATTCAAGTTGGGCTGTATTAGTAGAAAGAGGGTATGTATTGGATACCTGTAAACACTGTAACCCAAAACAAAAATGAGTAGAATTTTCTTTGTTGACTGTAACTCAAATGGAATAAAAGCTATCATTTGTATAGTCTGTATTGGGTACAGGTAGCATAGAGGCCACTTCTAGGAAACTGTTAGAAGGTTCATCATAAACGTTAGTTCAAACCATTCTAAAAACAAGGTGTGTTTTCTTTTACATACTTAGGCCCAGATTTAGCAAGCCTTGGAGAGTGATAAATTGCACGGTGATAAAATACCAACCAATCAGCTCCTAACTCATTTGTTTCAAATCCAGCCTGTAACATTACAGTTAGGAGCTGATTGGTTGGTACTTTATCACCGTGCTATTTATTACTCTCCAAGGCTTGATAAATCTGTCTCCCAGAATCATGACACAGGAACACACCTACACTTATTTTTAGGGTAGGTGATTCCATGCTCCTTCCGCTAAAGTGGCTGCGTGACGCAGCTCACACCTTTTTCCATGGCTTTCCACATGATCTAGCTCAATGAATGGCAAGTATTGTTAAATCCCTTTCATTACAGGAATGTAAATTCTACTTTCCCAGCAGAGGGATGGATATTTCAGAACAACACACTTTGTGCAAGGAGCAGTGCGCTGGGCAGGGGCGCATTGCCCAAACCTCTCTTACCCTTGGATCCACCAATAACTTGAAATACCGTATGTATGATAAAGTAGTACACAGAGGTACTTTGAAACTTTCATAACTTAAAACACACTCAGTCTTTCCTCTGCATCAGTTCTCCACCAAAAATGTTAACGACTTATTGACCGCAGTGGCAGTGATATAAATCTGCCACAATCAATTTTCCTAAGGAAACACCATGATGTACAGTAGGAGCACTTCCCAGGGAGGGGGGGGGGAGGGGGGGGGGGGATAAAATGCATCACGTTAAAGAGTTACATTTGTTTACATTTTTCTTAAATACTATGAAGATGACATACAGTATGATATCACAAAGTTATTCAGTTGGCTGAATAATAATAATATAGAAGATCATATAAGGGATCAATCCAGTTGATCCTTTTTATGAGCCCCTAATGACCCAATTTAGGGGGTATAAAAGACAATTTTGGGCAACATGCAATATATGCTCCTTATGAAGGTGTGGAAGGTTCCACACGGAAACGCGTTGAGCCGATAACCAAGATCTACCAATACCTTTGGACACCACTTGTACTCAGCACTTTATCCAGACCAGCTTCAAACCTCTGAGAACTTTGATTCCAAGTCGCAGTAGGTTACCTGTACCAAGCAAAACCACTCTGCCAATTGATTGTACGGACTGCATGCTTCTGACTGGTTAAATCATCTCGGACCTGCTGGGTAATATACCAGATTCTGAATTTTGCTAACATTGCACATTGTTCAAATCTGCATGTGTGTTCCAAAGGATTGAGATTATTAAAAGTCTTATGATTTGAATGAGGAATTAGGACTGTATTGTTTTTACATGGACCGGTCCCAAAACCTTTAGAGACTGTCATTAGTAGGATCTCCCATGTGGCTACTTACATTACATCTATAGTCTCGCCCAATTATTGTATGTAAAATGTTATAATAAATGGTCAATTGTTTTTTATATAACCACGGTGTTTATGCATTCATTCTGATCCGATAATCCCAAGCGCCATCCTCTTTCTTGCTACTATAGTTTATTTTAGGAGACTTACACACTCCTTGGTGGAAGCTGATAGTTGCACCGTGACAGCCTTTTTCTTTGCATCTGTTCCATGAAACTCACAGACATGCACACGAATGCATGCTCCCGAGAATTCGCCAATCCTATTTAAAATGCCTATTTGTAGTACTCACAGCGGGGGGGTATGAGAATTGTCAGCCATATGCAATGCGAGAGAAGAGCATGAAAAAGTGGGGTGACCTTCCTAAACCCCAGAAAAGTGACAATGTCATTAGTAGAGTCATATAGAAGTATGTTAGTGGGCAAAAGGAAAACACTAGATGCTTTTAAAAGGTGTCAAACGGCTGATTTGTGAGTTAAAATTATTTTTTATAAAAAGCAAACATTTTTACCATTTACTTTTATTCAAAATAAAAAAATAAAAATGGAAAAAATATAAAAATAAAAGTAGGCATAAAGATGCTTTTGGTTTACTTTGAGGTGACTAAAAAAAATGTAAAAAGCAATTATTTTAAAAAAACACAACCAAATGATCTAATTAAATATGGGGTTCATGAAGCAACGAAAAAGTTGATTTGGGGGTATTTTGAGGCAAATTTTTTTAAAACACCCAAAATGTAATTATTGGACTAATTAAGATAACTGGAAACTTCCAATTGCCTAATTAGTCATTAGGGGGGGTGGGGGGGGGGGTCTGCATGGTGTCCTGACATTTTAAGCTTGAAGAGACTTTCCTACCATCTCTCACCTTCCGTGAGGTGCAAATGGAGAAATGGGAGTCTGCTCTGCCTAATTCAATTCAAGTTTCTAATTGGATTGCAAAGTGTGAATTTTCAGAGAAAGCGGCAACTCTCATTCTGCAATTCACACCGAATAGAATGGACCACTTGCAATGCATATATAGAAATGGTGCACAGGGAAGTAGCTTCTATAAAAGCAATTATTTAAGCACCTCTTGTAAATGTTGTCCCATCAAACTACTTTGCAATATGTACAGTCAGAGTCGGAACTACCATTGGTGCAGCAGGTGCATTGCATTGGGGCCCCTGAGGACAACAGGGCCCCCTGGCCTCCCCGCAGACCATTTTGAGCAATGTAGGATGAATGGCCAAGTGCAGAGAGCAGGGCTGACCTTGTGTGTGCCGCACTGCTAGAGGAATCATGCCACTTATCAGCACTGATGATCACAGCCACTTACTGCCTCTAATTAACAGACAGCTGTACATTTTTTCTGATTCACTGCTGTCTGTGAATTAAAGGCAGCTCACAATCGGTGTAACTGGCACAGTCAGAGTCTTCCTGACTGAGAGCAAAATTGGGGAAAGCACAAGGTAGATGCCCCCTGTTCTCCACAGCATTGTGCATGTACCCCTGTCACCCACTCTGTCAACCTCTCCCTGTCATCTGCTTCCCCTTGCCTTCCATTGTCACCCTCTGCCTCCCCTTGCCTTATGCTGTCACCCATTGCCTCTCCATGTCATCTACTGCCGTGTGGCATATTGTGAAATTGGGTTGGGTTGGCGGAGGGGTGGTAAATTATATTTATGCACCTTGGCCCACCACTCACAAGTTCCACCAGTGTGTTACACCACTGTGGGTATGCATCATATTAAACTTCAAAATGATTCATTAATAACCAGATTCACATACTGTAACATAATATAAATAACAGGAAATAAGAAATAACAAAAGACAAAAATGTTGGCTTTTAAAATGTCAGTTATTATTGACAGGTTATTGAGTAGAGTAAGGGGTAAAGGTAAATGTTATTTGATGGCGCAAAAGGATGGCAATGAACAACAAAACTGAAATTACACACAAATATTCGCTGGTGTACAACTCTCCCTTGAACTTTACAAGGTTGGTCCCATCCAGTTAGATGACGTTGCCTTACAAAGTAGGGAAGGCAAATAATAAAAACTTTAACAAGAGAGAACACCCATAACAAACAACAAAAACACGTAAAATAGCAGCGCTGCCATTTTTCTTCTTCCACGAGCAAGGCCTCCTAAAGCCACACAACCACCATCATACCAAAAACTAAAATACCTAAATGACAGCCCTAATGCCCCAAAACCAGTGGGTCTCAAACACCATCGTCAAGACACCCAAACAGTCCAAGTATTAAGGATATCCATGATTAAGTACAGGTGAGTATTTAGTTTGATTATACCTTTTGTATATGCACAAGCATGGATATCCTTAAAACCTGGATTCTAAAGGCCCATACACACTTGACGATAAAATGAGCAACGTCGTTCATTTCAGCCCTCATCAACGACGTCGCTCATTATATCGTCAAGTGTGTATGCATTCGACAACCACCGATGCGCGGCCAAGTGGGACGTTAATGACCCTCGCTTATCTGTGGAGCATGTATGCTCAATTTCCACTATGGTCGTTACCGACCAGAGACGTCGTTGAATGTGTATGGTGTGAACGACCAACGACCAACGACCAAGCCACTGTTCACCAGCCCTGTTCCCAGCTCATTATTTTAATAAACTGTTCAGCTTGGATGCTTCAACGATGAATAGTCTTTGGTCTTTGGTCGTTGGTAGTGTGTATGCTCATGTCGTTTGCTCAGCTGTTCAAGGGAAGTTCAAGGGAAGTCGTTAACGACGGTCGTTAACGACGTGTGCATCGTCAAGTGTGTATGGGCCTTTAGGGTGCCTTGGGGACAGAGGGATTTATTCAGGTTGCATCGCAATTTACCTTAGGTGGAACCACTACGCACGTGCAGTTCCCATCCTGCGAGTGCTCACCCGGCCAGTGCGATTGCATTACATTGGCTGCGAATGCCTCTTCCTGATTGAAAGGCAGAGGTGTTCACGGGGCAGCGATGCAGCGTTGTGGGACACTACAAGTGGGGCAGGTCATGCCTCAATTCCTACAAAGACGTCTACCAATGTCTTTTCCACTAAGATGGACCACCAGCACTTTGGGAACCCCTTACACCCAGAATGAAGCCATAAAATGAGGCATACGAGCTTCCCAGCATATACCTCTATAACCAAACCAATGTACCTGTATGCAAAGGAAAACAGAGAAACATCCTGACTTAGAGGCCCAAAACATAAAAGAATGAGCTATAAACCAAATAGGCCTGTCATCATAAAACCTGAAAAAAACACAAAAAAATCAACAAAATGCGACAAACAACATGAATTACAAAAATAAAACTAGATGCACTCCAATTGTAAGATGGGGGAAGGGAATGAATGGGTAATAACAAGCCACAAGGTGAAACAAAAGCAAAAAACCCTCAGAGGACATGTAATTATATATATATATATATATATATATATATATATACAGTTGTGCTCATAAGTTTACATACCCTAGCAGAATTTGTGATTTTATGGCCATTTGTCAGAGAATATGAATGATAACTCACAAACTTTTCTTTCACTCATGGTTAGTGGTTGGGTGATGCCATTTATTGTCAAACAACTGTGTTTACTCTTTTTAAATCATAATAACAACAGAAACTACCCAAATGACCATGATCAAAAGTTTACATACCCTGGAGATTTTGGCCTGATAACATGCACACAAGTTTACACAAACGGGTTTGAATGGCTACTAAAGGTAACCATCCTCACCTGTAATCTGTTTGCTTGTAATCAGTGTGTGTGTATAAAAGGTCAGTGAGTTTCTGGACTCCTGAAAGACCCTTGCATCTTTCATCCAGTGCTGCACTGACGTGTCTGGATTCTGAGTCATGGGGAAAGCAAAAGAATTGTCAAAGGATCTGCAGGAAAAGGTAATTGAACTGTATAAAATAGGCAAGGGATATAAAAAGATATCCAAGCAATTGAGAATGCCAATCAGCAGTGTTCAAACTCTAATTAAGAAGTGAAAAATTAGGGATTCTGTGGAAACCAAATCACGGTCAGGTAGACCAACAAAAATTTCAGCCACAACTGCCAGGAAAATTGTTCGGGGTGCAAAGAAAAATCCACAAATAACTTCAGCTGAAATACAGGACTCTCTGAAAAAAAGTGGTGTGGTTGTTTCAAGATGCACAATAAAGTGGCATTTGAAAAAAAATGGGCTGCAATGGTCGAGTCGCCAGAAGAAAGCCATTACTACGCAAATGCCACAAAGCATCCCGCTTACAATACTCCAAACAGCACAGAGACAAGCCTCAAAACTTCTGGAACAAAGTCATTTGGAGTGATGAAACCAAAATTGAACTTTTTGGCCACAACCATAAACGTTACATTTGGAGAGGAGTCAACAAGGCCTATGATGAAAGGTACACCATTCCTACTGTGAAACACGGAGGTGGATCGCTGATGTTTTGGGGATGTGTGAGCTACAACGACACTGGAAACTTGGTCAAAATTGATGGCAAGATGAATGCAGCATGTTATCAGAAAATACTGGAGGAAAATTTGCACTCATCAGCCCGGAAGCTGCGCATGGGACGTACTTGGACATTCCAACATGACAATGATCCAAAGCACAAGGCCAAGTCGACCTGTCATTGGCTACAGCAGAATAAAGTGAAGGTTCTGGAGTGGCCATCTCAGTATCCTGACCTCAATATCATTGAGCCACTCTGGGGAGATCTCAAACGTGCAGTTCATGCAAGACAGCCCAAGAATTTACAGGAACTGGAGGCTTTTTGTCAAGAAGAATGGGCAGTTTTGCCATCTGAGAAAATAAAGAGCCTCATCCACAACTACCACAAAAGACTTCAAGCTGTCATTGATGTTAAAGGGGGCAATACACGGTATTAAGAACTGGGGTATGTAAACTTTTGATCAGGGTCATTTGGGTAGTTTCTGTTGTCATTATGATTTAAAAAGAGTAAACACAGTTGTTTGACAATAAATGGCTTCACCCAACCACTAACCATGATTGAAAGAAAAGTTTGTGAGTTATCATTCATATTCTCTGACAAATGGCCAGAAAATCACAAATTCTGCTAGGGTATGTAAACTTATGAGCACAACTGTGTGTGTGTATATATATATACATATATATATATATATATATATATATATATATATATATCTTTTTGTTTTAAACTTGAATTTTGAATATACACTGATGCAAATGATCTCCACAAGAGAAAAAGAAAATCCCTCAGAGACTCCCTCAAGACAACATACAGAGAGTGATTAAGAACCTCTGGTTACGTCGCAGGGCAAGTGCCATTCAGCTTCCAGGCAGGCTAATCACTATTTTTCAGTGGCCTAGAGCCTGAATATCCTGGACGGGGAAACCTGCTGTGGGAGCAGACACATCCACTCCTAACTGAAATGAATGGGTCCCACACTCTCTCAGAGAAAGGCAGACTCAAGACAGACTCAAGCTGGTAATTAGACAGGCAGTGGCCATCAGTATGACTCAACCAGGATACATCACTACCAGGGCCAACACAGAAATAGTGCTAAGGATACTGGACAGATCCAAGCATCCTTGCAAGCTACAGTACCAAGGATATCTAAGGCCCATTTGGTCTGTCTTGGAACATCGATTATGAGGAAAGAGGGGATCTGGGTGCACCAAAAGATCCCAGAGAAGCAGCAGTCCAGAAGTGCACTTTAATGGGCCACCAATTCACCGACTGAGAACAGTCTTTGTAATGCCATCACAAATACCAGCTTTAGCAGAACCTACCTCGAACACCAACAAGCAAACCAACTCACCATTGCATGCAAACCAGGCAAAAGCGGACAATCAGTGGGCCACCTGTTTCCCTGATACTGGAGCCACCCTTACCCAGCTGTGTAATGCCTTAGTGATCACAAAACTCTTTGTAAGGTAACACTCCCTGCTTAACTTAAGAAATAACAATATCCCTGCTAAGAATCTTTGCACAGAAGCTATTATTTATTTAATTATTTATCTATTTATTTATTTATTAACAGTTTCTTATATAGTGCAGCAAATTCTGTTGCACTTTACAAATGGACACAATGATAAAACAAAACTGGGAAATATCAAACAGTCATAGAGGTAGGAAGGCCCTGCTCGCAAGCTTACAATCTATAGGAAAATAGGCATTGATACACAGGCACTAACTATTGCATAGTTGTCCACCGGATTGCAAAAGTTCTAGATGGGCTGCCTGATATAACATTACTGCAATGATGAACCAGTGTCAGGAGGAAGTGAAAGTGAAGAAAGAGACAATATGTGGAGGATATGTGTGGACTGTACAGTGGGTATATTGGGGGTCATTCCGAGTTGATTGCTCGCTAGCTAGTTTTAGCAGTCGTGCAAACGATATGCCGCCGCCCACTGGGGAGTGTATTTTAGCTTAGCAGAAGTGCGAACGCTTGTGCAGCCTAGCTCTGCAAAAACAGTTTGTGCAGTTTCAGAGTAGCTCTGAACCTACTCAGCGCTTGTGATCACTTCAGCCTATTCGTGTCCGAATTTGACGTCATACATTCGCCCAGCGAACGCCCAGCCATGCCTGCGTTTTTTCAGTCACGCCTGCGTTTTTACAAACACTCCCTGAAAACGGTCAGTTGACACCCAGAAATGCCCCCTTTCTGTCAATGGCCCTCATTCCGAGTTGTTCGCTCGTTATTTTTCTTCGCATCGCAGCGATTTTCCGCAAACTGCGCATGCGCAATGTTTGCACCGCGGCTGCGCCAAGTAAATTTGCTAAGAAGTTTGGTATTTTACTCACGGCTTAACGAAGAAATTTCTTCGTTCTGGTGATCGGAGTGTGATTGACAGGAAGTGGGTGTTTCTGGGCGGAAACTGCCCGTTTTATGGGAGTGTGCGGAAAAACGCTGCCGTTTCTGGGAAAAACGCGGGAGTGGCTGGAGAAATGGGGGAGTGTCTGGACGAACGCTGGGTGTGTTCGCTGGGTGTGTTTGTGACGTCAAACGAGGAACGAAACTGACTGAACTGATCGCAGTGGCAGAGTAAGTATCAAGCTACTCGGAAACTGCAAAGAAATTTCTGATCGCTATTCTATTCGCTATTTTGCGAATCTTTCGTTCGCAATTCTGTAAAGCTAAGATTCACTCCCAGTAGGCGGCGGCTTAGTGTGTGCAAAGCTGCTAAAAGCAGCTAGCGAGCGAACAACTCGGAATGAGGGCCAATCTTCTTGCGGACGTCAGTGCGACGAAAAACTTTGCTAGACCCTGTGCACAACCACAACGGGCTTTGTACCCGTATGATGTGCGTGCGCATTGCGGCCCATATGCATGTGCATAAATGCCATTTTTTTCACCTGATCGCAACTCTGCGAAATCAGCAGGGAGCGATCAACTCGGAATGACCTTCATAATTGGATAGGAAAGCTTATGAAGGTTGAGTGAGTGGTCCTGGAATGTGATAAGATAGTCTGAAGAGGTTAGTTTTCAGGGAACGCTTGAAGGTTTGGAGACTGGGGAGAGTCTTATTGGGGGTAATTCCAAGTTGATCGCAGCAGGATTTTTGTTAGCAATTGGGAAAAACCATGTGCACTGCAGGGGAGGCAGATATAACATGTGCAGAGAGAGTTAGATTTGGGTGGGGTGTGTTCAATCTGCAATCTAATTTGCAGTGTAAAAATAAAGCAGCCAGTATTTACCCTGCACAGAAACAAAATAACCCACCCAAATCTAACTCTCTCTGCAAATGTTATATCTGCCACACCTGCAGTGCACATGGTTTTGCCCAACTGCTAAAAAATTTCCTGCTGCGATCAACTTGGAATTACCCCCATTGTGCGTAGAAGAAAGTCCTGCAATTGTGCATGGGAGCGAGTAATGAGTGTGGATGAGAAACGTATATCTTGTGAAGAGCAGAGAGGTCGGCTTGGGAGATATTTTGAGATAAGTAAAGAGATGTACATTGGTGTAGTTTGGTTAATGGCCTTGTGGGTGAGTAGAAGTATTTTATATTGAATACGGTAGAATACAGGTAACCAATGGAGGGACTGACAGAGGGGATCTGCAGCCGATGAACGTCTAGCAAGGAAGATTAGTATTGCAGCTGCATTCAGAATAGATTGTAGTGGTGAGAGTCTCTTTTTGGTAATACAACAAGAATAGCAGCCACTATTACACACTGGAGGTCATTCCGAGTCGTTCGCTCGGAAAATTTCTTCGCATCGCAGCGTTTTTCCGCTTAGTGCGCATGCGCAATGTCCGCACTGCGACTGCGCCAAGTAAATTTGCTATGAAGTTTGGATTTTTACTCACGGCTTTTTCTTCGCTCAGGCGATCGTAGTGTGATTGACAGGAAATGGGTGTTACTGGGCGGAAACAGGCCGTTTTATGGGCGTGTGGGAAAAAACGCTACCGTTTCCGGAAAAAACGCAGGAGTGGCCGGAGAAACGGAGGAGTGTCTGGGCGAACGCTGGGTGTGTTTGTGACGTCAAACCAGGAACGACAAGCACTGAACTGATCGCAGATGCCGAGTAAGTCTGAAGCTACTCAGAAACTGCTACGAGGTGTGTAATCGCAATATTGCGAATACGTCGTTCGCAATTTTAAGATGCTAAGATTCACTCCCAGTAGGCGGCGGCTTAGCGTGAGCAACTCTGCTAAAATCGCCTTGCGAGCGAACAACTCGGAATGACCTCCACTGAGCGCTAATATGAGATGCATTACGTGTTATTAAAGAGAGCGATGTCCATTGTTGTACATTCTCCTGTCCTGATTAGTATTCAGAGGAAGGGCTCTAATCATGCAAAAAAAAATAAGCACAAATAACGATCCAATGTGTAGTATGTCCAAAAAATAAATGATTTTTAGACAGGAAAGTTGTCACAATGGAGGCTTGAAGCGTACCCCACTCACAGAAATAGGAATGATTGTAGACACACAAAGGTATTTTTCACCGGAAGTTCCTCAAACTTGCAAGATTAGATGAAGTCACAGAAAGCCTTGTGGTACATAGAAAGCATGGGTGGCACAAGAATGGACAGAAAACGCTTACTCTGTATAGAGCGTACCCAGACTCACAGGATAAATATATGCAGGAAACACATAAAGGTATCTTTCTCTGACGTCCTAGTGGATGCTGGGAACTCCGTAAGGACCATGGGGAATAGACGGGCTCCGCAGGAGACTGGGCACTCTAAAAGAAAGATTAGGTACTATCTGGTGTGCACTGGCTCCTCCCTCTATGCCCCTCCTCCAGACCTCAGTTAGAATCTGTGCCCGACCAGAGCTGGGTGCTCCTAGTGGGCTCTCCTGAGCTTGCTAGAAAGAAAGTATTTGTTAGGTTTTTTATTTTCAGTGAGATCTGTTGGCAACAGACTCACTGCTACGTGGGACTGAGGGGAGAGAAGCAAACCTACCTGCGTGCAGCTAGCTTGTGCTTCTTAGGCTACTGGACACCATTAGCTCCAGAGGGTTCGAACACAGGGCCTGACCTCGATCGTCCGTTCCCGGAGCCGCGCCGCAGTCCCCCTTGCAGAGCCAGAAGACAGAAGAAGGAGATGAAATCGGCGGCAGAAGACTCCGGTCTTCATTAAGGTAGCGCACAGCACTGCAGCTGTGCGCCATTGCTCCCACTGCACACCACACACTCCGGTCACTGTAGGGTGCAGGGCGCTGGGGGGGCACCCTGGGCAGCAATAAGAATACCTTTTGGCACATTATGCACATAATACAGTCTGGAAAACTGTATATGTGCAAAAAAAACCGCCATTAAGCTATACAAAACGCGGGAGAAGCCCGCCGCTGAGGGGGAGGGGCCTTCTTCCTCAGCACACCAGCGCCATTTTCTCTTCACAGCTCCGCTGGAAGGACGCTCCCCAGGCTCTCCCCTGCAGTATCCTGTACAAGAAGGGTAAAAAAGAGAGGGGGGGCACATAAATTTAGGCGCAAATAAGATAATAAGCAGCTATTGGGAAAAATCACTCATTATAGTGTAAATCCCTGTGTTATATAGCGCTGTGGTGTGTGCTGGCATACTCTCTCTCTGTCTCCCCAAAGGACTTTGTGGGGTCCTGTCCTCAGTCAGAGCATTCCCTGTGTGTGTGCGGTGTGTCGGTACGGCTGTGTCGACATGTTTGATGAGGAGGGTTACGTGGAGGCGGAGCAAGGGCAGATAAGTGTGGTGTCGCCCCCGACGGGGCCGACACCGGATTGGATGGATATGTGGAAGGTCTTAACAGACAGTGTCAACTCCTTACATAAAAGGTTCGATGACGCAGCAGCCTTGGGACAGCCGGGATCTCAGCCCGCGCCTGCACAGGCGTCTCAGAGGCCATCAGGGGCTCATAAACGCCCGGTAGCTCAGATGGTAGACACAGATGTCGACACGGAGTCTGACTCCAGTGTAGATGAGGATGAGACAAATGCACAGTCTACAAAAGCCATCCGATGCATGATTACTGCAATGAAAAATGTATTGCACATTTCTGATATTAGCCCGGTTACTACCAAGAAGGGTATTATGTTTGGGGAGAAAAAGCAGCCAGTGACTTTTCCCCCATCTGATGAATTAAATGAATTGTGTGAGGAAGAGTGGAGTTCCCCCGATAAGAAACTAGTGATTTCTAAGAGGTTACTGATGGCGTACCCTTTCCCGCCAACGGACAGGTTACGTTGGGAAACATCCCCTAGGGTGGACAAGGCGCTCACACGCTTATCAAAAAAGGTGGCACTGCCGTCTCAGGATACGGCCGCCCTAAAGGATCCTGCGGATAGAAAGCAGGAAGCTATCCTGAAGTCTGTGTATACACACTCAGGTACTATACTGAGACCTGCTATTGCTTCAGCATGGATGTGTAGTGCTGCAGCCGCATGGTCTGATACCCTGTCAGACAACATTGATTCCCTCGAGAGGGATACTATTTTGCTAACCATAGAACATATAAAGACGTCGTCTTATATATGCGGGATGCACAGAGGGACATTTGCCTGCTGGCATCTAGAATTAATGCAATGTCCATTTCTGCCAGGAGGGTATTATGGACTCGGCAGTGGACCGGTGATGCTGATTCTAAAAGACACATGGAGGTTTTGCCTTATAAGGGTGAGGAATTGTTTGGGGACGGTCTCTCGGACCTCGTATCCACGGCAACAGCCGGGAAGTCAACTTTTTTACCTCAGGTTCCCTCACAGCCTAAGAAAGCACCGTATTATCATGTACAGTCCTTTCGGCCTCAGAAAGGCAAGCGGATCGGAGGCGCATCCTTTCTGCCCAGAGGCAGGGGTAGAGGAAAGAAGCTGCACCAGGCAGCCAGTTCCCAGGAACAAAAATCCTCCCCCGCTTCCTCTAAGTCCACCGCATGACGCTGGGGCTCCACAGGCGGAGCCGGATGCGGTGGGGGCGTGTCTCCGAAACTTCAGCAACCAGTGAGTTCGCTCACAAGTGGATCTCTGGGCTGTACAAATTGTATCTCAGGGATACAAGCTGGAGTTCGAGGCGACTCCCCCTCGCCGTTACCTCAAATCAGCCTTGCCAGCAGCTCACAGGGAAAGGGAGGTAGTACTGGCGGCAATTCACAAGCTGTACCTCCAGCAGGTGATAATCAAGGTTCCCCTCCTTCAACAGGGACGTGGGTTACTATTCCACAATGTTTGTGGTACCGAAACCAGACGTTTCGGTGAGACCCATTCTGAATTTAAAATCCTTGAACACTTATATAAGGAAGTTCAAGTTCAAAATGGAATCGCTCAAGGCGGTTATTGCAAGCCTGGAAGAGGGGGATTTTATGGTGTCGCTGGACATCAAGGATGCTTACTTGCATGTCCCCATTTACCCACCTCACCAGGAGTACCTCAGGTTTGTGGTACAGGATTGTCATTACCAATTCCAGACGTTGCCGTTTGGTCTGTCCACGGCACCGAGAGTATTTACCAAGGTAATGGCCGAAATGATGATACTCCTTCAGAAGAAGGGAGTTATAATTATCCCGTACTTTGACGATCTCCTTATTAAGGCGAGGTCCAGAGAGCAGTTGTTAGTTAGCGTAGCACTCTCTCGGGAAGTGTTGCAACAGCACGGCTGGATTCTGAATATCCCGAAGTCGCAGCTGATTCCTGTGTCGCGTCTGCTCTTCCTGGGCATGATTCTGGACACAGAACAGAAGAAGGTGTTTCTCCCGGTGGAGAAGGCCCAGGAATTGTCATCTCTGGTCAGGGACCTCCTGAAACCAAAACAGGTGTCGGTGTATCACTGCACGCGAGTCCTGGGAAAGATGGTGGCTTCTTACGAAGCAATTCCCTTCGGCAGGTTCCATGCAAGGAGCTTTCAGTGGGATCTGTTAGACAAATGGTCCGGATCGCATCTTCAGATGCATCGGTTGATCACCCTGTCCCCAAGGGCCTGGGTGTCTCTGCTGTGGTGGCTGCAGAGTGCTCATCTTCTCGAGGGCCGCAGATTCGGCATACAGGACTGGGTCCTGGTGACCACGGACGCAAGCCTCCGAGGATGGGGGGCAGTCACTCAGGGAAGGAACTTCCAAGGACAGTGGTCAAGTCAGGAGACTTCACTACACATAAATATACTGGAACTAAGGGCCATTTACAACGCCCTGAGTCAAGCAGAGCCCCTGCTTCAAAACCAACCAGTGCTGATTCAATCAGACAACATCACGGCGGTCGCCCATGTAAACCGCCAGGGCGGCACAAGAAGCAGGATGGCGATGGCAGAAGCCACAAGGATTCTCCGATGGGCGGAAAATCACGTGCTAGCACTGTCAGCAGTGTTCATTCCGAGAGTGGACAACTGGGAAGCAGACTTCCTCAGCAGGCACGACCTCCACCCGGGAGAGTGGGGACTTCATCCAGAAGTCTTCACGCAGATTGTGAACCGTTGGGAACGGCCACAAATGGACATGATGGCGTCCCGCCTCAACAAAAAACTAAAAAAATGTTGCGCCAGGTCAAGGGACCCTCAAGCGATAGCTGTGGACGCCCTAGTGACACCGTGGGTGTACCAGTCGGTTTATGTGTTCCCTCCTCTTCCTCTCATACCCAAGGTACTGAGGATAGTAAGAAAGAGAGGAGTAAGAACTATACTCATCGTTCCGGATTGGCCAAGAAGACCTTGGTACCCAGAACTACAAGAAATGATCTCAGAGGACACATGGCCTCTGCCTCTCAGACAGGACCTGTTACAGCAGGGGCCCTGTCTGTTCCAAGACTTACCGCGGCTGCGCTTGACGGCATGGCGGTTGAACGCCGGATCCTAACGGAAAAGGGCATTCCAGATTAAGTGATTCCTACGCTGATAAAGGCTAGGAAAGACGTGACAGCACAACATTATCACCGTATATGGCGAAAATATGTTGCTTGGTGTGAGGCCAGGAAGGCCCCTACAGAGGAATTCCAGCTGGGTCGATTCCTGCACTTCCTACAGTCAGGAGTGACTATGGGCCTAAAATTAGGATCCATAAAGGTCCAGATTTCGGCCCTATCTATTTTCTTTCAAAAAGAACTGGCTTCACTGCCTGAAGTTCAGACGTTTGTTAAGGGAGTGCTGCATATTCAGCCCCCTTTTGTGCCTCCAGTGGCACCTTGGGATCTTAACGTTGTGTTGGATTTCCTGAAATCCCACTGGTTGAGCCACTTAAGACCGTGGAGCTAAAATATCTCACGTGGAAAGTGGTCATGCTATTGGCCTTAGCTTCGGCTAGGCGTGTGTCAGAATTGGCTGCTTTGTCATGTAAAAGCCCTTATCTGATCTTCCATATGGACAGGGCAGAATTGAGGACTCGTCCCCAATTTCTCCCTAAGGTGGTATCAGCGTTTCATTTGAACCAACCTATTGTGGTGCCTGCGGCTACTCGGGACTTGGAGGACTCCAAGTTACTTACTAGATGTAGTCAGGGCTTTGAAAATCTATGTAGCCAGGACGGCTGGAGTCAGGAAAACTGACTCGCTGTTTATCCTGCATGCACCCAACAAGCTGGGTGCTCCTGCTTCAAAGCAAACTATTGCGCGCTGGATCTGTAACACGATTCAACAAGCTCATTCTGCGGCAGGATTGCCGCATCCTAAATCAGTAAAAGCCCATTCCACAAGGAAGGTGGGCTCTTCTTGGGCGGCTGCCCGAGGGGTCTCGGCTTTACAGCTTTGCCGAGCTGCTACTTGGTCGGGTTCAAACACATTTGCTAAGTTCTACAAGTTTGATACCCTGGCTGAGGAGGACCTTGCCTTTGCTCATTCAGTGCTGCAGAGTCATCCGCACTCACCCGCCCGTTTGGGAGCTTTGGTATAATCCCCATGGTCCTTACGGAGTTCCCAGCATCCACTAGGACGTCAGAGAAAATAAGAATTTACTCACCGGTAATTCTATTTCTCGTAGTCCGTAGTGGATGCTGGGCGCCCGTACCAAGTGCGGACTCTCTGCAATACATGTATATAGTTATTGCTTAACTAAAGGGTTATTGTTATGAGCCATCTGTTACTGAGGCTCAGTTGTTGTTCATACTGTTAACTGGGTATGGTTATCACAAGTTGTACGGTGTGATTGGTGTGGCTGGTATGAGTCTTACCCTGGATTCCAAATCCTTTCCTTGTTGTGTCAGCTCTTCCGGGCACAGTTTCCTTAACTGAGGTCTGGAGGAGGGGCATAGAGGGAGGAGCCAGTGCACACCAGATAGTACCTAATCTTTCTTTTAGAGTGCCCTGTCTCCTGCGAAGCCCGTCTATTCCCCATGGTCCTTACGGAGTTCCCAGCATCCACTACGGACTACGAGAAATAGAATTACCGGTGAGTAAATTCTTATTTTCTAGGGTGTCATATAGCATACCCCAACTCACAGTTATTAGTGTGAAGATGTTGTCATAAAGGTATCTTTATGTGGACAACCCCCTATTTCCAAGGAGATCAATCAAACTCGATTCCACGATTTTCCCAAAAATAAAATTTATTGGATTACATATCAATACACAAAGATTAAGTAAATCCACATAATCCCTTCATAACAGCGAGGTGACCTGCCAAACATAAGAGAGACAGGTATCACCAAATGAGATAGCATGAGGAAACAGTTACTTAATCCTAATCCAGTTAAATCTAAAAAAAGACATCCACAAGGGAGTTATCGACAGTGCAAGTAATGTAAAACAAGCCTTGCCTACAAATGAAGAACAGGCAATGATGTAGCTCATTGCCTATTGACTGCATACACAACTCCCAGGTTGTAACACCAGAAGAAGACAGTTGAATTTTGTATAAGGTCCTCCCAAAGCTCTAAGGCTACCATGATGGGGAAAAGTTCTAACAGGAGAAGGTTCCATATCAAATCCTCACAAAACCATAACTGGCCAAAACTGCTGAAACCATCCGCATGAGAAAACAATTGGATCTGAATAATACCTCGGAAAGGTGAGGGCCATAGCATGACACCATTAAAGAGTGACATAAATTAATCCCACACCCTAAAATTCCATTTAATCTCTGTCTATAGTCACAGGGAATCTGTATGTTTTACCAACAGACGGGCTGACGGCTGTCAGTATACTGACAGCGGCACCCCGTCTAATGGACTCCCGGCAGCGAAGCATAAAGTCCCCTTGCGGGCTCACAGCACTCACCACGCTTCACTCGCCACAGGTTATATTCCCACTCGGCTGGTGGCGTGGACCCACCAAACGAGTGGAAATAGTAATACCCTTTATAACACATTATTCCACATATTAGTATCCCTTGTACATCTTATACTACGCGGTAGTAATGCACCTTATATACAAAATGCCACACAGTAGTAATGCCCTTTGACTCCAGTTCAGAATATGGGACCATGCGGGAAGTCGGGGCTAGGGGGAGTTTGGGAAGACAGAGATGGGAGAGAGAGAGAGAGAAAGGGCGAGGGAAAGAGAGATGGGAGAGAGGAATAGAGACTTGGGAGAGAGGGTGGGAGAGAGGAGGGGGTGAGAGAGAGGGACAGAGAGAGAGAGAGAGAGAGAGAGATGGGAGGGAGAGGGTGAGATGGGAGAGAGAGGGGTGAGGGAGAGAGAGAACAGAGGGAGAGAGAGATGGGAGAGTGGTTAGGGAGAGAGAGGGGGAAAGAGGAGAGAAGGAGATAGAAAGAGAGAGCAAGGACAGGCTTGGAATGACAATGAAACTGAACACATGCTTACCAGTTACCACACACTGAATTACTGATGAATATGCAGGCTGCCACCAGTCACAGCACACAGCACCCCACTGATGCCAACAGTAGCAGGATCTAAGATACAGGAGAAGGTACCTGCACATAACAACCCACTGCGGGACTGTGGCAGTCAATCTAAAATCTTGATTGTCAAGCAGTGCTTTGCCGTGAGGATTATAGATTGATTGTAAAGTCTGCCACAGTCTGGATGAATGCAGTGCTGTGAGAGGACAAAGTACTGACATGGATCCGCCACTAACTCCGAAAGTGCTGGGCATGGGGAAGAAGAGCACCTGGATGAGATAGCCATTGGAGGTTTCAGCGCTCCATGAAATCCAGCACCCAGGGCCATGCCCCCTTAGCCACCCCCTAGTTGCGACCCTGCACAAACGTATGTAAAGCACACACATATACTGCTGTATAAAAAACAAGGTGATAATGTTTATAGGTCCATTATGGAGTATGTGTGAAGCACTGGATGTCCAGAACTCACAGAGAGTGCGTGTCAGGCCTGAAACGCATTGGTGCCACTAGAGGATACTGGGAACAGGAGATACACAGCGCTGACTGCAGTCACTTCACTCCCGGCCACCCACAGCTTGCCAGCAGCCAGATGCACTGCACAGAAACCAGCCGCTGCTACAGTTGAGGTAAGATAAGGCTATATCAGCGGTGGACAACGCGCGGCTTTCAAGCAGCATGCAGCTCTTTCTTCCTCCGCATGTGGCTCGTAAGAGCCTGCGGTGCCTCCCGCTGCCCAACTGCAGTGCCCCGTGCCAGCCCGTGAGCTAATTAGAGCTCATGGACCGGCAGCCAATTAAGAGTCCTAGCTGCCATTCCGCAAGCTCTGATTGGCTCACGGACCGGTGCCTAATTGGGAGAGACAACGCCTCCGGAGACTGAGGGGCAGAAGAGGGAAATGCTGCGCTCTCCTCCCCTCACAAACATCAGAGCTGCAGCGTGGTGGTGAGCAGCACTGGGGGGGAGCACAGTGTGGGGACATATGTATCTGGCACTGGGGGCATATCTGGCCCTGTGGGGACATGTGTATCTGGCGCGCGGGGCATATCTGGCACTGTGGGGACATGTGTATCTGGCAATGGGGGCATATCTGGCACTGTGGAGACGTGTATCTGGGGGATCAGTACTAAATCCCGCTGGACGGGATCCCGGCGGTCGAAATACCGATGTCGGAATCCCGACCACACAATCCCGACAGGGGTGGCGAGCGGAACGCAGCCCCTTGCGGGCACGGTGCCTCGCTACGCTCAGCACACTATTTTATTCTCCCTCTATGGGTGTCGTGGACACCCACGTAGGGAGAACATGTCGGGATTGTGCCGGTTGGGATTCCGGCGTCGGTATTTCGACCGCCGGGATTCCGTCCGGCGGAATCTTGACCACATCCCGTATCTGGCACTGGGGGATATCTGGCACTGTGGAGACATGTGTTTCTGGCACTGGGAGCATATATATGTATCTGGCACTGTGGGGACATGTGTATCTGGCACAGTGGGGACATGTGTATCTGGTACAATAAGATAAAGAGAGCACTCTCTTTATCTTATTGTATTGGCAATTTTATGGATAACTGCAGATTATCTATTGGGAGCGGCATATTAATTGTCTAAAAAGTTGTCCATATCCTCATTTTTTAACTGTTTGCACCTGAATAATATACCTAATCATGGTTAGGATCACCAACATGTGTATCTGGCACTGTGGGGACATGTGTACCTGGCACTCTGGGGCATATGTGTACCTGGCACTGTGGGGCATATGTGTACCTGGCATTGTGGGGCATATATGTATCTAGCACTGTGGGGACATATGTGTATCTGGCAATGGGGCATATATGTATCAGGCACTGTAGGGACATGTGTATCTGGCACAGGGGCATATATGTATCAGGCACTGTAGGGACATGTGTATCTGGCACTGTGGGGACATGTGTATCTGGCACTGGGGGCATATATGTATCTGGCACTGTGGGGTCATGTGTATCTGGCACTGGGGGCATATATGTATCTGGCACAGTGTGTGGCATATATGTATCTGGCATAGTGTGTGGCATATATGTATCTGGCACTGTGGGGACATTTATGCATTTGGCACTGTGGAGGCACCCATTTTTGGCATTTTTATATGTATGTGGCACTGTATAGGGGCATTATTTGTATGTGGCACTGTACAACATGACTAAAAACGGGGTTATGACACAAGGTCATACTCCTACAAACGTCATACTGAAAGGTATGTGCATAAAAATGGGGTGTGGCTTTGTGACAACTCCATTGGTAGTGGCTCTTACTCTTGACTACAGATGTTTTCTGGCTCTTTGCCTCTGACTGGTTGGCCACCCCTGGGCTATATAGTGTCAGTTAGCTGGCACCCCTACTAGTGTACGTATTGTATGGACTGTGATTTCTGGACATGCAGCGCTCCACACATACCCCATAATGGAGCTATAGCATTATTACCTAGCTTTTTTATGCAACGGTATATGTGTATACATTTCCTACACAGGTTAGTGATCATTTTAACTTTCTTCATTAGTGCTCATTTACTCACTGATATTTAAGTTTAGTATTACTACACACCACCCTAGGGTCCTGTGTTATATGAAACAAATCCCTCCCATTAAATATTTTCCCTTAACCCATGCCTATGCACAAATTATTAGCATTACCATTTATTTGTTTTATTTGGATATTTGTTTTTAATTATTTATTTGTATTTAATTAACAGTGCACATTATAACTAAATAATAATACAAACAATTATGAGAACAATGGGGCTCAAATGTAACATTAATCGTTGTCTGTTATCCATTGCAAATCTTTATAGGGCACTATCTTGCACCAGTATAATACTATTGTCTGCCGTTGGGCAGGTACATCTAAGCATGTGATTTGCAGTATTCTCACTCTAGCAGGCTATAATGAAGTGTAGGATACCGTGTTTTAGCACACAATATTTTTCACAGCAGCCAAGCTCATAAGTAAACTTGAATTTGTAAAGTACAGTACTGTCAAAGGCTGAATTTCCACTAGCTCCTTAAAACTAGAGATGAGCGGGTTCGGTTCCTCGGAATCCGAACCCGCCCGAACTTCATTTTTTTTTACACGGGGCCGAGCGACTCGGATCTTCCCGCCTTGCTCGGTTAACCCGAGCGCGCCCGAACGTCATCATACCGCTGTCGGATTCTCGCGAGGCTCGGATTCTATCGCGAGACTCGGATTCTATATAAGGAGCCGCGCGTCGCCGCCATTTTCACACGTGCATTGAGATTCATAGGGAGAGGACGTGGCTGGCGTCCTCTCCGTTTATAGAGAAGAGAGTGAGACTACTAGAGAGAGACACAGTAGTAATTTTGGGGAGCATTAGGAGGAGTACTACTACTTGCTGAAGTGATAGATAGTGTGACGTGTATATCTGACTTGTGGGGGAGACACTGACAGTGGGGAGCAGTTAGAGTCTGAGAGCAGGACTCAGGAGTACATATAACGTACAGTGCACACTTTTGCTGCCAGAGTGCCACACTGCCATTGTGACCACACTGACCACCAGTATAATATATATTGTGATTGTCTGCTTAGGAGTACTACTTGCAAGTTGCTGATAGTGTGACCAGTGACCTGACCACCAGTTTAATAATCACCACCAGTTTAATATATATATATATATATATATATATATATATATATATATATAATTGTATATAATATATATATAATATTGTATACCACCTACCTGTGGTTTTTTTTTTTCTTTCTTCTTTATACATACTACTACAGTAGCTTACTGTAGCAGTCTGCGGTGCTGCTGAGCTGACAGTGTCCAGCAGGTCCGTCATCAGTCATTACATAATAAATATATATACCTGTCCGGCTGCAGTACTAGTGATATTATATATATATATATATATATATTGATTTCATCTCATTATCATCCAGTCTATATTAGCAGCAGACACAGTACGGTAGTCCACGGCTGTAGCTACCTCTGTGTTGGCAGTCGCTCGTCCATCCATAATTGTATACCACCTACCCGTGGTTTTTTTTTTTTTCATTCTTATTTATACATACTACTATAGTAGCTTACTGTAGCAGTCTGCAGTGCTGCTGAGCTGACAGTGTCCAGCAGGTCCGTCATCAATCATTACATAATAAATATATATACCTGTCCGGCTACAGTACTAGTGATATTATATATATATATATTGATTTCATCTCATTATCATCCAGTCTATATTAGCAGCAGACACAGTACGGTAGTCCACGGCTGTAGCTACCTCTGTGTCGGCAGTCGCTCGTCCATCCATAATTGTATACCACCTACCCGTGTTTTTTTTTTTTTCATTCTACTTTATACATACTACTATAGTAGCTTACTGTAGCAGTCTGCGGTGCTGCTGAGCTGACAGTGTCCAGCAGGTCCGTCATCAGTCATTACATAATAAATATATATACCTGTCCGGCTGCAGTACTAGTGATATTATATATATATATATATATTGATTTCATCTCATTATCATCCAGTCTATATTAGCAGCAGACACAGTACGGTGTCACGATCCGGGTATCTGGACGCCATTTCTTACCCATCAGATGCCTCCTAAGGCTGGCTCAGCGCTCCAGGACCGGATCCCATCTGTTATCCTGATGTGTACATTCCTGTATCCTCTCCTGTCACTCTGGGACGCTGTCACAGTAAACGCCATATTACACCTGGCATGGCGTCTCCCGCGGCCTCCGCCGCCGTCCCTGAACTTCTGCATGCAGAGTGTCTGAGTGGCGATTACGTCAGCCGCGGCCTCCGCTGTGTCCGCGTGGTTGGATGTGCATCTGTCAGCCTGGTGCCTCCTGTCTCCGGTGGCCGGCGCCGCCATTACTGTTTTCATTACCACATGGATTACAAACCAAACTTCCCTCCAAGTGTCTGCATGGGCGCAGCCATCTTGGATTCTGTCAGCTGATCATTTCCACCAATCTGTTCTCAGTATTGATAATCTGCATAATTGCCTAGCCAATCCCTTCCTTGCTGCAGGTATAAATACACTGTGCCTGAGCAAGGAAGGCGTCAGTGCTTTGGTTGTCAAACCTAGTTCCTGTTTGTCTCTCTCCTGTGATTGTCTTCCAGGTTCCAGCTCCTGTCTCAAGACTTCCACCATAGAGACCCGCACCAGCATTCCACCTGCGGTGTAGCCTGACTCTCCAATCCATTGTGGATTCATCTGTTTCCAGCTACAACATTACCTGCTTCCAGCTCAGCTTCCAGCAGAGTACAGCCTCCCTTAAAGGGCCGGTGTCCTTTCTACACTTTACCACTCTCCACCGGTATTATTATTTCTCCGCTCTCAAGTTCTACATTTCAGTTCATATTTCATCGCTCCCAAGTTCATTTATTATTTAACTGGTTCCAGCCAGTATCCACTCCGTGCTAACAACAGTCTGGTTCCAGCCAGTATCCACAGCAGCTGTTTTATCTTCAGCAACCCAGCTTTTCCTGGAACACCAGCTGGCACAATCCTGGGTTATCTCCATTGCTACAGTCGGGCCTGGTAAGGACTTTCCATCTAGAAGATCATAAGAACTATCTCACACTACCAGTGCCCTGTGGCTCCTGCCATCCTGTAGTACCCAGGAACTGTATTTATTCTTTGCTGACTTTTACGTTTTCTTTTACTGCTGCTGTGTTGCGGAGTTGTCATAATAAACATCATTGACTTTTATCCAAGTTGTCATGGTCACGCCTTCGGGCAGTTATTATTCATGTTACTTACATGTCCAGGGGTCTGATACAACCTCCCAGGTTCCGGTACATCTCAGCCCCTACAACTGAGGCTGCCTCCCGTCAGCTCAGGCCCTCAGTTGTGACAGTAAGCACTGACCTAATGAATCCAGCCGGAGACCAGGATCAAGCGGCCAGGCCGATGCAAGAACTGGCAGCCCGACTAGAACATCAGGAGGCTGCACAGGGCCACATCATCCGCTGTCTCCAGGATCTCTCTACTCGGCTGGATGGGATTCAGACAACTCTCCGTGGATCAGGCGCGTCTGGTGCGTCAACCACAGTGACTCCAGCTATAACCCCACCCACCTTACCCATTTCTGCTCCACGTCTTCATCTTCCAACGCCAGCAAAATTTGATGGATCTCCAAGATTCTGCAGGGGATTTCTCAACCAGTGTGAGATTCAGTTTGAGCTACAACCTGGCAATTTTCCCAGTGACCGTACAAAAATTGCCTACATTATTTCTCTTCTCAGTGGCTCAGCCCTTGATTGGGCATCACCGTTATGGGAGAGGTCCGACACCCTGCTATCTTCCTACACTGCCTTCGTGTCAACATTCAGGCGCATCTTCGACGAGCCAGGCCGGGTAACCTCAGCTTCATCCGAGATTCTCCGTTTACGCCAGGGGTCACGTACTGTAGGACAATATCTGATACAGTTCCAGATCCTGGCGTCCGAACTGGCATGGAACGACGAGGCCCTGTATGCTGCATTCTGGCATGGCTTATCTGAGCGTATTAAAGATGAGTTAGCTACCAGAGACTTACCTTCTAAGTTAGATGAGCTAATCTCACTCTGCACGAAAGTTGATTTACGTTTCAGAGAGAGAGCAACTGAGCGTGGAAGATCATCTGCTCCAAAATCTTCTGCTCCTCCTCCTCGTCAACTGTCACCATCTAAAGATGAGCCCATGCAACTTGGCCGTTCCCGTTTAACTCCTGCTGAGCGCCGAAGACGTCTCTCCGAGTTTCTCTGTCTCTATTGTGCAGCTCCGTCTCACACCATTAATGCCTGTCCCAAACGTCCGGGAAACTCCAAATCCTAGCTCGCCAAGGAGAGGGCCGGCTAGGAGTAATGATCTCCTCTCCATCTTCTCAAGATTGTAATCTCCCAGTCTCGCTTCAAGTTGCTCAACGTTATCGGAACGTCATTGCCCTCCTTGATTCCGGAGCAGCTGGGAACTTTATTACCGAAGCCTATGTTAAACGGTGGTCCCTACCCACCGAGAGACTTCCTTCGTCCATTTCTTTAACTGCCGTGGATGGCAGCAAAATTTTTGATGCAGTTATTTCTTTAAGGACTCTACCAGTTCGTCTGAGAGTGGGAGTTCTTCATTCCGAACTTATTTCTTTTTTAGTGATTCCAAGAGCCACACATCCTGTGGTCCTGGGCCTTCCATGGCTCCGTCTTCACAATCCTACAATTGATTGGACGACTACGCAAATCCTGGCATGGGGTTCCTCCTGTGCTGAGACATGTTTGTTTAAAGTATTGCCTGTCTGTTCTTCCTCCCCCAGGTCGTCTGATGTTCCACCTCCTCCATATCAAGATTTCACGGATGTGTTCAGTAAAGCTTCTGCTGATATCCTTCCTCCTCATAGAGAATGGGACTGTCCGATTGATCTCGTTCCAGGGAAGGTTCCACCTCGAGGCCGAACTTATCCGTTGTCTCTGCCTGAGACGCATTCTATGGAGGAATATATTAAAGAGAACCTAGCAAAGGGGTTCATTCGACCTTCTTCTTCTCCAGCCGGCGCAGGCTTCTTTTTTGTAAAAAAGAAAGATGGTGGTCTGCGGCCGTGCATCGACTACAGAGGTTTGAACGACATTACCATCAAGAACCGTTATCCTTTACCCCTGATTACTGAGCTCTTTGACAGAGTTAGCGGAGCTACCATCTTTACAAAGCTGGACTTGCGAGGTGCATACAATCTCATCCGGATCCGTGAGGGTGACGAGTGGAAGACCGCATTTAACACCCGTGACGGACATTATGAGTACCTCGTCATGCCCTTCGGATTGAGCAATGCTCCAGCTGTCTTCCAGCATTTCGTCAATGAGATCTTCAGAGACATTCTATACCGTCATGTCGTGGTCTATCTAGATGATATCCTCATTTTTGCCAACAATTTAGAGGAACATCGTTTTTGGGTAAAGGAGGTTCTGTCCCGTCTCCGTGTCAATCATCTCTATTGCAAATTAGAGAAATGCGTCTTTGAAGTCAAGTCCATTCCGTTTCTAGGGTACATTGTGTCAGGTTCCGGACTAGAGATGGATCCTGAGAAACTACAAGCAATTCAGAATTGGCCGGTACCCTTAACCCTCAAAGGGGTCCAGAGGTTCTTAGGGTTCGCCAATTATTACCGAAAGTTTATACGAGACTTTTCCACCATTGTGGCGCCTATTACTGCTTTCACCAAGAAGGGTGCTAACCCGTCCAAGTGGTCTGAAGAAGCCATGCAAGCTTTTCATCTTTTAAAACAGAGGTTCATCTCTGCGCCTGTCCTGAAACAGCCTGACATCGACTCTCCTTTCATCCTAGAGGTGGATGCCTCCTCCGTTGGAGTAGGAGCGGTGTTATCTCAGAGGGCTAAAGATGGCCATTTACATCCTTGCAGTTTCTTCTCACGGAAGTTCTCCCCAGCGGAGCGCAACTATGCCATTGGCGACCAGGAGTTGCTAGCCATCAAGCTCGCTCTAGAGGAGTGGAGATATCTGTTGGAGGGAGCTTCTCATTCAATCACCATCCTTACAGACCACAAGAACCTTCTATATTTGAAAGGCGCACAATGTCTCAACCCTCGTCAGGCCAGATGGGCACTTTTCTTTTCCAGGTTCGACTTTAAACTCCAGTTCTGTCCGGGCTCTCAGAATCGCAAGGCCGATGCCCTTTCCCGCTCATGGGAGCAAGAAAATGAGTCAGAGTCTTCAGACAAGCATCCTATTATAAGTCCGTTGGCATTCTCCACGGTAGGGATGGACTCTACGCCCCCATCAGGGAAAAGTTTTGTGAAGCCGATGCTAAGGAAGAAGCTCATGCATTGGGCCCATGCTTCCCGTTTTGCCGGACATACAGGTATAAAAAAAACCCTGGAGTTTATCTCTAGGTCCTATTGGTGGCTAACTCTGAAAAAGGACGTCTTGGAGTTTATTGCATCTTGCCCAAAGTGTGCCCAACATAAAGTATCCCGCCAGTCGCCTGCGGGGCAACTGGTTCCACTATCCGTTCCCCGTCGACCATGGACCCACTTGTCGATGGATTTCATTACAGACTTACCCATGTGCAACAAGTTCAATACCATCTGGGTGGTAGTTGACCGGTTCACCAAGATGGTACACTTCATTCCTCTCACCGGTCTTCCGTCAGCTTCCAAGTTGGCTCAAATATTCATACAAGAGATCTTCCGACTCCACGGTCTTCCTGAAGAAATTATCTCTGATCGAGGAGTTCAATTCACAGCCAAATTCTGGCGAAGTTTATGTCAAGTCCTCCAAGTCAAGCTAAAGTTTTCCACGGCTTACCATCCTCAGACCAATGGTCAAACCGAGAGGGTGAATCAGGACTTGGAGGCCTTCCTCCGCATCTATGTGTCCTCCTCTCAAGATGACTGGGTTCAATTACTTCCCTGGGCCGAGTTCTGTCATAACAACCAGTATCATTCTTCATCTGCTTCAACACCATTCTTCACTAACTTTGGATTCCACCCTAAAGTCCCTGAGTTCCAACCGCTTCCAGCAACTTCTGTTCCCGCAGTGGATATCACCTTGCATCAGTTTGCCAATATCTGGAAGAGCGTACGATCAGCTCTGCTCAAGGCATCGTTCAGGTACAAGAAGTTTGCGGATAAGAAGCGTCGAGCAGTTCCTGCTCTCAAGGTGGGTGATCGGGTATGGTTATCCACGAAGAATTTGAGGTTAAGAGTTCCCAGTATGAAGTTTGCACCTCGCTATATCGGTCCTTTCAAGATTGAACAAGTCATCAATCCTGTTGCTTACAGACTCCAGTTGCCTCCCTTCTTAAAAATACCCAGGACATTCCATGTTTCCCTGTTGAAACCGCTGATCTTGAATCGGTTTCATTCCTCACTTCCTCCAACTCCGAAAGTCCAAACTCAACGAGGCGTTGAGTATGAAGTGGCCAAGATCCTGGACTCACGTCACCGTTACGGTCAACTACAATATCTTATTGACTGGAAGGGTTATGGTCCTGAGGAACGTTCATGGACCAATGCTTCTGATGTCCATGCTCCTGCCTTGGTCCGGAGATTCCATTCCAAGTTTCCTCAAAAGCCAAAGAAGTGTCCTGGGGCCACTCCTAAAGGGGGGGGTGCTGTCACGATCCGGGTATCTGGACGCCATTTCTTACCCATCAGATGCCTCCTAAGGCTGGCTCAGCGCTCCAGGACCGGATCCCATCTGTTATCCTGATGTGTACATTCCTGTATCCTCTCCTGTCACTCTGGGACGCTGTCACAGTAAACGCCATATTACACCTGGCATGGCGTCTCCCGCGGCCTCCGCCGCCGTCCCTGAACTTCTGCATGCAGAGTGTCTGAGTGGCGATTACGTCAGCCGCGGCCTCCGCTGTGTCCGCGTGGTTGGATGTGCATCTGTCAGCCTGGCGCCTCCTGTCTCCGGTGGCCGGCGCCGCCATTACTGTTTTCATTACCACATGGATTACAAACCAAACTTCCCTCCAAGTGTCTGCATGGGCGCAGCCATCTTGGATTCTGTCAGCTGATCATTTCCACCAATCTGTTCTCAGTATTGATAATCTGCATAATTGCCTAGCCAATCCCTTCCTTGCTGTAGGTATAAATACACTGTGCCTGAGCAAGGAAGGCGTCAGTGCTTTGGTTGTCAAACCTAGTTCCTGTTTGTCTCTCTCCTGTGATTGTCTTCCAGGTTCCAGCTCCTGTCTCAAGACTTCCACCATAGAGACCCGCACCAGCATTCCACCTGCGGTGTAGCCTGACTCTCCAATCCATTGTGGATTCATCTGTTTCCAGCTACAACATTACCTGCTTCCAGCTCAGCTTCCAGCAGAGTACAGCCTCCCTTAAAGGGCCGGTGTCCTTTCTACACTTTACCACTCTCCACCGGTATTATTATTTCTCCGCTCTCAAGTTCTACATTTCAGTTCATATTTCATCGCTCCCAAGTTCATTTATTATTTAACTGGTTCCAGCCAGTATCCACTCCGTGCTAACAACAGTCTGGTTCCAGCCAGTATCCACAGCAGCTGTTTTATCTTCAGCAACCCAGCTTTTCCTGGAACACCAGCTGGCACAATCCTGGGTTATCTCCATTGCTACAGTCGGGCCTGGTAAGGACTTTCCATCTAGAAGATCATAAGAACTATCTCACACTACCAGTGCCCTGTGGCTCCTGCCATCCTGTAGTACCCAGGAACTGTATTTATTCTTTGCTGACTTTTACGTTTTCTTTTACTGCTGCTGTGTTGCGGAGTTGTCATAATAAACATCATTGACTTTTATCCAAGTTGTCGTGGTCACGCCTTCGGGCAGTTATTATTCATGTTACTTACATGTCCAGGGGTCTGATACAACCTCCCAGGTTCCGGTACATCTCAGCCCCTACAACTGAGGCTGCCTCCCGTCAGCTCAGGCCCTCAGTTGTGACATACGGTAGTCTACGGCTGTAGCTACCTCTGTGTCGGCAGTCGCTCGTCCATCCATAATTGTATACCACCTACCCGTGGTTTTTTTTTTTCCTTTCTTCTTTATACATACTACTATAGTAGCTTACTGTAGCAGTCTGCGGTGCTGCTGAGCTGACAGTGTCCAGCAGGTCCGTCATCAGTCATTACATAATAAATATATATACCTGTCCGGCTGCAGTACTAGTGATATTATATATATATATATATATATTGATTTCATCTCATTATCATCCAGTCTATATTAGCAGCAGACACAGTACGGTAGTCCACGGCTGTAGCTACCTCTGTGTCGGCAGTCGCTCGTCCATCCATAATTGTATACCACCTACCCGTGTTTTTTTTTTTTTCTTTCTTCTTTATACATACTACTATAGTAGCTTACTGTAGCAGTCTGCGGTGCTGCTGAGCTGACAGTGTCCAGCAGGTCCGTCATCAGTCATTACATAATAAATATATATACCTGTCCGGCTGCAGTACTAGTGATATTATATATATATATATTGATTTCATCTCATTATCATCCAGTCTACATTAGCAGCAGACACAGTACGGTAGTCCACGGCTGTAGCTACCTCTGTGTCGGCAGTCGCTCGTCCATCCATAATTGTATACCACCTACCCGTGGGTTTTTTTTTCCTTTCTTCTTTATACATACTACTATAGTAGCTTACTGTAGCAGTCTGCGGTGCTGCTGAGCTGACAGTGTCCAGCAGGTCCGTCATCAGTCATTACATAATAAATATATATACCTGTCCGGCTGCAGTACTAGTGATATTATATATATATATATATATATTGATTTCATCTCATTATCATCCAGTCTATATTAGCAGCAGACACAGTACGGTAGTCCATGGCTGTAGCTACCTCTGTGTCGGCAGTCGCTCATCCATCCATAATTGTATACCACCCACCCGTGGGGTTTTTTTTCCTTTCTTCTTTATACATACTACTATAGTAGCTTACTGTAGCAGTCTGCGGTGCTGCTGAGCTGACAGTGTCCAGCAGGTCCGTCATCAGTTATTACATAATAAATATATATACCTGTCCGGCTGCAGTACTAGTGATATTAAATATATATATATTGATTTCATCTCATTATCATCCAGTCTATATTAGCAGCAGACACAGTACGGTAGTCCACGGCTGTAGCTACCTCTGTGTCGGCAGTCGCTCGTCCATCCATAATTGTATACCACCTACCCGTGGTTTTTTTTTTTCCTTTCTTCTTTATACATACTACTATAGTAGCTTACTGTAGCAGTCTGCGGTGCTGCTGAGCTGACAGTGTCCAGCAGGTCCGTCATCAGTCATTACATAATAAATATATATACCTGTCCGGCTGCAGTACTACTGATATTATATATATATATATTGATTTCATCTCATTATCATCCAGTCTATATTAGCAGCAGACACAGTACGGTAGTCCACGGCTGTAGCTACCTCTGTGTCGGCAGTCGCTCGTCCATCCATAATTGTATACCACCTACCCGTGGTTTTTTTTTTTCCTTTCTTCTTTATACATACTACTATAGTAGCTTACTGTAGCAGTCTGCGGTGCTGCTGAGCTGACAGTGTCCAGCAGGTCCGTCATCAGTCATTACATAATAAATATATATACCTGTCCGGCTGCAGTACTAGTGATATTATATATATATATATATATTGATTTCATCTCATTATTATCCAGTCTATATTAGCAGCAGACACAGTACGGTAGTCCACGGCTGTAGCTACCTCTGTGTCGGCAGTCACTCGTCCATCCATAAGTATACTAGTATCCATCCATCTCCATTGTTTACCTGAGGTGCCTTTTAGTTGTGCCTATTAAAATATGGAGAACAAAAATGTTGAGGTTCCAAAATTAGGGAAAGATCAAGATCCACTTCCACCTCGTGCTGAAGCTGCTGCCACTAGTCATGGCCGAGACGATGAAATGCCAGCAACGTCATCTGCCAAGGCCGATGCCCAATGTCATAGTACAGAGCATGTAAAATCCAAAACACCAAATATCAGTAAAAAAAGGACTCCAAAATCTAAAATAAAATTGTCGGAGGAGAAGCGTAAACTTGCCAATATGCCATTTACCACACGGAGTGGCAAGGAACGGCTGAGGCCCTGGCCTATGTTCATGGCTAGTGGTTCAGCTTCACATGAGGATGGAAGCACTCAGCCTCTCGCTAGAAAAATGAAAAGACTCAAGCTGGCAAAAGCAGTAGCACCGCAAAGAACTGTGCGTTCTTCGAAATCCCAAATCCACAAGGAGAGTCCAATTGTGTCGGTTGCGATGCCTGACCTTCCCAACACTGGACGTGAAGAGCATGCGCCTTCCACCATTTGCACGCCCCCTGCAAGTGCTGGAAGGAGCACCCGCAGTCCAGTTCCTGATAGTCAGATTGAAGATGTCAGTGTTGAAGTACACCAGGATGAGGAGGATATGGGTGTTGCTGGCGCTGGGGAGGAAATTGACCAGGAGGATTCTGATGGTGAGGTGGTTTGTTTAAGTCAGGCACCCGGGGAGACACCTGTTGTCCGTGGGAGGAATATGGCCGTTGACATGCCTGGTGAAAATACCAAAAAAATCAGCTCTTCGGTGTGGAAGTATTTCAACAGAAATGCGGACAACAGGTGTCAAGCCGTGTGTTGCCTTTGTCAAGCTGTAATAAGTAGGGGTAAGGACGTTAACCACCTCGGAACATCCTCCCTTATACGTCACCTGCAGCGCATTCATAATAAGTCAGTGACAAGTTCAAAAACTTTGGGTGACAGCGGAAGCAGTCCACTGACCAGTAAATCCCTTCCTCTTGTAACCAAGCTCACGCAAACCACCCCACCAACTCCCTCAGTGTCAATTTCCTCCTTCCCCAGGAATGCCAATAGTCCTGCAGGCCATGTCACTGGCAATTCTGACGATTCCTCTCCTGCCTGGGATTCCTCCGATGCATCCTTGCGTGTAACGCCTACTGCTGCTGGCACTGCTGTTGTTGCTGCTGGGAGTCGATGGTCATCCCAGAGGGGAAGTCGTAAGCACACTTGTACTACTTCCAGTAAGCAATTGACTGTCCAACAGTCCTTTGCGAGGAAGATGAAATATCACAGCAGTCATCCTGTTGCAAAGCGGATAACTGAGGCCTTGACAACTATGTTGGTGTTAGACGTGCGTCCGGTATCCGCCGTTAGTTCACAGGGAACTAGACAATTTCTTGAGGTAGTGTGCCCCCGTTACCAAATACCATCTAGGTTCCACTTCTCTAGGCAGGCGATACCGAGAATGTACACGGACGTCAGAAAAAGACTCACCAGTGTCCTAAAAAATGCAGTTGTACCCAATGTCCACTTAACCACGGACATGTGGACAAGTGGAGCAGGGCAGGGTCAGGACTATATGACTGTGACAGCCCACTGGGTAGATGTATGGACTCCCGCCGCAAGAACAGCAGCGGCGGCACCAGTAGCAGCATCTCGCAAACGCCAACTCTTTCCTAGGCAGGCTACGCTTTGTATCACCGGTTTCCAGAATACGCACACAGCTGAAAACCTCTTACGGCAACTGAGGAAGATCATCGCGGAATGGCTTACCCCAATTGGACTCTCCTGTGGATTTGTGGCATCGGACAACGCCAGCAATATTGTGTGTGCATTAAATATGGGCAAATTCCAGCACGTCCCATGTTTTGCACATACCTTGAATTTGGTGGTGCAGAATTTTTTTTAAAAACGACAGGGGCGTGCAAGAGATGCTGTCGGTGGCCAGAAGAATTGCGGGACACTTTCGGCGTACAGGCACCACGTACAGAAGACGGGAGCAACACCAAAAACGCCTGAACCTGCCCTGCCATCATCTGAAGCAAGAAGTGGTAACGAGGTGGAATTCAACCCTATATATGCTTCAGAGGTTGGAGGAGCAGCAAAAGGCCATTCAAGCCTATACAATTCAGCACGATATAGGAGGTGGAATGCACCTGTCTCAAGCGCAGTGGAGAATGATTTCAACGTTGTGCAAGGTTCTGCTGCCCTTTGAACTTGCCACACGTGAAGTCAGTTCAGACACTACCAGCCTGAGTCAGGTCATTCCCCTCATCAGGCTTTTGCAGAAGAAGCTGGAGACATTGAAGGAGGAGCTAACACGGAGCGATTCCGCTAGGCATGTGGGACTTGTGGATGGAGCCCTTAATTCGCTTAACAAGGATTCACGGGTGGTCAATCTGTTGAAATCAGAGCACTACAATTTGGCCACCGTGCTCGATCCTAGATTTAAAACCTACCTTGGATCTCTCTTTCCGGCAGACACAAGTCTGCTGGGGTTCAAAGACCTGCTGGTGAGAAAATTGTCAAGTCAAGCGGAACGCGACCTGTCAACATCTCCTCCTTCACATTCTCCCGCAACTGGGGGTGCGAGGAAAAGGCTCAGAATTCCGAGCCCACCCGCTGGCGGTGATGCAGGGCAGTCTGGAGCGACTGCTGATGCTGACATCTGGTCCGGACTGAAGGACCTGCCAACAATTACGGCCATGTCCTCTACTGGCACTGCATATGATTCTCTCCCCATTGAAAGAATGGTGGAGGATTATATGAGTGACCGCATCCAAGTAGGCACGTCACACAGTCAGTACTTATACTGGCAGGAAAAAGAGGCAATTTGGAGGCCCTTGCACAAACTGGCTTTATTCTACCTAAGTTGCCCTCCCACAAGTGTGTACTCCGAAAGTGTTTAGTGCCGCCGCTCACCTTGTCAGCAATCGGCGTACGAGGTTACTTCCAGAAAATGTGGAGAAGATGATGTTCATTAAAATGAATTATAATCAATTCCTCCGTGGAGACATTGACCAGCAGCAATTGCCTCCACAAAGTACACAGGGAGCTGAGATGGTGGATTCCAGTGGGGACGAATTGATAATCTGTGAGGAGGGGGATGTACACGGTGATATATCGGAGGATGATGATGAGGTGGACATCTTGCCTCTATAGAGCCAGTTTGTGCAAGGAGAGATTAATTGCTTCTTTTTTGGTGGGGGTCCAAACCAACCCGTAATTTCAGTCACAGTCGTATGGCAGACCCTGTCACTGAAATGATGGGTTGGTTAAAGTGTGCATGTCCTGTTTATACAACATCTTGCACCTCTTTTTTCTTTAATTTTTCTTTGCGTCATGTGCTGTTTGGGGAGTGTTTTTTGGAAGGGCCATCCTGCGTGACACTGCAGTGCCACTCCTAGATGGGCCAGGTGTTTGTGTCGGCCACTAGGGTCGCTTATCTTACTCACACAGCTACCTCATTGCGCCTCTTTTTTTCTTTGCGTCATGTGCTGTTTGGGGAGTGTTTTTTGGAAGGGCCATCCTGCGTGACACTGCAGTGCCACTCCTAGATGGGTCAGGTGTTTGTGTCGGCCACTAGGGTCGCTTATCTTACTCACACAGCTACCTCATTGCGCCTCTTTTTTTCTTTGCGTCATGTGCTGTTTGGGGAGTGTTTTTTGGAAGGGCCATCCTGCGTGACACTGCAGTGCCACTCCTAGATGGGCCAGGTGTTTGTGTCGGCCACTAGGGTCGCTTATCTTACTCACACATCTACCTCATTGCGCCTCTTTTTTTCTTTGCGTCATGTGCTGTTTGGGGAGTGTTTTTTGGAAGGGCCATCCTGCGTGACACTGCAGTGCCACTCCTAGATGGGCCAGGTGTTTGTGTCGGCCACTAGGGTCGCTTATCTTACTCACACAGCTACCTCATTGCGCCTCTTTTTTTCTTTGCGTCATGTGCTGTTTGGGGAGTGTTTTTTGGAAGGGCCATCCTGCGTGACACTGCAGTGCCACTCCTAGATGGGCCCGGTGTTTGTGTCGGCCACTAGGGTCGCTTAGCTTACTCACACAGCTACCTCATTGCGCCTCTTTTTTTCTTTGCGTCATGTGCTGTTTGGGGAGTGTTTTTTGGAAGGGCCATCCTGCGTGACACTGCAGTGCCACTCCTAGATGGGCCAGGTGTTTGTGTCGGCCACTAGGGTCGCTTATCTTACTCACACAGCTACCTCATTGCGCCTCTTTTTTTCTTTGCGTCATGTGCTGTTTGGGGAGGGTTTTTTGGAAGGGACATCCTGCGTGACACTGCAGTGACACTCCTAGATGGGCCAGGTGTTTGTGTCGGCCACTAGGGTCGCTTATCTTACACAGCTACCTCATTGCGCCTCTTTTTTTCTTTGCGTCATGTGCTGTTTGGGGAGTGTTTTTTGGAAGGGCCATCCTGCGTGACACTGCAGTGCCACTCCTAGATGGGCCAGGTGTTTGTGTCGGCCACTAGGGTCGCTTAGCTTAGTCATCCAGCGACCTCGGTGCAAATTTTAGGACTAAAAATAATATTGTGAGGTGTGAGGTATTCAGAATAGACTGAAAATGAGTGGAAATTATGGTTTTTGAGGTTAATAATACTTTGGGATCAAAATGACCCCCAAATTCTATGATTTAAGCTGTTTTTTAGTGTTTTTTGAAAAAAACACCCGAATCCAAAACACACCCTAATCCGACAAAAAAAATTCGGTGAGGTTTTGCCAAAACGCGGTCGAACCCAAAACACGGCCGCGGAACCGAACACAAAACCAAAACACAAAACCTGAAAAATTTCAAGCGCACATCTCTACTTAAAACACGGGTAAATGTGCGGGGGCGCGCATTTACCCGTGTTTTTCCCTAGTGGAAACGGGTCCCCCGGCAAATTCCTGGATCAAGTGATCCAGGAATCCTACCCGGGTAGCTAGCCGGGTTGAACAGCTAGCTGTCTAGTGTGAACGGGAGCCGCGTCGAGGCGACACAGCTCCCGTTCACAGTGTATATAGGGAGGGCGGCGCTGGGAGATCATGTGATCTCCCAGCTCCGCCCCTGCCGCGTCACTAGCCACGTCACCGGCAATATGCCGGGTTGGTGAGCGCTGCTGAAAGGGGGCTGTAGCACGGGTCGCAGCCGTGTCAGGCGACACGGTTGCGACCCCTGCTTAAGTGGAAAAATGGGGTTGCAAACTTTATTTAGTCCAAGCCCAAGGATTACCTAGTGAACAGGTTAGAGATAGCAGCATGGGCTGTTTCCATATGACTCCCTATGAACGGTCCTGCTGGGCCACTGACCTGTTTGCAGTGTCTGTTTAAATCTGCTTTTTTGCTGTTTTTTGTGTGTGTAAATTTACTAATGGCACAGCGTGATTATGGTGGCCTGTTGGCTAAAAGGGACGACAAGGGTTCTAGGGCGTGGGGGGGGATAGTGCTTCAAGACTGTCTGGACTTCCTTAGGGCTGGTTCTGATCTTAACAAGGTGGCCCCGGCAGTGATATATATATATATATATATATATATATACTGCCTGACAGTGCATAACAGTCCATGGAGGCTGTTCCCAACCTTGGGAGAAAGGGACTGTATAGAAAATCCATCACCTTTTTGCATGAAAATATGGCATCTGGCAGGCAATCTTTAACTTCTAACGCTTGTACACCTGATGGGTTCCACCTGATTATACCAGATCTACAGTGATACAGTGATGGTGAAAAAATCTACCCTCCCAAATTTGCATCCTATACTCCATTATCTCATTTAAACAACTTTGTCCTAGAAAACAAAATAAATTTTTTGCTTGTGGACACAATAATAGGCACATGTACTTAATTCACAAACAGTAATATACTGTACACTTCCAATCCGCCCAACTCCTCCTATCTGGTGGTGCAATGTTTTGCATGACTGCAGAAGCTGCCTGACTGGCCCCCAAATACATACAGTTTTGCTTCAAAAATGTGATCATAATTTAATTTCAGGCTTGCACCTTTGGACAGGCATACCTGGCCAAAGAGTCATCCCAGGGTACAATGTGAGCCAATCGTGTTATAGCAGATATGCCATCTGCATAAATACTGCATTGTTTAACAACCACTTTACTAGCTAATATTTTTTACAAAAATGTCCCCAAAATTGTTGACTTTTTTTTTTATCATCAAATGATGTCAATAAAAGCTATATAAACCTAATTCAGTATAAGTTTGTTTTTTTATGTGATAATTATAAACGTTACAATTATGGGGACATTTAAAAAAAACTTTATTAGTTTCAAATAAGCTAAAAGTTTACTGTGTTAGATGGGGAGGGGGGCAGAGTGAGGGCAGGATGGAGTCATGACAGCAGGGGATGGGGTCATACAGAGTGGAGGACAGGGCAGGGACAGAGATCAAAGTGCTGGCTACTATACATACACACACACACACACACACACACACGCACAGACATATATAGTGTGTATATACTGTATATGTAACAGGTAAGTATGAGGTGGAATGTCAATGCAGATGCAGGTGTCAGTGGACGTACTTAAATTCTTCGCCCGGAATCACCTCATGAATCGGATCTCACTGTAGAACCCTAGGCAGAAAGACGAGGAACCCCAACCCTGGAGGACCCAAACCATAAGTCACCACACAATAGGACGGTGACATACCATTTATTATTCAGGAACAAACTGGTCACCGCTGTTGGTTTAACGGAGTAAGCAACAAAGTACAACTCACAATATGAGGAAAACAATACATGCACAAATACTAAATAGTGTTGCACATAACCGTGTAAAATCACAGTATACTGGTAGGATATCCCAACATACAGTTATCATTGGCATTAGTATACTAAGCACTAATAGTGACCCATAAATGTCCACCAAATTACAATCTCATGCTAAAATGTTGAATACAGAATTTAGAGTAGTCTCTCTATTAACCACTCTAAGTAGTGTGGGCTAGGCTGCACTGAATAATTTCCTATAATGTCTTTATAGTCTAATCAAGCAGCTGGGTAAATGCTAGGCTATCAAAACCTTGTCCATTAGAAGCATACAGTAGTTACTGTGGCAAGCAGGATGGTCTAGCAGAAATGCGTATGCAGAGATTCATGGTTAGCAATGGGATTATTAAAGCAGTCAATAATGTCAGAGAGGCTGCCTTAAATCAGTCATAGCAAAATTAGCAAGGGATGGCTCAGTTCAGTTCCCAAGAAGCAACAGCATATCACTGTCCCTCAGAAGAGTACAGATAATGGGATAATGCCAGAAGCAGGGTGAGGAAAGGATTGCAAAAGCATATTACAAGTAGAGAGGAGCGGGTTTGGTTCTCCGAGATCTGAATACCCTCCCCCCCCCCCCCCCGAACTTCACCTATTTTACACGGTTCTGAGGCAGCCTCGGATCTTCCCGCCTTGCTCGGTTAACCCGAACATGGCCGAACGTCATCATCCCGCTGTCGGATTCTCGCGAGATTCGTATTCTATATAAAGAGCCGCGCGTCGCTGCCATTTTCACTCGTGCATTAGAGATTGAACGGAGAGGACGTGGCTACGTTCCCTCCCTGAAAAGCTCCATATCTGTGCTCAGTGTGCTGAAAATATCTGTGCTCAGTGTGCTGCAAATATCTGTGCTCAGTGTGCTGCAAATATCCATGTTCTCTCCCTGAAAAGCTCCATATCTGTGCTCAGTGTGCTGCAAATATCTGTGCTCAGTGTGCTGCATTTTGGTGACCAACAGTATATAGTTGTACAGTACAGTAGGCCATTGCTGTATCTTGCAGCTCTGTGTCACTGCACGTATCCATTCCATATCTGTGCTGCATTTTTGTGAGCAGTATATATAGTAGTACAGTGCAGCATTTTGGTGACCAACAGTATATAGTTGTACAGTACAGTAGGCCATTGCTGTATCTTGCAGCTCTGTGTCACTGCACGTATCCATTCCATATCTGTGCTGCATTTTTGTGAGCAGTATATATAGTAGTACAGTGCAGCATTTTGGTGACCAACAGTATATAGTTGTACAGTACAGTAGGCCATTGCTGTATCTTGCAGCTCTGTGTCACTGCAAGTATCCATTCCATATCTGTGCTGCATTTTTGTGAGCAATATATATAGTAGTACAGTGCAGCATTTTGGTGACCAACAGTATATAGTTGTACAGTACAGTAGGCCATTGCTGTATCTTGTAGCTCTGTGTCACTGCAAGTATCCATTCCATATCTGTGCTGCATTTTTGTGAGCAGTATATATAGTAGTACAGTGCAGCATTTTGGTGACCAACAGTATATAGTTGTACAGTACAGTAGGCCATTGCTGTATCTTGCAGCTCTGTGTCACTGCAAGTATCCATTCCATATCTGTGCTGCATTTTTGTGAGCAGTATATATAGTATTACAGTGCAGAATTTTGGTGACCAACAGTATATCGTTGTACAGTACAGTAGGCCATTGCTGTATCTTGCAGTTCTGTGTCACTGCAAGTATCCATTCCATATCTGTGCTGCAGTTTTGTGAGCCGTATATATAGTAGTACAGTGCAGCATTTTGGTGACCAATAGTATATAATTGTACAGTACAATAGGCCATTGCTATTGATATAATAATATTACTGGCATATAATTCCACACATTAAAAAATGGAGAACAAAAATGTGGAGGGTGAAATAGGGAAAGATCAAGATCCACTTCCACCTAGTGCTGAAGCTGCTGCCACTAGTCATGGCAGTGACGATTCAATGCCATCAACGTCGTCTGCCAAGGCCGATGCCCAATGTCATAGTAGAGAGCATGTAAAATCCCAAAAACTAAAGTTCAGTAAAATTACCCAAAAATCTAAATTAAAAGCGTCTGAGGAGAAGCGTAAACTTGCCAATATGCCATTTACGACACGGAGTGGCAAGGAACGGCTGAGGCCCTGGCCTATGTTCATGGCTAGTGGTTCAGCTTCACATGAGGATGGAATTACTCATCCTCCCGCTAGAAAACTGAAAAGTGTTAAGCTGGCAAAAGCACAGCAAAGAACTGTGCGTTCTTCTAAATCACAAATCCCCAAGGAGAGTCCAATTGTGTCGGTTGTGATGCCTGACCTTCCCAACACTGGACGCGAAGAGGTGGCTCCTTCCACCATTTGCATGCCCCCTGGATGTGCTGGAAGGAGCACCCACAGTCCAGTTCCTGATAGTCAAATTGAAGATGTCACTGTTGAAGTACACCAGGATGAGGATATGGGTGTTGCTGATGCTGAGGAGGAAATTGACAAGGAGGATTCTGATAGTGAGGTGGTTTGTTTAAGTCAGGCACCCGGGGAGACACCTGTTGTCCGTGGGATGAATATGGCCATCGACATGCCTGGTCAAATTACAAAAAAAAATCACCTCTTCGGTGTGGAATTATTTTAACAGAAATGCGGACAACTGGTGTCAAGCCGTGTGTTGGCTTTGTCAAGCTGTAATAAGTAGGGGTAAGGACGTTAACCACCTAGGAACATCCTCCCTTATACGTCACCTGGAGCGCATTCATCAGAAGTCATTGAAAAGTTCAAAAACTTTGGGTGACAGCGGAAGCAGTCCACTGACAACTAAATCCCTTCCTCTTGTAACCAAGCTCCGGCAAACCACACCACCAACTCCTTCAGTGTCAATTTCCTCCTCCTCAGACAGGAACGCCAATAGTCCTGCAGGTGATGTCACTGGCAAGTCTGACGAGTACTCTCCTGACTGGGATTCCTCCGATGGATCCTTGAGTGTAACGCCTACTGCTGCTGGCGCTGCTGTTGTTGCTGCTGGGAGTCGATCATCATCCCAGAGGGGAAGTCGGAAAACCACTTGTACTATTTCCAGTAAGCAATTGACTGTCCAACAGTCCTTTGCGAGGAAGATGAAATATCACAGCAGTCATCCTGTTGCAAAGCGGATAACTCAGGCCTTGGCAGCTGTGTTGGTATTAGACGTGCGTCCGGTATCCGGCGTTAGTTCACAGGGACTTAGAGAATTTCTTGAGGTAGTGTGTCCCCGGTACCAAATACCATCTAGGTTCCACTTCTCTAGGCAGGCGATAGCGAGATTTTACCAATTAATATCAGTGATTTATAATTAATTATTAATTTCAGTGATTTTGGCAAATGATTCCAGTGATTTTGTCATTTTCTTCCAGTGATTTGGACCAATAATACCATTGATTAGAACGAATAATTCCTGTGATTTTGTCATTTTCTTCCAGTGATTTGGATCAATAATACCATTGATTAGAATGATTAATTCCAGTGATTTTGTCATTTTCTTCAAGTGATTTGGACCAATAATACGACCAATAATACCATTGATTAGATCGAATAATTCCTGTGATTTTGTCATTTTCTTCCAGTGATTTGGACCAATAATACCATTGATTAGAACAAATAATTCCTGTGATTTTGTCATTATCTTCCAGTGATTTGGACCAATAATACCATTGATTAGAACAAATAATTCCTGTGATTTTGTCATTTTCTTCCAGTGATTTGGACCAATAATACCACTGATTAGAACGAATAATTCCTGTGATTTTGTCATTTTCTTCCAGTGATTTGGACCAATAATACCATTGATTAAAACAAATAATTCCTGTGATTTTGAGGTGTTTGTGTCTCTTAGCTTAGCCGTCCAGCGACCACAGTGCACCTCTTTTTCTCTTTTCTTTGCATCATGTGCTGTTTGGGGCCAATTTTTTTAAGTGCCATCCTATCTGACACTGCAGTGCCACTCCTAGATGGGCCAGGTGTTTGTGCCGCCCACTTGGGTCGCTTAGCTTTGTCATCCAGCGACCTTGGTGCAAATTTTAGGACTAAAAATAATATTGTGAGGTGTGAGGTGTTCAGAATTAACTGGAAATGATTGAAAATTATGGTTATTGAGGTTAATAATACTATAGGATCAAAATTACCCCCAAATTCTATGATTTAAGCTGTTTTTGAGGGGTTTTTGAAAAAAAACACCCGAATCAGACAAAAAAATTTCAGGGAGGTTTTGCCAAAAACGCATCCAAAACACGGCCGCGGAACCGAATCCAAAACCAAAACACAAAACCTGAAAAATTTCCGGTGCACATCTCTAATTACAAGCGTACTGCTAGAGCATATCCCTGACAGATGGAACAGATTAACGGATAGGCAATACAGGTCACTCATTCTAAAGCATTTCTCTCTCTGTGGTCAATATTAGCTGGCTTCAGCACCTTGTAACTTGATCTGTCCACAGGACTCTTTACTTATAGACAAGTTCCTCACTATGCTTCCAATTAGTGGAGTCTAAATATGTGGTATAGTCTCTCCTAGTTAGATGTCCAACCTATCGGGTAGATTGTGGGCTGAGCGGCTGGCTGGAGCATGTGGTTTACTAAGGTAGAAAGAGAGCTGTCTGCAGGGGCTCTTGTCCTAACGGCTGCACTAAGTCTCCCATTTATGTGGTAGGGGCAGGCCCGGTGACAGGGGGGTACAAAGGGGACACTTGTAACGGGCCCGAAGAGTCAGAGGGGCCCTCGACCCTCAGGAATCTCATGGCTCCAGTTCCAGTGTCCCCTTCCTGTGCTGCGCTGTACGATTCACGTTGGTCAGAGCGCGGCATCCTGGCTGTCCAAGCCGCAGTGCTCAGCCTGCTAGCTGCACCAGGGGAGAGCTGCACACCGCTCAGAGCTCCTGTTCTTGGCAGCCGTATTGTGCTACGAAGTTCTGGTAGCCCAATAGAGGCTACAGAGGGGTGCCCTCGCTGCCCACAAATGGGGACGACTATGAGTCTGAGAGCCTGCCGGACATGGTGTCCGCGCTGATGCAAATGGCAGCTGGAGACTTGTCAGGGATCCCGGAGCATTCGATCATGTCCGGTGTACTCTGCTAAGGTATGGAGGGGGTGGATATGTGCAGAGCCGGCTCTAGCCAATTTGATGCCCTAGGCAAAATTCTGTCTGCCCCCTAGCACCGACGCTAGTCCTGCGACTGACCAAGCAACACTCGGGCAGTGGAGCCCACCGGGGGTTACCCTGTGGGCCAGTTCAATCCTGCATAATGCCACACAGTAATGCCCATAATACACATAATTCCACACAGTAATGCACCTTACACATATGCCCCAAATTAGTAATGCCCATAATACACATAATGCCACACAGTAATGCACCTTATACATATGCCCCACATTAGTAATGCCCATAATACACATAATGCCACACAGTAATGCACCTGACACATATGCCCCACATTAGTAATGCCCATAATACATATAATGCCACACAGTAATGCACCTTACACATATGCCCCACATTAGTAATGCCCATAATAGACATAATGCCACACAGTAATGCACCTTACACATATGCCCCACATTAGTAATGCCCATAATACACATAATGCCACACAGTAATGCACCTTATACATATGCCCCACATTAGTAATGCCCATAATACACATAATGCCACACAGTAATGCACCTGACACATATGCCCCACATTAGTAATGCCCATAATACATATAATGCCACACAGTAATGCACCTTACACATATGCCTCACATCAGTAATGCCCATAATACACATAATGCCACACAGTAATGCACCTTATACATATGCCCCACATTAGTAATGCTCATAATACACATAATGCCACACAGTAATGCACCTGACACATATGCCCCACATTAGTAATGCCCATAATACATATAATGCCACACAATAATGCACCTTACACATATGCTCCACATTAGTAATGCTAGTAGCTTTTTTTATAAAACTTACTTTTGCTTGCTGGCGTGCTTGCAGTCAGTGTGTGCGCCCATGCAGCTCCCTGGATCCGTGACTGCGTTTTGTGAGATGGGGTGGCAAGATAGGTGGGTGCATGCTTGCGCTCGGACTCGTTAAAGGGGAACCCGTACAAGGGATGTGACCTCACAGGGTATGCCATCCTTTGCAAGCCTCACCCTTTATTTTCGCTTGCTCGTTGGAAACAGATAACAGAAATGTCCAGATACTGCTACACTTGCTGGTTATACAAAAAGACCAGTATCAAACATGTAGCAACGGTCCATTCTCTTCACTGTTCAGTGTGTTTGCTGGTGTCTGTTACTCCCGGCAACTGCATGCCCTTTATTTTATACTGTGGCAGTGCCTAACTCACCAGAAGCATAATCCCCGATAAATTCCGGCATTGGGGGGATGAGCGTGCCGCAACGGGGCTAATATGATAGCCCTTGGCGATGCAATTACCCCCTTATGATAGACTGTATTAGCATAGAGTATTATGACTGGTAAATAATGGTATAACCAAAGTTTACAGTTGCCAGCTTCAATACAGTCACCAGCTTCAACAGCTGCACTAAAGCCTGCAGGAGGGGGTGCCACTGTGCTGCCCAATCACTGCTGGCTACAGTGATCAGGACACAGTGAGAAAAGTCAAGCCTCAGCTGCTCTGTACTCTGTGGGTCATTCCGAGTTGATCGCTCGCTAGCAACTTTTTGCAGCGCTGCAATCAGGTTAAAACTTGACAAAACTGTGCATGCGTATGCACCGCAATGCGCAGGTGTGTCATACGGGTACAAAGAGGATCGGTGCTGGGCGATGGATTTAACAAAGAATCCATTCGCACAGTCGATCGCAAGGTGATTGACAGAAAGAGGGCATTTATGGGTGTCAACTGAATGTTTTCTGGGAGTGTTTGGAAAAACGCAGGCATGTCCAAGTGTTTGCAGGGCGGGTGTCTGACGTCAATTCTGGGACCAAAGAGACTGGAGTGATTGCAGCGGCTAAGTAAGTCCAGAGCTACTCAGAAACTGCACAAACTGTTTTTGTACCGTTCGGCTGCAACGGCGTTCGCACACTTGCAAAGCGAAAATACACTCCTCAATAGGCAGCGACTATCTGATCGCAGCACTGCAAAAAGTTGATAGCGAGCGATCAACTCGAAATGACCCCCTCTATACTGTCAAGACTGCTATGCAGCTGCAGGGTGGGGGTGCTGCCAGCAGTGTCAAAACTAGACATTTTGGTGCCCTGTGCCAGGAAAAGAATTGGTGCCTCCTCTCTCACGATATTTAAATTAGGCACAGTGTGCGCAGATGGCGTGCGCCCAAAATATAGGGACATGGTTTTATGGTGAAGGGGCATGGTCATAAAATAATACCAATTCACATTACACGGCACAGTAGTGTCCGTTATTCACATTACACCACACAGTAGTACCGCTTACACACATTATACCACAGTAGAACCACTTATATACATTACACCACAGAACAGCCCCTGATACACATTATGCCAGGTAGAGCCCCTGATACACATTATGCCAGGTAGAGCCCGCACTTTGCCAGCTAGATCCCCTAATACACATTATGCCAGGAAGAGCCCCTGATACATATTATGACAGGCAGAACCCCTGATACACATTATGACAGGTAGAGCCCACATTATGCCCCCTGATATACATTATGACAAGTAGAGCCCACATTCTGTCCAGGTAGAGCCCCTGATACACATTATGCCAGGTAGAGCCCCTGATATACATTATGCCAGGTAGAGCCCCTGATATACATTATGCCAGGTAGAGCCCCTGATACACATTCTGCCACGTGGAGCCACATTATACCAAGTAGAGCCCCTGATACACATTATGCCAGGAAGAGCCCACATTATGCCAGGTAGAGTCCCTGATACACATTATGCCAGGTAGAGCCCCTGATACACATTATGCCAGGAAGAGCCCCTGATAAACATTATGACAGGCAGAACCTCTGATACACATTATGCTAGGTAGAGCCAACATTATGCCAGGTAGAGCCCCAATATATATTATGCCAAGTAGAGCCCACATAATGCCAGGAAGAGCCCCTGATACACATTATGCCAGGTAGAGCCCACATTAAGCCCCCTGATATACATTATGACAAGTAGAGCTCACATTCTGTCCAGGTAGAGCCCCTGATACACATTATGCCAGGTAGAGCCCCTGATATACATTATGCCAGGTAGAGCCCCGAATACACGTTATGCCAGGTAGAGCCCCTGATACACATTCTGCTAGGTAGATCACACATTATGCAAGGTAGAGCCCATGATAACATTATGCCAGATAGAGCCCACAATATGCCAAGTAGAGCCCCTGATACACATTATGCCAGGTAGAGCCCACATTATGCCAGTTAGAGCCCCTGATACACATTATGCCAGACAGAGCCCAAATTATGCAAGGTAGAGCCCCTGATACACATTATGCCAGGTAGAGCCCTGATACACATTATGCCAGGCAGAGCCCACATTATACCAGGTAGAGCCCCTGATACATATTATGCCAGGTAGAGCCCTTGATACATATTATGCCACGTAGAGCCACATTATACCAAGTAGAGCCCCTGATACACATTATGCCAGGAAGAGCCCACATTATGCCAGGTAGAGCCCCTGATACACATTATGCCAGGTAGAGCCCCTGATACACATTATGCCAGGAAGAGCCCCTGATACACATTATGACAGGCAGAACCTCTGATACACATTATGCTAGGTAGAGCCAACATTATGCCAGGTAGAGCCCCAATATATATTATGCCAAGTAGAGCCCACATAATGCCAGGAAGAGCCCCTGATGCACATTATGCCAGGTAGAGTCCACATTATGCCCCCCTGATACACATTATGCCAGGTAGAGCCCACATTAAGCCCCCTGATATACATTATGCCAAGTAGAACCCACATTATGCCAGGTAGAGCCCCTGATACACATTATGCCAGGTAGAGCCCACATTATACCAGGTAGAGCCCCTGCTACATATTATACCAGGTAGAGCCCCTGCTACATATTATGCCAGGTACAGCCCCTGATACATATTATGCCAAGTAGAGCACACATTAGGCCTGGTAGAGACCCTGATACACATTATGCCAGGTATAGTCCACATTATGCCTCTGATACACATTATGCCAGGTAGAGCCCACATTATGCCCCCTGATACACATTATGCCAGGTAGAGCCCACATTCCATCCAGGTAGTGTCCCTAATACACATTATGCCAGGTAGAGCCCCTGACATACATTATGACAGATAGCGCCCCTGATACACATTATGCCAGGTAGAGCCCCTGATACACATTAAGCCAGGTAGATCATATATTATGCAAGGTATATCCCATGATAATATTATGCCAGGTAGTGCCCACAATATGCCAGTTAGAGCCCCTGATACACATTATGCCAGGTAGAGCCCACATTATGCCAGGTAGAGCCCCTGATACACATTATGCAAGGCAGAGCCCCTGATACACATTATGTCAGGCAGAGCCCTCATTATACCAGGTAGAGCCACTGATACACAGTATGCCAGGTAGAGCCACATTATGCCAGGTAGAGCCCCTGATACACATAATGGGCCTAATTCAGTAAGGATAGCAAATTCTGCTAATTAGCAGAATTTGCTATCCTTTGGATCACATGCTGGGGGGCCACCCATCGCTGAGCAAGGCCGCCCAGCATGCTGAACGTCACCTCCCCATTGAACAAGCAGAAATTGCGATGTGATCGCAATTTCTGCTTGTTAGCAGAAACTAAGGAAGCTTCCTGCTGGCGCAGCTTAGCTGCACCCGCAGAAGACCCGCCGCCATCTTCCTGATCATGGCAGCTGCATGTGACATCACGCAGCTGCCATGATCATGCCCCTGACACACCCTCGTTCAGCCACCTCCGCCCCCCCCCCCCCCCCATTCGCACTGCATCGCCGCCACAACGCTGCGTCTCCTCCCTGGAAATGGAGCATTGCCCACCCCACGACCGCCTCTGCCTGGTTGACAGGCAGAGGTTATCGCAGAGGTTCAGTGCTGCCCGCAGTAATATATATTAGTAGTGCTACTATTATACATTATAGTGGGCAGTGCGGGCACACATTGCGGCACAGACCTGTGGGTGTTGCCAGCACTTCTGCACCCACATTGCATATGCACTGTGTGCCAGGCGCTGCTCGCACACACCTAGTTAAGACCCTGGCAGCAGGCTTCTCAATCTCTGTGACCAGCAGCAATGGGGACATGCTGTGGGCGGAACCATGGGTGCAGGGGCACTGGGTGGTCCCTCTGATATAGGGAGCTGCTGGAAGATTATCTGATGTGACCACAGTGTTTAATACCCCTTTAAAGATTCAGGATATATTTCCTTTTAGATAAACTGATAAATGGACTAGTATTTAGGCTATACCTGTGGTGCAAATAAAGCTCTAAAATTAGGATCTTTCAATGCCAATCAGAAGCTATTCAGTTTATGAGGACTTCCTGCAGTTTAATGGTGTCACAGGAATGTTCTCAGGAGCACAGTAAGCATATTGCTGCCAGTACACGAGATGGTTACATTGTCATTAATACTCATAAATATTTATACCTTCCCAGAAGATGACTCTCACTACTGAGCTTCATGCAAAATGTGACTAAAGAAGAAAATGTACAGCAACTGTTACACATATGTATATGTTATAAGATAGTGAGCTCATTTACACACCACACAGTGGCCCTCATTCCGAGTTGTTCGCTCGGTAATTTTCTTCGCATCGCAGCGATTTTCCGCTAATTGCGCATGCACAATGTTCGCACTGCGACTGCGCCAAGTAAATTTGCTAAGAAGTTTGGTATTTTACTCACAGCATTATGAGATTTTTTCTTCGTTCTGGTGATCGGAGTGTGATTGACAGGAAGTGGGTGTTTCTGGGCGGAAACTGGCTGTTTTATGGGTGTGTGTGAAAAAACGCTGCCGTTTCTGGGAAAAACGCGGGAGTGGCTGGAAAACGGGGGAGTGTCTGGGTGAACGCTGGGTGTGTTTGTGACGTCAAACCAGGAACGAAACTGACTGAACTGATCGCAGTGGCAGAGTAAGTATCGAGCTACTCAGAAACTGCTTAGAAATTTCTATTCGCAATTTTGAGAATCTTTCGTTCGCAATTTTGCTAAGCTAAGATACACTCCCAGAGGGCGGCGGCCTAGCGTGTGCAATGCTGCTAAAAGCAGCTTGCGAGCGAACAACTCGGAATGAGGGCCAGTATGCAGGTGCACAGAACATTTGGTCTTCATCAAACTGGCCTTATCTGTCCACCGCTTACACAGCAAGGACTACATTCCGGTTTATAGAACTCCGGTAAAACATGTCCTTTTGTAGGATTTTGGTTTTATAAAATGTTAACATTGGGCAGTCTTACTACATGTGCATTGTATATTTTAATGTTATTTGTTTTACAAAGGCCTCTTCAATATCATTTAAAAATTTCATCTTGCAAATAAAAACTGTAGCTTGGCATAAAATTGCAAGTGTACCAAGCTGGCAGTTATCGACCTATCTGATCCACCAGAACATGCACATTTCTACGTCAGCTGGCACCACCAATTGTGTTTACCATGCATACAGGGGCATCAAAGGCTAAACAAGTGCAACAGGCCTGCTGCTTTACAGTTTAGGAAATTATTTTTATGTGTGTTTAATGTAGTACCATAGCAGGGTGATTGTGTGCCCTGGTCCATCACTTCCCATGACATCACACAGCAAGCATCGTGCAAGCTGCAGAGGAGCAGGAGGGTGGATCCCAGATGCATCCTAAGGAAGCACCCTGCAATTTCCTTTGCTTCAGAGTGACTGGAAAGTCACCCCCCAAGGCAGAACAGTGCATACGTGCCTACTTTTGAAAAATCATTTCAGGGAGATGTGAAAGTAACACCTATAAGCGCGTGCGCGAGACGTGTAATGAAAATTACTTACATCCAAATTTAAATGAGCCCCAAAGTTAGTAAGATCTATTTGTAGAAGAAAAGACAGTGATAATTTCAGAATTTGTTAGTGTATTGTGCTTTACAAGAGGTTCCATATACTGTGAGTGGCCATGAGAAACCTTATTTAAAATGCATGTAACCATAGGGATCATTGTGCCTTATAATCAATGCAGGAAAATAGCACCGATGATCCCATTTGAATGTATGTAATATCTCTGATTTCTTTTTCCCCCAGGAATGTAATAGCTGTATAATGGGGGTAAGTTGAAATCAGGGAGATTGCTGGTCTATTCAGGGAGTCAGGGAGATTGCTACTATTTCAGGGAGTCTCCTGCAGAATGAGGGAGGGTAGGCAACTATGGAACAGTGTGGTGGGGTGCCGTTAGGCTATAGCCCCCTAGGCCTTGCTCCCTGGGTAGCGGCACTGCTTACATACTTCTCCTTATGACCCTGGTGTAATGGTTAAGCATCAGGACCTGTTTAATAACTGCAGGTGGCCCAGAAGGAGTGGGTTCAGATAAAGTTGTCATGCTTACAAAACAAACAAACCAAAAAAAAACAATATATGCAGCTCTGTAGATAATTAGACAAGATCAAAGTTTTTCATCTACAAGTTAATGTACAAGAAAATACAAAAGTAAAGGTAATGCTTTGCGAAATAGTATTGTATAAAATTCTATTTGAAAGAAATTTAGAGGGTTGATGATATATTAAATTTCAGTAAGCAATAAAACAAAAACTACTGTACTTCTCTAGATTATGCTATATATCATTATTTATACCCAGACGTATATACTGTACATCTGGGCCCCTTGTAAATATTCTTGGAGCTGAGTGAAACTACTCAGACACATTATGCGTGTGTGAGAAAATGTCTGGTATAGTACACAAGCTTTGCAGATCAGTAAAACCGTTCAGGTGTTTATAGGCTGCATTCAATAAATGACAAACCCAGCAGTACACATAACACAAGTGCAGGATATATTTAACTTCCAGCAGTTACTATAAACTGTGTTTGACCCTTTTTGCCTTAGAGAGATTAGCGTCGCTCTATAAGCTGGCACCACGCTGAACTACTGCCTGTAATTAATAAGACTCTTCCACTTGGGAAACAGACACAGACTTTTCTCTAGAGCTACCTCACTCAGCTGGATTCAGGATCTTTTGATGTGAATCTAAACTGTTCCTGATGGATTTCTCAGATTTAGCCAGTGCTCTATGTCATGGGATTTATTTTGTGTGCTCAGTTTTCCCTGTTTATCTCAGATGAATGATATATTGTGAAGTGCACTGCTGTGGAATATCGCCAACCATTGTGCAATGTTACATCCCACGTGCAATGTAACAAACACCATTCTAAGGGCTCATGCACAGGGGTGCTTTGCTATTGCCATGACATCTCTTGCAATCTATTGTCACCCCTTGTTGGATCCAATCTCACACATTTAAGCACAGACCTGTCGTACCTTCAAAAGACCACATTTGTCTCTCTAAAACATTAAATAGGATTTAGGCACTAAGGGGGAGGGTTAAACTGTGGGGAGGGGGAGTTATGGTTTGGCAACAACGTGGGGAGGTTTAGGTTTAGGCAGGGTTGGACTGGCCCACAGGGGTACAGGAGAGACCACCGGTGGGCCATACTGCCTGGGGACCCATTACCTCCTCTAGGGATCAGGTTTCAGACTGTACTGTTACTAATCTAGTACATTATCATGCATGCACTACAGTATTTACTGTATATATTTATCTATGGGACCAACACTTGCAAAATGGTTAGGCAAACCAATGTGGCGGCTGGGCACACCCCCTCTAGAGACTGGCCACACCCCTAAACTTGGGCCCCTACCACTGTATTCCCCCGGTGGGCCCTACATGCCTCAGTCCGACACTGGGTTTAGGCGCTAAGGGGGAGGGTTAGGGTTAGACTACGGGCAGGGGGAGGATAGGGTTAGGCAGCGCGAAGGGAAGGTTAGGGGGTAGGGGAGAGGGGATAGCATACTTACCTCACCCCTGTCGGGATTTTAAAGATCATGATGCTGGCGTCGGTATTGTGATCGCCCGCATCCTGTCCGACAGTCACATGTACTAAAACCTTACAAATACCTTTTCCGACCTCTGCTACCGTGACTAAGGCCATATTCATTTTGATACTACTAGAACTGTTCTGGAAAGGGATGGGGGCATTCAATAAATGTAATATCTAATGGGTTAGCATTTTTTGGAAAAAATAAGAAACATGACATATAAGTATGCATCCACTATTTCATTTAATGTAAGCTATGTTACTGATTCCAATTCAGATGTGCGTATGAGGCCTAGTGATCAGTTACAGCATTAGAGGGGTGCAGGGGGTGCGGGCAGCACCCGGGTGTCACCCGCTGAGGTTGACAGGAGCCAGATTCTGCGCTGTGACATTATGTGCAGCACTCGGCTCTTGCCACAGTGTAGGAACCAGCAGTGCAGTTAGACAGTCTTCAGGCTCAGCCCAGCATCTCTGGGACCCCGGAGTGAAAACTGGGGATCACAACCCCTTCCCATGAGGCCACGCCTTCTTTTTACTTGGGGCTTTACAAACGCACCGGGTGTCAGAGAGCATAGTGACGTCCCTGCCAATGATCCCAATGGATAATACATTTTCTTAATCAGTTGTATTTTTGTTGTTGTTGTTTTTGAGTTTCTGTTTTTGTTGTTTTCTCATACGTCCTAGAGGATGCTGGGGTCCACTTCAGTACCATGGGGTATAGACGGTTTCGCAGGAGCCATGGGCACTTTAAGACTTTTCTAGAGTGTGAACTAGTTCCTCCCTCTATGCCCCTCCTCCAGACCTCAGTTTAGAAAATGTGCCCAGGCAGACTGGTCGCACTCTAGTGGAGCTCTACTGAGTTTCACTAAAAAGACTTTATGTTAGGTTTTTTATTTTCAGGGAAGGCTGCTGGCAACAGTCTCCCTGCTTCGTGGGACTTAGGGGGAAGAAGTAGGAACCAACTTCCTAAATAGTTTCATGGCTCTCCTTCTTGCTGACAGGACACCATTAGCTCTTGGAGGCTACTGAACACTAGCTGCGGCTACGCGCTCACTCCCACAGCACGCCGTCACCCCCCTAACAGAGCCAGAAGTCAGAAGACGCGTGAGTATTATTACCGGAGATCTGCAAGAGGGACCTCCGGTCATCGTGACGGCTCAAGGTACCGCGCAGCGAGCGGGAACGCTGCGCAGACATGCTACCCATACACAGCGCACAGCAGGGTGCAGGGCGCGTGAGGGGGGGGCGCCCTGGGCAGCATGAAAACCCACTCTTACTGGCAAAAAGGTAGCATATTGGGCCGTGGCACAATCCTACACCCCCGCCAGTATAAATATTACATCATGTTTTCTGAGGGGAAGCGCGCCATTTCAGGAGGCGGGGCTTCCTCCTCAGTCAGCCAGCACACTGCTCAGTGCCATTTTCTCCAGGCAAGCTGCAGGTGAAGACACGCTGGCCCTCCTCCACGTCTGAATCAAGTATCAGGGTGTATACTAAGGGGGGCAGAGTGAAAAGTGGTGCTTAAATTGGCATATATAAAGCGCTAAAGGTCTCTGTATATACACTGCGATTCTTTACACTGGCGCTGAGTTGTGAACTGGCAAGTCCCTTCTGTGTCCTTCTGACAGATTTTACTGTGGGTCTGTCCCCTATAAGCCCCGGAGTGTCTGTGGTGTGATTGTACACGTGTGTGACATGTCTGAGGCAGGGAGCTCTTCCCCTGAGGGAGCCATTTTAGGGACACAGAGTTGTAATGTGGTGGCGCTGCCGGCACACCAGGAGCCTGAATGGGTGAAAGAATTACGCGATAGGGTGAATCATATCAGTAAGAGATTGGATAAGTCTGAGTCTCATGCAGAAAGTTGGAGAAAATCTGTCGAAGATGTGATTTTTAATAGTTCTGCTTTTTCATCCACAGGGGACCCCTCTGGGTCACATAAAAGGTCATTTGCACAAGTAGTACAAACTGATACCGACACAGACTCTGACTCCTGTGTCGACACTAGTGATTCCAGGGGAATAGATCCAAAGTTAGCAAAAAACATACAATACATGATTGTTGCTATAAAGGAGGTGTTAGAAGTTACAGAGCCCCCTCCTTTACCATAGGAGAAGGCTTACTTTTATAAAGAAAAGAAGATTAATGTAACTTTTCCTCCTTCTCATGAGCTGAACAGTCTCTTTGAGGGTGTCTGGGCAAATCCCGAAAAGAAATTCCAGACTCCCAAAAGAATTCAGGTAGCTTATCCTTTCCCTGCAGAGGACAGGAAAAGGTGGGAGTCACCCCCCGTTTTGGACAGTGCCCTGTCACGTTTAACAAAAAAAGGTGATTCTCCCTGCGCCTGGGACGGCTTCACTTAAGGAGCCGTAAGACCGCAAGTTGGAGACTATGTTGAAATCTATTTATGTGGCCAATGGGACACTACTCAGACCTACCATTGCCTGTGCGTGGGTGAGTAGTGCTATTGAAAAGTGGTCAGAAAACTTGTCATCAGACATTGACACAATAGATAGAGATGAGATACTCCTAACGTTAGGTCATATCAAAGACGCTGCTGCGTATATGCTAGAAGCCATGAAAGATATTGGTCTCTTGAGATCAAAAGCCGCTACCATGGCAATCTCAGCATGGAGGACGTTGTGGATTCGCCAATGGAATGCTGACGCAGGTTCCAAAAGGAATATGGAGGCTCTCTCGTACAAAGGTGAGGCCTTGTTTGGAGATGGTCTGGATGCTTTAGTTTCTGCGGCTACTGCAGGTAAGTCAACATTCTTGCCTTATGCTCCTGCACCGGCGTAAAAGACACATCACTCTCAGATGCAGTCCTTTCGGCCCAATAAATACAAAAATGGGTAAAGGTTCCCCTTTCTTTGCGGGTAGAGGAAGGGGAAAAGGAAAAAAGTCCACAGTGTCTCCAGGATCACAGGAGCAGAAATCAACCTCTGTTCCTGCCAAAGCTTCAGCATGATGCTGGGGCTCCCAGGTGGGGGCATGTCTGAAACTCTTCAGTCACGTCTGGGTTCAATCTGGCCTGGACCCGTGGGTCGTACAAATAGTGTCCCAAGAGTACAAACTGGAGTTTCAAGACATTCCCCCATGACGATTTTTCAAATCGGCCTTACCAGCTTCTATCCTGGACAGGGAAGTGGTTGCAGCAGCAATACAAAAATTGTGTCAGGATCAAGTCATTGTCCTGGTTCCCTTGTTACAATGAGAAGGGTTTTATTCAAGCCTATTTGTAGTTCCAAAGCTGGACGGCTCGGAAATCTGAATCTCTACCTGCAAAGATTCAAGTTCAAGATGGAATCTCTGAGGGCAGTGATTTCGAGTCTGAAGGAGGGGGAGGTTATGGTTTCAGTGGACATAAAAGATGCCTACTTACATGTTCCCATTTATTCTCTGCATCAAGCTTATCTGAGATTCGCAGTACAGGATTGTCATTACCAATTTCAGACGTTGGCGTTCGGACTTTCCACGGCACAGAGGGTGTTCACCAAGGTGATGGTGGAGACGATGGTCCTCCTTCGACAGCAAGCAGTCAATATAATTCCTTACCTGGACAATCTCCTGATAAAGGCAAGGTCCAGGGAAAGGTTGGTGCAGAACATTGCACTCTCCCTGACAGTACTTCAACATGACGGTTGGATCATACATTTTCCAAAGTCACAATTGGAACCAACTACAAGATTCTCGGGATGATACTGGACACAGAAGTAGAGAGGGTATTTTTTCCAGTAGAAAAGGCTCTGGAAATCCAGAGAATGGTCAAACAAATTCTGAAACCAACAAGAGTGCCGATTCATCAATGCATTCGGTTGTTGGGAAAGATGGTTGTGGCCTACGAGGCCATACAGTTTGGCCGATTCCATGCCAGAGTATTCCAGTGGGACCTATTGGACAAGTGGTCTGAATCCCATCTACACATGCATCAGAGGATAATCCTGTCATCCAAAGCCAGAATTTCACTCCTGTGGTGGCTACACAGTTCTCACCTCCTAGAGGGACGCAGGTTCAGGATACAAGACTGGATCCTGGTGACCATGGATGCAAGTCTCCGAGGCTGGGGAGCAGTCACACAGGGGGAAAGCTTCCAAGGAAGGTGGTCAAGTCAAGAAGGTTGTCTCCACATAAACATTCTGGAATTGAGAGCCATTTACAACAGCCTTCTACAAGCGGTCCATCTTCTTCAAGATCAACCCGTACAGATCCAGTCGGACAATGTAACAGCAGTCGTAAACCGTTAGGGCGGAACGAAAAGCAGAGCAGCAATGGCAGAGGTGACAAAGATCCTCCTCTGGGCAGAAAGACATGCAAGAGCTCTGTCGGCAATTTTCAGTGGACAACTGGGAAGCAGACTTCCTCAGCAGACACGATCTCCATCCAGGATAATGGGGCCTTCACCAAGAAGTCTTCACAGAGGTGACAGGTCTTTGGGAAGTTCCTCAAGTAGACATGATGGCATCTCGTCTCAACAAGAAGCTTCAGAGATATTGTTCCAGGTCGAGAGACCCTCAAGCAATAGTAGTGGATGCACTAGTGACCCAGTGGGTGTTTTGGTCGGTATATGTCTTCCCTCCACTTCCACTCATTCCGAAAGTTCTCAAGCTCATAAGAAGAACAGGAGTTTGAGCGATCCTCATTGTCCCAGACTGGCCAAGGAGGGCTTGGTATCCAGATCTTAAGGAGTTACTCATAGAAGATCCTCGGCCTCTTCCTCTTCGAGAGGACCTGTTGCAGCAGGGGCCGTGCGTGTATAAAGACTTACCGCGGCTACGTTTGACGGCACGGCTGTTGAGCGCCGGATCCTAGCCCGAAAGGGTATTCCCAAAGAAGTCATTCCCACTCTTATTCAGGCCAGGAAGGGAGTAACGTCTAAACATTACCACCGTATTTAGAGAAAATATGTATCTTGGTGTGAAACCAAGAAGGCTCCAACAGAAGAGTTTCAGTTAGGACGTTTTCTCCAGGCGGGTGTGGATGCGGGTCTACGATTGGGTTTAATCAAGGTCCAGATTTTGACCTTGTCCATTTTATTTCAGAAACAATTGGCCTCCCTTCCAGAAGTTCAGACGTTCGTGAAAGGGGTTCCGCACATCCAACCTCCATTTGTGCCTCCTGTGGCACCATGGGATCTTAACGTGGTGTTGCAATTCCTTCAATCGGATTGGTTTGAACCTCTACAGGAGATAGAGTTGAACTTTCTCACTTGGAAAGTAGTCATGCTGTTGGCCTTGGCATCTGCAAGGCAGGTGTCTGAGTTAGGGGCCTTGTCTCACAAGAGCCCTTACTTGATCTTTCATGAAGATAGGGCTGAGTTAAGAACTCGTCAGCAGTTTCTTCCAAAGGTGGTTTCTTCTTTTCATATAAACCAACCTATTGTAGTGCCATTGGCTACTGACACCTTCGCTACTTCAAAGTCTCTGGATGTGGTCAGAGCTTTGAGAATTTATGTTGCAAGAACAGCTCGGATACGGAAAACAGAGGATCTGTTTGTCCTGTATGCTCCCAACAAGATTGGGTGTCCTGCTTCTAAGCAGACCATTCAGCACGCTCATTCCACGGCAGGATTGCCGATACCGAATTCGTTGCATGCCCATTCTACTAGAAAGGTGGGCTCATCCTGGGGGGCTGCACGGGGGGTCTCGGCATTACAACTTTGCCGAGCACTACTTGGTCAGGGACAAACATGTTTGCTAGGTTTTACAAGTTTGACACCTTGGGCGATGAGGACCTACAGTTTGGTCAATCGGTGCTGCAGGGTCATCTGCAGTCTCCCGCCCGTACTGGAGCTTTGAGATAACCCCATGGTACTGAAGTGGACCCCAGCACCCTCTAGGACGTATGAGAAAACAGGATTTTAATACCTACCGGTAAATCCTTTTCTCCTAGTCCATAGAGGATGCTGGGCACCCAGCCCAGTGCGTACTTTACCTGCAGTTGTTATTTTGTTAAAACTGTTTTCAGCACGGTTGCTGTAATGTTCATGCCCATTGGCATGTGTTTTGTTGAATGCCATGTGTGCGGCATTGTTGAAGTGTGAGCTGGTATGAATCTCACCATTAACTTAAAAGTAAATCCTTTCCTCGAAATGTCCGTCTCCCTGGGCACAGTTCCTATACTGAGGTCTGGAGGAGGGGCATAGAGGGAGGAGCCAGTTCATACTCTAGAAAAGTCTTAAAGTGCCCATGGCTCCTGCGGAACCGTTTATACCCCATGGTACTGAAGTGGACCCCAGCATCCTCTACGGACTAGGAGAAAAGGATTTACCGGTAGGTATTAAAATCCTGTTTTTTTTGGTCACAGATTAATGTGACAACTCTTCCATTCTTTTCCGTACTAATACTGATGGCATGGATATTATGCAATTACAATAGTTTCATTTTCATGTATTCAGCATTCATAATAAAACCTTGATTTACTTTGACCAAGCCATATTTAAATCCTTTTGTATATTTAATGTTTTTAGATTTAAAAATATTTTATGTATTTATGCTTTTAATTATTATTGGTTTATTCAATTTGATTGATTCACCAATTTTTCACTTTTATTGAATATCATTAGAGCTGTTCACCCATCCTTTTGGTATTGTGGTGAGACTTAAGCCAGGTACACACTAGACGATGCTGTGGACGATGTGCCCGATTCCAACACATTGTTCACAATATCGTCACTCTAGTGTCATTAGCGGCATACTCAGCTGGACCTATGTTATCGCCAGCGAAAGCCATGCTGCGTCCTAATCCCCCCCCCCAGCCCCATTTCTGCTGACATGGGGAGTCATTCCGAGTTGATCGCTCGCAAGCAACTTTTTGCAGTGCTGCGATCAGATAGTCGCCGCCTATGGGGGAGTGTGTTTTCGCTTTGCAAGTGTGCGAATGCTTTTGCAGCCGAGCGGTACAAAAAAGTATTTTGCCGTTTCTGAGTAGCTCTGGACTTACTCAGCTACTGCGATCACTTCAGTCTTTTTGGGCCCGGAATTGATGTCAGACACCCGCCCTCCAAACACTTAGACACGCCTGCGTTTTCTCAAACACTCCCATAAAACGGTCAGTTGACACTCACAAACGCCCTCTTTCTGTCAATCACCTTGCAATCGGCTGTGAATGGATTCTTTGTTAATCCCATCGCCCAGCACCGATCCTCTTTGTACCCGTACGACGCGCCTGCGCATTGTGGTGCATACACATGCACAGTTTTGCCAAGATTTAACCTGATCACAGTGCTGCAAAAAGTTGCTAGCGAGCGATCAACTCGGAATGACCCCCATTGTGTGTATGCACTTGCCGATGTCAGCACCCCGCTGGGTCTTGACGCTACTGATATCGCTGGGTAGTGTACACATATCGTTTAGTGCAGAGCCGGCCATAGGCATAGGCAAACTAGGCAATTGCCTAGAGCATTTGATATGCCTAGGGGCATCAGCAGCTTCTGCTGATTAAAATGATATGCAGCATGCCTATATTCTGTGTGTAGCATTTCATATGCAGATACAGCCACAGTCTCACACAATAAATAGGCATGCTGCATATCATTTTAATCAGCATAAGCTGCTTGTGCATCCTAGCTACATAGCAATGCAAATAAGATGCATTTTCATTAAAAAAAAGGTGCCCGACATTAGCATTGATGCAAGATTTGTGAGGACACATCTGTATCCAAGCAGAGGCAGAGGTAACAGTGTTAGTGGCAGTGTGAGTGCTGTGTGCATGTGAGTGGGTTGGTTGTGCAGTAGTGTGAATATGTGTAAGGAGCATTATGTGTGTCATGTAAAAATGCATTAATAATGTGCAACATATGTGTAAGGGGCACTATGTGTGTCATTATGTGTATAAGGTCATTAATAATGTGCGGCATATGTGTAACAGGGTACTACTGTATGTGTATAGGGGCACTAATAATGTGCAGCAAATGTGTAGGGGGCACTATGTGTGTCATTATGTGTATAAGGGCATTAATAATGTGCGGCATATGTGTAACAGGGTACTACTGTATGTGTGTCATTATGTGTATAGGGGCACTAATAATGTGCAGCAAATGTGTAGGGGGCACAATGTGTTTCATTATGTGTATAAGGGCATTAATAATGTGCGGCATATGTGTAACAGGGTACTACTGTATGTGTGTCATTATGTGTATAGGGGCACTAATAATGTGCAGCAAATGTGTAGGGGGCACTATGTGTGTCATTATGTGTATAAGGGCATTAATAATGTGCAGCATATGTGTAAGGGACATTACGTGTAAAAGGGCATTAATAAAGGTTGTCATAATGTGTAAGGTGCATTATGTTTATAAGGACATTAATAATGTGTCTCATATGTGTAAGGGGCATTACTGTGTGGCATTATGTGTATAAGGTGCTCTACTATGTGGCGTTGCATATAGAAAGGGCACTACTGTGTCGTCTAATTGAATAAAGAGCAATAGGGTGTGGTGTAATGTGAATAAGGAGCAATTCAGTGTGATGTAATGTGAATAAGGGGCTCTACTGTGAGGAGTAACGTTTAAAAGGTAAAGTAATACTACTGTGGTATGTAATATGAATTATGGACACTATCGCATGATCAAATGTGAATAAAGTTGCAGTACTGTGTGGCGTATTTGGAATTGGGGTTACTATTGTGTGGCCATGCCCCTTGCCAGCAAAACACACCCCTTTTTAGGCTGTGCGCCATATGTGCAAACTGTTCCTATTTAAAATATAGGGGGGTACAAACCCCAAAATAAGGACTGCTATGGATGAGGGATGATGGTGCTGGGAAAGAGGTGCAAGGTCAGAGGCGGAACCAGCGGTGGTGCTAGAGGGCACCAGCCAAAATCTTGCCTAGGGCATCATATTGGCTAGGGTCGGCTCTGGTTTAGTGAGTACCCGGCTTAACAGGTAAGGACTTTATAGTAAACAGAAATATTCAGATATGATCGGGTAAGTGGAAGAGTGATGCTCTGAAAAACTAATACGAGGAACTGGAATAAATAGAATATAGCCATGAGTCAACACCATAGAAAGAGGTCAGGTGACTGACATAAAGGTGGTTCACAGTAACTAAAGGTAACCAGGATATGTACAGGGATATATCAACAGCATGAAATTGCTCTAGCAAGGAAGTAAGGAAAGAAACAAAGGAACGAACCAAATGAAGAAGCACGAATATTCCAGTAAATAAATTGAATTACAATTGCAATATGGAAGAAGGATTATGAATAGGATAATGGTGGTCATTCCGAGTTGTTCGTTCGCTGCTATTTTAAGCAGAGTTGCTAATAGGCTAAAATCCGGCAGTTCTGCGCATGCGTATGCACAGCAGGGCGCACGCGTTAAGCAATTTTACACAAAACTATGCTTATTTACTCACGGGTGAACAAAGCTTTTCAATCGCTCTGCTAATCGTAGTGTGATTGACAGGAAGTGGGTGTTTCTGGGCGGAAACTGGCCGTTTTCAGGGAGTGTGCTAAAAAACGCAGGCGTGCCAGGTAAAAACGCAGGAGTGTCCGGAGAAACGGGGGAGTGGCTGGCCGGACGCTGGGAGCGTGTTTGTGACGTCAAACCAGGAACTAAACTGACTGAGGTGATCGCAATCTAGGAGTAGGTCTGGAGCTACTCAGAAACTGCAAGGAAATACTTAATAGCACAATTGGTAATCTTTCGTTAGCAATTCTGCTATGCTAAGATACACTCCCAGAGGGCGGCGGCCTAGCGTTTGCATTTCTGCTAAAAGTAGCTAGCGAGCGAACAACTCGGAATGAGGGCCAATATACAAAAAAAAAAAAAAAACAGGTATCGAACAGGATAATGGAAGGTCAACCCTGCACTATCTGGCCAGTACACTTTTGGGAGGAATTGCTAAATGAGCTCCATCTAGGCTTCAGTTCCGTATTCAGACATTTCAGCGCTGTGTGCATGAAAAATCATCGGCATTCCCCCCCCCCCCCCTTCACTACCACCCCCCTCATGTGTAATCCACTGGATTATAGGTGAGTATATTGGGTTTAGTTTTACAGGTACCCCGTGGATTCTACTAGACAAGGGGACTGATGGGCTCCATGGGACTCTAGGTAAGTATGTGTAAGTGTGTAAGTGTGCATGTTTGTGTAAATAAACTTGTACTATCACGGTGTGTGTGTGTTGTGTTTTTTGTTGGGCATTTCTTTTGTTGTGGAACTACAGGTAGCAGCGGGCCCATTAATTCCCCGCTTGTTGGGAAGGCTTGCTGGGACTAGCAGTTCCACAGTAAAAGTGGCTGTCAGCCCTCCATCCACCGCCCACGGGTGGGGGGGGCAGCCTTGGGCTTCACTCCTGGCCCTTGGGTGCCTGGAGGCGGGGGACCCTTTGATTTAAGGGGTCCCCACTCCCCCAGGGAACTCCGACCAGGGGTGACTAGTTGGGAGCGTAATGCCACGGCCGCAGGGGCCTACATAACTGTGTCCCCCGGCTGTGGCATTATGTCCCTGGCTAGTGGAGCCCGGTGCTGGTTTTAAAAATACGGGGGACCCCTACGTCTTTTGTCCCCCGTATTTTTGGAACCAGGTCCGAACCAAGAGCTGCTGGTTGTATAAATACTGGGGGACCCTACGCAATTTTTTCCCCTGTACTTTAACAACCAGGAACGGCTCAAATAGCCCGAGGCTGGTTATGCTTAGGAGGGGGGACCCCATGCAAATTTCTTTTTTTGATTTTAAACTCTTTCACACACATTTACATAGAGAAGCATGCACGGATCTCGCTGATCCGTGCATGACTATCAAAACACGCCAGCTAAAAGCAGTTCTATTTGAAAGTTCCATTTCTGTACAAATTACATGCTTTCCCAGCAGTGTTTGGCTATTGTCGGCAGTGATTGCAAATACGAATTCTTAGTAAATTCCAATGTTGTATAAAATAACAGCCACATTTGACCGATGGTCTATTGATTCGTATGTGTGTGGTCGGCAGTGTATCTCAATACGAATAGACCCAACACTGCCAACATTTGTGTTTAATAAATTCCCGAGATGCCACTTAGAAAAAAAAGCAAACTCGAATGGATTTGGGAGCTTAGTAAATTTCCACCCATGAGTCCTATTGGTGATAGAGCGCTATATAAACTAAATTATTATTATTATTAGTAGTAGTATTATTATGAATAATTTATTGAATTAAACAAGTAAATAGTTAAATACAGCTATTTCCATAGCAGCTCTGCTGTCTGGTGTAACGTGTATAAGCGGCTCTACTGTGTGGTGTAAAGTGCATAAGCAGCTCTACTGTGTGGCGTAACGTGTATAAGCTGCTCTACTGTGGTGTAACATGTATAAGCGGCTCAACTGTGGCATAATGTGTATAAGCGGCTCTACTGTGTGACATAATGTGAATAAAGGCCACTACTATGCAGTGTAATGGGAATTCGTACTATTATGTGGCCACGCCCCTTCCCCATGAAGTCAATATTTTAGTTGTGCTCCTTTGGCACGCAGTGTCCATATTTGACACATGTGGGCACTAGAGATGAGCGGGTTCGGTTCGTCGAGATCCGAACCCCCCCCGAACTTCATGTGGTTTACACAGGTCCGAGGCAGCCTCGGTTCTTCCCGCCTAACACGCAAAACCAGAACGGGGGAAAATGCCATCATCCCGCTGTCGGATTCTCGCTAGATTCGGATTCCATATAATAGTCGCCATTTTCACTCGTGCATTGTTGATTGAGTGGAGAGGACGTGGCTACATTCTCTGCCTGAAAAGCTCAATATCTGTGCTCAGTGTACTGCATTGTGGTGACCACCGGTATATAGTATTACAGTACAGTAGGCCATTGCTGTATCTCCGTGTCAGACTCAGTTCTATTCTCCTGATCAGTGCTCAATATCTGTGCTGATCAGGAGAATAGAACTGAGTCTGACACGGAGCTGCAAGATACAGCAATGGCCTACTGTACTGTACTACTATATACTGGTGGTCATCACAATGAAGCACTGTAGTAGTACAGTGCTGCATTGTGATGACCACCAGTATATAGTAGTACAGTACAGTAGGCCATTGCTGTATCTTGCTGTATCTTGCTGCTCTGTGTCACTTCTAGTATCCTGATCAGTGCTCAATATCTGTGCTGCATTGTAGTGACCACCAGTATATAGTAGTACAGTGCTGCATTGTGGTGACCACCAGTATATATTAGTACAGTACAGTAGTCCATTGCTGTATCTTGCAGCTCCGTGTCAGACTCAGTTCTATTCTCCTGATCAGTGCTCAATATCTGTGCTGCATTGTGGTGACCAGTATATAGTAGTACAGTGCTGCATTGTGGTGACCACCAGTATATAGTAGTACAGTACAGTAGTCCATTGCTGTATCTTGCAGCTCCGTGTCAGACTCAGTTCTATTCTCCTGATCAGTGCTCAATATCTTTGCTGCATTGTAGGGACCAGTATATAGTAGTACAGTGCTGCATTGTGGTTACCAGTATATAGTAGTACAGTACAGTAGTCCATTGCTGTATCTTGCAGCTCCGTGTCACTTCTAGTATCCTGAACAGTGCTTAATATCTGTGCTCAGTGTCAGTGCTGCATTGTGGTGACTAAAATTCCAATGTCTTGTGCTGCATCTTGCTGCTGTAGGGTGCTGTGGTAGTGTCCTGTCACTGTGCATAGGTCATCATCATTCCAGTCACAGTGGTATCTGGTATCTATCTAGTGGTATCTAATTCCAGACATTACTGCCGTCTAATTCCAGATATATTACTGGCATATAATTCCACACATTAAAAAATGGAGAACAAAAATGTGGAGGGTAAAAATAAGATTTTAAACCTACCGGTAAATCTTTTTCTCGTAGTCCGTAGAGGATGCTGAGGACTCCGTAAGGACCATGGGGATAGACGGGCTCCGCAGGAGACATGGGCAGTTTAAGAAAGACTTTAGGTCTGGGTGTGCACTGGCTCCTCCCTCTATGCCCTATATGCCCCTCCTCTAGACCTCAGTTAGAGAAACTGTGCCCAGAGGAGACGGACAGTACGAGGAAAGGATTTTTGTTAATCCAAGGGCAAGATTCATACCAGCCACACCAATCACACCGTATAACTTGTGTATCTATTAAACAGTTAACAGTATGAAAAAACAACGTAGCATCAGTCCAACCTGATGAAACTATGACATAACTCTTATGTAAGCAAAACTATATACAAGTCTCGCAGAAGTAGTCCGCACTTGGGACGGGCGCCCAGCATCCTCTACGGACTACGAGAAAAAGATTTACCGGTAGGTTTAAAATCTTATTTTTTCTAACGTCCTAGAGGATGCTGGGGACTACGTAAGGACCATGGAGATTATACCAAAGCTCCCAAACGGGCGGGAGAGCGCGGATGACTCTGCAGCACCGAATGAGCAAACCTTAGGTCCTTCTCAGCCAGGGTATCAAACTTATAAAACTTTGCAAAGGTGTTTGAACCCAACCAAGTAGCAGCTCGGCACAGTTGTAGTGCCGAGACCCCTCGGGCAGCCGCCCAAGACGAGCCCACCTTCCTAGTGGAATGGGCCTTGACTGATTTTGGTAACGGCAATCCAGCCGTAGAATGCGCCTGCTGAATCGTGTTACAGATCCAGCGAGCAATAGTCTGCTTCGAAGCAGGGGCTCCAACCTTGTTGGCTGCATATAGGACAAACAGTGCTTCTGATTTCCTGACTCTAGCCGTTCTGGCCACATAAATTTTCAAAGCCCTGACTACATCAAGGAACTCGGAATCCTCCAAATCTCGTGTAGCCACAGGCACCACAATAGGTTGGTTCATATGAAAAGATGACACCACCTTAGGCAAGAATTGAGGATGGGTCCGCAATTCCGCCCTATCCATATGGAAAACCAGATAGGGGCTTTTATGAGACAAAGCCGCCAATTCCGACACTCGCCTAGCCGAAGCCAAGGCTAATAACATGACCACCTTCCAAGTGAGATATTTTAACTCCACCGTTTGAAGTGGTTCAAACCAGTGCGACTTAAGGAAACTCAACACCACGTTAAGGTCCCAAGGCGCCACCGGAGGTATAAAAGGAGGCTAAATATGCAGCACTCCCTTCACAAAAGTCTGTACTTCTGGGAGAGAAGCCAGTTCTTTTTGAAAGAAAATGGTTAAGGGCGAAATCTGAACCTTAATGGAGCCTAATTTTAGGCCCAAATTCACTCCAGTCTGTAGGAAGCGAAGGAAACGGCCCAGATGGAATTCTTCCGTAGGAGCATTCCTGGCCTCACACCAAGAAACATATTTTCGCCATATCCGGTGATAATGTTTCGCTGTCACGTCTTTCCTTGCCTTTATCAGAGTAGGAATGACCTCATCCGGAATTCCCTTTTCCGCTAGGATCCGGCGTTCAACCGCCATGCCGTCAAACGCAGCCGCGGTAAGTCTTGGAACAGACATGGCCCCTGTTGTAACAGGTCCTGTCTTAGAGGAAGAGGCCACGGGTCTTCTGTGAGCATTTCCAGCAGATCCGGATACCAGGTCAATCGTGGCCAATCTGGAACAATGAGAATTGTTCTCACTGTTCTTTTTCTTATTATTCTCAACACCTTGGGTATGAGAGGAAGAGGAGGAAACACATAGACCGACTGGAACACCCACGGTGTCACTAGGGCATCTACTGCTACCGCCTGAGGGTCCTTTGATTTGGCGCACTACCTCTGTAGCTTTTTGTTGAGGCGGGACGCCATCATGTCTATCTGGGGCAGTCCCCACTGACTTGCAATCTGTGCGAACACTTCCCGATGAAGTCCCCACTCCCCTGGATGCAGGTCGTGTCTGCTGAGGAAGTCTGCTTCCCAGTTGTCCACTCCCGGAATGAACACTGCTGACAGTGCGCTTACATGATTTTCTGCCCAGCGAAGAATCCTGGTGGCTTCCGCCATTGCCACTCTGCTCCTTGTGCCGCCTTGGCGGTTTACATGAGCCACTGCGGTGATGTTGTCTGACTGGATCAGAACTGGTTGGTCGCGAAGTAAGTTCTCCGCTTGACGTAGGGCGTTGTATATGGCCCTCAGTTCCAGGATGTTGATGTGAAGACAAGTCTCTTGACTTGTCCAAAGTCCTTGGAAGTTTCTTCCCTGTGTGACTGCTCCCCACCCTCTGAGGCTCGCGTCCGTGGTCACCAGGATCCGATCCTGAATGCCGAACCTGCGGCCTTCCAAAAGGTGAGCACTCTGCAGCCACCACAGGAGAGATACCCTGGCCCTGGGGGACAGGGTGATCAGCTGATGAATTTGTAGATGTGACCCGGACCACTTGTCCAATAGGTCCCATTGGAAAGTCCTTGCATGGAACCTGCCGAAGGGAATGGCTTCGTATGTTGCCACCATTTTTCCCAGGACTTGAGTGCAATGATGCACAGACACTTGTTTTGGCTTCAATAGGTTCTTGACTAGAGTCATGAGTTCCTGAGCTTTTTCTATCGGAAGAAAAACCCTTTTCTGGTCTGTGTCCAGAATCATGCCCAAGGAGGTCAGACGAGTCGTAGGAACCAGCTGTGACTTCGGGATATTTAGAATCCAGCCGTGTTGCTGTAACACCTTCAATGAAAGTGACACGCTGTTCAGTAACTTCTCTCGTGATCTCGCTTTTATGAAGAGATCGTCCAAGTATGGGATAATTGTGACACCCTGCTTGCGCAGGAGCACCATCATTTCCGCCATTACCTTGGTGAAAATCCTCGGGGCCGTGGCAAGCCTAAACGGTAACGTCTGAAATTGGTAATGACAATCCTGTACCGCAAATCTCAGGTACGCCTGGTGAGGTGGATAAATGGGGACATGAAGGTATGCATCCTTTATGTCCAGAGATACCATAAAATCCCCCGCTTCCAGGCTGGCGATGACCGCTCTGAGCAATTCCATCTTGAACTTGAACCGTTTTAAGTATAGGTTCAGGGATTTTAAATTCAATATGGGTCTGACCGAACCGTCCGGTTTCGGAACTACAAACAGGGTTGAGTAGTATCCCTTCCTTCTCTGAAGCAGGGGAACTTCGACCACCACTTTTTGAAGACACAATTTGTGAATAGCATTTAACACTATCTCCCTTTCTAGGGGAGAAGTCGGTAGAGCCGATTTGAAAAACCGGCGAGGAGGCACCTCTTCGAATTCCAGCTTGTATCCCTGAGAAACAATTTCTATTGCCCAGGGATCCACCTATGAGTGAACCCAGATGTGGCTGAAAAGTCGAAGACGTGCCCCCACTGTGGAGGACTCCCTCAGCGGAGCCCCAGCATCATGCGGTGGATTTTGCAGAGGCCGGGGAGGACTTCTGTTCCTGGGAACTAGCTGTGCTGTGCAGCTTTTTACCTCTGCCCTTACCTCTGGCAAGAAAGGATGATCCACGTACTCTTTTGCTTTTATTTGAACGAAAGGACTGCATTTGATAATGTGGCGCTTTCCTAGGTTGTGAGGGAACATAAGGCAAAAAATTCAAATTACCTGCCGTAGCTGTGGAGACCAGGTCCGAGAGACCTTCCCCAAACAATTCCTCACCCTTGTAAGGTAAAACCTCCATATGTCTTTTTGAGTCGGCATCACCTGTCCACTGCCGGGTCCAGAGGACTCGTCTAGCAGAAATTGACATAGCGTTTATTCTGGAACCGAGTAAACTAATGTCTCTTTGAGCATCTCTCATATATAAGACAGCATCCTTTATATGGCCTAGGGTCAATAAAATGGTATCCTTATCTAGGGTCTCAATTTCCGCTGATAAGGAATCTGTCCATGCTGCTACAGCGCTACAAACCCTGGCCGACGCAATTGCCGGTCTGAGTAATGTACCAGAAAGTGTGTAAATGGATTTCAAGGTAACCTCCTGCTTGCGGTCAGCAGGATCCTTGAGGGTAGCCGTATCTTGGGATGGCAGCGCTATCTTTTTTGACAAGCGTGTCAACGCTTTGTCCACCTTAGGGGAGGATTCCCACCGTATCCTGTCCGTTGGCGGGAAAGGATACGCCATAAGAATCCTTTTGGGAATCTGCAGTTTTTTGTCTGGAGATTCCCACGCTTTTTCACATAATTCGTTCAACTCATGTGAGGAGGGAAAAGTTACCTCAGGCTTCTTTCCCTTATACATGTGTACCCTCGTGTCAGGGACAGGGGGTTCCTCTGTGATATGCAACACTTCTTTTATTGCAATAATCTTATATCGAATACATTTAGCCACTTTTGGCTGTAACTTTGCATCATCGTAGTCGACACTGGAGTCCGAATCCGTGTCGGTATCTGTGTCTCCTATTTGGGATAGTGGGCGCTTCTGAGACCCTGAAGGTCCCGGCGACATAGGGACAGACATGGGTTCACTCCCTGACTGTTCCTTAGCTTCAGCTTTGTCTAATCTTTTGTGCAATAAGTTCACACTAGCACTTAAAACATTCCACATATCCATCCAGTCAGGTGTCGGCACCGCCGACGGAGACCTCACATTCATACGCTCCCCCTCCTCCCTAGGTGAGCCTTCTACCTCAGACATGTCGACACACGCGTACCGACACACCACACACACAGGGAACCTCTTATCTGAATATAGTTTCCCCACCAGGCCCTTTGGAGAGACAGAGAGAGAGTATGTCAGCACACACCCCAGCGCTATATGACCCTGGAAAAAAAGCACTAAATGTTTATCCAGTAGCGCTGTTTATACTTTATATCCGCCAAATTTGTGCCCCCCCCCTCCCTCTTAAAATCCCTCTATCACCGTGTAGTAGCAGGGGAGAGGCCGGGGAGCTTCCTCTCAGCGCTGTGCTGTGGAGAAAAATGGCGCTGGTGAGTGCTGAGGGAGAAGCCCCGCCCCCTCGGCGGCGGGCTTCTGTCCCGCTCAAAATTCCTGAAAACTGGCGGGGGCTCTGTTATATACATGTACAGTGCCCATCTGTACATGTATATACTTATTTTGCCAATGGAGAAATTTTATTGCTGCCCAGGGCGCCCCCCCTGCGCCCTGCACCCTTACAGTGACTGCGGTGTGTGAGGTGTATGGGAGAAATGGCACACAGCTTTATTGCTGTGCGTTACCTCAGTGAAGATCATGAAGTCTTCTGCCGCCTCTGAAGTCTTCTTTTCTTCTCATACTCACCCGGCTTCTATCTTCCGGCTCTGCGAGGAGGACGGCGGCGCGGCTCTGGGACGGACGGCGAGGGTGAGACCTGCGTACCAATCCCTCTGGAGCTAATGGTGTCCAGTAGCCTAAGAAACAGAGCCTTGAAACTCACAGAAGTAGGTCTGTTTCTCTCTCCTCAGTCCCTCGATGCAGGGAGTCTGTTGCCAGCAGGCTCCCTGAATTAAAAAACCTATCAAATATACTTTCTGACAGGAAGCTCAGGAGGGCTCCCTGTAGTGCACCCATCTCCTCTGGGCACTGCATCAAACTGAGGTCTAGAGGAGGGGCATAGAGGGAGGAGCCAGTGCACACCCAGACCTAAAGTCTTTCTTAAAGTGCCCATGTCTCCTGCGGAGCCCGTCTATCCCCATGGTCCTTACGGAGTCCCCAGCATCCTCTAGGACGTTAGAGAAATAGGGAAAGATCAAGATCCACTTCCACCTAGTGCTGAAGCTGCTGCCATTAGTCATGGCAGAGACGATGAAATGCCATCAAAGTCGTCTGCCAAGGTCGATGCCCAATGTCATAGTAGAGAATATGTAAAATCCAAAAAACAAAAGTTCAGTAAAATGACCCAAAAATCTAAATTAAAAGCGTCTGAGGAGAAGCGTAAACTTGACAATATGCCATTTACGACACGGAGTGGCAAAGAACGGCTAAGGCCCTCTCCTATATTCCTCATGACTAGTGGTTCAGCTTCACATGAGGATGGAAGCACTCATCCTCTCAGAGCCGGCCATAGGCATAGGCAAACTAGGCAATTGCCTAGGGCATTTGATATGCCTAGGGGCATCAGCAGCTTCTGCTGATTAAAATGATATGCGGCATGCCTATATTCTGAGTGTAGCATTTCATATGCAGATACAGCCACAGTCTCACACAGTATATAGGCATGCTGCATATCATTTTAATCAGTAGAAGCTGCTTGTGCATCCTAGCCACATAGCAATGCAAATAAGATGAATTTTCATAAAAAAAGGTGCCCGACGTTAGCATTGAGGCAAGATTTATGAGGACACATCTGTATCCAAGCAGAGGTCACAGTGTTCATGGCAGTGCTGTGTGCATGTGAGTGGGTTGGTTGTGCAGTAGTGTTCGGAATATGTGTAAGGAGCATTGTGTGTGTCATGTAAAAATGCATTAATAATGTGCAACATATGTGTAAGGGGCACTATGTGTGTCATTATGTGTATAAGGGCATTAAAAATGTGCGGCATATGTGTAACGGTACTACTGTATGTGTGTCATTATGTGTATAGGGGCACTAATAATGTGCAGCAAATGTGTATGGGGCACTATGTGTGTCATTATGTGTATAAGGGCATTAATAATGTGCAGCATATGTGTAAGGGACATTATGTGTAAAAGGGCATTATTAAAGGTTGTCATAATGTGTAAGGCGCATTATGTTTATAAGGACATTAATAATGTGTCATATGTGTAAGGGGCATTACTGTGTGGTAGTATGTGTATAAATGCATTACTAATGTGTGGCATTATGTGTATAAGGTGCTCTACTATGTGGCATTGCGTATAGAAAGGGCACTACTGTGTCGTCTAATGTGAATAAAGAGCAATAGGGTGTGGTGTAATGGGAATAAGGAGCAATTCAGTGTGATGTAATGTGAATAAGGGGCTCTACTGTGAGGAGTAACGTTTATAAGGTTAAATGATACTACTGTGGGATGTAATATGAATTATGGACACTATCGCATGATCAAATGTGAATAAAGTTGTACTGTGTGGCGTAAATGGAATTGGTATTACTGTTGTGTGGCCATGCCCCTTGCCAGCAAAACACACCCCTTTTTGGGCTGCGCGCCAAATGTGCGAACAGTTCCTATTTAAAATATAGGGGGTACAAATACCAAAATAAGGACTGCTATGGGTGAGGGGTGATGGTGCTGGGAAAGAGGTGCAAGGTCGGAGGCGGAACCAGCGGTGGTGCTAGGGGCACCAGCCAAAATCTTGCCTAGGGCATCATATTGGTTAGGGCCGGCTCTGCATCCTCCCGCTAGAAAACTGAAAAGAGTTAAGATGGCAAAAGCACAGCAAAGAACTGTGCGTTCTTCTAAATCACAAATCCCCAAGGAGAGTCCAATTGTGTCGGTTGCGATGCCTGACCTTCCCAACACTGGATGGGAAGAGGTGGCTGCTTCATTTTCTTCCGAACTGGAGCTGCCAGGAAAAGGATAAAATTTCCAAAACCACCCACTGGCGGTGATGCAGGGTAGTCAGGAGCGATAGCTGACATCTGGTCCGGACTGAAGGACCTGCCAACGATTACTGATATGTCGTCTACTGTCATTGCATTTGATTCTGTCACCATTGAAAGAATGGTGGAGGATTATATGAGTGACAGCATCACTGTAGGCATGTCAGACAGTCCGTACGTATACTGGCAGGAAAAAGAGGCAATTTGGAGGCCCTTGCACAAACTGGCTTTATTTTACCTAAGTTGTCCCCCCTCCAGTGGGTACTCCGAAAGAGTGTTTAGTGCAGCCAGTAACCTTGTCAGCGATCGGCGTAGGAGGTTACTTCCAGAAAATGTGGAGAAGATGATGTTCATCAAAATGAATTATAATCAATTCCTCTGTGGAGACATTTACCAGCAATTGCCTCCAGAAAGTACACAGGGACCTGAGATGGTGGATTCCAATGGGGACTAATTAATACTCTGTGAGGAGGGGGATGTACACAGTGAAAGGGGTGAGGAATCGGATGATGAGGAGGAGGTGGACCTCTTGCCTCTGTAGAGCCAGTTTGAGCAAGGAGAGACTGATTGCTTCTTTTTTGGTGGGGGGCCAAACCAACCAGTCATTTCAGCCACAGTCGTGTGGCAGACCCTGTCGCTGAAATGATGGGCTTGTTAAAGTGTGCATGTCCTGTTTATACAACATAACGGTGGGTGGGAGGACCCAAGGACAATTCCATCTTGCACCTCTTTTTTTATTTATCTTTGCATCATGTGATGTTTGGGGCCAATTTTTTTAAGTGCCATCCTGTCTGACAGTGCAGTGCCACTCTTAGATGGGCCAGGTGTTTGTGCTGGCCACTTGGGTCGCTTAGCTTAGTCATCCAGCGACCTCGGTGCAAATTTTAGGACTAAAAATAATATTGTGAGGTGTAAGGTGTTCAGAATAGACTGGAAATTAGTGGAAATTATGGTTATCGAGGTTAATAATACTATGGGATCAAAATTACCCCCAAATTCTATGAGTGAAGCTGTTTTTGAGGGGTTTTTGGAAAAAAAACACCCGAATCCAAAATACACCCGAATCCTACAAAAAAATTTAAGGGAGGTTTTGCCAAAACGCGTCCGAATCCAAAACACGGCCGCGGAACCAAATCCAAAACCAAAACACAAAACCCGAAAAATGTCCGGTGCACATCACTAGTCGGCACCCAAAGGAAACTTTCGCCTTGAAATCCAAAAGGTCTAGAACCAGTCCTGTCACCAATTTAGGATTTTTAAATATTGTTTCTTTTCAAATGTAACATGCCACCACATGTTGGCCAGGCTCCCAATTCAGTGCAGGGGAGGGGGGGTGCCAAAACATACCCCTGCTCCAGGCACCATGGCGTCTAGCTACACCTCTGGGTGGCAAAGGCCCTTCCTGAGGTGCTTTCTTCTATTTTGTTGATTGCTGGAGCTCCCTCAGCACATTAAAAAAAACTAGGGCTGATGGGGGATAGAGGGGAGGAATCTGCACACTCTTAGAAAAAATTTAAAGTGACAGCTCCGGATAGCCACCCGTCTATCCCCAGTGTCTGCAGCCTCCAGTGTCCCCTGGTGGATGTCTGAGAAATATTTATTGCAAAAAAGGTTTTACTTGAATTTGCAAATAAAATGTAGATAAGTAAATCTATACTAAATCAAGGAATATTACAATAACTAAGGGGTATACATCAGAACGGCATCCAATTGGACCGATGCTCATATACCTCAGACGATTTAATGAACAACGGAACAATGGCCCTCATTCCGAGTTGATCGGTCGCAAGGCGAATTTAGCAGAGTTACACACGCTTAGTCTACGCCTACTGGGAGTGTATCTTAGCATCTTAAAAGTGCGAACGAAGTTTACGCAATATTGCGAACAAAAAAAACTTAGCAGTTTTAGAGTAGCTCCAGACTTACTCTGCCTGTGCGATCAGTTCAGTGCTTGTCGTTCCTGGTTTGACGTCACAAACACTCCCAGCGTTCGCCCAGACACTCCCCCGTTTCTCCGGCCACTCCTGCGTTTTTTCCGGAAACGGTAGCGTTTTCAGCCACACGCCCATAAAACGCCGTGTTTCCGCCCAGTAACACCCATTTCCTGTCAATCACACTACGTTCGCCGGTGCGAACAAAAAGCCGTGAGTAAAAATCCTTTCTTCATAGCAGAATTACTTAGCGCAGTCGCAGTGCGAACATTGCGCATGCGCTCTAAGCTGATTTTCACTGCGATGCGAAAAAAAAGAACGAGCGAACGACTCGGAATGAGGGCCCATATTTTGTTCAGTCCTTCATTACTATGCACAGCGCCGCAGCAGTATGGCAGACCAGAAGATGTCATATGTGCGCCCTGGGAGCGCGCAGTTGAGCGTACACATTAGACGATATGCACAATTTTTCATTCTGATATGGCAAATCATGCCGATATTGGCCTGATGTGTACCCACTCTAAGAGTGTCACTTGCAGCGTCATTAACCAAACTTTTTAGACAATCATTACTGACTGGTAAAAATCCAGGTCCATTGTGTTTTGGTTTTGGCACAACCATCCTCCAGTGTTTTGATTCAGATTTTGGTTCAATAAAAAAAAAAAAAATGATCATTGCTAAAAAATCTGGAGGGAGAATAAATAGCGTGTAGCGCGCCACCATGCCCGCAGCGTAGCAAGGGGCTCATTTGTGCTCGCCCCGCTGTCGGTATGCCGGTGGTCGTGCTTCCGGCGCCGGTATGCTGGTCGCCGGAAGCCCGGCCGCCGGCATACCATACCACACCCCATGTGCCTGGGTTACTCCGGGAGAGAGCTGTAGCATACATGTGCCTGGGTTACACCGGGAGAGAGCAGTATTATACATGTGCCTGGGTTACACCGGGAGAGAGCAGTAGTATATATACACCTGAGATAATCTGGGAGAGAACAGTAGATACACATAATGACTGGAGTATATTGCCAGATACACATACGCGCCCAGCAGTGCCAGATACACATACGCACCCAGCAGTGCCAGTTACAGATATGCCCCCACGGTGCAGGATACACATACGCCTGCCAGTGCCAGTTACACATATGCCCTGACGGTGCAGGATACACATATGTACCCCCAGTGCCAGTTACACAAATGCCCCCACGGAGCAGGATACACATATGTACCCCCAGTGCCAGTTACACAAATGCCTCCACAGTGCAGGATATACATATGTACCTCCAGTGCCAGTTACACAAATGCCCCCACAGTGCAGGATATACACATGCCCCCACTGTGCAGTATATACACATGCCCACACAGTGCAGTATATACACATGCGCCCACAGTGCAGTATATACACATGCCCCCACAGTGCAGTATATACACATGCCCCCACAGTGCAGTATATACACATGCCCCCACAGTGCAGTATATACACATGCCCCCACAGTGCAGTATATACACATGCCCCCACAGTGCAGGATATACACATGCCCCCACAGTGCAGGATATACACATGCCCCCACTGTGCAGGATATACACATGCCCCTACTGTGCAGGATATACATACCCCCCCCCTCCCCGTTACACAAATGACCCCCACAGTGCAGGATATACATACCCCCCCCTTCCCCAGTGCCAGTTACACAAATGACCCCCAGTTACACAAATGCCCCCCACAGTGCAGGATATACATATCCCCCCACAGTGCCAGTTACACATACTGTGGCAATTTACGCATTACTCACCACCGCCGCCCAGGCTCTGCTGCTGCTCCGTGTCTTTGGACCGGGGAGGAGAGCGCAGCTTGCGCCTCTCCTGGCCCTCAGTCCCACTCTGCGTGGGATCTAATTACCACCGCCGCCCGGGCTCTGCTGCTGCTCCTGTGTCGGGGCGGGGAGGAGAGCGCAGCGTGCGCTTCTCCTTCCCCTCAACTGACTCTGCCGGCCAGTGTGTACTGCCGTTCTCTCTCCCAGGGCCACTGACGGCAGCATGTTACAAGCGCCGCGCCGCTGCTCCACGTTATTACAGTAGGCCCCGCCCTCACATAAAAGAGGGTGTGGCCAAAAATCAGTGGGGCCTACCGCTGGTTTCACCGGCTCCCCGGCGGCCCAGTCCGACACTATACATGCCCATTCCCTCCCCATATACTGCCTCTCCAGGCTCAAGGATGCGCAAGTCAGAGATAAACCCAAGCATAAGAAGGACGCAGGGACGTGTATTTTCCATGTGCATGAGCCGTCTGGTAAAGCACATTCTACCCTCTAAAAAGGGCCAAGCTCCAACTACAAATGACCCCTAGAGTGCATGCTTATCACAGTGGAATATTCTGTATACTGACCAGGCAACACATGGATATACCATATACTGCTCAAGTTGCATTATGGGGCTAAACTGAATATGTACCAATCAGGAAGTTCCACTACATAATGGGCATGATGAGGCAAGCCATTACCATCATGTTTCCATCAAATGCTGGATACCCAGCAAAAAACCTCGCTTGTTTTTATTTGCATCCTAAAGAGGTGCTGAAGTAACTAGAGATGAGCGCCTGAAATTTTTCGGGTTTTGTGTTTTGGTTTTGGGTTCGGTTCCGCGGCCGTGTTTTGGGTTCGAACGCGTTTTGGCAAAACCTCACCGAATTTTTTTTGTCGGATTCGGGTGTGTTTTGGATTCGGGTGTTTTTTTCAAAAAACACTAAAAAACAGCTTAAATCATAGAATTTGGGGGTCATTTTGATCCCAAAGTATTATTAACCTCAAAAACCATAATTTACACTCATTTTCAGTCTATTCTGAATACCTCACACCTCACAATATTATTTTTAGTCCTAAAATTTGCACCGAGGTCGCTGTGTGAGTAAGATAAGCGACCCTAGTGGCCGACACAAACACCGGGCCCATCTAGGAGTGGCACTGCAGTGTCACGCAGGATGTCCCTTCCAAAAAACCCTCCCCAAACAGCACATGACGCAAAGAAAAAAAGAGGCGCAATGAGGTAGCTGTGTGAGTAAGATTAGCGACCCTAGTGGCCGACACAAACACCGGGCCCATCTAGGAGTGGCACTGCAGTGTCACGCAGGATGGCCCTTCCAAAAAACCCTCCCCAAACAGCACATGACGCAAAGAAAAAAAGAGGCGCAATGAGGTAGCTGTGTGAGTAAGATTAGCGACCCTAGTGGCCGACACAAACACCGGGCCCATCTAGGAGTGGCACTGCAGTGTCACGCAGGATGTCCCTTCCAAAAAACCCTCCCCAAACAGCACATGACGCAAAGAAAAAAAGAGGCGCAATGAGGTAGCTGTGTGAGTAAGATTAGCGACCCTAGTGGCCGACACAAACACCGGGCCCATCTAGGAGTGGCACTGCAGTGTCACGCAGGATGTCCCTTCCAAAAAACCCTCCCCAAACAGCACATGACGCAAAGAAAAAAAGAGGCGCAATGAGGTAGCTGACTGTGTGAGTAAGATTAGCGACCCTAGTGGCCGACACAAACACCGGGCCCATCTAGGAGTGGCACTGCAGTGTCACGCAGGATGTCCCTTCCAAAAAACCCTCCCCAATCAGCACATGATGCAAAGAAAAAGAAAAGAAAAAAGAGGTGCAAGATGGAATTGTCCTTGGGCCCTCCCACCCACCCTTATGTTGTATAAACAAAACAGGACATGCACACTTTAACCAACCCATCATTTCAGTGACAGGGTCTGCCACACGACTGTGACTGATATGACGGGTTGGTTTGGACCCCCCCCAAAAAAGAAGCAATTAATCTCTCCTTGCACAAACTGGCTCTACAGAGGCAAGATGTCCACCTCATCTTCACCCTCCGATATATCACCGTGTACATCCCCCTCCTCACAGATTATCAATTCGTCCCCACTGGAATCCACCATCTCAGCTCCCTGTGTACTTTGTGGAGGCAATTGCTGCTGGTCAATGTCTCCGCGGAGGAATTGATTATAATTCATTTTAATGAACATCATCTTCTCCACATTTTCTGGATGTAACCTCGTACGCCGATTGCTGACAAGGTGAGCGGCGGCACTAAACACTCTTTCGGAGTACACACTTGTGGGAGGGCAACTTAGGTAGAATAAAGCCAGTTTGTGCAAGGGCCTCCAAATTGCCTCTTTTTCCTGCCAGTATAAGTACGGACTGTGTGACGTGCCTACTTGGATGCGGTCACTCATATAATCCTCCACCATTCTATCAATGTTGAGAGAATCATATGCAGTGACAGTAGACGACATGTCCGTAATCGTTGTCAGGTCCTTCAGTCCGGACCAGATGTCAGCATCAGCAGTCGCTCCAGACTGTCCTGCATCACCGCCAGCGGGTGGGCTCGGAATTCTGAGCCTTTTCCTCGCACCCCCAGTTGCGGGAGAATGTGAAGGAGGAGATGTTGACAGGTCGCGTTCCGCTTGACTTGACAATTTTGTCACCAGCAGGTCTTTCAACCCCAGCAGACCTGTGTCTGCCGGAAAGAGAGATCCAAGGTAGGCTTTAAATCTAGGATCGAGCACGGTGGCCAAAATGTAGTGCTCTGATTTCAACAGATTGACCACCCGTGAATCCTTGTTAAGCGAATTAAGGGCTGCATCCACAAGTCCCACATGCCTAGCGGAATCGCTCCCTTTTAGCTCCTTCTTCAATGCCTCCAGCTTCTTCTGCAAAAGCCTGATGAGGGGAATGACCTGACTCAGGCTGGCAGTGTCTGAACTGACTTCACGTGTGGCAAGTTCAAAGGGCATCAGAACCTTGCACAACGTTGAAATCATTCTCCACTGCACTTGAGACAGGTGCATTCCACCTACTATATCGTGCTCAATTGTATAGGCTTGAATGGCCTTTTGCTGCTCCTCCAACCTCTGAAGCATATAGAGGGTTGAATTCCACCTCGTTACCACTTCTTGCTTCAGATGATGGCAGGGCAGGTTCAGTAGTTTTTGGTGGTGCTCCAGTCTTCTGTACGTGGTGCCTGTACGCCGAAAGTGTCCCGCAATTTTTCTGGCCACCGACAGCATCTCTTGCACGCCCCTGTCGTTTTTTAAAAAATTCTGCACCACCAAATTCAAGGTATGTGCAAAACATGGAACGTGCTGGAATTTGCCCATATTTAATGCACACACAATATTGCTGGCGTTGTCCGATGCCACAAATCCACAGGAGAGTCCAATTGGGGTAAGCCATTCCGCGATGATCTTCCTCAGTTGCCGTAAGAGGTTTTCAGCTGTGTGCGTATTCTGGAAAGCGGTGATACAAAGCGTAGCCTGCCTAGGAAAGAGTTGGCGTTTGCGAGATGCTGCTACTGGTGCCGCCGCTGCTGTTCTTGCGGCGGGAGTCCATACATCTACCCAGTGGGCTGTCACAGTCATATAGTCCTGACCCTGCCCTGCTCCACTTGTCCACATGTCCGTGGTTAAGTGGACATTGGGTACAACTGCATTTTTTAGGACACTGGTGAGTCTTTTTCTGACGTCCGTGTACATTCTCGGTATCGCCTGCCTAGAGAAGTGGAACCTAGATGGTATTTGGTAACGGGGGCACACTGCCTCAATAAATTGTCTAGTTCCCTGTGAACTAACGGCGGATACCGGACGCACGTCTAACACCAACATAGTTGTCAAGGACTCAGTTATCCGCTTTGCAGTAGGATGACTGCTGTGATATTTCATCTTCCTCGCAAAGGACTGTTGAACAGTCAATTGCTTACTGGAAGTAGTACAAGTGGGCTTACGACTTCCCCTCTGGGATGACCATCGACTCCCAGCGGCAACAACAGCAGCGCCAGCAGCAGTAGGCGTTACACGCAAGGATGCATCGGAGGAATCCCAGGCAGGAGAGGACTCGTCAGAATTGCCAGTGACATGGCCTGCAGGACTATTGGCATTCCTGGGGAAGGAGGAAATTGACACTGAGGGAGTTGGTGGGGTGGTTTGCGTGAGCTTGGTTACAAGAGGAAGGGATTTACTGGTCAGTGGACTGCTTCCGCTGTCACCCAAAGTTTTTGAACTTGTCACTGACTTATTATGAATGCGCTGCAGGTGACGTATAAGGGAGGATGTTCCGAGGTGGTTAACGTCCTTACCCCTACTTATTACAGCTTGACAAAGGGAACACACGGCTTGACACCTGTTGTCCGCATTTCTGGTGAAATACCTCCACACCGAAGAGCTGATTTTTTTGGTATTTTCACCTGGCATGTCAACGGCCATATTCCTCCCACGGACAACAGGTGTCTCCCCGGGTGCCTGACTTAAACAAACCACCTCACCATCAGAATCCTCCTGGTCAATTTCCTCCCCAGCGCCAGCAACACCCATATCCTCCTCATCCTGGTGTACTTCAACACTGACATCTTCAATCTGACTATCAGGAACTGGACTGCGGGTGCTCCTTCCAGCACTTGCAGGGGGCGTGCAAATGGTGGAAGGCGCATGCTCTTCACGTCCAGTGTTGGGAAGGTCAGGCATCGCAACCGACACAATTGGACTCTCCTTGTGGATTTGGGATTTCGAAGAATGCACAGTTCTTTGCTGTGCTGCTTTTGCCAGCTTGAGTCTTTTCATTTTTCTAGCGAGAGGCTGAGTGCTTCCATCCTCATGTGAAGCTGAACCACTAGCCATGAACATAGGCCAGGGCCTCAGCCGTTCCTTGCCACTCCGTGTGGTAAATGGCATATTGGCAAATTTACGCTTCTCCTCCGACAATTTTATTTTAGGTTTTGGAGTCCTTTTTTTACTGATATTTGGTGTTTTGGATTTGACATGCTCTGTACTATGACATTGGGCATCGGCCTTGGCAGACGACGTTGCTGGCATTTCATCGTCTCGGCCATGACTAGTGGCAGCAGCTTCAGCACGAGGTGGAAGTGGATCTTGATCTTTCCCTAATTTTGGAACCTCAACATTTTTGTTCTCCATATTTTAATAGGCACAACTAAAAGGCACCTCAGGTAAACAATGGAGATGGATGGATTGGATACTAGTATACAATTATGGACGGGCTGCCGAGTGCCGACACAGAGGTAGCCACAGCCGTGAACTACCGCACTGTACTGTGTCTGCTGCTAATATATAGACTGGTTGATAAAGAGATAGTATACTCGTAACTAGTATGTATGTATAAAGAAAGAAAAAAAAACCACGGTTAGGTGGTATATACAATTATGGACGGGCTGCCGAGTGCCGACACAGAGGTAGCCACAGCCGTGAACTACCGCACTGTACTGTGTCTGCTGCTAATATATAGACTGGTTGATAAAGAGATAGTATACTCGTAACTAGTATGTATGTATAAAGAAAGAAAAAAAACCACGGTTAGGTGGTATATACAATTATGGACGGGCTGCCGAGTGCCGACACAGAGGTAGCCACAGCCGTGAACTACCGCACTGTACTGTGTCTGCTGCTAATATAGACTGGTTGATAAAGAGATAGTATACTCGTAACTAGTATGTATGTATAAAGAAAGAAAAAAAAACCACGGTTAGGTGGTATATACAATTATGGACGGGCTGCCGAGTGCCGACACAGAGGTAGCCACAGCCGTGAACTACCGCACTGTACTGTGTCTGCTGCTAATATATAGACTGGTTGATAAAGAGATAGTATACTCGTAACTAGTATGTATGTATAAAGAAAGAAAAAAAAACCACGGTTAGGTGGTATATACAATTATTGGCGGGCTGCCGAGTGCCGACACAGAGGTAGCCACAGCCGTGAACTACCGCACTGTACTGTGTCTGCTGCTAATATATAGACTGGTTGATAAAGAGATAGTATACTCGTAACTAGTATGTATGTATAAAGAAAGAAAAAAAAAACACGGTTAGGTGGTATATACAATTATGGACGGGCTGCCGAGTGCCGACACAGAGGTAGCCACAGCCGTGAACTACCGCACTGTACTGTGTCTGCTGCTAATATATAGACTGGTTGATAAAGAGATAGTATACTCGTAACTAGTATGTATGTATAAAGAAAGAAAAAAAAACCACGGTTAGGTGGTATATACAATTATGGACGGGCTGCCGAGTGCCGACACAGAGGTAGCCACAGCCGTGAACTACCGCACTGCACTGTGTCTGCTGCTAATATATAGACTGGTTGATAAAGAGATAGTATACTCGTAACTAGTATGTATGTATAAAGAAAGAAAAAAAAACCACGGTTAGGTGGTATATACAATTATGGACGGGCTGCCGAGTGCCGACACAGAGGTAGCCACAGCCGTGAACTACCGCACTGTACTGTGTCTGCTGCTAATATATAGACTGGTTGATAAAGAGATAGTATACTCGTAACTAGTATGTATGTATAAAGAAAGAAAAAAAAAACACGGTTAGGTGGTATATACAATTATGGACGGGCTGCCGAGTGCCGACACAGAGGTAGCCACAGCCGTGAACTACCGCACTGTACTGTGTCTGCTGCTAATATAGACTGGTTGATAAAGAGATAGTATACTCGTAACTAGTATGTATGTATAAAGAAAGAAAAAAAAACCACGGTTAGGTGGTATATACAATTATGGACGGGCTGCCGAGTGCCGACACAGAGGTAGCCACAGCCGTGAACTACCGCACTGTACTGTGTCTGCTGCTAATATATAGACTGGTTGATAAAGAGATAGTATACTCGTAACTAGTATGTATGTATAAAGAAAGAATAAAAAACCACGGTTAGGTGGTATATACAATTATGGACGGGCTGCCGAGTGCCGACACAGAGGTAGCCACAGCCGTGAACTACCGCACTGTACTGTGTCTGCTGCTAATATATAGACTGGTTGATAAAGAGATAGTATACTCGTAACTAGTATGTATGTATAAAGAAAGAAAAAAAAAACCACGGTTAGGTGGTATATACAATTATGGACGGGCTGCCGAGTGCCGACACAGAGGTAGCCACAGCCGTGAACTACCGCACTGTACTGTGTCTGCTGCTAATATATAGACTGGTTGATAAAGAGATAGTATACTCGTAACTAGTATGTATGTATAAAGAAAGAAAAAAAAACCACGGTTAGGTGGTATATACAATTATGGACGGGCTGCCGAGTGCCGACACAGAGGTAGCCACAGCCGTGAACTACCGCACTGTACTGTGTCTGCTGCTAATATAGACTGGTTGATAAAGAGATAGTATACTACTAATATTATATATACTGGTGGTCAGGTCACTGGTCACTAGTCACACTGGCAGTGGCACTCCTGCAGCAAAAGTGTGCACTGTTTAATTTTAATATAATATTATGTACTCCTGGCTCCTGCTATAACCTATAACTGGCACTGCAGTAGTGCTCCCCAGTCTCCCCCACAATTATAAGCTGTGTGAGCTGAGCAGTCAGACAGATATATAATATATATAGATGATGCAGCACACTGGCCTGAGCCTGAGCAGTGCACACAGATATGGTATGTGACTGACTGAGTCACTGTGTGTATCGCTTTTTTCAGGCAGAGAACGGATATATTAAATAAACTGCACTGTGTGTCTGGTGGTCACTCACTATATAATATATTATGTACTCCTGGCTCCTGCTATAACCTATAACTGGCACTGCAGTAGTGCTCCCCAGTCTCCCCCACAATTATAAGCTGTGTGAGCTGAGCAGTCAGACAGATATATATAATATTATATATAGATAATAGATGATGCAGCACACTGGCCTGAGCCTGAGCAGTGCACACAGATATGGTATGTGACTGAGTCACTGTGTGCTGTGTATCGCTTTTTTCAGGCAGAGAACGGATTATAAATAAAACTGGTGGTCACTGGTCACTATCAGCAAAACTCTGCACTGTACTGAGTACTCCTAATGCTCCCCAAAATTAGTAAATCAAGTGTCTCTCTAATCTATTCTAAACGGAGAGGACGCCAGCCACGTCCTCTCCCTATCAATCTCAATGCACGTGTGAAAATGGCGGCGACGCGCGGCTCCTTATATAGAATCCGAGTCTCGCGATAGAATCCGAGCCTCGCGAGAATCCGACAGCGTCATGATGACGTTCGGGCGCGCTCGGGTTAACCGAGCAAGGCGGGAAGATCCGAGTCGCTCGGACCCGTGAAAAAAAACATGAAGTTCGGGCGGGTTCGGATTCCGAGGAACCGAACCCGCTCATCTCTAGAAGTAACTAGTTTTGGACTCACTATTGATGGCAATTCAAAGTATAAACTAGAGATGTGCACTTGAAATTTTTCGGGTTTTGTGTTTTGGTTTTGGGTTCGGTTCCGCGGCCGTGTTTTGGGTTCGACCGCGTTTTGGCAAAACCTCACCGAATTTTTTTTGTCGGATTCGGGTGTGTTTTGGATTCGGGTGTTTTTTTCAAAAAACACTAAAAAACAGCTTAAATCATAGAATTTGGGGGTCATTTTGATCCCAAAGTATTATTAACCTCAAAAACCATAATTTCCACTCATTTTCAGTCTATTCTGAATACCTCACACCTCACAATATTATTTTTAGTCCTAAAATTTGCACCGAGGTCGCTGGATGACTAAGCTAAGCGACCCTAGTGGCCGACACAAACACCTGGCCCATCTAGGAGTGGCACTGCAGTGTCACGCAGGATGGCCCTTCCAAAAAACACTCCCCAAACAGCACATGACGCAAAGAAAAAAAGAGGCGCAATGAGGTAGCTGTGTGAGTAAGCTAAGCGACCCTAGTGGCCGACACAAACACCTGGCCCATCTAGGAGTGGCACTGCAGTGTCACGCAGGATGGCCCTTCCAAAAAACACTCCCCAAACAGCACATGACGCAAAGAAGAAAAAAAGAGGCGCAATGAGGTAGCTGTGTGAGTAAGATAAGCGACCCTAGTGGCCGACACAAACACCTGGCCCATCTAGGAGTGGCACTGCAGTGTCACGCAGGATGGCCCTTCCAAAAAACACTCCCCAAACAGCACATGACGCAAAGAAAAAAAGAGGCGCAATGAGGTAGCTGTGTGAGTAAGCTAAGCGACCCTAGTGGCCGACACAAACACCTGGCCCATCTAGGAGTGGCACTGCAGTGTCACGCAGGATGGCCCTTCCAAAAAACACTCCCCAAACAGCACATGACGCAAAGAAAAATGAAAGAAAAAAGAGGTGCAAGATGGAATTGTCCTTGGGCCCTCCCACCCACCCTTATGTTGTATAAACAGGACATGCACACTTTAACCAACCCATCATTTCAGTGACAGGGTCTGCCACACGACTGTGACTGAAATGACGGGTTGGTTTGGACCCCCTCCAAAAAAGAAGCAATTAATCTCTCCTTGCACAAACTGGCTCTACAGAGGCAAGATGTCCACCTCATCATCATCCTCCGATATATCACCGTGTACATCCCCCTCCTCACAGATTATCAATTCGTCCCCACTGCAATCCACCATCTCAGCTCCCTGTGTACTTTGTGGAGGCAATTGCTGCTGGTCAATGTCTCCACGGAGGAATTGATTATAATTCATTTTAATGAACATCATCTTCTCCACATTTTCTGGAAGTAACCTCGTACACCGATTGCTGACAAGGTGAGCGGCGGCACTAAACACTCTTTCGGAGTACACACTTGTGGGAGGGCAACTTAGGTAGAATAAAGCCAGTTTGTGCAAGGGCCTCCAAATTGCCTCTTTTTCCTGCCAGTATAAGTACGGACTGTCTGACGTGCCTACTTGGATGCGGTCACTCATATAATCCTCCACCATTCTTTCAATGGTGAGAGAATCATATGCGGTGACAGTAGACGACATGTCCGTAATCGTTGTCAGGTCCTTCAGTCCGGACCAGATGTCAGCATCAGCAGTTGCTCCAGACTGCCCTGCATCACCGCCAGTGGGTGGGCTCGGAATTCTGAGCCTTTTCCTCGCACCCCCAGTTGCGGGAGAATGTGAACAAGGAGATGTTGACAGGTCGCGTTCCGCTTGAGTTGACAATTTTCTCACCAGCAGGTCTTTGAACCCCAGCAGACTTGTGTCTGCCGGAAAGAGAGATCCAAGGTAGGTTTTAAATCTAGGATCGAGCACGGTGGCCAAAATGTAGTGATCTGATTTCAACAGATTGACCACCCGTGAATCCTTGTTAAGCGAATTAAGGGCTCCATCCACAAGTCCCACATGCCTAGCGGAATCGCTCCGTGTTAGCTCCTCCTTCAATGTCTCCAGCTTCTTCTGCAAAAGCCTGATGAGGGGAATGACCTGACTCAGGCTGGCAGTGTCTGAACTGACTTCACGTGTGGCAAGTTCAAAGGGCAGCAGAACCTTGCACAACGTTGAAATCATTCTCCACTGCGCTTGAGACAGGTGCATTCCACCTCCTATATCGTGCTGAATTGTATAGGCTTGAATGGCCTTTTGCTGCTCCTCCAACCTCTGAAGCATATATAGGGTTGAATTCCACCTCGTTACCACTTCTTGCTTCAGATGATGGCAGGGCAGGTTCAGGCGTTTTTGGTGTTGCTCCAGTCTTCTGTACGTGGTGCCTGTACGCCGAAAGTGTCCCGCAATTCTTCTGGCCACCGACAGCATCTCTTGCACGCCCCTGTCGTTTTTTAAAAAATTCTGCACCACCAAATTCAAGGTATGTGCAAAACATGGGACGTGCTGGAATTTGCCCATATTTAATGCACACACAATATTGCTGGCGTTGTCCGATGCCACAAATCCACAGGAGAGTCCAATTGGGGTAAGCCATTCCGCGATGATCTTCCTCAGTTGCCGTAAGAGGTTTTCAGCTGTGTGCGTATTCTGGAAACCGGTGATACAAAGAGTAGCCTGCCTAGGAAAGAGTTGGCGTTTGCGAGATGCTGCTACTGGTGCCGCCGCTGCTGTTCTTGCGGCGGGAGTCCATACATCTACCCAGTGGGCTGTCACAGTCATATAGTCCTGACCCTGCCCTGCTCCACTTGTCCACATGTCCGTGGTTAAGTGGACATTGGGTACAACTGCATTTTTTAGGACACTGGTGAGTCTTTTTCTGACGTCCGTGTACATTCTCAGTATCGCCTGCCTAGAGAAGTGGAACCTAGATGGTATTTGGTAACGGGGGCACACTACCTCAAGAAATTGTCTAGTTCCCTGTGAACTAACGGCGGATACCGGACGCACGTCTAACACCAACATAGTTGTCAAGGCCTCAGTTATCCGCTTTGCAACAGGATGACTGCTGTGATATTTCATCTTCCTCGCAAAGGACTGTTGGACAGTCAATTGCTTGGTGGAAGTAGTAAAAGTGGGCTTACGACTTCCCCTCTGGGATGACCATCGACTCCCAGCAGCAACAACAGCAGCGCCAGCAGCAGTAGGCGTTACACGCAAGGATGCATCGGAGGAATCCCAGGCAGGAGAGGACTCGTCAGAATTGCCAGTGACATGGCCTGCAGGACTATTGGCATTCCTGGGGAAGGAGGAAATTGACACTGAGGGAGTTGGTGGGGGGGTTTGCGTGAGCTTGGTTACAAGAGGAAGGGATTTACTGGTCAGTGGACTGCTTCCGCTGTCGCCCAAAGTTTTTGAACTTGTCACTGACTTATTATGAATGCGCTGCAGGTGACGTATAAGGGAGGATGTTCCGAGGTGGTTAACGTCCTTACCCCTACTTATTACAGCTTGACAAAGGCAACACACGGCTTGACAAATGTTGTCCGCATTTCTGTTGAAATACTTCCACACCGAAGAGCTGATTTTTTTGGTATTTTCACCAGGCATGTCAACGGCCATATTTCTCCCACGGACAACAGGTGTCTCCCCGGGTGCCTGACTTAAACAAACCACCTCACCATCAGAATCCTCCTTGTCAATTTCCTCCCCAGCGCCAGCAACACCCATATCCTCCTCATCCTGGTGTACTTCAACACTGACATCTTCAATCTGACTATCAGGAACTGGACTGCGGGTGCTCCTTCCAGCACTTGCAGGGGGCGTGCAAATGGTGGAAGGCGCATGCTCTTTACGTCCAGTGTTGGGAAGGTCAGGCATCGCAACCGACACAATTGGACTCTCCTTGTGGATTTGTGATTTCGAAGAACGCACAGTTCTTTGCGGTGCTTTTGCCAGCTTGAGTCTTTTCATTTTTCTAGCGAGAGGCTGAGTGCTTCCATCCTCATGTGAAGCTGAATCACTAGCCATGAACACAGGCCAGGGCCTCAGCCGTTCCTTGCCACTCCGTGTGGTAAATGGCATATTGGCAAGTTTACGCTTCTCCTCCGACAATTTTATTTTAGATTTTTGAGTCCTTTTTTTACTGATATTTGGTGTTTTGGATTTTACATGCTCTCTACTATGACATTGGGCATCGGCCTTGGCAGACGACGTTGCTGGCATTTCATCGTCTCGGCCATGACTAGTGGCAGCAGCTTCAGCACGAGGTGGAAGTCGATCTTGATCTTTCCCTAATTTTGGAACCTCAACATTTTTGTTCTCCATATTTTAATAGGCACAACTAAAAGGCACCTCAGGTAAACAATGGAGATGGATGGATACTAGTATACTTATGGATGGACGAGCGACTGCCGACACAGAGGTAGCTACAGCCGTGGACTACCGTACTGTGTCTGCTGCTAATATAGACTGGATGATAATGAGATAAAATTAAAATATATATATATATATATATATCACACTAGTACTGCAGCCGGACAGGTATATATTATGTAATGACGGACCTGCTGGACACTGTCTGTCAGCACTGCAGACTCCTAAAGTAAGCTACTAGTATCAAGAAGATAGAAAAAAAAAATAAACCACGGGTAGGTGGTATACAATTATGGATGGACGAGCGACTGCCGACACAGAGGTAGCTACAGCCGTGGACTACCGTACTGTGTCTGCTGCTAATATAGACTGGATGATAATGAGATAAAATTAAAATATATATATATATATATATATCACACTAGTACTGCAGCCGGACAGGTATATATTATGTAATGACGGACCTGCTGGACACTGTCTGCAGAATGCGTTTATAAAAACACCACACGACGAGTGTTTAACTTTTTCAGGCAGACAATCACAATATACTGGTGGTCAGCAGACAATCACAATACTGGTGGTCAGTGGTCACTGGTCAGTCACACTGGCAGTGGCACTCGGGCAGCAAAAGTGTGCACTGTACTTAAAATATGTACTCCTGCTATAACTGCTCCCCAGTCTCCCCCACAATTAAGCTGTGTGAGCACTGCAGTGAGCACTCAGCAGTCAGATAATGATATACAGTATATGATGCAGCACACTGGGCTGAGCACAGATATGGTATGTGTGACTGTGTCACACTGTGTATCGTTTTTTTTCAGGCAGAGAACGGATTTATTAAACTGGTCACACTATCAGCAGCAAGTAGTACTCCTCCTATATTATGCTCCCCAAAATTTGTGTCTCTCTCTCTCTAGTACTATTAGTCACTCTAAACGGAGAGGACGCCAGCCACGTCCTCTCCCTATCAATCTCAATGCACGTGTGAAAAATGGCGGCGACGCGCGGCTCCTTATATAGAATCCGAGTCTCGCGATAGAATCCGAGCCTCGCGAGAATCCGACAGCGTCATGATGACGTTCGGGCGCGCTCGGGTTAACCGAGCAAGGCGGGAAGATCCGAGTCGCTCGGACCCGTGAAAAAAAACATGAAGTTCGGGCGGGTTCGGATTCCGAGGAACCGAACCCGCTCATCTCTAGAAGTAACTAGTTTTGGACTCACTATTGATGGCAATTCAAAGTATAAACTAGAGATGTGCACTTGAAATTTTTCGGGTTTTGTGTTTTGGTTTTGGGTTCGGTTCCGCGGCCGTGTTTTGGGTTCGACCACGTTTTGGCAAAACCTCACCGAATTTTTTTTGTCGGATTCGGGTGTGTTTTGGATTCGGGTGTTTTTTTCAAAAAACACTAAAAAACAGCTTAAATCATAGAATTTGGGGGTCATTTTGATCCCAAAGTATTATTAACCTCAAAAACCATAATTTCCACTCATTTTCAGTCTATTCTGAATACCTCACACCTCACAATATTATTTTTAGTCCTAAAATTTGCACCGAGGTCGCTGGATGACTAAGCTAAGCGACCCTAGTGGCCGACACAAACACCTGGCCCATCTAGGAGTGGCACTGCAGTGTCACGCAGGATGGCCCTTCCAAAAAACACTCCCCAAACAGCACATGACGCAAAGAAAAAAAGAGGCGCAATGAGGTAGCTGTGTGAGTAAGCTAAGCGACCCTAGTGGCCGACACAAACACCTGGCCCATCTAGGAGTGGCACTGCAGTGTCACGCAGGATGGCCCTTCCAAAAAACACTCCCCAAACAGCACATGACGCAAAGAAGAAAAAAAGAGGCGCAATGAGGTAGCTGTGTGAGTAAGATAAGCGACCCTAGTGGCCGACACAAACACCTGGCCCATCTAGGAGTGGCACTGCAGTGTCACGCAGGATGGCCCTTCCAAAAAACACTCCCCAAACAGCACATGACGCAAAGAAAAAAAGAGGCGCAATGAGGTAGCTGTGTGAGTAAGCTAAGCGACCCTAGTGGCCGACACAAACACCTGGCCCATCTAGGAGTGGCACTGCAGTGTCACGCAGGATGGCCCTTCCAAAAAACACTCCCCAAACAGCACATGACGCAAAGAAAAATGAAAGAAAAAAGAGGTGCAAGATGGAATTGTCCTTGGGCCCTCCCACCCACCCTTATGTTGTATAAACAGGACATGCACACTTTAACCAACCCATCATTTCAGTGACAGGGTCTGCCACACGACTGTGACTGAAATGACGGGTTGGTTTGGACCCCCTCCAAAAAAGAAGCAATTAATCTCTCCTTGCACAAACTGGCTCTACAGAGGCAAGATGTCCACCTCATCATCATCCTCCGATATATCACCGTGTACATCCCCCTCCTCACAGATTATCAATTCGTCCCCACTGCAATCCACCATCTCAGCTCCCTGTGTACTTTGTGGAGGCAATTGCTGCTGGTCAATGTCTCCACGGAGGAATTGATTATAATTCATTTTAATGAACATCATCTTCTCCACATTTTCTGGAAGTAACCTCGTACACCGATTGCTGACAAGGTGAGCGGCGGCACTAAACACTCTTTCGGAGTACACACTTGTGGGAGGGCAACTTAGGTAGAATAAAGCCAGTTTGTGCAAGGGCCTCCAAATTGCCTCTTTTTCCTGCCAGTATAAGTACGGACTGTCTGACGTGCCTACTTGGATGCGGTCACTCATATAATCCTCCACCATTCTTTCAATGGTGAGAGAATCATATGCGGTGACAGTAGACGACATGTCCGTAATCGTTGTCAGGTCCTTCAGTCCGGACCAGATGTCAGCATCAGCAGTTGCTCCAGACTGCCCTGCATCACCGCCAGTGGGTGGGCTCGGAATTCTGAGCCTTTTCCTCGCACCCCCAGTTGCGGGAGAATGTGAACAAGGAGATGTTGACAGGTCGCGTTCCGCTTGAGTTGACAATTTTCTCACCAGCAGGTCTTTGAACCCCAGCAGACTTGTGTCTGCCGGAAAGAGAGATCCAAGGTAGGTTTTAAATCTAGGATCGAGCACGGTGGCCAAAATGTAGTGATCTGATTTCAACAGATTGACCACCCGTGAATCCTTGTTAAGCGAATTAAGGGCTCCATCCACAAGTCCCACATGCCTAGCGGAATCGCTCCGTGTTAGCTCCTCCTTCAATGTCTCCAGCTTCTTCTGCAAAAGCCTGATGAGGGGAATGACCTGACTCAGGCTGGCAGTGTCTGAACTGACTTCACGTGTGGCAAGTTCAAAGGGCAGCAGAACCTTGCACAACGTTGAAATCATTCTCCACTGCGCTTGAGACAGGTGCATTCCACCTCCTATATCGTGCTGAATTGTATAGGCTTGAATGGCCTTTTGCTGCTCCTCCAACCTCTGAAGCATATATAGGGTTGAATTCCACCTCGTTACCACTTCTTGCTTCAGATGATGGCAGGGCAGGTTCAGGCGTTTTTGGTGTTGCTCCAGTCTTCTGTACGTGGTGCCTGTACACCGAAAGTGTCCCGCAATTCTTCTGGCCACCGACAGCATCTCTTGCACGCCCCTGTCGTTTTTTTAAAAATTCTGCACCACCAAATTCAAGGTATGTGCAAAACATGGGACGTGCTGGAATTTGCCCATATTTAATGCACACACAATATTGCTGGCGTTGTCCGATGCCACAAATCCACAGGAGAGTCCAATTGGGGTAAGCCATTCCGCGATGATCTTCCTCAGTTGCCGTAAGAGGTTTTCAGCTGTGTGCGTATTCTGGAAACCGGTGATACAAAGAGTAGCCTGCCTAGGAAAGAGTTGGCGTTTGCGAGATGCTGCTACTGGTGCCGCCGCTGCTGTTCTTGCGGCGGGAGTCCATACATCTACCCAGTGGGCTGTCACAGTCATATAGTCCTGACCCTGCCCTGCTCCACTTGTCCACATGTCCGTGGTTAAGTGGACATTGGGTACAACTGCATTTTTTAGGACACTGGTGAGTCTTTTTCTGACGTCCGTGTACATTCTCAGTATCGCCTGCCTAGAGAAGTGGAACCTAGATGGTATTTGGTAACGGGGGCACACTACCTCAAGAAATTGTCTAGTTCCCTGTGAACTAACGGCGGATACCGGACGCACGTCTAACACCAACATAGTTGTCAAGGCCTCAGTTATCCGCTTTGCAACAGGATGACTGCTGTGATATTTCATCTTCCTCGCAAAGGACTGTTGGACAGTCAATTGCTTGGTGGAAGTAGTAAAAGTGGGCTTACGACTTCCCCTCTGGGATGACCATCGACTCCCAGCAGCAACAACAGCAGCGCCAGCAGCAGTAGGCGTTACACGCAAGGATGCATCGGAGGAATCCCAGGCAGGAGAGGACTCGTCAGAATTGCCAGTGACATGGCCTGCAGGACTATTGGCATTCCTGGGGAAGGAGGAAATTGACACTGAGGGAGTTGGTGGGGGGGTTTGCGTGAGCTTGGTTACAAGAGGAAGGGATTTACTGGTCAGTGGACTGCTTCCGCTGTCGCCCAAAGTTTTTGAACTTGTCACTGACTTATTATGAATGCGCTGCAGGTGACGTATAAGGGAGGATGTTCCGAGGTGGTTAACGTCCTTACCCCTACTTATTACAGCTTGACAAAGGCAACACACGGCTTGACAAATGTTGTCCGCATTTCTGTTGAAATACTTCCACACCGAAGAGCTGATTTTTTTGGTATTTTCACCAGGCATGTCAACGGCCATATTTCTCCCACGGACAACAGGTGTCTCCCCGGGTGCCTGACTTAAACAAACCACCTCACCATCAGAATCCTCCTTGTCAATTTCCTCCCCAGCGCCAGCAACACCCATATCCTCCTCATCCTGGTGTACTTCAACACTGACATCTTCAATCTGACTATCAGGAACTGGACTGCGGGTGCTCCTTCCAGCACTTGCAGGGGGCGTGCAAATGGTGGAAGGCGCATGCTCTTTACGTCCAGTGTTGGGAAGGTCAGGCATCGCAACCGACACAATTGGACTCTCCTTGTGGATTTGTGATTTCGAAGAACGCACAGTTCTTTGCGGTGCTTTTGCCAGCTTGAGTCTTTTCATTTTTCTAGCGAGAGGCTGAGTGCTTCCATCCTCATGTGAAGCTGAATCACTAGCCATGAACATAGGCCAGGGCCTCAGCCGTTCCTTGCCACTCCGTGTGGTAAATGGCATATTGGCAAGTTTACGCTTCTCCTCCGACAATTTTATTTTAGATTTTTGAGTCCTTTTTTTACTGATATTTGGTGTTTTGGATTTTACATGCTCTCTACTATGACATTGGGCATCGGCCTTGGCAGACGACGTTGCTGGCATTTCATCGTCTCGGCCATGACTAGTGGCAGCAGCTTCAGCACGAGGTGGAAGTCGATCTTGATCTTTCCCTAATTTTGGAACCTCAACATTTTTGTTCTCCATATTTTAATAGGCACAACTAAAAGGCACCTCAGGTAAACAATGGAGATGGATGGATACTAGTATACTTATGGATGGACGAGCGACTGCCGACACAGAGGTAGCTACAGCCGTGGACTACCGTACTGTGTCTGCTGCTAATATAGACTGGATGATAATGAGATAAAATTAAAATATATATATATATATATATATCACACTAGTACTGCAGCCGGACAGGTATATATTATGTAATGACGGACCTGCTGGACACTGTCTGTCAGCACTGCAGACTCCTAAAGTAAGCTACTAGTATCAAGAAGATAGAAAAAAAAAATAAACCACGGGTAGGTGGTATACAATTATGGATGGACGAGCGACTGCCGACACAGAGGTAGCTACAGCCGTGGACTACCGTACTGTGTCTGCTGCTAATATAGACTGGATGATAATGAGATAAAATTAAAATATATATATATATATATCACACTAGTACTGCAGCCGGACAGGTATATATTATGTAATGACGGACCTGCTGGACACTGTCTGTCAGCACTGCAGACTCCTAAAGTAAGCTACTAGTACCAAGAAGATAGAAAAAATAAATAAACCACGGGTAGGTGGTATACAATTATGGATGGACGAGCGACTGCCGACACAGAGGTAGCTACAGCCGTGGACTACCGTACTGTGTCTGCTGCTAATATAGACTGGATGATAATGAGATAAAATTAAAATATATATATATATATATATCACACTAGTACTGCAGCCGGACAGGTATATATTATGTAATGACGGACCTGCTGGACACTGTCTGCAGAATGCGTTTATAAAAACACCACACGACGAGTGTTTAACTTTTTCAGGCAGACAATCACAATATACTGGTGGTCAGCAGACAATCACAATACTGGTGGTCAGTGGTCACTGGTCAGTCACACTGGCAGTGGCACTCGGGCAGCAAAAGTGTGCACTGTACTTAAAATATGTACTCCTGCTATAACTGCTCCCCAGTCTCCCCCACAATTAAGCTGTGTGAGCACTGCAGTGAGCACTCAGCAGTCAGATAATGATATACAGTATATGATGCAGCACACTGGGCTGAGCACAGATATGGTATGTGTGACTGTGTCACACTGTGTATCGTTTTTTTTCAGGCAGAGAACGGATTTATTAAACTGGTCACACTATCAGCAGCAAGTAGTACTCCTCCTATATTATGCTCCCCAAAATTTGTGTCTCTCTCTCTCTAGTACTATTAGTCACTCTAAACGGAGAGGACGCCAGCCACGTCCTCTCCCTATCAATCTCAATGCACGTGTGAAAAATGGCGGCGACGCGCGGCTCCTTATATAGAATCCGAGTCTCGCGATAGAATCCGAGCCTCGCGAGAATCCGACAGCGGGATGATGACGTTCGGGCGCGCTCGGGTTAACCGAGCAAGGCGGGAGGATCCGAGCCTGCTCGGCCCCGTGTAAAAAAAGCTGAAGTTCGGCGGGTTCGGATTCAGAGAAACCGAACCCGCTCATCTCTAGTATAAACATCCTACAACAGTGATTTCATTTTAATTGTGGATTTTGGTAGTACAGTATTTCAGTCTTTTTGCCTGTTTTCTACCCTAGTAGCAGTCTTGAAAAATGGAAAGTAGACAAAAACAGGAGATTAATGAAATAGGAAACAGGCAGGAGCTGATCGATTGAATGCAATTTGGCAAATATGGAGATGGTAAAGTTTACCAGCACTCCAAATTTATCATTAACTGCTACCAAGGTCTGGAATCTCTCATAAAGTGAACAGAGGGTTGCATCCACTAAGACATTAAAAAAGTGGTTTCCATTTTTCTCAGCACATCACCAATAGGCTCATCTGGAGCCTCATAACTAAAGTGCCTTTTAGTTGTTTTCAGCCTCTTTTGTTTAAGCACTGGCTCCACATTCATCTCCTCACACATCTCCTTTGCAGTTGTCTGAACATGAGAAAATCCTGTGTTTCTGTAGCAGGTGAGGGAATCTCTTGTCTTCTGCAGTAAGTTGACAGCCATATCTAGCTGCATCGAGGTTGACTGCATCAGTTTACTCACATGCTGTATGTTGTTAAGAATGTCATACCATATCACAGTGCAAATAGAAAACCGATATGATACCACCTCCTCAGCCAAAGACTGGGCTTCGACTTTCACGACAGGGTCTGTAGTAGTCTCCCTCACCTCCAGAAGAGCCTCTCTGACTTGCCCAGCCTGGTACCTTACTGCCTCAATGCTTTTGATCCTGCTCTCCCACCTGGTGTCGGACCATGATTTCAGGGTGGTGTTGACGTGTTTCAGGAGGATAGCCCATCTATGCGTAGATGCTGAGAAAAGGGTGAATATTTTCATTAAATATCCAAAGTAGCCAACTGCATCTGCTGAGGTCTTAGCAGCATCAGCTACCACCAGATTTAAAGTGTGGGCACCACATGGGACAAAAAAGGCTCTTGAGTTTTGCTGCAGCAGCCTAGCCTGAACACCTTTATTCTTTCCCTTCATGTTAGCACCATTGTCATAAGATTGGCCTCTGCAGTCCTGAAAGGGAATGTTAAGATCCTCCAGCTTTTCTAGGATTAGAAATGACAAACTTTCTCCTGTTGACGCCTCTGCCACAAGGAAGCTCATGAAATGTTCTTTAATTTGTGGTGGTTCATCCAGTGTCACAATTCTTATAATAACAGAGAGCTGTTCCTTGTGACTTAGGTCAGGGGTACAATCCAAAATGATGGAGTAATACTTTGATGTTTTGATCTCTTCAACCAATGTGTCAAGTATTTTGGCACTGATTGAGTCTATCAATTCATTTTGGATTCTCTTTCCCAAATAATGTATGTGACGGCCAGTATCACTTTGCACCCTTTCAACATGAAAATTCATTACTGGGTAAAATTTGGCCAAAAGCTCCACCTCTTTCAGGAAATTACCATTGTCTGGTTTGTTCAATGTGTCTGTAGACCCCCTTAAAGCCATGTTTCTTTCAGCTATTGACTGAATTATTGCTACTAATCTAGTAAGAACTTGACGCCACCTGTTTCTCTCGGCTTCAGCAAGTGCCATCTCTTGTTTATCGATGGTTTGCCCCTTGGCAAGGCGGACCTCCAATTCCTTCCATGTTTTCATGTTTGTAGTGTGCTCCTGGCTATCCTCATGGGTCTTGAGCAACTGGCCTGCATTTTTCCAGTCACTTAAACCTTCTTTAATCAGCTTAAAATCTTTCTGAGAAAACAGTTTGCAGCAGAAACAGTACAGACTATCATTCTTTTTTGAGTACATTAGCCAACTTCTTTTTATTTTTTCTCCATTGACCCAGACTCTGCTGAAATACTGATGCTGACATCTTCTTCCATCTTTTAGTTTTGTAAATGTAAAAGTTGTTTTGATCTTATACGGTCCTCTGATGACAAACTCTGTTCTTATGTTATCAGATAAGATAGACGGCCAATCAGCAGGGTCTATTGGAACAGCCTGTAGAGGTACAACAGAAGTGGAATGCCCAGCAGATGCAGTAGGTGTGCTTGATACAGTGCTTGGTAGTGCTGGGGAGGCGATAACAGGGGCACTTGATGTTGAAGTGCTGGGCAGTGCTGAGGATGCGATGACAAGGGCACTTGATGTTGTAGTGCTGGGCAGTGCTGTGGATGCAATGACAGGGGCACTTGATGTTGAAGTGCTGGGCTGTGCTGAAGAGGCTAAGGCAGGGTCACTTGATGTTGAAGTGCTGGGCTGTGCTGAGGAGGCTAAGGCAGAGTCACTTGATGTTGAAGTGCTGGACAGTGCTGAGGAGGCAATGACAGAGTCACTTGATGTTGAAGTGCTGGACAGTGCTGAGGAGGCGATGACAAGGGCACTTGATGTTGAAGTGCTGGGCTGTGCTGAGGAGGCGATGATAAGGGCACTTGATGTTGTAGTGCTGGGCAGTGCTGTGGATGTGATGACAAGGGCACTTGATGTTGTAGTGCTGGGCAGTGCTGAGGATGCGATGACAAGGGCACTTGATGTTGTAGTGCTGGGCAGTGCTGTGGATGCAATGACAGGGGCACTTGATGTTGAAGTGCTGTGCTGAAGAGGCTAAGGCAGGGTCACTTGATGTTGAAGTGCTGGGCTGTGCTGAGGAATCAATGACAGGGTCACTTGAGGTTGAAGTGCTGGGCTGTGCTGAGTAGGTAGGTAAAGGATGGCTTGATGCTGGACTGCTGGGCTGTGATAAGCAGGAGTTGTCTGCAGGTGGTCCATGATTTGTAGAAGTGGGGTTACTTAAATATTTAAGAAGTGCATCTGAAGAAAGAAGAGATGTATATATGAACAAAGTGCATTACATGCAATAGTATAGTTGCATAGCCTATAACATTTCATTACATTACCTTTGTCTTTTTTCCATTTTTCTTCCTCTTCTTTTCTTTTTTTTCTTCCTTGTGCACCAAAGGGCTTTGGGCGTTTTGACATAATGGTTCAAGTGTTTCAAAAAATTCTAGCATAAAATATAAGGTATTTACAGGAAGCTATTACTTCTGTTCTCCAGTATCAGGATGAGCAATATATGTTGTCCCCAGTTCACATGGTTATGACATACATTTCACAATATTACAGATGTACCCCTTCTATTTGCGGTACAGTGTGAACGCATGCTCCCGCAACCACCGCCGAGTACAAGTGCTTTTAACTACAGGTAGTGAGAGCATAGCTTCCCGCTACCCGTGCTCACTACCTCCTGCCGGCTCCCCCTTCCTTTAAAGGGCAGCGGCCCAGTTTACATAGCCATGCCACATATTACTGACCACAGTTCACATGATTATGCCACACATTATTGACCATTGTACACACGGTGCTGCCCCAAAGGGGCAGATTATTTAAACAAAAGTGCCTTGGCCACACAAGTTTCATATATACTGTATACTTAAAAACAATAATCTGAGTCACCCGCAATGCATTTATAAAGACATTAGAGGGTTATACAAAATTAATCATTCTTCTACTACAACTGAATGAGGAACATATAATATTTAGGACCAACTTATAAGATGGAGTAAAAAAAGAAAAAAATTTACAATAAAAATATTTTTTAAACATAATGCCCCATAACAGTGCCCTAGTTTATTTTATGAACCATTGTAGTGCCCTAGTTCACATTACATTATATTGGGGGTCATTCCGAGTTGTTCGCTCGCAAGCCGTTTTTAGCAGCTTTGCACACGCTAAGCCTACGCCTACTGGGAGTGAATCTTAGCATAGTAAAATTGCGAACGAAAGATTCGCAATATTGCGAAAAGACATCTCTGTGCAGTTTCTGAGTAGCTCCAGACTTACTCGGCATCTGCGATCAGTTCAGAGCTTGTCGTTCCTGGTTTGACGTCACAAACACACCCAGCGTTCGCCCAGACACTCCTCCGTTTCTCCAGCCACTCCCGCGTTTTTCCCAGAAACGGTAGCGTTTTTTCACACACTCCCATAAAACGGCCAGTTTCCACCCAGAAACACCCACTTCCTGTCAATCACATTACGATCGCCTGAACGAAGAAAAAGCCGTGAGTAAAATACCTAACTTCATAGCAAATTTACTTGGCGCAGTCGCAGTGCGAACATTGCGCATGCGCACTAAGCGGAAAATCGATGCGATGCGATGAAATTTACCGAGCGAACAACTCGGAATGACCCCCATTGTACGGTGGCCAATAAACATTATGCAACACAGTACCCCCAATTCACATTAAGACATGTTGGGGCAGATGTACTAAGCCTGGAGAAGTGATAAAGCAGTGATAAGTGGAAGGTGATAATGCACCAGCCAATCAGCTTCTAACTTTCATTTTTGAAATTGTAATGATTGGCTGGTGAGTTATCACCTTGCACTTATCACGGTTTTATCACTTTTCCAGGCTTAATACATCTGCCTCACAGTGTCTCCAGTTCAAATTATACCACACTATAGTGCCTCCACTTCATATTGTGCCACATTACAGTGCCCCAGCTCACATTATGTATTATAAACCCTTCAAGTTCATTTTAAACCACATTTCAAAGAGCAGGTCCAGAGGCATAACTAGAAATAATGTAGGCTCCAAGGCAAAAGTTTGTAAGGGCCCCTATGTATAACCTAATGGCAAAAAATTTATACAACACATGTAATTTTGACATAGCAGCTGCACTCCCTGCACCTATGGTAGCTACGCCCTGTATATAACCAGTGGCGTAAGTTTGACACTGTTGCCCAGAGGCAAAGAAAATATTGGTGCCTATATATATATATATATATATATATAAGAAATAGAAAGAAATTATTGCGCCACGTGTGTTCACCAACGTTTACTTATCCTGAATGTGAATTATACCAAACAAATGGATCTGACACTCCCTAAGAATTTAAAAGGGCGTCTGCTTACCCCCAAACAGGGATGGCGGTTCCCTGTATCGTAAATTTGGTACACAATTGGGGGGAGGGGGTTTAGCGACCAATGGTGTCTAAAAGAACTCACACTTTAGGTGAATAATTAAAAATATAAAATACAATTTATTCACGTATAAATTTAAAACAACAAATCTTTTTCTAAAAAATGGGATAAAAAGTATACACACATACAATATAATACCAGTTAAAATGAATAAATAATAAAAGATTCCTTAACTTGGTATGCAGTCACTGCCAGATAGCCCAACGCGTTTCGTCAATCAGACTTCATCAAGGGGTGTTAGCAGAGTGGGACCAGACTTCTATTTATACCAGTATTCATCTAATACTAATTATGACATCACTTCCTGTTGTTACTAGGGATGAGCGGGTTCGGTTCCTCGGAATCCGAACCCGCCCGAACTTCATGTTTTTTTACACGGGGCCGAGCGACTCGGATCTTCCCGCCTTGCTCGGTTAACCCGAGCGCGCCCGAACGTCATCATCCCGCTGTCGGATTCTCGCGAGGCTCGGATTCTATCGCGAGACTCGGATTCTATATAAGGAGCCGCGCGTCGCCGCCATTTTCACACGTGCATTGAGATTCATAGGGAGAGGACGTGGCTGGCGTCCTCTCCGTTTATAGAGAAGAGAGTGAGACAGTAGAGAGAGACACAGTAGTAATTTTGGGGAGCATTAGGAGGAGTACTAGTTACTTGCTGAAGTGATAGATAGTGTGACTGTATATTATCTGACTTGTGGGGGAGACACTGACAGTGGGGAGCAGTTAGAGTCTGAGAGCAGGACTCAGGAGTACATATAACGTACAGTGCACACTTTTGCTGCCAGAGTGCCACACTGCCATTGTGACCACACTGACCACCAGTATAATATATATTGTGATTGTCTGCTTAGGAGTACTACTTGCAAGTTGCTGATAGTGTGACCAGTGACCTGACCACCAGTCACCACCAATTTAATATATATATAATATATATAATTGTATATAATATATATATAATATTGTATACCACCTACCCGTGGTTTTTTTTTTTTCTTTCTTCTTTATACATACTACTATAGTAGCTTACTGTAGCAGTCTGCGGTGCTGCTGAGCTGACTGTGTCCAGCAGGTCCGTCATCAGTCATTACATAATAAATATATATACCTGTCCGGCTGCAGTACTAGTGATATTATATATATATATATTGATTTCATCTCATTATCATCCAGTCTATATTAGCAGCAGACACAGTACGGTAGTCCACGGCTGTAGCTACCTCTGTGTCGGCAGTCGCTCGTCCATCCATAATTGTATACCACCTACCCGTGGTTTTTTTTTTCTTTCTTCTTTATACATACTACTATAGTAGCTTACTGTAGCAGTCTGCGGTGCTGCTGAGCTGACAGTGTCCAGCAGGTCCATCATCAGTCATTACATAATAAATATATATACCTGTCCGGCTGCAGTACTAGTGATATTATATATATATATATATATATATATATATATATTAATTTCATCTCCTTATCAACCAGTCTATATTAGCAGCAGACACAGTACGGTAGTCCACGGCTGTAGCTACCTCTGTGTCGGCAGTCGCTCGTCCATCCATAATTGTATACCACCTACCCGTGTTTTTTTTTTTTCTTTCTTCTTTATAGATACTACTATAGTAGCTTACTGTAGCAGTCTGCGGTGCTGCTGAGCTGACAGTGTCCAGCAGGTCCATCATCAGTCATTACATAATAAATATATATACCTGTCCGGCTGCAGTACTAGTGATATTATATATATATATATTGATTTCATCTCATTATCATCCAGTCTATATTAGCAGCAGACACAGTACGGTAGTCCACGGCTGTAGCTACCTCTGTGTCGGCAGTCGCTCGTCCATCCATAATTGTATACCACCTACCCGTGGGTTTTTTTTTTTCTTTCTTCTTTATACATACTACTATAGTAGATTACTGTAGCAGTCTGCGGTGCTGCTGAGCTGACAGTGTCCAGCAGGTCCGTCATCAGTCATTACATAATAAATATATATACCTGTCCGGCTGCAGTACTAGTGATATTATATATATATATATATATATATATATATTAATTTCATCTCCTTATCATCCAGTCTATATTAGCAGCAGACACAGTACGGTAGTCCACGGCTGTAGCTACCTCTGTGTCGGCAGTCGCTCGTCCATCCATAAGTATACTAGTATCCATCCATCTCCATTGTTTACCTGAGGTGCCTTTTAGTTGTGCCTATTAAAATATGGAGAACAAAAATGTTGAGGTTCCAAAATTAGGGAAAGATCAAGATCCACTTCCACCTCGTGCTGAAGCTGCTGCCACTAGTCATGGCCGAGACGATGAAATGCCAGCAACGTCGTCTGCCAAGGCCGATGCCCAATGTCATAGTACAGAGCATGTAAAATCCAAAACACCAAATATCAGTAAAAAAAGGACTCCAAAATCTAAAATAAAATTGTCGGAGGAGAAGCGTAAACTTGCCAATATGCCATTTACCACACGGAGTGATAAGGAACGGCTGAGGCCCTGGCCTATGTTCATGGCTAGTGGTTCAGCTTCACATGAGGATGGAAGCACTCAGCCTCTCGCTAGAAAACTGAAAAGACTCAAGCTGGCAAAAGCACCGCAAAGAACTGTGCGTTCTTCGAAATCCCAAATCCACAAGGAGAGTCCAATTGTGTCGGTTGCGATGCCTGACCTTTCCAACACTGGACGTGAAGAGCATGCGCCTTCCACCATTTGCACGCCCCCTGCAAGTGCTGGAAGGAGCACCCGCAGTCCAGTTCCTGATAGTCAGATTGAAGATGTCAGTGTTGAAGTACACCAGGATGAGGAGGATATGGGTGTTGCTGGCGCTGGGGAGGAAATTGACAAGGAGGATTCTGATGGTGAGGTGGTTTGTTTAAGTCAGGCACCCGGGGAGACACCTGTTGTCCGTGGGAGGAATAGGGCCGTTGACATGCCTGGTGAAAATACCAAAAAAATCAGCTCTTCGGTGTGGAAGTATTTCACCAGAAATGCGGACAACATTTGTCAAGCCGTGTGTTGCCTTTGTCAAGCTGTAATAAGTAGGGGTAAGGACGTTAACCACCTCGGAACATCCTCCCTTATACGTCACCTGCAGTGCATTCATAATAAGTCAGTGACAAGTTCAAAAACTTTGGGCGACAGCGGAAGCAGTCCACTGACCAGTAAATCCCTTCCTCTTGTAACCAAGCTCACGCAAACCACCCCACCAACTCCCTCAGTGTCAATTTCCTCCTTCCCCAGGAATGCCAATAGTCCTGCATGCCATGTCACTGGCAATTCTGACGAGTCCTCTCCTGCCTGGGATTCCTCCGATGCATCCTTGCGTGTAACGCCTACTGCTGCTGGCGCTGCTGTTGTTGCTGCTGGGAGTCGATGGTCATCCCAGAGGGGAAGTCGTAAGCCCACTTTTACTACTTCCACCAAGCAATTGACTGTCCAACAGTCCTTTGCGAGGAAGATGAAATATCACAGCAGTCATCCTGTTGCAAAGCGGATAACTGAGGCCTTGACAACTATGTTGGTGTTAGACGTGCGTCCGGTATCCGCCGTTAGTTCACAGGGAACTAGACAATTTCTTGAGGCAGTGTGCCCCCGTTACCAAATACCATCTAGGTTCCACTTCTCTAGGCAGGCGATACCGAGAATGTACACGGACGTCAGAAAAAGACTCACCAGTGTCCTAAAAAATGCAGTTGTACCCAATGTCCACTTAACCACGGACATGTGGACAAGTGGAGCAGGGCAGGGTCAGGACTATATGACTGTGACAGCCCACTGGGTAGATGTATGGACTCCCGCCGCAAGAACAGCAGCGGCGGCACCAGTAGCAGCATCTCGCAAACGCCAACTCTTTCCTAGGCAGGCTACGCTTTGTATCACCGGTTTCCAGAATACGCACACAGCTGAAAACCTCTTACGGCAACTGAGGAAGATCATCGCGGAATGGCTTACCCCAATTGGACTCTCCTGTGGATTTGTGGCATCGGACAACGCCAGCAATATTGTGTGTGCATTAAATATGGGCAAATTCCAGCACGTCCCATGTTTTGCACATACCTTGAATTTGGTGGTGCAGACTTTTTTAAAAAACGACAGGGGCGTGCAAGAGATGCTGTCGGTGGCCAGAAGAATTGCGGGACACTTTCGGCGTACAGGCACCACGTACAGAAGACTGGAGCACCACCAAAAACGCCTGAACCTGCCATCATCTGAAGCAAGAAGTGGTAACGAGGTGGAATTCAACCCTCTATATGCTTCAGAGGTTGGAGGAGCAGCAAAAGGCCATTCAAGCCTATACAATTGAGCACGATATAGGAGGTGGAATGTACCTGTCTCAAGCGCAGTGGAGAATGATTTGAACGTTGTGCAAGGTTCTGCAACCTTTTGAACTTGCCACACGTGAAGTCAGTTCAGACACTGCCAGCCTGAGTCAGGTCATTCCCCTCATCAGGCTTTTGCAGAAGAAGCTGGAGGCATTGAAGGAGGAGCTAAAAGGGAGCGATTCCGCTAGGCATGTGGGACTTGTGGATGGAGCCCTTAATTCGCTTAACAAGGATTCACGGGTGGTCAATCTGTTGAAATCAGAGCACTACATTTTGGCCACCGTGCTCGATCCTAGATTTAAAACCTACCTTGGATCTCTCTTTCCGGCAGACACAAGTCTGCTGGGGTTCAAAGACCTGCTGGTGAGAAAATTGTCAAGTCAAGCGGAACGCGACCTGTCAACATCTCCTCCTTCACATTCTCCCGCAACTGGGGGTGCGAGGAAAAGGCTCAGAATTCCGAGCCCACCCGCTGGCGGTGATGCAGGGCAGTCTGGAGCGACTGCTGATGCTGACATCTGGTCCGGACTGAAGGACCTGACAACGATTACGGACATGTCGTCTACTGTCACTGCATATGATTCTCTCACCATTGAAAGAATGGTGGAGGATTATATGAGTGACCGCATCCAAGTAGGCACGTCAGACAGTCCGTACTTATACTGGCAGGAAAAAGAGGCAATTTGGAGGCCCTTGCACAAACTGGCTTTATTCTACCTAAGTTGCCCTCCCACAAGTGTGTACTCCGAAAGAGTGTTTAGTGCCGCCGCTCACCTTGTCAGCAATCTGCGTACGAGGTTACTTCCAGAAAATGTGGAGAAGATGATGTTCATTAAAATGAATTATAATCAATTCCTCCGTGGAGACATTGACCAGCAGCAATTGCCTCCACAAAGTACACAGGGAGCTGAGATGGTGGATTCCAGTGGGGACGAATTGATAATCTGTGAGGAGCGGGATGTACACGGTGATATATCGGAGGATGATGATGAGGTGGACATCTTGCCTCTGTAGAGCCAGTTTGTGCAAGGAGAGATTAATTGCTTCTTTTTCGGTGGGGGTCCAAACCAACCCGTCATTTCAGTCACAGTCGTGTGGCAGACCCTGTCACTGAAATGATGGGTTGGTTAAAGTGTGCATGTCCTGTTTATACAACATAAGGGTGGGTGGGAGGGCCCAAGGACAATTCCATCTTGCACCTCTTTTTTCTTTCATTTTTATTTGCGTCATGTGCTGTTTGGGGAGTGTTTTTTGGAAGGGCCATCCTGCGTGACACTGCAGTGCCACTCCTAGATGGGCCAGGTGTTTGTGTCGGCCACTAGGGTTGCTTATCTTACTCACACAGCTACCTCATTGCGCCTCTTTTTTTCTTCTTTGCGTCATGTGCTGTTTGGGGAGTGTTTTTTGGAAGGGCCATCCTGCGTGACACTGCAGTGCCACTCCTAGATGGGCCAGGTGTTTGTGTCGGCCACTAGGGTCGCTTATCTTACTCACACAGCTACCTCATTGCGCCTCTTTTTTTCTTCTTTGCGTCATGTGCTGTTTGGGGAGTGTTTTTTGGAAGGGCCATCCTGCGTGACACTGCAGTGCCACTCCTAGATGGGCCAGGTGTTTGTGTCGGCCACTAGGGTCGCTTAGCTTACTCACACAGCTACCTCATTGCGCCTCTTTTTTTCTTCTTTGCGTCATGTGCTGTTTGGGGAGTGTTTTTTGGAAGGGCCATCCTGCGTGACACTGCAGTGCCACTCCTAGATGGGCCAGGTGTTTGTGTCGGCCACTAGGGTCGCTTAGCTTACTCACACAGCTACCTCATTGCGCCTCTTTTTTTCTTCTTTGCGTCATGTGCTGTTTGGGGAGTGTTTTTTGGAAGGGCCATCCTGCGTGACACTGCAGTGCCACTCCTAGATGGGCCAGGTGTTTGTGTCGGCCACTAGGGTCGCTTATCTTACTCACACAGCTACCTCATTGCGCCTCTTTTTTTCTTCTTTGCGTCATGTGCTGTTTGGGGAGTGTTTTTTGGAAGGGCCATCCTGCGTGACACTGCAGTGCCACTCCTAGATGGGCCAGGTGTTTGTGTCGGCCACTAGGGTCGCTTATCTTACTCACACAGCTACCTCATTGCGCCTCTTTTTTTCTTCTTTGCGTCATGTGCTGTTTGGGGAGTGTTTTTTGGAAGGGCCATCCTGCGTGACACTGCAGTGCCACTCCTAGATGGGCCAGGTGTTTGTGTCGGCCACTAGGGTCGCTTAGCTTAGTCATCCAGCGACCTCGGTGCAAATTTTAGGACTAAAAATAATATTGTGAGGTGTGAGGTATTCAGAATAGACTGAAAATGAGTGGAAATTATGGTTTTTGAGGTTAATAATACTTTGGGATCAAAATGACCCCCAAATTCTATGATTTAAGCTGTTTTTTAGGGTTTTTTGAAAAAAACACACGAATCCAAAACACACCCGAATCCGACAAAAAAAATTCGGTGAGGTTTTGCCAAAACGCGGTCGAACCCAAAACACGGCCGCGGAACCGAACCCAAAACCAAAACACAAAACCCGAAAAATTTCAAGTGCACATCACTAGTTGTTACCACATGGTGTTGTATGATAAGCTAGAACCTATTTGTTTATATAAATGAGTAACATGATTGGGTAGTATAAAACTGTAATAAGTTCACTGTAAGTATAAAAAACGGGTTTGGAGCATGAAAAGCTGTTAAATTATCTTGAGAAGATGCGCCGATACGACTTCCGCCCCACTTCCGGTTTAACGGTGTCGCGTCACTTCCGCCCCACTTCCGGAAACGGGACCGCGCATGCGCCCGCGGTTTCCACTGGTTCAGGTGTTCCTAGAGGACTTGGTAGTTGGTTTCAGTTTGCTCTAGCGGCGGCCATCTTTGTAGGGTTTTTCCTTTAGTTTCTTTATGTGGCGGCCATATTGTTGGAGATCAATATTGTGGACATTTAAATCCGTCCTCCATGATGCTCAGCATAAAAAATAAATAAAGAAAAAAGGATCAATACATGATAAAACGATCTAATAGCAGTTATTAGTAGTGCAGTGGTCTATATAGAAATGATTAGGTTATCAATAACATAGGGAAATACATTTTGCATAATACTTGGGATATTTGTTTTTAGAGAATGTAATTGCTCAGTGCAAAATTTATACGTACATATTTTATGCTGAAAAGGTGCATTTTTAAGGTGCATATTAGTATATTAAAGTGCATACTGGAATATTAAAGTGCATATATGTGTGATAAGGTGCATGTATGGATATACTAATTAAAGTGCAATAAAGTGCATAATGGGATTTATTAATTTAATACTGACATGCTCATGTAGGCTTTTTTGAAAACTAGTTTAGTTACAGTACCTGATCTTCCCAGGTGGTCTCCCTGTTCTGGTACTGATCAGGCCCGACACTGCTTCGCTTCCAAGATCGGGCGAGATTGGGCATGTCCAGTGTGGTTTGACTGTAAAAATCACTTACCATACATGTGTCAATATTAGTTCAAAATGTGACCGACCTAAGGCTAATAGTAATTTAAAATAAACAGTGGTATGGGAGAGATGATGGTTGGGGGGGGTTGGGGTGAGGGGGGGGGGGGGGGTGTAAGCCAGTGCTCGGGGTAGGGGAAGGATAATGCAGTTGATTGATTGAGGATCCGACCGTGTGATCCTGATGCCAGGAACGAATTTACAGGAACGGAGCAATTTCATAGTAATCGTTGAATCCCTTTGGGTGAAGTGTCTGCAGTTGGAATATCCAGTACATTTCTCTGCGTGAAAGTCTGTTGGCCAGGTCGCCACCTCTCTCTCCCAGTTTCACAAGTTCGATTGCTTTAAAAGTCAATGCTTCTGGGTTGGAGTCATGTGCTGTGTTGAAATGTCTGGATACCGCGTGAGTTTCTATTTTGTTTCGTCCGCCATATATAGAACAAAATAGAAACTCACGCGGTATCCAGACATTTCAACACAGCACATGACTCCAACCCAGAAGCATTGACTTTTAAAGCAATCGAACTTGTGAAACTGGGAGAGAGAGGTGGCGACCTGGCCAACAGACTTTCACGCAGAGAAATGTACTGGATATTCCAACTGCAGACACTTCACCCAAAGGGATTCAACGATTACTATGAAATTGCTCCGTTCCTGTAAATTCGTTCCTGGCATCAGGATCACACGGTCGGATCCTCAATCAATCAACTGCATTATCCTTCCCCTACCCTGAGCACTGGCTTACACCCCCCCCCCCCCATCCCCCACCCCCCAACCATCATCTCTCCCATACCACTGTTTATTTTAAATTACTATTAGCCTTAGGTCGGTCACATTTTGAACTAATATTGACACATGTATGGTAAGTGATTTTTACAGTCAAACCACACTGGACATGCCCAATCTCGCCCGATCTTGGAAGCGAAGCAGTGTCGGGCCTGATCAGTACCAGAACAGGGAGACCACCTGGGAAGATCAGGTACTGTAACTAAACTAGTTTTCAAAAAAGCCTACATGAGCATGTCAGTATTAAATTAATAAATCCCATTATGCACTTTATTGCACTTTAATTAGTATATCCATACATGCACCTTATCACACATATATGCACTTTAATATTCCAGTATGCACTTTAATATACTAATATGCACCTTAAAAATGCACCTTTTCAGCATAAAATATGTACGTATAAATTTTGCACTGAGCAATTACATTCTCTAAAAACAAATATCCCAAGTATTATGCAAAATGTATTTCCCTATGTTATTGATAACCTAATCATTTCTATATAGACCACTGCACTACTAATAACTGCTATTAGATCGTTTTATCATGTATTGATCCTTTTTTCTTTATTTATTTTTTATGCTGAGCATCATGGAGGACGGATTTAAATGTCCACAATATTGATCTCCAACAATATGGCCGCCACATAAAGAAACTAAAGGAAAAACCCTACAAAGATGGCCGCCGCTAGAGCAAACTGAAACCAACTACCAAGTCCTCTAGGAACACCTGAACCAGTGGAAACCGCGGGCGCATGCGCGGTCCCGTTTCCGGAAGTGGGGCGGAAGTGACGCGACGCCGTTAAACCGGAAGTGGGGCGGAAGTCGTATCGGCGCATCTTCTCAAGATAATTTAACAGCTTTTCATGCTCCAAACCCGTTTTTTATACTTACAGTGAACTTATTACAGTTTTATACTACCCAATCATGTTACTCATTTATATAAACAAATAGGTTCTAGCTTATCATACAACACCATGTGGTAACAACAGGAAGTGATGTCATAATTAGTATTAGATGAATACTGGTATAAATAGAAGTCTGGTCCCACTCTGCTAACACCCCTTGATGAAGTCTGATTGACGAAACGCGTTGGGCTATCTGGCAGTGACTGCATACCAAGTTAAGGAATCTTTTATTATTTATTCATTTTAACTGGTATTATATTGTATGTGTGTATACTTTTTATCCCATTTTTTAGAAAAAGATTTGTTGTTTTAAATTTATACGTGAATAAATTGTATTTTATATTTTTAATTATTCACCTAAAGTGTGAGTTCTTTTAGACACCATTGGTCGCTAAACCCCCTCCCCCCAATTGTGTACCATATATATATATATACACACACACACACACACACACACACACACACACACACACACACACACACACACATATTTGCTCCTGCATAGCAAGCCTGCTGATTCTAACTATATGAGGCTACTACAAAACCGTTGCAACTAGGCAGATCTATGTAGGGGTCCAGCCACACACTACATAGATCTGCTCAGTCACTCCCAATGCTGATTTATTTCTCTGACAATTAATTTGCAAGTGTCATATCCAGGATTAGAACCCACAACCTTTTACACTGGAAGCATGCACCTTACTGATGGAGAAGTGTGAGAATTCTAACTACCGTATTTTTCGGACCATAAGACGCACTTTTTCTCCCCAAAAATGTGGGGGGAAAAGTATGTGCGTCTTATGGAGCGAATAAGATGTTTGCGGGTAGCGGGTAGTGGCGGCGGCCGGCGGGTAGCGGAGGCTGGCGGGTAGCGGCGGGTCCTGGATGCTACTGCTGCGCCGTCATCAGCAGAGCGGCCACAACTCAGCAGCAGAGCCGGCGTCCTGTAACTCCCCCGCTCCCCCATACCTCCTCCCTCCTCAGGAGAGCAGGGAACCACTGGTACTGTCGGGTAGCGGCGGCCGGCGGGTAGCGGCGGGTCCTGGATGCTGCTGCTGCTGCTGTGCCGTCATCATCAGAGCGCAGAGCGGCCACATCTCAGCAGCAGAGCCGGCGTCATGTGACTCCCCCGCTCCCCCCCACCTCCTCCCTTCTCAGGAGACGCAGGGAACCACTGGTACTGTCAGTGTGTGTGTGTGTGTGTGTGTGTGTGTATGCTCGCTCTGATGTGTGTGTGTGTCTGTGTATGCTGGCTCTGACAGAAGGCTGCACTGTATTCTTGAGTCTGAGAAATCACAGAAATATCTCTTAGAGGTCAGAATATTTTTTTCCCAGTTTTCCTACTCTAAAAACTAGGTGCGTCTTATGGTCAGGTGCGTCTTATGGTCCGAAAAATACGGTATATGAAGTTACTTGTAATTGTCAGAGAAATAACTTCATATAGTTAGAATTCTCATGCTTCCTTTATAGGGGCAAATAGCTTCATCAGTAAGGTGTCTGCTTCCAGTATATCTATAATAAAGAGGGTGTGATTTGTAAGGTGCAGTGACTAGTGGGGAAGTCAGCTACGGAAGAGATACCGGCTGCTGTCAATTAACTTAATTGATTAATGTCGCTGAACACACGGAACAGGAGGAGAGGTGCCCCCCTTCAAAGCAGGAGCCCGGCGGCAGCTGACTCCGTTGCCTCCCAGAGTTCTGCCTCTGTATACAACACATGTAACTGTGACAGGGAAGGTGGCCCCTCTCAGCTCTGGCCCCATAGCAGCTGCACTCCCTGCACCTATGGTAGCTACGCCCTGTATATAACACATGTAACTGTGACAGGGAAGGTGGCCACTCTCAGCTCTGGCCGCATAGCAGCTGCACTCCCTGCACCTCTGGTAGCTACACCCTGTATATAAGGTGAGGCTGCAGGGTAGAATTAGGCTACGGGGGGGGGGGGGGGGGGTAGGGAGTGGGGGGGGGGGTGAATCAGGATAGCACCGATAACACTGCAGCCGATATCACCGATAATCCGTCAAACCAGGTAATCTGGCACAGTGCAGGAACCAACTGGATTATCGGTGTTGTACCTGTATATAGATAGATAGACAGATATTCTGTGTTTTCCAGCACTCAATAGAATACAAAAATGCTATGCTTGCATGGAGCCTTCTGCATTAGGCAGCCTGCTGCTGTAACCTCTATATGCACATAGAATAACAGCGGCACTCAGGACATGTAATAAATTCAAAACAACATCTTTTTGAAAATTAATTTTCCTGAGTGACCCCATTCTTTTATATATATATATATATATATATATATATAAATATATAGGATTGCACCCCTAAGTATGCAAAGAATTGCAGAAAGGCAGAACTCAGGAGACTGCAACAGGTTTAAACACCACCAAAGTGTTTATTATGTCAACATTTCGGGGCTCTGAGGAATGGGCAAGAGCCCTGAAACATTGACATAATACACACTTTGGTTGCAGTCTCCTGAGTGCCGCCTCTCTCCAATTCTTTGTGTGTGTGTATATATATATATATATATATATATATAAATATACATATTATATATCTCTCATCCAAAGGTACAGCACTTCTGGTGACTCAAAAAAATAATAATATATATATATATATATATATATATATATATTTTTTTTATTTTTTTCTCTGATGTCCTAGTGGATGCTGGGAACTCCGTAAGGACCATGGGGAATAGCGGCAGACTGGGCACAACTAAGAAAGATTTAGGACTACCTGGTGTGCACTGGCTCCTCCCTCTATGCCCCTCCTCCAGACCTCAGTTAGAATTTTGTGCCCGGCCGAGCTGGTTGCACACTAGGGGCTCTCCTGAGCTCTTAGAAAGAAAGTATATTTAGGTTTTTTATTTTCAGTGAGATCTGCTGGCAACAGACTCACTGCGTCGAGGGGAGAAGAAGCAAACATATCTGCTTGCAGCTAGCTTGGGCTTCTTAGGCTACTGGACACCATTAGCTCCAGAGGGATCGAACACAGGCCCAGCCTCGGTCGTCCGGTCCCGGAGCCGCGCCGCCGTCCCCCTAGCAGAGCCAAAAGCAAGAAGAACGTCCAGAAAATCGGCGGCTGAAGACTCCGGTCTTCATTAAGGTAGCGCACAGCATTGCTCCCCATGCACACCACACACTCCGGTCACTGATGGGTGCAGGGCGCTGGGGGGGGGGGGGTGCCCTGGGCTGCAATATAAATACCTTAACTTGGCAAAACAACACATAATATAGTCAGTAAGACTATATATGTGTAAAATCCCCTGCCATAAATATCCTGAAAAAAGCGTGAGAAGTCCGCCGTGAAGGGGGCGGGGCTATCTCCCTCAGCACACTGGCGCCATTCCCTCTCACAGCTGGAAGGACGCTCCCCAGGCTCTCCCCTGCAGTTTCCAGGCTCAATAGGGTAAAAAAGAGAGGGGGGGCACTAAATTTAGGCGCAAATTGTGTATTATAGCAGCTATAGGGGAAAAATCACTGTGTGTAGTGTGTATCCCTGTATTATATAGCGCTCTGGTGTGTGCTGGCATACTCTCTCTCTGTCTCCCCAAAGGACTTTGTGGGGTCCTGTCCTCAGTCAGAGCATTCCCTGTGTGTGTGCGGTGTGTCGGTACGGCTGTGTCGACATGTTTGATGAGGAGGCTTATGTGGAGGCGGAGCAGGTGCCGATAAATGTGATGTCACCCCCTGCGGGGTCGACACCTGAATGGATGGACATGTGGAAGGAATTACGCGACAGTGTCAACTCCTTACATAAAAGGTTTGACGACATAGCAGATGTGGGACAGCCGGCTGCTCAGCCCGTGCCTGCCCAGGCGTCTCAAAAGCCATCAGGGGCTCTAAAACGCCCACTACCTCAGATGGCAGACACAGATGTCGACACGGAGTCTGACTCCAGTGTCGACGACGATGAGACTAGTGTACATTCCAATAGAGCCATTCGTTATATGATTACGGCAATGAAAAATGTGTTGCACATTTCTGATATTACCCCAGGTACCACAAAAAAGGGTATTATGTTTGGGGAGAAAAAGCTACCAGTGGTTTTTTCCCCATCTGATGAATTGAATGAAGTGTGTGAAGAAGCGTGGGCTTCCCCCGATAAGAAACTGGTAATTTCTAAAAAGTTACTAATGGCGTACCCTTTCCCGCCAGAGGACAGGTCACGTTGGGAGACATCCCCTAGGGTGGATAAAGCGCTCACACGTCTGTCAAAAAAGGTGGCACTACCGTCTCCGGACACGGACGCCCTAAAGGAGCCTGCTGATAGAAAGCAGGAGGCTATCCTGAAGTCTGTATATACACACTCAGGAATTATACTGAGACCGGCTATTGCTTCAGCATGGATGTGCAGTGCTGCAGCTGCGTGGTCAGATTCCCTGTCGGAAAACATTGATACCCTAGATAGGGACACTATATTGCTAACCGTAGAGCATATTAAAGACGCTGTCTTATACATGAGAGATGCACAGAGGGATATTTGCCGGCTGGCATCTAAAATAAACGGAATGTCCATTTCTGCCAGGAGAGGATTGTGGACTCGGCAGTGGACAGGAGATGCAGATTCTAAAAGGCACATGGAAGTTTTGCCTTACAAGGGTGAGGAGTTGTTTGGGGATGGTCTCTCGGACCTCGTTTCCACAGCGACAGCTGGGAAGTCAGCATTTTTACCCCATGTTCCCTCACAGCCAAAGAAAGCACCGTATTATCAGGTACAGTCCTTTCGGCCCCAGAAAGGCAAGCGGGTTAGAGGCGCGTCCTTTCTGCCCAGAGGCAGAGGTAGAGGGAAAAAGCTGCAACATACAGCCAGTTCCCAGGAACAAAAGTCCTCCCCCGCTTCCTCTAAGTCCACCGCATGACGCTGGGGCTCCACAGGCGGAGCCAGGTACGGTGGGGGCCCGTCTCAAGAACTTCAGCGACCAGTGGGCTCGTTCACGGGTGGATCCCTGGATTCTACAGGTAGTATCTCAGGGGTACAAGCTGGAATTCGAGACGTCTCCCCCTCGCCGTTTCCTCAAATCTGCCTTGCCGACAGCTCCCCCGGACAGGGAGGCAGTGCTGGAGGCGATTCACAAGCTGTACTCTCAGCAGGTGATAATCAAGGTACCCCTCCTTCAACAAGGACGGGGTTATTATTCCACAATGTTTGTGGTACCGAAACCGGACGGTTCGGTGAGACCCATTTTAAATTTAAAATCCTTGAACACTTATATAAGAAGGTTCAAGTTCAAGATGGAATCGCTCAGAGCGGTGATTGCAAGCCTGGACGAGGGGGATTACATGGTATCACTGGACATCAAGGATGCTTACCTGCATGTCCCCATTTATCCTACTCACCAGGAGTACCTCAGATTTGTGGTACAGGACTGTCATTACCAATTCCAGACGTTGCCGTTTGGTCTGTCCACGGCACTGAGGGTATTTACCAAGGTAATGGTCGAAATGATGATACTCCTTCGGAAAAAGGGAGTTTTAATTATCCCGTACTTGGACGATCTCCTTATAAAGGCGAGGTCCAGGGAACAGTTGTTGATCGGAGTAGCACTAGCTCGGTAAGTGCTACAACAGCACGGCTGGATCCTGAATATTCCAAAGTCGCAGCTGGTTCCTACAACGCGTCTACTGTTCCTGGGGATGGTTCTGGACACAGAACAGAAAAAAGTGTTTCTCCCGGAGGAGAAGGCCAAGGAGTTGTCATCTCTAGTAAGAGACCTCCTAAAACCAAAACAGGTGTCGGTGCACCACTTCACGCGAGTCCTGGGAAAGATGGTGGCTTCTTACGAAGCAATTCCATTCGGAAGGTTCCATGCAAGGATCTTTCAGTGGGATCTGTTGGACAAGTGGTCCGGATCGCATCTTCAGATGCATCGGCTGATAACCCTGTCTCCAAGGACCAGGGTGTCGCTGTTGTGGTGGCTGCAGAGTGCTCATCTTCTAGAGGGCCGCAGATTCGGCATACAGGACTGGGTCCTGGTGACCACGGATGCCAGCCTGCGAGGTTGGGGGGCAGTCACACAGGGAAGAAACTTCCAAGGACTATGGACAAGTCAGGAGACTTCCCTACACATAAATATTCTAGAACTAAGGGCCATTTACAATGCCCTAAGTCAGGCAAGACCCCTGCTTCAACACCAGCCGGTGCTGATCCAGTCAGACAACATCACGGCGGTCGCCCATGTAAACCGTCAGGGCGGCACAAGAAGCAGGATGGCGATGGCAGAAGCCACAAGGATTCTCCGATGGGCGGAAAATCATGTGTTAGCACTGTCAGCAGTGTTCATTCCGGGAGTGGACAACTGGGAAACAGACTTCCTCAGCATGCACGACCTCCACCCGGGAGAGTGGGGACTTCATCCAGAAGTCTTCCAAATGATTGTACACCGTTGGGAAAGGCCACAGGTGGACATGATGGCGTCCCGCCTCAACAAAAAGCTAAAAAGATATTGCGCCAGGTCAAGGGACCCTCAGGCGATAGCTGTGGACGCTCTAGTGACACCGTGGGTGTACCAGTCGGTTTATGTGTTCCCTCCTCTGCCTCTCATACCCAAGGTACTGAGAATAATAAGAAGGAGAGGAGTAAGAACTATACTTGTGGTTCCAGATTGGCCAAGAAGAGCTTGGTACCCAGAACTTCAAGAAATGATCTCAGAGGACCCATGGCCTCTGCCGCTCAGACAGGACCTGCTGCAGCAGGGACCCTGTCTGTTCCAAGACTTACCGCGACTGCGTTTGACGGCATGGCGGTTGAACGCCGGATCCTGAAGGAAAAGGGCATTCCGGAGGAAGTCATCCCTATGCTGATTAAAGCTAGGAAGGAGGTGACCGCAAACCATTATCACCGCATATGGCGAAAATATGTTGCGTGGTGTGAGGCCAGAAGGGCCCCAACGGAGGAATTTCAGCTGGGTCGATTTCTGCACTTCCTACAGTCAGGGGTGACTATGGGCCTCAAATTAGGTTCCATTAAGGTCCAGATTTCGGCTCTGTCGATTTTCTTCCAAAAAGAACTGGCTTCACTGCCTGAAGTTCAGACGTTTGTTAAAGGAGTGCTGCATATTCAGCCCCCTTTTGTGCCTCCAGTGGCATCGTGGGATCTCAACGTGGTGTTGGATTTCCTTAAGTCACATTGGTTTGAGCCACTTAAAACCGTGGAACTAAAATATCTCACGTGGAAAGTGGTCAGGCTATTGGCCTTGGCTTCGGCCAGGCGTGTGTCAGAATTGGCGGCTTTGTCATGTAAAAGCCCTTATCTGATTTTCCATATGGATAGGGCGGAATTGAGGACTCGTCCCCAATTTCTTCCTAAGGTGGTATCAGCTTTTCATTTGAACCAACCTATTGTGGTGCCTGCGGCTACTCGGGACTTGGAGGCTTCCAAGTTGCTGGACGTAGTCAGGGCCCTGAAAATCTATGTTTCCAGGACGGCTGGAGTCAGGAAAACTGACTCGCTATTTATCCTGTATGCGCCCAACAAGCTGGGTGCTCCTGCTTCAAAGCAGTCTATTGCTCGCTGGATCTGTAGTACGATTCAACTTGCACATCCTGCGGCTGGACTGCCGCATCCTAAATCTGTAATAGCCCATTCCACGAGGAAAGTGGGCTCTTCTTGGGCGGCTGCCCGAGGGGTATCGGCTTTACAACTTTGCCGAGCTGCTACTTGGTCGGGTTCAAACACATTTGCTAAATTCTACAAGTTTGATACCCTGGCTGAGGAGGACCTTGAGTTTGCTCATTCGGTGCTGCAGAGTCATCCGCACTCTCCCGCCCGTTTGGGAGCTTTGGTATAATCCCCATGGTCCTTACGGAGTTCCCAGCATCTACTAGGACGTCAGAGAAAATAAGAATTTACTCACCGGTAATTCTATTTCTCGTAGTCCGTAGTGGATGCTGGGCGCCCATCCCAAGTGCGGATTGTCTGCAATACTTGTATATAGTTATTGCCTAACTAAAAGGGTTATTGTTTGGAGCCTTCTGTTGAGAGGCTCAGTTGTTATTCATACTGTTCACTGGGTATAGTATCACAAGTTGTACGGTGTGATTGGTGTGACTGGTATGAGTCTTACCCGGGATTCCAAATCTTTTCCTTATTGTGTCAGCTCTTCCGGGCACAGTTTCCTAACTGAGGTCTGGAGGAGGGGCATAGAGGGAGGAGCCAGTGCACACCAAGTAGTCCTAAATCTTTCTTAGTTGTGCCCAGTCTCCTGCGGAGCCGCTATTCCCCATGGTCCTTACGGAGTTCCCAGCATCCACTACGGACTACGAGAAATAGAATTACCGGTGAGTAAATTCTTATTATAATTCTGTACACTAAAGGGCACTAAATCGTTGCCATACCACTATGCCAGCGTGTTATATTATTGAGTCACCAGGAGTGCTGTACCTTTGTATGATATTATCTTGTTTTCTACGGGCACCCGCTGCAGTATTGATGTATTACAGGGAGAACCGGACCTTTGGAAGTATATTATATATATACAGGTTGAGTATCTCTTATCCAAAATGTTTGGGACCAGAAGTATTTTGGATATCGGATTTTTCCGTATTTTGGAATAATTGCATCCCATAATGAGATATCATGGTGATTGGACCTAAGTCTAAGCACAGAATGCATTTATGTTTCATATACACCTTATACACACAGCCTGAAGGTCATTTTAGCCAATATTTTTAATAACTTTGTGCATTAAACAAAGTGTGTGTGCATTTACACTATTCATTTAAGTTTCATATACACCTTATACACACAGCCTGAAGGTCATTTAATACAATATTTTTAATAACTTTGTGTATTAAACAAAGTTTGTGTACATTGAGCCATCAGAAAACAAAGGTTTCACTATCTCACTCTCACTCAGAAAATTCCGTATTTCGGAATATTCCGTATTTCGGAATATTTGGATATGGGATACTCAACCTGTATATATATATATATATATATATATATATATTTTACACACACACACACACACACACACACACACACATATATATGCTAGTAGAAATCACTGCAGCACTCTGAGTATTTCCATATAAAAACGTGTATTAAACATATCACGCCATACCGCGTGGTATGGCGTGATATGTTTAATACACGTTTTTATGTGGAAAGACTCTGAGTGCCGCAGTGATTTCTACTAGCCTATACCACACAGTACCCTGGAGGCACCAGAGCAGATAACGACCAGCCCATTGGAGTGCCGGTCCATGCACTATTGGGGTATATGTATATCTCCTATATATTAGCCCAGATCTGTGACTTTGTGACTCATTTGCTAACGCTGGGCGGAGTCACAACACTGGGCGGAGTTAGTCAAATGAGTCACAGATCTGGCCAAATCTATAGCAGACTAGGAGCAGAAGCAGATAGTATGGGCATGGCACAGGCAGGGGTGCATATCTCCCAGCTTTCTTCAGGAAGAAGGAGGGACACACACACACACACACACACACGTGGCAAAAGGGGGCGTGGCCAACAAAAGGGGGCTTGGCTTCACAGAGGGCCCCCGTTTTCGTCAGTGAGGGGGCATGCCCAGCGCTCTGTGAGCTGCTGGCATGCCCCCAGGGGCTGATTATGAGTCCGGGGGCCCAGGGCACTTAAGACAGGGGAGCCCTATCTCATTGCTGTGCCTGCTGTGGGGTTGGGGGCGTGGCCTAATCGCGGTATGCGAGGCCACACCCCCATATGCAAATTTCAGGATTTTTTTTTATGGAATATTGGCCCCTCAGCTAGGGCTAAATCCAAAGGAGGTGGTCGCTCCCCCCTACACACCCGCACAGGCAGAAGAAAGCAGGGAGACTGCTGCCTCCCTGCAACACCACAGACCTGCCAATACGCAGCAGCGTGTGCTGACTGTAGCACAATGCTGCCACTGTTGCTGGCAGGACGGGGGAGCTTCTGAGATGGGACAGAGCTACTCCAGCCAGGGGCCCCCAAAACTGTGGGGCCAACGGTACGTACCCCCTGCCCCCCCCCCCCCCTTAATCCGGCTCTGCTGCTGGAACCCCCCCTTAATCCGTACCCCCTGATGCCCCCTCTCCCTCTGTCTCCACTATTCACTGCTGCTCTGCTAAGCAGAACAGCGAGTGTCACAGGCCACCGGGTGGTGAAGTGGCGGTGTTTCGTACCTTAATTTCCCCTGATGATGTGGGTCCCAGTCTTCTTGGACTTTGCTTTCTTGTCTCCTCTGGATACCCAGCAGAAGGATGAGGCCCCCAAACAGACCCCAGACAAACAAGTCACCACACTTTTGGACAGTGACTGGTATTTTATTATCACCAATAAGGTGTCACTGCTATTGTGTTAAACGGTTTAGTAGGGTAGAATTGCAATGTCACTATATATAGGAACAGATCAATATGCAGATCAGCAGTTCGAGATCATATGGTATCACAGGTAATATAGTCAAGCATTAAACATTTTAGTTACATATAACAAATTCACAGCTTTTAGGAGAACTCACAATTGCAAGTATTTCTTCAATATACTCGTAAATGAACTTCTCCCAATTTATTTATCGTATACTATTACGTCACTATTAACCATAACCTTAAATGTCTACCAATTGACTGGCAGCAAGTAACCAGGAACGGTGTCCAAATTAGTGTCCCAAGTGTCCACACGGTGGCTGTAGAATTGCTATTAACCGTAGTGTTCCTTACAGTATCTCAAGTATCCACTAGAGGGTGTGGGAGTACAATCCGGCAGTGACTAGTAACTGAGTTTTGTATATTATCTCAGATATCTTATAGGAAGGCTTTCAGTATAAATCCTGAGGTAAATACGGACTAAAATAACTGGATGCAATTCTGTCAGATAGCCACTCACTATTTAGGGTAAGGGGGGGATCAATACTGTTCGCACGGGCTGGTTCTGTCGGTACTAGTGCTAACTAATTAGAGATGAGCGGGTTCGGTTCCTCGGAATCCGAACCCGCCCGAACTTCATGTTTTTTTTCACGGGTCCGAGCGACTCGGATCTTCCCGCCTTGCTCGGTTAACCCGAGCGCGCCCGAACGTCATCATGACGCTGTCGGATTCTCGCGAGGCTCGGATTCTATCGCGAGACTCGGATTCTATATAAGGAGCCGCGCGTCGCTGCCATTTTCACTCGTGCATTGAGATTGATAGGGAGAGGACGTGTCTGGCGTCCTCTCCATTAGAATAGAGATAGATTAGATAGAGAGAGAGAGATTGTGCAGAGTCGCAGACAGAGTTAGTTTACCACAGTCAGTGACCAGTGCAGTTGCTAGTTAACTTTTATTTAATATAATATATCCGTTCACTTCTCTCTGCTATATCCGTTCTCTGCCTGAAAAAAAAAACGATACACAGCACAGTCAGTCACACAGTGTGACTCAGTCTGTGTGCACTCAGCTCAGCCCAGTGTGCTGCACAGTCATCAATGTATAAATTAAAAGCTTATAATTAATTGTGGGGGAGACTGGGGAGCACTGCAGGTTGTTAGCAGGAGCCAGGAGTACAATTATATTAATTAACAGTGCACACTTTTGCTGCAGGAGTGGTGACCAGTGCCTGACCACCAGTATAGTATTGTTGTATACTACTAATATCTCTTTAAATATCAACCAGTCTATATTAGCAGCAGACACAGTACAGTGCGGTAGTTCACGGCTGTGGCTACCTCTGTGTCGGCACACGGCAGGCAGTCCGTCCGACCAGAATTGTATTATTTATTATTATATACCTACCACCTAACCGTGGTTTTTTTTTCATTCTTTATACCGTCATAGTGTCATCCTAATTGTTACGAGTATACTACTATCTCTTTATCAACCAGTGTACAGTGCGGTAGTTCACGGCTGTGGCTACCTCTGTGTCGGCACACGGCAGGCAGTCCGTCCGACCAGAATTGTATTATTTATTATTATATACCTACCACCTAACCGTGGTTTTTTTTTCATTCTTTATACCGTCATAGTGTCATCCTAATTGTTACGAGTATACTACTATCTCTTTATCAACCAGTGTACAGTGCGGTAGTTCACGGCTGTGGCTACCTCTGTGTCGGCACACGGCAGGCAGTCCGTCCGACCAGAATTGTATTATTTATTATTATATACCTACCACCTAACCGTGTTTTTTTTTTTCATTCTTTATACCGTCATAGTGTCATCCTAATTGTTACGAGTATACTACTATCTCTTTATCAACCAGTGTACAGTGCGGTAGTTCACGGCTGTGGCTACCTCTGTGTCGGCACACGGCAGGCAGTCCGTCCGACCAGAATTGTATTATTTATTATTATATACCTACCACCTAACCGTGGTTTTTTTTTTCATTCTTTATACCGTCATAGTGTCATCCTAATTGTTACGAGTATACTACTATCTCTTTATCAACCAGTGTACAGTGCGGTAGTTCACGGCTGTGGCTACCTCTGTGTCGGCACACGGCAGGCAGTCCGTCCGACCAGAATTGTATTATTTATTATTATATACCTACCACCTAACCGTGGTTTTTTTTTCATTCTTTATACCGTCATAGTGTCATCCTAATTGTTACGAGTATACTACTATCTCTTTATCAACCAGTGTACAGTGCGGTAGTTCACGGCTGTGGCTACCTCTGTGTCGGCACACGGCAGGCAGTCCGTCCGACCAGAATTGTATTATTTATTATTATATACCTACCACCTAACCGTGGTTTTTTTTTCATTCTTTATACCGTCATAGTGTCATCCTAATTGTTACGAGTATACTACTATCTCTTTATCAACCAGTGTACAGTGCGGTAGTTCACGGCTGTGGCTACCTCTGTGTCGGCACACGGCAGGCAGTCCGTCCGACCAGAATTGTATTATTTATTATTATATACCTACCACCTAACCGTGGTTTTTTTTTCATTCTTTATACCGTCATAGTGTCATCCTAATTGTTACGAGTATACTACTATCTCTTTATCAACCAGTGTACAGTGCGGTAGTTCACGGCTGTGGCTACCTCTGTGTCGGCACACGGCAGGCAGTCCGTCCGACCAGAATTGTATTATTTATTATTATATACCTACCACCTAACCGTGGTTTTTTTTTCATTCTTTATACCGTCATAGTGTCATCCTAATTGTTACGAGTATACTACTATCTCTTTATCAACCAGTGTACAGTGCGGTAGTTCACGGCTGTGGCTACCTCTGTGTCGGCACACGGCAGGCAGTCCGTCCGACCAGAATTGTATTATTTATTATTATATACCTACCACCTAACCGTGGTTTTTTTTTTCATTCTTTATACCGTCATAGTGTCATCCTAATTGTTACGAGTATACTACTATCTCTTTATCAACCAGTGTACAGTGCGGTAGTTCACGGCTGTGGCTACCTCTGTGTCGGCACACGGCAGGCAGTCCGTCCGACCAGAATTGTATTATTTATTATTATATACCTACCACCTAACCGTGGTTTTTTTTTTCATTCTTTATACCGTCATAGTGTCATCCTAATTGTTACGAGTATACTACTATCTCTTTATCAACCAGTGTACAGTGCGGTAGTTCACGGCTGTGGCTACCTCTGTGTCGGCACACGGCAGGCAGTCCGTCCGACCAGAATTGTATTATTTATTATTATATACCTACCACCTAACCGTGGTTTTTTTTTCATTCTTTATACCGTCATAGTGTCATCCTAATTGTTACGAGTATACTACTATCTCTTTATCAACCAGTGTACAGTGCGGTAGTTCACGGCTGTGGCTACCTCTGTGTCGGCACACGGCAGGCAGTCCGTCCGACCAGAATTGTATTATTTATTATTATATACCTACCACCTAACCGTGGTTTTTTTTTCATTCTTTATACCGTCATAGTGTCATCCTAATTGTTACGAGTATACTACTATCTCTTTATCAACCAGTGTACAGTGCGGTAGTTCACGGCTGTGGCTACCTCTGTGTCGGCACACGGCAGGCAGTCCGTCCGACCAGAATTGTATTATTTATTATTATATACCTACCACCTAACCGTGGTTTTTTTTTCATTCTTTATACCGTCATAGTGTCATCCTAATTGTTACGAGTATACTACTATCTCTTTATCAACCAGTGTACAGTGCGGTAGTTCACGGCTGTGGCTACCTCTGTGTCGGCACACGGCAGGCAGTCCGTCCGACCAGAATTGTATTATTTATTATTATATACCTACCACCTAACCGTGGTTTTTTTTTTCATTCTTTATACCGTCATAGTGTCATCCTAATTGTTACGAGTATACTACTATCTCTTTATCAACCAGTGTACAGTGCGGTAGTTCACGGCTGTGGCTACCTCTGTGTCGGCACACGGCAGGCAGTCCGTCCGACCAGAATTGTATTATTTATTATTATATACCTACCACCTAACCGTGGTTTTTTTTTCATTCTTTATACCGTCATAGTGTCATCCTAATTGTTACGAGTATACTACTATCTCTTTATCAACCAGTGTACAGTGCGGTAGTTCACGGCTGTGGCTACCTCTGTGTCGGCAGTCGGCAGGCAGTCCGTCCATCCATAATTGTATTATTATTATAATATATACCACCTAACCGTGGTTTTTTTATACCACCTAACCGTGGCAGTCCGTCCATAATTGTATACTAGTATCCAATCCATCCATCTCCATTGTTTACCTGAGGTGCCTTTTAGTTCTGCCTATAAAATATGGAGAACAAAAAAGTTGAGGTTCCAAAATTAGGGAAAGATCAAGATCCACTTCCACCTCGTGCTGAAGCTGCTGCCACTAGTCATGGCCGAGACGATGAAATGCCAGCAACGTCGTCTGCCAAGGCCGATGCCCAATGTCATAGTACAGAGCATGTCAAATCCAAAACACCAAATATCAGAAAAAAAGGACTCCAAAACCTAAAATAAAATTGTCGTCGGAGAAGCGTAAACTTGCCAATATGCCATTTACCACACGGAGTGGCAAGGAACGGCTGAGGCCCTGGCCTATGTTCATGGCTAGTGGTTCAGCTTCACATGAGGATGGAAGCACTCAGCCTCTCGCTAGAAAACTGAAAAGACTCAAGCTGGCAAAAGCACCGCAAAGAACTGTGCGTTCTTTGAAATCCCAAATCCACAAGGAGAGTCCAATTGTGTCGTTTGCGATGCCTGACCTTCCCAACACTGGACGTGAAGAGCATGCGCCTTCCACTATTTGCATGCCCCCTGCAAGTGCTGGAAGGAGCACCCGCAGTCCAGTTCCTGATAGTCAGATCGAAGATGTCAGTGTTGAAGTACACCAGGATGAGGAGGATATGGGTGTTGCTGGCGCTGGGGAGGAAATTGACCAGGAGGATTCTGATGGTGAGGTGGTTTGTTTAAGTCAGGCACCCGGGGAGACACCTGTTGTCCGTGGGAGGAATATGGCCGTTGACATGCCAGGTGAAAATACCAAAAAAATCAGCTCTTCGGTGTGGAGGTATTTCACCAGAAATGCGGACAACAGGTGTCAAGCCGTGTGTTCCCTTTGTCAAGCTGTAATAAGTAGGGGTAAGGACGTTAACCACCTCGGAACATCCTCCCTTATACGTCACCTGCAGCGCATTCATAATAAGTCAGTGACAAGTTCAAAAACTTTGGGTGACAGCGGAAGCAGTCCACTGACCAGTAAATCCCTTCCTCTTGTAACCAAGCTCACGCAAACCACCCCACCAACTCCCTCAGTGTCAATTTCCTCCTTCCCCAGGAATGCCAATAGTTCTGCAGGCCATGTCACTGGCAAGTCTGACGAGTCCTCTCCTGCCTGGGATTCCTCCGATGCATCCTTGCGTGTAACGCCTACTGCTGCTGGCGCTGCTGTTGTTGCCGCTGGGAGTCGATGGTCATCCCAGAGGGGAAGTCGTAAGCCCACTTGTACTACTTCCAGTAAGCAATTGACTGTTCAACAGTCCTTTGCGAGGAAGATGAAATATCACAGCAGTCATCCTACTGCAAAGCGGATAACTGAGGCCTTGGCATCCTGGGTGGTGAGAAACGTGGTTCCGGTATCCATCATTACTGCAGAGCCAACTAGAGACTTGTTGGAGGTACTGTGTCCCCGGTACCAAATACCATCTAGGTTCCATTTCTCTAGGCAGGCGATACCGAAAATGTACACAGACCTCAGAAAAAGAGTCACCAGTGTCCTAAAAAATGCAGCTGTACCCAATGTCCACTTAACCACGGACATGTGGACAAGTGGAGCAGGGCAGGGTCAGGACTATATGACTGTGACAGCCCACTGGGTAGATGTATGGACTCCCGCCGCAAGAACAGCAGCGGCGGCACCAGTAGCAGCATCTCGCAAACGCCAACTCTTTCCTAGGCAGGCTACGCTTTGTATCACCGCTTTCCAGAATACGCACACAGCTGAAAACCTCTTACGGCAACTGAGGAAGATCATCGCGGAATGGCTTACCCCAATTGGACTCTCCTGTGGATTTGTGGCATCGGACAACGCCAGCAATATTGTGTGTGCATTAAATCTGGGCCAATTCCAGCACGTCCCATGTTTTGCACATACCTTGAATTTGGTGGTGCAGAATTTTTTAAAAAACGACAGGGCCGTGCAAGAGATGCTGTCGGTGGCCAGAAGAATTGCGGGACACTTTCGGCGTACAGGCACCACGTACAGAAAACTGGAGCACCACCAAAAACTACTGAACCTGCCCTGCCATCATCTGAAGCAAGAAGTGGTAACGAGGTGGAATTCAACCCTCTATATGCTTCAGAGGTTGGAGGAGCAGCAAAAGGCCATTCAAGCCTATACAATTGAGCACGATATAGTAGGTGGAATGCACCTGTCTCAAGTGCAGTGGAGAATGATTTCAACGTTGTGCAAGGTTCTGATGCCCTTTGAACTTGCCACACGTGAAGTCAGTTCAGACACTGCCAGCCTGAGTCAGGTCATTCCCCTCATCAGGCTTTTGCAGAAGAAGCTGGAGGCATTGAAGGAGGAGCTAACACGGAGCGATTCCGCTAGGCATGTGGGACTTGTGGATGCAGCCCTTAATTCGCTTAGCAAGGATTCACGGGTGGTCAATCTGTTGAAATCAGAGCACTACATTTTGGCCACCGTGCTCGATCCTAGATTTAAAGCCTACCTTGGATCTCTCTTTCCGGCAGACACAGGTCTGCTGGGGTTGAAAGACCTGCTGGTGACAAAATTGTCAAGTCAAGCGGAACGCGACCTGTCAACATCTCCTCCTTCACATTCTCCCGCAACTGGGGGTGCGAGGAAAAGGCTCAGAATTCCGAGCCCACCCGCTGGCGGTGATGCAGGGCAGTCTGGAGCGACTGCTGATGCTGACATCTGGTCCGGACTGAAGGACCTGACAACGATTACGGACATGTCGTCTACTGTCACTGCATATGATTCTCTCAACATTGATAGAATGGTGGAGGATTATATGAGTGACCGCATCCAAGTAGGCACGTCACACAGTCCGTACTTATACTGGCAGGAAAAAGAGGCAATTTGGAGGCCCTTGCACAAACTGGCTTTATTCTACCTAAGTTGCCCTCCCACAAGTGTGTACTCCGAAAGAGTGTTTAGTGCCGCCGCTCACCTTGTCAGCAATCGGCGTACGAGGTTACATCCAGAAAATGTGGAGAAGATGATGTTCATTAAAATGAATTATAATCAATTCCTCCGCGGAGACATTGACCAGCAGCAATTGCCTCCACAAAGTACACAGGGAGCTGAGATGGTGGATTCCAGTGGGGACGAATTGATAATCTGTGAGGAGGGGGATGTACACGGTGATATATCGGAGGGTGAAGATGAGGTGGACATCTTGCCTCTGTAGAGCCAGTTTGTGCAAGGAGAGATTAATTGCTTCTTTTTTGGGGGGGGTCCAAACCAACCCGTCATATCAGTCACAGTCGTGTGGCAGACCCTGTCACTGAAATGATGGGTTGGTTAAAGTGTGCATGTCCTGTTTTGTTTATACAACATAAGGGTAGGTGGGAGGGCCCAAGGATAATTCCATCTTGCACCTCTTTTTTCTTTTCTTTTTCTTTGCATCATGTGCTGATTGGGGTGGGTTTTTTGGAAGGGACACCCTGCGTGACACTGCAGTGCCACTCCTAGATGGGCCCGGTGTTTGTGTCGGCCACTAGGGTCGCTAATCTTACTCACACAGCTACCTCATTGCGCCTCTTTTTTTCTTTGCGTCATGTGCTGTTTGGGGAGGGTTTTTTGGAAGGGACATCCTGCGTGACACTGCAGTGCCACTCCTAGATGTGCCCGGTGTTTGTGTCGGCCACTAGGGTCGCTAATCTTACTCACACAGTCAGCTACCTCATTGCGCCTCTTTTTTTCTTTGCGTCATGTGCTGTTTGGGGAGGGTTTTTTGGAAGGGCCATCCTGCGTGACACTGCAGTGCCACTCCTAGATGGGCCCGGTGTTTGTGTCGGCCACTAGGGTCGCTAATCTTACTCACACAGCTACCTCATTGCGCCTCTTTTTTTCTTTGCGTCATGTGCTGTTTGGGGAGGGTTTTTTGGAAGGGACATCCTGCGTGACACTGCAGTGCCACTCCTAGATGGGCCCGGTGTTTGTGTCGGCCACTAGGGTCGCTTATCTTACTCACACAGCGACCTCGGTGCAAATTTTAGGACTAAAAATAATATTGTGAGGTGTGAGGTATTCAGAATAGACTGAAAATGAGTGTAAATTATGGTTTTTGAGGTTAATAATACTTTGGGATCAAAATGACCCCCAAATTCTATGATTTAAGCTGTTTTTTAGTGTTTTTTGAAAAAAACACCCGAATCCAAAACACACCCGAATCCGACAAAAAAAATTCGGTGAGGTTTTGCCAAAACGCGTTCGAACCCAAAACACGGCCGCGGAACCGAACCCAAAACCAAAACACAAAACCCGAAAAATTTCAGGCGCTCATCTCTATAACTAATATCACCTTCTTTAAGGTAACTCCTAATAGGCAGTAACCTTTTTTTCTCATTCCTTGAACACAACACTGTCGCTGTCCTCGGGTGACCTTGCGTAGATTAAAAGCATCAAATTCTCCCCCTGGGCTCTGCCTGTCGGACACAGCTGTGCTGCTGCAGTACTGGTTGGCTGACAGGTGTCATATATCTCAGGGCTCTTCCCCTCTCTGTCTGTAGTAACAAATGGGAATATTGCTGCATGAGGGAAGCACCTGGTTGAGTTGGCAAGGGTTGGCTGGCTGTCAAGTTGAGCTGCTGCTGAAATGGCCTCACTGACTGACAACACCTCTAACTGTCTGTCTGACCCTGGCAGCCTCAGGTGATGGGTGACAGGGGTCTTAGGCTGTGCTGACAGACTTAAACAGGGCTGACTGGAGAATGACACAAAAAGGGGTTCTGACTGTCACTGGGGTATGGCTGGCTGTGCTGAGGCACTGTCACTGAGGTACGGCTGGCTGTGCTGAGGCACTGTTACAGACACAATGTGAAGGGGCAAGGTTACTCACTGTTCCCCGCAGCTGCACTCCATCCTCTCACTGTCAGGCAGCCTCTTCAGTGCTTCCCAGCTGTGATGACAGAGACTCCATGCTGCTTCACTTGCGGCTCGCACGCTGATATGATTCCTGTCAGCACTTCTCTCTCAGCAGCTGTGTGTTAGGCGCCGGGGTCCGCTTGTCTGCGCGGCCCGGCGCCTAGCAACTAGAGACGCCGTGCGCGTACAGCCGCCGGCTCCCTAGCAACGCTAGACGCCGGGCGCGCTGAGCCGCACGGACCCTAGCAACGGGGACGCCACTGGCGGACCGCGTTCCCCGTTGCTAGGCTTTAGGAAATTAAGATATTCACCTGCTCTCTGGCCGTGCAGCAAGGCAGCTGCACGGCATTTATTCTAATCAGCCTTTAGCAGCTGATTGGAGGACTCCTTGTTAAATACACTCCCAGGGCTTCTCACAGACGCCGGTAATAGCTTCCTGCATGCTGCCTTTGTTTGCTGAGAGTCTGTTTCCAGTCCTGCTGTATCCGGTCATTCCAGTCCTCAGAAGTCCGGTATTCGGGAGTTGTCATCTCATCCCAAGAGGTCGTTTGGTTCCCTGGAGTCCTGACTGATCACCGTTTTATATCCAGTGGTGTTCGTGAGTTACGGCTCTGCCGTGTGTTGCGGCTCAGCCGCTTAACCTTTTATATTTTGTGTTTGGAGCATTTGCGGAGGGTTCCGCTTCCACAAGTCCTCTCTGGTACTCGGCGGTGCCGGGTAGGAGAATTGGTCAAGTGGATATTTTGGTTGTCCTTTTCCCTGGCGGTTTCTCCGCACATATTATAGTTTTGAGTTTGCTTAGCCCCTGGCCTGGTTGTTTAGTTAGAGGGCCTCTTGTTATCACCCTGTCTCGGGTTTCCCTTTGTCTCTCATTAAGACCGGGGGGCATCGAAGTTGGACAGACATAATCCGCCCTTCAAACGCGGCTGCCAAGGGCTCAAGAAACCATAGTCTCGCAGGGGATTTCTGACAACACGGGTGAGACAACAGAGTTAGGGCGCCAGGGGCTATTTTCCTGTCCTGCTCCCTTCCCCAGCATTCCGTTCCAGTGCTCCGGTCCTTGCCATAAGATCTCCTCTGACCAGAGTGCTGGAATCATAACATTATTACCGGCCATACCAAAACTTAAAATTAAACAGGGTTTAATTTTTTCTCATTCAGTTTTGTGAGAGTTTATCGGCCTCATGAATCCAACAGGTTTAGGGCCAAATCCTGGTCAGCTCTTAGTCAGCCAGATTCAAGAACTTACTCAGATGGTTCAGGATCTTTCTCTTCGGGTGAAGTCGCAGGAAGATCTTTTGCGAGCTTCGCCAAGGGTAGTCCCTGAACCAAAGATGCATTTGCCTGACGTTTTTTTTGGTGATAGAAAATAGTTTTTTAATTTTAAAGAATCCTGTAAGCTTTATTTTCGTTTAAGACCGGCTTCCTCGGGTACTGAATCTCAGCAGGTCGGGATTATTATTTCTTTGCTCCTGGGGGATCCTCAGACCTGGGCATTTGGTTTAAGAGCAGAGGATCCGGCATTGTTGTCAGTTGACGCTTTTTTTGAGTCTTTAGGGCTCTTGTATTATGACCCTGATAGAGAGGCGTCCGCTGAAAGTCAGTTGTGCGCTCTCAGACAGGGTAGAAATCCCGCGGAGGTTTATTGTACGGAGTTTCGCCGTTGGTCGAACGACTGTGGCTGGAATGACCCAGCCCTGCGCAGTCAGTTTCGCCTCGGCTTATCAGAGTCTATAAAAGACAGTCTCCTTCAGTACCCCGCTCCTGAGACTCTCGATAAACTCATGGAGCTTTCTATTAAGATTGATCGTCGTCTCAGAGAGCGGAGGGCTGAAAAAGGAGCACCTGTAAGGTCAAGTCCGTGTGTATATTCCATTCCTGAAGACGTAGAGGAGCCCATGCAGATGGGTCTCTCCCGGCTGTCTCCTGAAGAAAGAGCCAGAAGGCAAAATTCTGGTCTTTGTCTGTACTGTGGGGGTAAGGGACATTTTGCTCGTAATTGTCCGAACAAGTCGGGAAACGCTTTGACCAGGTGAATTGTGAGGGGGTTCACCTAGGTCTGCAGCTTATCTCCTCGAATAACTCCCTTTTAGTCCCAGTTAAAGTTTCCTTTGGCAGCCTCAGTTCTTCGGTGTCGGCTTTTGTTGACAGTGGAGCTGCAGGAAACATTATGGATTTAACTTGGGCTAAGGCCTTAGGCATTCCTCAGTTACCTTAGGGTAGGTGTATCACCATGCATGGCTTAGATGGGAGTCCGCTGTCTAATGGGATTATTTCTCTCCATACACCCCCTGTACTACTTACAGTAGGAGCTCTACATTCCGAGAAAATCGAGTTCTTTCTTACACATTGCCCAGCAGTTCCAGTTGTTCTGGGTCACCCTTGGCTGGCCTTTCATAATCCCACCATTGATTGGCGGTCGGGGGAGATTTCACAATGGGGTACTTTTTGTAATAAGGAATGTATCACGTTTCCAGTCAGAGTAGCAGCTATCATTCCAGAACTCATTCCGGTGGAATACCAGGAGTTTGCTGATGTTTTCTCCAAAGGCAATGCGGACATTCTGCCTCCCCATCGGCCTTATGATTGTGCTATTCAGTTAATTCCTGGTGCCGCATTGCCAAAGGGAAGATTATATGCATTATCCGGGCCAGAAACTGCGGCTATGAATGATTATGTAAAGGAGAACCTTGAGAAAGGATTTATTAGACCATCAAAATCTCCTTTAAGTGCAGGCTTCTTCTTTGTGGAGAAAAAGGATGGCTCGCTTAGACCTTGCATTGATTTTAGAGCCCTGAATAAGATCTCAGTTAAAAACACCTATCCTTTGCCGTTGATTTCTGTACTCTTTGATCAGTTACGTTCTGCTGTGATTTTTTCTAAAATTGACCTTAGAGGAGCGTACAACCTCATCCGAATTAAATCTGGAGATGAGTGGAAAACGGCCTTCAGTACTCAGTCGGGTCACTACGAATACCTGGTGATGCCGTTCGGCCTGTCCAATGCTCCGGCAGTTTTTCAAGACCTCATTAACGATGTGCTCCGTGACTTCCTAGGGAAATTCGTGGTCGTTTACTTAGACGACATCCTGATTTTTTCTGAATCAATGGAACAACATGTTACCCAGGTGCGTCTGGTTCTTCAAAAGTTACGAGAGAATCATTTATATGCCAAGCTGGAGAAGTGTGAGTTTCATGTCACGGAAGTATCTTTTTTAGGGTACATAATTTCCCCTCAGGGATTTTCCATGGAACCAAAGAAACTCCAGGCCATCCTTAGTTGGGCGCAACCCACCAATTTAAAAGCAATTCAGCGCTTTTTAGGGTTTGCGAATTATTATAGGAGGTTCATTCATTCTTTTTCTGACCAGGTTGCTCCCATTGTAGCTCTGACAAAGAAAGGAGCGGATCCTACAAACTGGTCGCATGAAGCTGAGTTGTCCTTCCGGGCCTTGAAACAAGCCTTTGTCTCGGCTCCAGTCCTCAGACATCCTAATCCGGAATTGCCCTTTGTGGTGGAGGTTGATGCCTCGGAGGTTGGAGTGGGGGCTATCCTTTCTCAAAAGGATCCGGAGTCTCTGGAGTTACATCCTTGTGCCTTTATGTCCAGGAAATTCTCCTCCGCTGAATCCAACTATGACGTTGGTAATCGGGAGTTACTGGCGGTAAAGTGGGCTTTCGAGGAGTGGAGGCATTGGCTGGAGGGAGCAAAACATACTATTTCGGTATTGACTGACCATAAGAACCTGCAATACATTGAATCGCCTAAGCGGCTTAATGCCCGGCAGGCACGTTGGGCATTATTTTTTACGCGTTTCAAATTTATAATCACTTTCAGGCCTGGTTCCAAGAATACTAAGGCTGATGCCCTGTCACGTAGCTTTCTTCCGGTTCACAATAACAATCCTGTTACCCCCATACTTCCATCTTCGGTCATCTGGGCGGGCCTCACACAAGATTTATTTACCCAGTTAAAACAGCTTCAACACCAAGCTCCTAGAATTACTCCTGCTGGTCGTCTTTACGTCCCTGAGTTTTTGAGAGCTACTGTTTTAACGGAATTCCATGATAACAAAGTTTCAGGGCATCCAGGAGTCTCTAAGACATTGGAGTTAGTCTCTCGCTCAGTATGGTGGCCTGGTCTTTCTAAAGACGTCAAGGAATTTGTTTATTCATGTCAGGTTTGTGCACAGCATAAGGTTCCCCGTTCCTTGCCCATCGGGCAACTTATGCCCTTAAATGTTCCTCTCAGGCCGTGGTCTCATATTTCCATGGATTTTGTGGTTGACCTTCCCCTTTCAGCCGGATTCCGAGTCATATGGGTGGTAGTGGACCGTTTTAGTAAAATGGCTCATTTTATTGCTCTTCCCCGATTGCCTTCTGCCCAAGGGTTGGCAGTTTTGTTTCTCCGCCATGTATTCAGGCTTCATGGGTTGCCTACTGATATTGTTTCTGATCGGGATCCACAATTCATCGCACAATTCTGGAAATGTTTTTGTGCCTCTTTGAAGATGAAATTGTCGTTAACATCCGGTTACCACCCACAATCCAGCGGGCAAACCGAACGAGTTAACCAATCATTGAAACAATATTTGCGCTTGTATTCAGCCAAACTCCAGAATGATTGGTCCGAGTTTCTTCCGTTGGCTGAATTTGCTTACAATAATTCTTGTCATTCCTCCACTAAAGAGTCTCCATTCTTTTCAGTTTTTGGTTTTCACCCCAGAGCTAATTCTTTTTTTCATCATTCCTCAGTCTCCTCGCTAACCTTAACCTCCCATCTCAGAGCCATTTGGAAAAAGGTGCACCTTGCTCTCAGAAAAGCGGCCTTTCGAGAGAAGAAATTTTCTGACAGGCTCCGACGTCCTTGCACTTTTAAGGTGGGAGATAGGGTGTGGTTGTCGACTCGCAACATCAGGCTTCGACAATCCTCGGCTAGACTGGGACCCAAATTTATTGGGCCATTTCTTATTATTAAAAGAGTCAACCCAGTAGCCTTTCGGTTACGTTTACCAAGATCTCTCAGGATTGGAAATACGTTTCATTGTTCCCTGTTGAAACAATACGTTTCTTCCAGTAGATTTCCTCGGAAGATCTCTCAGGGTAGATCTCCAGTGGATGTACAGGGACAACAGGAGTTCTTGGTAGAGAAGGTTCTCGATTCCAAATTGTCCCGGGGTCGGCTGTATTTTCTAGTTCACTGGAAAGGCTATGGTCCGGAGGAAAGGTCTTGGGTCCTGGATAAGGATCTTCATGCCCCGAGGCTCAAGAGGGCATTTTTTCGTGAATTTCCTCAGAAACCTGGCTTTAGGGGTTCCTTGACCCCTCCTCAAGGGGGGGGTACTGTTAGGCGCCGGGGTCCGCTTGTCTGCGCGGCCCGGCGCCTAGCAACTAGAGACGCCGTGCGCGTACAGCCGCCGGCTCCCTAGCAACGCTAGACGCCGGGCGCGCTGAGCCGCATGGACCCTAGCAACGGGGACGCCACTGGCGGACCGCGTTCCCCGTTGTTAGGCTTTAGGAAATTAAGATATTCACCTGCTCTCTGGCCGTGCAGCAAGGCAGCTGCACGGCATTTATTCTAATCAGCCTTTAGCAGCTGATTGGAGGACTCCTTGTTAAATACACTCCCAGGGCTTCTCACAGACGCCGGTAATAGCTTCCTGCATGCTGCCTTTGTTTGCTGAGAGTCTGTTTCCAGTCCTGCTGTATCCGGTCATTCCAGTCCTCAGAAGTCCGGTATTCGGGAGTTGTCATCTCATCCCAAGAGGTCGTTTGGTTCCCTGGAGTCCTGACTGATCACCGTTTTATATCCAGTGGTGTTCGTGAGTTACGGCTCTGCCGTGTGTTGCGGCTCAGCCGCTTAACCTTTTATATTTTGTGTTTGGAGCATTTGCGGAGGGTTCCGCTTCCACAAGTCCTCTCTGGTACTCGGCGGTGCCGGGTAGGAGAATTGGTCAAGTGGATATTTTGGTTGTCCTTTTCCCTGGCGGTTTCTCCGCACATATTATAGTTTTGAGTTTGCTTAGCCCCTGGCCTGGTTGTTTAGTTAGAGGGCCTCTTGTTATCACCCTGTCTCGGGTTTCCCTTTGTCTCTCATTAAGACCGGGGGGCATCGAAGTTGGGCAGACATAATCCGCCCTTCAAACGCGGCTGCCAAGGGCTCAAGAAACTATAGTCTCGCAGGGGATTTCTGACAACACGGGTGAGACAACAGAGTTAGGGCGCCAGGGGCTATTTTCCTGTCCTGCTCCCTTCCCCAGCATTCCGTTCCAGTGCTCCGGTCCTTGCCATAAGATCTCCTCTGACCAGAGTGCTGGTATCATAACACTGTGACGCTTCCTTCCCTAGCGTCTCACTCAGTTGTCGGGCGCAGACGGCTCCACTTGCGACCGCTCTCCTTTCGCCGCTGGTCACCCCTTTTAGGGCTCTCTGGACGACAACTCTCCACACTGCAGCCTCACACACTCTCCTCAGAGCAGTAACCCTGCCTCCTCAGCTTCCCGCTCTGTAAAGGTCATGGGGTCAGCCAATCGCAGGGTACTTTTCTCCCAGCTCTCTGGCTGTGACAGTTGGGCTCCTCTGGTTCTAGACTTGACTCCCCTGGGTCCTAGTGCCCCCCATGTCAGCTCCTGCTGACATCACTAAAAGTTAAGGGATAGTTAACCTATGCAGTGCTGCGCTGCTAGGCATGGGCCTGTACTGTAGTGGGAACACCACAGGATAGTGCCACACGAGTACAGGAGCTTTCCAACTACCCCCCCGCCCCCCACCGTGGGACACTGCGACCCACGGGCAGGACAGACCCCAAAAAATGGGACTGTCCCGCGAAAATTGGGACAGTTGGGAGGTATGGGGGTGTGTGAGGGGATATGCCGTACAGACAGACGGGCACCGGCTCACTGTGTGCTTGACCCCCCACATCAGCATACTCAGCAGGGGCTCTCTGACGTGGAGGAGCGTCACTTTCTGGCACACTCCACGCTTCTTAGCTGCAGTTTTGTGGGGCACCTGCCGCTGTGCAGGTTCCGTACTGCCTCTGTTATCTCCAGCCCCGGCAACCCCACCGCTAGCTGCAGCGCTGCCACCCGCAGTGAGGTGCGCCCAGCTCCTTCACACACTTTAGCCGGCGGCTAGCGTTGTAGAAGTCTGAGCTGCTTGCAGGCTCCGACCCCCTCCTCCCTCCAGCCGCAAACTAACCAGTCACTCCCAGTCTCCCCTTACCACAGTGCCCGGCAGCTGCACGAGGTCTGCGGTGTGTGACTGAGATGGGGGGGAGGGATGCGGACGGGCAGAGGAAGCAGCACTCCAGCCTAAGAGAGTCAGCCATGCCAAGTCTACACCAGCAGCAGATTCCAACAGGTTGGAGTGGAACAGCAGCAGCCAGCAAGCAGTGACTCCAGTAAGACACATCTGTCTGTCACCACTGTTTTGTCCCTAATACCAATCTCTCCCGTGCCCTGTGTTCTGTCATGTCCCTGTCACCCCTGGCCTTGCCCTGTCACCCTTATCCTGGCCCTTTCACCCTTATCCTGGCCCTGTCACCCTTATGCTGGCCCTGTTACCCCTATCCTGGCCCGGTCACCCCTGTGCTTGCCCTGTCAACCCTATACTGGCTATGTCACCCCTGTCCTGGTCCTGCCGCCCCTACCCTGGCCCTGTCACCCCTATCCTGTCCCTGTCATTTCTGTCCTGGCCCCGTCGCCCCTGTCCTGGCCCCGTCACCCCTGTTCTGACCCTGTCACCCCTGTCCTGGCCCTGTTACTGCATACCCTCCAACTACCTTTTTGGCAGGTACAGTACCCGCAGTGCCTCCAGACCCCTCCCCAATGCACCACACCTCCGCACCTTCCCCTCCACCACATGCGGCACTCCACCCCTCTCCCACACGCTGTGCCTCCAGGCCCCCTACACTACCCATGGCTCACACTCCTCTGCCCCTTCACCACCCACAGCACCTCCAAACCCCCTCCACCATCCACCCCCCCCCAATATATGTCTCCCCCCACACCTGCCCCCCTCCACCCGCAGCATCTGCAGACACCCTCCACCATCCACGGTCCCCCCCTCACCCACCCCTCCCCCACCTATGGCACCACCGCACCTGCCCCTCCACCACCTGCAGCACCTCCGGACCTCCTTCCCCATCCGCCGCACCACCCGTACCTGCCCCTCCCCTACCCACGGCGCCTGCGGACCCCTACCCCACCCCTAGCACCCCCGCCCCTTCCCATCCCACAGCACCTCTGGAACCCTTCACCAATCCGCAACATCCCCACACCTGCCCCTCTCCCACCTGTGGCACCCCTGCCCCTCCCCCACCTGCAGTGCCTCCGGACCGCTCCCCCATCTGCAGCCCCCACTCCTCTGCCCCTCCCCCACCCGCAGCACCTCCCGACCCTTCCCCATCCGGGCCCCCCCGCTTCCACCCCCCTCCACCCGCAGCATCTACAGACACCCTCCCCCATCCGCAGTCCCCCCCGCACCCGCTACATTCTGTACATCGTGCCCTGCAGGTGCTGTTCACGCCGTCGCAAGGGGCTGCGCCTCCTTCACCATCGCACGCCCTTTCATTGTGCAATATTTAACCACTAACAAAGGAATGCAGGTAATACTCCATATAATACAAATATTAAACCCCAGAAAGGCATGCAAGGGTTAAGGGGGCGTAGCCCCTTGCGACGGTGTGAAGAGCGCCCGTAGGGCGCGATGAAGCACCTAGTATATATATATATATATATATATATATATCTCCTATATAATAGCCCAGATCTGTGACTTTGTGACTCATTTGCTAACGCTGGGCGGAGTCACAACACTGGGCGGAGTAAGTCAAATGAGTCACAGATCTGGCCATATCTATAGGAGACTAGGAGCAGAAGCAGATAGTATGGGCATGGCACAGGCAGGGGTGCATATCTCCCAGCTTTCTTCAGGAAGAAGGAGGGACACACACACGTGGTGAAAAGGGGGTGTGACCAACAAAAAGGGGGCGTGGCTTCACGGGAGGGCCCCCGTTTTCGTCAGTGAGGGGGCATGCCCAGCGCTCTGTGAGCTGCTGGCATGCCCACAGGAGCTGATTATGAGTCCGGGGGCCCAGGGCACTTAAGACAGGGGAGCCCTATCTCATTGCTGTGCCTGCTGTGGGGTTGGGGGCGTGGCCTAATCGCGGGATGCGCGGCCACGCCCCCATATGCAAATTCCAGGAATTTTTTTTTAATGGAATATTGGCCCCTCAGCTAGGGCTAAATCCAGAGGAGGTGGTCGCTCCCCCCTACACACCCGCACAGGCAGAAGAAAGCAGGGAGACTGCTGCCTCCCTGCAACACCACAGACCTGCCAATACGCAGCAGCGTGTGCTGACTGTAGCACAATGCTGCCACTGTTGCTGGCAGGACGGGGGAGCTTCTGAGATGGGACAGAACTACTCCAGCCAGGGGCCCCCTAAAACTGTGGGGCCAACGGTACGTACCCCCTGCCCCCCCCCCCCCTTAATCCGGCTCTGCTGCTTGAACCCCCCCTTAATCCGTACCCCCTGATGCCCCCTCTCCCTCTGTCTCCGCTATTCACCGCTGCTCTGCTAAGAAGAACAGCGAGTACAGGAGCTTTCCAACTGCCCCCCCCCCCCGCCCCCACCGTGGGACACTGCGACCCACGGGCGGGACAGCGGGACAGACCCCAAAAGATGGGACTGTCCCGTGAAAATCGGGACAGTTGGGAGGTATGGGGGTGTGTGAGGGGGTATGCCGTACAGACAGACGGGCACTGGCTCACTGTGTGCTTGACCCCCCACATCAGCATACTCAGCAGGGGCTCTCTGGCGTGGAGGAGCGTCACTTTCTGGCACACTCCACGCTTCTTAGCTGCAGTTTTGTGGGGCACCTGCCGCTGTGCAGGTTCCGTACTGCCTCTGTTATCTCCAGCCCCGGCAAACCCACCGCTAGCTGCAGCGCTGCCACCCGCAGTGAGGTGCGCCCAGCTCCTTCACACACTTTAGCCGGCGGCTAGCGTTGTAGAAGTCCGAGCTGCTTGCAGGCTCCGACCCCCTCCTCCCTCCAGCCGCAGCGTCTCCTGGGAGCTAACCAGTCACTCCCAGTCTCCCCTTACCACAGTGCCCAGCAGCCGCGAGGTCCGCGCCGCGTGCATGCTATTACCCCCTCCTCCCTCCAGCCGCAGCGTCTCCTGGGGGCTAACCAGTCACTCCCAGTCTCCCCTTACCACAGTGCCCGGCAGCTGCACGAGGTCTGCGGTGTGTGACTGAGATGGGGGGGAGGGATGCGGACGGGCAGAGGATGCAGCACTCCAGCCTAAGAGAGTCAGCCATGCCAAGTCTACACCAGCAGCAGATTCCAACAGGTTGGAGTGGAACAGCAGCAGCCAGCAGCTGTGACTCCGGTAAGACACATCTGTCTGTCACCACTGTTTAGTCCCTAATACCAATCTCTCCCGTGCCCTGTGTTCTGTCATGTCCCTGTCACCCCTGGCCTTGCCCTGTCACCCTTATCCTGGCCCTTTCACCCTTATCCTGGCCCTGTCACCCTTATGCTGGCCCTGTTACCCCTATCCTGGCCCGGTCACCCCTGTGCTTGCCCTGTCAACCCTATACTGGCTATGTCACCCCTGTCCTGGTCCTGCCGCCCCTACCCTGGCCCTGTCACCCCTATCCTGTCCCTGTCATTTCTGTCCTGGCCCCGTCGCCCCTGTCCTGGCCCCGTCACCCCTGTCCTGGCCCCGTCACCCCTGTTCTGACCCTGTCACCCCTGTCCTGGCCCTGTTACTGCATACCCTCCAACTACCTTTTTGGCAGGTACAGTACCCGCAGTGCCTCCAGACCCCTCCCCAATGCACCACACCTCTGCACCTTCCCCTCCACCACATGCAGCACTCCACCCCTCCCCCACATGCTGTGCCTCCAGGCCCCCTACACTACCCACGGCTCACACTCCTCTGCCCCTTCACCACCCACAGCACCTCCAAACCCCCTCCACCATCCACCCCCCATATATGTCTCCCCCCACACCTGCCCCCCTCCACCCGCAGCATCTGCAGACACCCTCCTCCATCCCAGGTCCCCCCCTCACCCACCCCTCCCCCACCCATGGCACCGCCGCACCTGCCCCTCCACCACCTGCAGCACCTCCGGACCTCCTTCCCCATCCGCCGCACCACCCGTACCTGCCCCTCCCCTACCCACGGCGCCTGCGGACCCCTACCCCACCCCCAGCACCCCCGCCCCTTCCCATCCCACAGCACCTCCGGAACCCTTCACCCATCCGCAACATCCCCACACCTGCCCCTCTCCCACCTGTGGCACCCCTGCCCCTCCCCCACCTGCAGTGCCTCCGGACCGCTCCCCCATCTGCAGCCCCCACTCCTCTGCCCCTCCCCCACCCGCAGCACCTCCCGACCCTTCCCCATCCGGGCCCCCCCCCGCTTCCACCCCCCCTCCACCCGCAGCATCTACAGACACCCGCCCCCATCCGCAGTCCCCCCCGCACCCGCTACATTCTGTACATCGTGCCCTGCAGGTGCTGTTCACGCCGTCGCAAGGGGCTGCGCCTCCTTCACCATCGCACGCCCTTTCATTGTGCAATATTTAACCTCTAACAAAGGAATGCAGGTAATACTCCATATAATACAAATATTGAACCCCAGAAAGGCATGCAAGGATTAAGGGGCGTAGCCCCTTGCAACGGTGTGAAGAGCGCCCGTAGGGCGCGATGAAGCACCTAGTATATATATATATATATACAGTCAACATTTTATATATCTTTTATTCATACATCTTTCGTCAGGTTCTGACAAAATATGTATGAATAGAAGACATCTGAAACGTTGACTATTATAACAGTACCACTGGAGTGTGCTTTGCCATGTATATTATATATATGTATATATTTTATATACACATATGTATTTATAATATAGATATATATTATATTTATCTAATAAATATATATTGGCGGCAATGAGGCGACACTCACCAGACTTGCTACGATACTCGTCCCTGACGACGGGCGCAAGCCTGAAACGTAGGATTAAAGGACGCAAATTTTATGTTTACAGAATTCTGATGAGTTCCGCCTCATTGCCGCCGATATACATAGGTTTTTTACAGGCCTTAGGATGGCACCTCAGCAAAGGTTACAATAGGAGTGCCGGCAAATTGAGAAAAAATTAAATAAATAAAATATATATATACATATATATATATATATATATCTCCTATATAATAGCCCAGATCTGTGACTTTGTGACTCATTTGCTAACGCTGGGCGGAGTCACAACACTGGGAGGAGTTAGTCAAATGAGTCACAGATCTGGCCAAATCTATAGGAGACTAGGAGCAGAAGCAGATAGTATGGGCATGGCACAGGCAGGGGTGCATATCTCCCAGCTTTCTTCAGGAAGAAGGAGACACACACACACACACACGTGGCGAAAAGGGGGCGTGGCCAACAAAAAGGGGCGTGGCTTCACGGGAGGGCCCCCGTTTTCGTCAGTGAGGGGGCATGCCCAGCGCTCTGTGAGCTGCTGGCATGCCCCCAGGGGCTGATTATGAGTCCGGGGGCCCAGGGCACTTAAGACAGGGGAGCCCTATCTCATTGCTGTGCCTGCTGTGGGGTTGGGGGCGTGTCCTAATCGCGGGATGCGAGGCCACGCCCCCCTATGCAAATTTCAGGAATTTTTTCTAATGGAATATTGGCCCCTCAGCTAGGGCTAAATCCAGAGGAGGTGGTCGCTCCCCCCTACACACCCGCACAGGCAGAAGAAAGCAGGAAGACTGCTGCCTCCCTGCAACACCACAGACCTGCCAATACGCAGCAGCATGTGCTGACTGTAGCACAATGCTGCCACTGTTGCTGGCAGGACGGGGGAGCTTCTGAGATGGGACAGAGCTACTCCAGCCAGGGGCCCCCTAAATCTGTGGGGCCAACGGTACGTACCCCTTGCCCCCCCCCCCTTAATCCGGCTCTGCTGCTGGAACCCCCCCTTATTCCGTACCCCCTGATGCCCCCTCTCCCTCTGTCTCCACTATTCACCGCTGCTCTGCTAAGCAGAACAGCGAGTACAGGAGCTTTCCAACTGCCCGCCCCCCACCGTGGGACACTGCGACCCACGGGCGGGACAGCGGGACAGACCCCAAAAAATGGGACTGTCCCGCGAAAATCGGGACAGTTGGGAGGTATGGGGGGGTGTGAGGGGGTATGCCGTACAGACAGACGGGCACCGGCTCACTGTGTGCTTGACCCCCCACATCAGCATACTCAGCAGGGGCTCTCTGGCGTGGAGGAGCGTCACTTTCTGGCACACTCCACGCTTCTTAGCTGCAGTTTTGTGGGGCACCTGCCGCTGTGCAGGTTCCGTATTGCCTCTGTTATCTCCAGCCCCGGCAACCCCACCGCTAGCTGCAGCGCTGCCACCCGCAGTGAGGTGCGCCCAGCTCCTTCACACACTTTAGCCGGCGGCTAGCGTTGTAGAAGTCCGAGCTGCTTGCAGGCTCCGACCCCCTCCTCCCTCCAGCCGCAGCGTCTCCTGGAAGCTAAACAGTCACTCCCCTTACCACAGTGCCCAGCAGCCGCGAGGTCTGCGCCGCGTGCATGCTATGACCCCCTCCTCCCTCCAGCCGCAGCGTCTCCTGGGGGCTAACCAGTCACTCCCAGTCTCCCCTTACCACAGTGCCCGGCAGCTGCAGGAGGTCTGCGGTGTGTGACTGAGATGGGGGGGAGGGATGCGGGCGGGCAGAGGAAACAGGACTCCAGCCTAAGAGAGTCAGCCATGCCAAGTCTACACCAGCAGCAGATTCCAACAGGTTGGAGTGGAACAGCAGCAGCCAGCAGCAGTGACTCCGGTAAGACACATCTGTCTGTCACCACTGTTTTGTCCCTAATACCAATCTCTCCCGTGCCCTGTGTTCTGTCATGTCCCTGTCACCCCTGGCCATGCCCTGTCACCCTTATCCTGGCCCTTTCACCCTTATCCTGGCCCTTTCACCCTTATCCTGGCCCTGTCACCCTTATGCTGGCCCTGTTACCCCTATCCTGGCCCTGTCACCCCTGTGCTTGCCCTGTCAACCCTATACTGGCTATGTCACCCCTGTCCTGGTCCTGCCGCCCCTACCCTGGCCCTGTCACCCCTATCCTGTCCCTGTCATTTCTGTCCTGGCCCCGTCGCCCCTGTCCTGGCCCCGTCACCCCTGTTCTGACCCTGTCACCCCTGTCCTGGCCCTGTTACTGCATACCCTCCAACTACCTTTTTGGCAGGTACAGTAACCGCAGTGCCTCCAGACCCCTCCCCAATGCACCACACCTCCGCACCTTCCCCTCCACCACATGCGGCACTCCACCCCTCCCCCACACGCTGTGCCTCCAGGCCCCCTACACTACCCATGGCTCACACTCCTCTGCCCCTTCACCACCCACAGCACCTCCAAACCCCCTCCACCATCCACCCCCCATATATGTCTCCCCCCACACCTGCCCCCCTCCACCCGCAGCATCTGCAGACACCCTCCTCCATCCACGGTCCCCCCCTCACCCACCCCTCCCCCACCCATGGCACCACCGCACCTGCCCCTCCACCACCTGCAGCACCTCCGGACCTCCTGCCCCATCCGCCGCGCCACCCGTACCTGCCCCTCCCCTACCCACGGCGCCTGCGGACCCCTACCCCACCCCCAGCAACCCTGCCCCTTCCCATCCCACAGCACCTCCGGAACCCTTCACCCATCTGCAACATCCCCACACCTGCCCCTCTACCACCTGTGGCACCCCTGCCCCTCCCCCACCTGCAGTGCCTCCGGACCCCTCCCCCATCTGCAGCCCCCACTCCTCTGCCCCTCCCCCACCCACAGCACCTCCCGACCCTTCGCCATCCGGTCCCCCCCGCTTCCACCCCCCCTCCACCCGCAGCATTTACAGACACCCTCCCCCATCCGCAGTTCCCCTCCGCACCCGCTACATTCTGTACATCGTGCCCTGCAGCTGCTGTTCACGCCGTCGCAAGGGGCTGCGCCTCCTTCACCATCGCACGCCCTTTCATTGTGCAATATTTAACCACTAACAAAGGAATGCAGGTAATACTCCATATAATACAAATATTGAACCCCAGAAAGGCATGCAAGGGTTAAGGGGGCGTAGCCCCTTGCGACGGTGTGAAGAGCGCCCGTAGGGCGCGATGAAGCACCTAGTATATATATATATATATATATATATACAGTGTATATATATATATATATATATATATACAGTGTATATATATATATATATATATTTGTATAGTATATATTATGTATTTACAGTATATATATATATATATATATATATTTATACATATATATATTTATATATATATATATACTAGGTGCTTCATCGCGCCCTACGGGCGCTCTTCACACCGTCGCAAGGGGCTACGCCCCCTTAACCCTTGCATGCCTTTCTGGGGTTCAATATTTGTATTATATGGAGTATTACCGGGCACTGTGGTAAGGGGAGACTGGGAGTGACTGGTTAGCCCCCAGGAGACGCTGCGGCTGGAGGGAGGAGGGGGTCATAGCATGCAAGCGGCGCGGACCTCGCGGCTGCTGGGCACTGTGGTAAGGGGAGACTGGGAGTGACTGGTTAGCTTCCAGGAGACGCTGCGGCTGGAGGGAGGAGGGGGTCGGAGCCTGCAAGCAGCTCGGACTTCTACAACGCTAGCCGCCGGCTAAAGTGTGTGAAGGAGCTGGGCGCACCTCACTGCGGGTGGCAGCACTGCAGCTAGCGGTGGGGTTGCCGGGGCTGGAGATAACAGAGGCAGTACGGAACCTGCACAGCGGCAGGTGCCCCACAAAACCGCAGCTAAGAAGCGTGGAGTGTGCCAGAAAGTGACGCTCCTCCACGCCAGAGAGCCCCTGCTGAGTATGCTGATGTGGGGGGTCAAGCACACAGTGAGCCGGTGCCCGTCTGTCTGTACGGCATACCCCCTCACACACCCCCATACCTCCCAACTGTCCCCATTTTTTGGGGTCTGTCCCGCTGTCCCGCCCGTGGATCGCAGTGTCCCACGGTGGGGGGAGGGGGGGGGGGGCAGTTTGAAAGCTCCTGTACTCGCTGTTCTGCTTAGCAGAGCAGCGGTGAATAGTGGAGACAGAGGGAGAGGGGGCATCAGGAGGTACGGATTAAGGGGGGGTCCCAGCAGCAGAGCCGGATTAAGGGGGGGGGGGGGGGGGCAGGGGGTACGTACCGTTGGCCCCACAGTTTTAGGGGGCCCCTGGCTGGAGTAGCTCTGTCCCATCTCAGAAGCTCCCCCGTCCTGCCAGCAACAGTGGCAGCATTGTGCTACAGTCAGCACACACTGCTGCGTATTGGCAGGTCTGTGGTGTTGCAGGGAGGCAGCAGTCTCCCTGCTTTCTTCTGCCTGTGCGGGTGTGTAGGGGGGAGCGACCACCTCCTCTGGATTTAGCCCTAGCTGAGGGGCCAATATTCCATTAAAAAAAAAATCCTGGAATTTGCATAAGGGAGCGTGGCCACGCCCCCAACCCCACAGCAGGCACAGCAATGAGATAGGGCTCCCCTGTCTTAAGTGCCCTGGGCCCCCGGACTCATAATCAGCCCCTGGGGGCATGCCAGCAGCTCACAGAGCGCTGGGCATGCCCCCTCACTGCCGAAAACGGGGGCCCTCCCGTGAAGCCACGCCCCCTTTTGTTGACCACGCCCCCTTTTCGCCACCCGTGTGTGTGTGTGTGTGTGTGTCCCTCCTTCTTCCTGAAGAAAGCTGGGAGATATGCACCCCTGCCTGTGCCATGCCCATACTATCTGCTTCTGCTCCTAGTCTCCTATAGATTTGGCCAGATCTGTGACTCATTTGACTAACTCCGCCCAGTGTTGTGACTCCGCCCAGCGTTAGCAAATGAGTCACAAAGTCACAGATCTGGGCTATTATATAGGAGATATATTGCCAAAATTACAGAGTGGACACTGACAATTAATTAGACTGCCTTACTGTCCGCTTCAAACAAATGTAGCGCAGGGTTGGTCCACAGCTGTACTTTTGCTGCTTTGCGGTGGTGGGGTCAGGGTGGAATTAGCCGCTCCCTTCCAACTACATTGATGGCACAGTGCCCGGAGTCTTACTGACTCCGCTAAGGACCATGGGAGGAGGAGCTGCTGCGGCCGGACATGCGCAGCAGCCCTCCTTCCGGAGCGGCGGCCATCTTTGTAAGGGGCAGCCTGGCAGCAGACGCTGCTGGAATACTCACACTGCCCCTGAGTAGCGCCGGTGCCGTAACACAGTGAAACGCCGCACGCACAGCCAGGTACATTCTTCGCACTCACCCGCTCCATCCTCCGGCGCTACCGCAGGCAGCTCTGCTCTAATAATGGAAGAGCAGAGACGCTGACAGCCACCGAACAGCGGGTGCCCCCCCCCCCCCCCTCACTACCAATGGTAGCTGAACCGGCAACTAGGTAAAGGCAGATGCCCTAGGCCAGGGGTGGGGAACCTCCGGCCCGCGGGCCGTATAAGGGCCGCAAAGCCGTTTGGTCCGGCCCACCAGCTTGTGTCAGTGAGACACGCTGCCGCTCAGTCCGGCGGCAGCGTGTCTCAGCTGTCAGAACAGGGAGGAGAGCGCGGCTGTCGGGTGGGAGCAGCGGCGTGTAGGACTTGAAACCAGCCGCCGGTTCGTGAGCCAATCAGAGCTCGCGGACCGGCAGCCAATCAGGAGCCGCAGCTGCCGGTCCGCGAGCTCTGATTGGCTCTCGAACCGGCGGCTGGTTTCAAGTTCTACACGCCGCCGCCGCCCAACATAGCCGCGCTCTCCTCCGTGTCCTGCCGAAAGCAGCACGGTAAGCAGCACGGAGGGGAGGGGGGAGGGGGGGGCAGGGCATCTGTATACCTGGCACTGTGGGGGGCATCTGTATACCTGGCACTGTGGGGGCATCTGTATACCTGGCACTGTGGGGGCATCTCTATACCTGGCACTGTGAGGAGGGGCATCTGCATACCTGGCACTGTGAGGGGCATTTGTATACCTGGCACTGTGAGGGGCATTTGTATACCTGGCACTGTGGGGGCATCTGTATACCTGGCACTGTGAGGGGCATTTGTATACCTGGCACTGTGAGGGGCATTTGTATACCTGGCACTGTGAGGGGCATCTGTATACCTGGCACTGTGGGGGCATCTGTATACCTGGCACCGTGGGGGCAATTGTGGATCTGGCACCGCACTATTGGGGGCATATGTGTATCACGTCCCATTTTAACTGGCCACACCCATTTTTTTGGCGCGCGCGCCTCCGGCGCGCACACACAGTACCTCTAAGGGGCAGACCTACTGGGGGGGGCAGGGTAATTTTTTACGTTGAGAATTTTTGTATGGTCCCCCGAAGGATTTTATAAATATCCAAATGGCCCTCGGTAGAAAAAAGGTTCCCCACCCCTGCCCTAGGCAATTGCCTAGTCTGCCTATAGCTAGGGCCGGCTCTGCATGCACAGTTCTGACCTGATCACAGCGCAGCAAAAAAACCTAGCGTGCGATGAGGTCTGAATGACCCTCATGGTTTTGCCCAACTGCTAACAAATTTGCTGCTGCGATCAACTCTGAATTACCCCCCATTGTGTGTAGAATTTTGAGGGGAAAAATTAATTTATTTCATTTTGGAATAATGCTGTAACATAACAAAATGTAGAAAAAGTGAAGCGCTGTGAATACTTTCCAGATACACTATATATTTGTATGCTCCTAATTGTGTTCCGTCCCACAATCTGTAAGGGGATGACCATTCTCTTTAGAACATTATGCAGCTTTGTGAGGAATATGAATTGGGTAGTATCAGGAGATGTGGACAGAAGCTTTATTCATGGCATCACCCAATATTAGCTATTAGTAGGGTGTAATGTATATTTCAATCTCCCATGTTTATATTTCATTAAGTTTGGTAATGTAACTCTGCATAGCCTCTTAACGCCCAGAGTCAGGTACCCCAAGTACAGGTTGAGTATCCCTTATCCAAAATGCTTGGGACCAGAGATATTTTGCATATGGGATTTTTCCGTATTTTGGAATAATTGCATACCATAATGAGATATCATGGTGATGGGACCTAAGTCTAAGCACAGAATGCATTTATGTTTCATATACACCTTATACTCACAGCCTGAAGGTAATTTTAGCCAATATTTTTAATAACTTTGTGCATTAAACAAAGTGTGTGTACATTCACACAATTCATTTATGTTTTATATACACCTTATACACACAGCCTGAAGGTCATTTAATACAATATTTTTAATAACTTTGTGTATTAAACAAAGTTTGTGTACATTGAGCCACAGAAAACAAAGATTTCACGATCTCACTCTCACTCAAAAAAGTCCGTATTTCGGAATATTCCGTATTTCGGAATATTTGGATATGGGATACTCAACCTGTACTAAGAGAAGCCTTGTAGTTGGCCTGGGGGCTTCCCATACCTTTGCAAATGTATGCAACTGGAATCTCTGAAATTTCTACCACAATGTAGTTATGAAATCCTGTTGCTGTTGTCATCCAGTGTGCTGGGGATACCAGTGTTTCTTGTTCAGAATAACCCCTCTCTTTCATGCTCCTGAATGACATTACTAGTTGGATAAGAGCAGTTACCAAACTTCTTGGTGCTGTTCTGAGAGGCACGGATGGGACCAGCATTAGGAGGGTATGCTGGTTCCTGCAGTGCCACAGGAGAATGTAGGGGTACCTCCCCTAAGCTTGCTCTCAATTAGTTACATTTGTTTATGTGCCATCATCATGTGGCCATGTAGTAAGCAAATATATGCTGTTATTAGTTTTGAGGATGAGTTGGGGAGCGGTGCTCCCTGGACTGGTGGGGCTGGGATGCTTTGGGGTAGCGCACTGTAACATTTGATTTAGCACTTTGTACATCACTTTCATATAATTTTCTACTAATCACTTTTTGTAATTAAACTTTTCATGTGTATCTTCTTTTATATATAGCCTTTGCTTCCTAATATTTACTTGCACTTTATCCTCACACTGGTGTGCTGCCCTGGGGTGTCTGGCCCTTGCCGGCTTGTGGGGTGTCACTCCCTGGACTTAGACTTAATGTCAGGTACCCCCAGTACTCAGAGATGCCTTGTAGTTGGCCTGGGGGCTTCCCATACCTTTGCAAATGTATGCAACTGAGAACTCTGAGGCAGTAGATCTATATACTGATATTAGTTGAGGGGAGAATAGGGGTAGAGCTACCTCAAGGCCAAAAATACAAGTTAAATTGCAAATTGTAGCATTAATCAATTGCTTGATTTGTAGACATTTCCTTTGCTATGCTGTTATAGTGATTGCTGTATAAGATTTCAAATTTTACAGCTAAAGATTCAATATAATTGGGATAAATTAGCAATTACATTATCAATATTATTAACATTTATTTATATAATGCCAGCATATTCTGTTATGTCTGTATATCTCTCCCTTACACCGTCTTTCTCCCTCTCTTGCTCCTCTCTCTCTTTGCCTTGCCTCTCTCTCCCTGATACCATTTCTCATCTTTCTCTCTCTCTTTCTCCCTGACACCCTCCCTCTCTTGCTCCTCTCTATAACTGACACCCTCTCTCTCTTCCTGACATACTCTTTCTCTTGCTCCTTTTTATCTCTTTCCCTGACACCCTCTCTCTCGCTCTCCCCTCTCTTTCTCTCATTCCCTCTCTTTCCATGACACCCTCTCTTTCTATCACTTCAACACCCTCTCTATCCCTCACTCCTCCCATTTCTCTCTTGCTGTGACACAGCACTCTCTCCCTCTCTTTTTGACTCTTCTCTCTGTCTATCTGTCCCTGACACTCTTTCTCTCTCTCTGACATCCTCTTATTCTCTCTTGCTCCTTTTTCTTTCTCTGATGCTCTCTATCCCGTTCTCCCCTCTCCATTTGCCTCGCTCTTCCCTCATACCCTCCAACATTTTACACATAAAAATCGGTAAAAATTAGGAAAGGGGGCGTGGCCATGGGTAAAAGGGGCGTGAAGTTTGGAGAGGCAAAAAATCGGTACAGACCATAAAAAAGGTACTGTATCCTCCGTATGTTCCTTCTCTCTGACACCCTCTTTCTCTCTCTCTCTCTCGCTCTCTCTCTCGCTCTCTATCTCTCTCTCTCACTCCCATCACTCTCTCTCCTGCTCCCCTAAGGGGCACAGTAGTGTATGCGGCAGAGGGTTCGAGTCAATTTTATTGCTGGGGGCCCACACACCTTTGTTGCCCCTGGGCCCCCAATAGCCTTAATCCAGGCCTGAATAGAGTATGTTTAGAGTGTTATTGTACACAGACCAACACTTCCCTATAAAGTTAATAAATATCTTTCTTGTTGAAATGTATGTTGTTATTATGAACACTTTTGCTATTTACCATAACATTACAGTTATTAGGATCATATGACATTCAAAAACATGAATTTTGTGTACATTTTTAACACTATTTAAAAGTTAGTGAAAGGGTTAAATTTTAAACGTTCTAATGAAAGGGTTACAAACCAGGCAACAATGTCCCCACAGTATCAGTTCTAAATAGCAGCGTATGACTACCCCACCCAGCTTCCTTTCAATAGTATTGATACTGTTATCCCGTGCCCTTTACCAAGTTACATCTAATAAGGTAAGTGTGGACCCCATAGATCAATTATATTGAATGAATGAGGGTGCACTACAAGACACAGAGTGTACCCTGTCTATCATGTGTAATGAATTCCTCATTTAGTTTATGGTGATCCAGGACAACTAGAAGCAAATCGGTTTCAATTTCTGCATTTAGTGAAAATAATATACACTATATGGCAAGTATCAGCACCATACTATAATGCATTAAAAATATTAGGTGCATGCTATAAAAAGTCTTAATCTCTCTCTCTCTCTCTCTCTCTCTCTCTCACTCTCTCTCTATATATATTATATAGTTGTACTTTAAATACAGTTCATGTGCATTGTTATGAGGCATAGCTAAAAGGTGTACCACTCATCTTGACCAAGAAATAACACCTAACACCTAAGGAACACTAATTATCTATACATTTAATCGGCCAGGCAATGTTATTGTGATAGCAACTGCTCCATAGATGTGCAATTAGGGCGCAGAATTTTGTGATTTTTTCCCCCATAGAAAAAGCATTGAGTGGAGACCACGCGCACGCAGCCCACATGCTGCGATGGGCGCACCCAGGCACAGACGGAACTACGATTAGCGTGGCTCCATCTGCATGTAGTAGGGCTTCCAGTAAACAATATGCCACACAGTACCCTCAATTCACATTATGACATATGTCTACAGTTCATATTATGCCACATTACAGTGCCTTCTGTTTATACTGTGCCCAAGTAGAGTGCCCCAGTTCCAGGGTCAGTGCTACCATTAGACAGCTTTGGGCAGCTGCCTAGAGCGCTGGCCTCTGGAGTATGGTGCTTTGTCAGCAGCTCAACATTAATATGAGGGATGAGCGCCTGCCACTGTCCTACCGCAACCCACAGCACTGTTTTGTTTTTTTTGTTTCTTATATATTTCTGTGGGTTCTGGAGAGGCGGGGGAGGTTGAGGATATGCGCCGGTAATTAATTAGAGCCAGCCCCTCACCAGCAGCAGCCTCACACCTGTTAACAAGCAGTGGGTCATTCCTGTTTGCTTTCTGTTCATGAATTTTATGTTATATTTCTGTTTGCATGCCAGGATTTCTCTTGTACTTGTTTAGAAGACTCTTGTTGGCCGCCTGTGATGAGTCTGTGTAACTGCAGCCTGTTTTCTATGTGTTAAGCCTCACCTGTCAGATAATTTGGTCGTTATGTGGTGAGTCTGTGTACTGCAGTCTGGCTCTTGTCTGTGAAGCCTCACCTGCCAGTATTTTGGCCATTACCTTGTGCCTGGCTTCCAGCCATCCTGATTGGGGCGTGCTTCCCTTATTACCGAGCTAGCCCTGCAGTCCAGCGCCAGTGATAGAAGTTTGTTGTTGTACCTGTGTGTTCCAGTTCTTGGTTAGCTTCCTGCAAGCCTGTTCCTGGTCCTTGTCAGCAGCTTCCTGTGGAGCCTGTCTTCCTGCCTCTGGTGTGTTCCTGCGTCCAGCTTGTGTACTCCAGTGTCCTGTGTCCAGTTTCCTGATTCCTGTCTGAGGGATCGTTTCCTGCTGTCCTCCGAGTTGCCTTCCAGTAAAGTGGTCTGGTGTCCGAAGCTTCTGAGTTCCGGTAGTTTCCTGTGCACACCTGTCGTGGTGTCGTGCTCTGCCACACTTAATGGCTGAAGCCGTATTGTCTTTATCTATTTTTGGTTACTTTGTTATTTTTTGTATCCTTCTCTGTTTTAGTCGTGTCAGTCTTAGTTAGTTTTTCCCTTGTTCTCCTTGGTCTCGGTTAACGCCTTGTCTCCTATTAAGACCGGGGGGCATCGGAGTCTGGGCGGACCTAATTTGCTCATTCAAACGCGGCTGCCGTGGGCACAAGAAACCATAGTCTTGCAGGCGTTAATCGACCACTGGGAAGGACAACGGAGTCAGAGATTTTTGTTAGGGGAAGCTGCGTATCTCAGTTCTATCGCAGCTTCACGTATATCTGTACTCGGAACCCTTCTATTGCCACCGAATCTCTTGGGTTCCAAGTACGTTTAACATAACACCACCCCCTCTCCAGCTGCAGCATCAACCACGCACTTATGGAGCCGGAGGCAGCAACGGGAGTAGTATCCCTACACCAGCAACAGCAGTGCTAACCCAGTCGACACCATGAGCCGGGAGATGGTGCAGCAGCAGGGAACAATAATCCTTCCAATGGTAAGATGCAAACGCCCCTCTGTTGCGATGGTGGGGCATCAAGAGTAATGGCTGCCTGGAGTCACACCTCGGGGAAGTGGTAGTGACCAAAATCTGCCCTGGATGGGGGAGGAGAGGTTTGAGTTATGTGTAAAGACAGTATATATATGGATGCATGGATGTAGGTAGTGTATGGATGTTTAAATGTATGTATGGAGGCAGTGTATGGATGTTTATATGTATGTATGGAGGCAGTGTATGATGTGTGTATGTATATATATATAGAGAGAGAGAGAGAGAGAGAGGCAGTGTATGGTTGTATGTATGTATGTATGTAGGCAGTATATGGCTGTATTTATGTATGAGAGGCAGTGTATGGATGTATATTTGTATGTATGTATGAGAGGCAGTGTATGGATGTATATATGTATGTATGTATATATGTATGTATGAGAGGCAGTGCATGGATGTATATATGTATGTATGTATGTATGTATGAGAGGCAGTGTATGGATGTATGGATGTATGTATATATATATATATATATATACGGGGATAGCCGGCACTCTCTCCTGATGACGTTATTAAATTAACGAAACGTTGATTCTTGATTCTTGACCGCTGTGTCATTTACTATTGGAATAAGTCCTGTGAGTGCCACCACTTCCCACTTTATATATATATATATATATATATATATATATATATGTATGTATGTATGTATGTATGAGAGGCAGTGTATGCATGTATGTATGTATGTATGTATGTATGTATGAGAGAGGCAGTGTATGGATGCATGGATGGATGAGAGGCAATGCATGGATGTATATATGTATGTATGTATATATGTATGTATAAGAAATAGAAAGAAATTATTGCGCCACGTGTGTTCACCAACGTTTACTTATCCTGAATGTGATTTATACCAAACAAATAGATCTGACACTCCCTAAGAATTTAAAAGGGCGTCTGCTTACCCCCAAACAGGGATGGCGGTTCCCTGTATCGTAAATTTGGTACACAATTGGGGGGAGGGGGTTTAGCGACCAATGGTGTCTAAAAGAACTCACACTTTAGGTGAATAATAAAAATATAAAATACAATTTATTCACGTATAAATTTAAAACAACAAATCTTTTTCTAAAAAATGGGATAAAATGGATACACACATAAAATACCAGTTAACTTGGTATGCAGTCACTGCCAGATAGCCCAACGATGAAGTCTGATTGACGAAACGCGTTGGGCTATCTGGCAGTGACTGCATACCAAGTTAAGGAATCTTTTATTATTTATTCATTTTAACTGGTATTTTATGTGTGTATCCATTTTATCCCATTTTTTAGAAAAAGATTTGTTGTTTTAAATTTATACGTGAATAAATTGTATTTTATATTTTTATTATTCACCTAAAGTGTGAGTTCTTTTAGACACCATTGGTCGCTAAACCCCCTCCCCCCAATTGTGTACCAAATATATGTATGTATGTATGTATGAGAGGCAGTGTGTGTATGTATGTATGTATTTATGAATGTATGTATGAGAGGCAGTGTATGTATGGATGTATGTATGAATGTATGTATGAGAGAGGCAGTGTATGGATGCATGGATATATGAGAGGCAATGCATGGATGTATATATGTATGTATGAGAGGCAGTGTATGTATGTATGTATGTATGTATGTATGTATGTATGAGAGGCAGTGTATGGATGTATGGATGTATGGATGTATGAGAGAGGCATTGTTTGGATGTATATATGTATGAAAGGGGCAGTGTATGTATGGATGTATGTAAATATATATGTATGAGAGAGGCAGTGTATGGATGTATATATATGTATAAATGGGGCAGTATACGAATGTATGGATGTCTGTAAGTATGTATGTATGAGAGACGCAGTGTATGGATGTATGTAAATATGAAAGAGACAGTGGATTTATGTTTGCATGACAGTGGTAGTGATTGGATATATATATGTATATAAGGGGCAGTGGATGGATGGATGGATGGATGGATGGATGGATGGATGGATGGATGGATGGATGGATGGATGGATGGATGAGATGCTGTGTATGAATGTATGTAAGTATGAGAGAGACAGTGGATGTTTGTATGCATGAGAGAAGCAGTGTATAGATGTATATATGTATGTATGAGAGACAGAAAGAAATAGAAAGAATCAGGCATCTGGGTAGGGTGCCAGGATCTGGGAAGGGGGTGCCACTGAGTGTACCCATCAAATAATTAAGGATGTCTTTGAGAGATACCGCCTCTGTACTTTCACCTTATTAACTGGGGAAGTAGGTAATTGATGGGGTTGGGGGGCAGCAGGCAGAAGTTTTGCCTAGGGTGCCAAGAAACCTTGCACCGGCCCTGCCCAGTTCATATTATGCCACACTATAGTGCTTCCATTTCATATTGTGCCAAATTACAATGCCCCAGTTCTTATTATGCAACATTATAGTGCCCTCCACATTACAATGAGCAGAACAGATTATGACACAATACAGTGGCCTCCAGTTCATATTATGCCATATTACAGTTCCCCCTTACCACTATAACATATACTACACAGACTTCTCACTGAACATGTAATGTCACACTATTCAGGCTGGGCAATGGATCAGACCCATTTGCTTAGCAGGCAAATCTAGGAGGTATCCAGTCTATTGATCTACACTAAAAAGGTGTACCTAGTTACATACGTAGTTACATAGTTAGTGTGGTTGAAAAGAGGCAAAATGCCTATTGGGTTCAACCTGTATTCTGTGATAAGCTGTTCATATTATAATGCACCTGCTGAAGTAATGGTTTAGTACCAATTGACAACAATGATTCTTACCACTCCCAGATTAATGTCACTTTGTTAAATGCTATAACCCTGGATATTTTTTCCAGTCAGAAATTTGTTCAATCGGTTTTTAAATGCATTTACAGAGTCTGCCATTATTACCTTCTCCGGCAGGGAGTTCCACATTTTTATTACCCTTACCATGAAGAACCCTTTCCTACGTTGTGTACGGAATTTTCTCTCCTCTAGCCTCAGCGAGTGCCCACGTGTCCTATACAGAGTTCTTTTAATAAACAAATCCCTTGCTAACTCCTTGTAATGACCCTTTACATATTTTTTGAAGATATTAATAATGTCTCCTCTTAGTCGCCGCTTTTCTAGTGTATACATATTTAAACTAGTAAGGCTTTCCTCGTATTCCAGTGTCTCTAACCCTTTAATCAATTTAGTAGCTCGCCTTTGAACTCTTTCTAGTTCCCCGATATCTTTTTTATAATATGGTGCCCAAAATTGAACACAATATTCCAGGTGCGGGCGTACCAATAATTTGCACAGTGGCAGGATTACATCCTCATCCCTTGTCTCAATGCCCCGTTTTATGCATGCGAGCACTTTACTTGCCTTTCTTGCGCATTTTGACATTGTGTACTGTTATTAAGCATATTATCTATGAGCACCCCCAAATCTTTTTCCACCACAGTTACCTCTATAATTTCCCCATTTAGAGTGTACGATGCATGTGTGTTTTTGTCCCAAAATGCATAACTTTGCATTTTTCTATATTGAACCTCATTTCCCATTTAGACGCTGAGGCTTCAAGTTTAAATAAGTCATTTTGTAGATACTCCACATCGCTATCTGAATTAATTACCTTACACAGTTTAGTATCATCTGCAAAGATTGAGACTGTGCTTTCCAGGCCATTTCATAGATCGTTGATAAATATTTTGAACAGTAGTGGGCCAAGTACGGACCCTTGTGCTATTCCACTGACTACTGGTGCCCAGCTGGAGAACATCCCGTTGACCACTACTCGTTGTACTCTGTTATCCAGCTAATTACCTATCCATGTACAAATAGTTTATCCTAGACCAGGTTCCCTTAATTTGATGATCAGTCTCCTGTGAGGCACTGTATCGAAGGCTTTTGCATAATCTGAATACACCACATCCACTGCTTTTCCCTGGTCAAGACTCACACTTACTTCCTCGTAGAAACTAATTTAGTTTGACATGATCTGTCCCTTACAAACCCATGCTGACTTTTGCTAATAATCTTATTAACCTGCAGAGAATCCTCTATACTATACCTCAAGATACCTTCCAATATTTTACCCACTATGGAGGTTAAACTAACTGGTCTATAGTTACCTGCTCAGCTATGCACCAATCCTTAGGTACCCTGCCTTATCTGATTGAACTATGGAAAATAAAGTATAGGGGTTTTGCTAGCTGTGACATAAGATCCATAATAACCCTCGGTTGAAAAACATCTGGGCCTGGTGATTTATTAATCTTTATTTTGCTTAGTCTCTCCAGGACTACTTCTTCACTTAAACAAGCATCAAGCCAAGAGTCATTAGCTTCACTATCATTATGCACTACTCTCATCGTCTGATCCTCCCTGGTGAATACTGAGGGGAAAAATTGTTCAGTATTTCCACTTTTATGTTATTATTATTTATCAAAGCTCCCAATTCATCTTTTAACGGACCTACAGTCTCCTTTTTTAACCTTTTACTGTTTATGTATTTATAAAACTTTTTAGGATTGGTTTTACTCTCTAGCGATTTGCTTTTCATTTACAATTTTAACTGCCCTTAATACTTTTTTGCATTTTTTATTGCATTCCTTATAATGCTGGATGACTCCTCCCCTCCATTAGATTTAAATGTTTTGAAAGCACGCCCTTTTGAGCCATTGGTTCTTTGACCTCCTTATTAAGCCACATTGGTTTGTGTTTAGTACTCATGCGTTTAATTCTCATGGGAATGAATTTGTGAATATTGCTCTCAAGCAACCCTTTTAAAGCATCCCACATTTCCGTTGTGTCTTTACCATGAAACAAAACTTCCCAGTCAATGTGGTTTAGTGCCTGTCTCAGCATATTGAAGTTAGCTTTTCTAAAGTTAAATGTTTTAGTTGTTCCCTTATAGCTATGTTTCTTGAAACTGATGTCGAATGTGATCATATAGTGGTCACTGTTTCCTAAGGTCTCCCCAACTTTAGTATTTGATATAATGTCCACATTACTGGTAATAAATAGGTCCAGAATAGTTTTACCGTTAGTTGGGTCCTCGACTAATTGAGTCAAGTATTGATCCTTTAATGTATTTGAGAACCTGCTGCTTCTAGTTTTTATACATGAATCATTACTCCAATTTATATTCAGGATAGTTAAAATACCCTAACACTAGGATGTCCCCCATTCCAGCAGCTTTTTCAATCTGGTGTAAGAGTTGTTCCTTGTCATGTACGCTAATATCCGGTTGTTTGTAGCACGTGCCAATGACTAGTTTCTTTGCCTCTGTGCCCCCACTTGCGATCTCAACCTAGAGCGACTCCATGTTATCTCCTGCTCCCTCGAAAATACCCTCTATTAAGTTTGGTTTTAGAGATAGTTTAACAAAGAGACATACCCCTCCTCCCCTTTTGGTAGCACTGTCTCTCCTGAAAAGAGAATATCCCTCCAAATTCACAGCCCAGTCGTGAGAGTCGTCCCACCATGTTTCCATAATACCTATAATATCATAGTGAGACTTTGACACAAGCCATTCCAATTCCCCCATTTTACCCAATGGGCTTCTTGCGTTCGCAAGCATACATTTTAGCTTAGCATCTCCCTTGCCCATTTGTTTCAATGGTATCTTATCTATATTCATAAGTGCCTTTCTAGAATTACCCTTAACGACTGTTATTCTCCTTCCTCCCTTTCCACCCCCCTCATACATAATACAGTCTTCATCCCTATTTGACCTATTAAGACTTTCTAAGCCCCAAACCTCCCCCCCCCCCCCCCACCCCACCCCGATGTTAGTATCCAGGGCCGGATCTAGACCTTGTGGCGCCCAGGGTGAAAAAAATAGGGGCATGGTCAGTTATGCCCCTGTAGCTGTGCCCACAGTAGTATTGCCCTCTGTAGAGTTGTGCCACCTGTAGAGTTGTGCCCCCAGTAGTATTGCCCCCAGTAGTGTGCCCTCTGCACAGTTATGCCCCCTGTAGAGTTGTGCCCCCAGTAGTATTGCCCCCAGTACTGTGCCCCCTGTAGAGTTGTGCCCCCTAGTTGCGCCGCTTACAAAAAGAAATTAATACTTACAATCCCCGCTCCTGCTTCCCTACCGGTGCTGCCCTCTGTCTCCGTCTCTGGCCGCCGGTGCCGCTCCTCGGATCTATGGGAGAGACGTCATGACGTCTCTCCCATAGAACCATAAAGACACTAGAGGTTAATTATGACCTCTAGCGTCTATGTGCCGCTCCCACAATGCAGTGCGGGTGCGTGATGCACCGGCACCAGTAGCAGTAGCAGATCTTGCCACAGCGGCGGAACCCTCCGGACGGCGGTGGCACCCTCCAGAAGGCAGCACCCTGGGCAAAAATCCTGCGTGCCCGTAGCAAGACCCGCCACTGTTAGTATCCTCTCTTATGCTATGCAAAGTCGACCTATTGACATGGTCAGTCAATAGGTCGACATATTGACTGACATGACATGCTTACATGTACAGTCAATAGGTCAACCACTAATGTTCGACATGCTTTAGGTCGACATGGCCAAAAGGTCAACAGTCAAAAGGTCAACAAGGTCAGAAGGTCAACAGTCAAAAGGTTGATATATGGTTGCCGCATGTGTTTTAAATTTTTACAACTTTTGCAGCATTTACTGTCAATGCCACAAACTATTACCTTTAGGAACCTTGCGGCAAGGCAAGCAAAGCGGAGCGAGCCACCGAGCCCGCATTTCATCAAATTGACTATAGATGTGCACTGGAAATTTTTCGGGTTTTGTGTTTTGGTTTTGGATTCGGTTCTGCGGCCGTGTTTTGGATTCGGACGCGTTTTGGCAAAACCTCCCTGAAAATTTTTTGTCGGATTCGGGTGTGTTTTGAATTTGAGTGTTTTTTTAAAAAAACCCATCAAAAACAGCTTCAGTCATTGAATTTGGGGGTCATTTTGATCACATAGTATTATTAACCTCAATAACCATAATTTCCACCATTTCCAATCTATTCTGAACACCTCACACCTCACAATATTATTTTTAGCCCTAAAATTTGCACTGAGGTTGCTGGATGACTAAGCTAAGCGACCCAAGTGGCCGACACAAACACCTGGCCCATCTAGGAGTGGCACTGCAGTGTCAGACAAGATGGCAGATTAAAAAAATAGTCCCCAAACAGCACATGATGCAAAGAAAAAAAGAGGTGCACCAAGGTCGCTGTGTGACTAAGCTAAGCGACCCAAGTGGCCGACACAAACACCTGGCCCATCTAGGAGTGGCACTGCAGTGTCAGACAGGATGGCAGATTTAAAAAATAGTCCCCAAACAGCACATGATGCAAAGATAAATTAAAGAAAAAAGAGGTGCAAGATGGAATTGTCCTTGGGCCCTCCCACCCACCCTTATGTTGTATAAACAGGACATGCACACTTTAACAAACCCATAATTTCAGCGACAGGGTCTGCCACACGACTGTGACTGAAATGACTGGTTGGTTTGGGCCCCCACCAAAAAAGAAGCAATCAATCTCTCCTTGCTCAAACTGGCTCTACAGAGGCAAGATGTCCACCTCCTCCTCATCGTCTGATTCCTCACCCCTTTCACTGTGTACATCCTCCTCCTCACAGATTATTAATTTGTCCCCACTGAAATCCACCATCTCAGGTCCCTGTGTACTTTCTGGAGGCAATTGCTGCTGGTGAATGTCTCCACGGAGGAATTGATTATAATTCATTTTGATGAACATCATCTTCTCCACATTTTCTGGAAGTAACCTCGTACGCCGATTGCTGACAAGGTGACCGGCTGCACTAAACACTCTTTCAAAGTACACACTGGAGGGGGGGCAACTTAGGTAAAATAAAGCCAGTTTGTGCAAGGGCCTCCAAATTGCCTCTTTTTCCTGCCAGTATACGTACGGACTGTCTGACGTGCCTACTTGGATGCGGTCACTCATATAATCCTCCACCATTCTTTCAATGGTGACAGAATCATATGCAGTGACAGTAGACGACATGTCAGTAATCGTTGGCAGGTCCTTCAGTCCGGACCAGATGTCAGCACTCGCTCCAGACTGCCCTGCATCACCGCCAGCGGGTGGGCTCGGAATTCTTAGCCTTTTCCTAGCAGCCCCAGTTGCGGGAGAATGTGAAGGAGGAGCTGTTGACGGGTCACGTTCCGTTTGACTTGACAATTTTCTCACCAGCAGGTCTTTGAACCTCTGCAGACTTGTGCCTGCCGGAAAGAGAGATACAACGTAGGTTTTAAATCTAGGATCGAGCACGGTGGCAAAAATGTAGTGCTCTGATTTCAACAGATTGATCACCCGTGAATCCTGGTTAAGCGAATGAAGGGCTCCATCCACAAGTTCCACATGCCTAGTGGAATCGCTCCATTTTAGCTCCTCCTTCAATCTCTCCAGCTTCTTCTGCAAAAGCCTGATGAGGGGAATGATCTGACTCAGGCTGGCAGTGTCTGAACTGACTTCACGTGTGGCAAGTTCAAAGGGTTGCAGAACCTTGCACAACATTGAAATCATTCTCCACTGCACTTGATTCAGGTTCATTCCCCCTCCTTTGCCTATATCGTAGGTAGCTGTATAGGCTTGAATGGCCTTTTGCTGCTCCTCCATCCTCTGAAGCATATAGAGGGTTGAATTCCACCTTGTTACCACCTCTTGCTTCAGATGATGGCGAGGCAGGTTCAGGAGTGTTTGCTGGTGCTCCAGTCTTCGGCACGCGGTGACTGAATGCCGAAAGTGGCCCGCAATTCTTCGGGCCACCGACAGCATCTCTTGCACGCCCCTGTCGTTTTTTAAATAATTCTGCACACACTAAATTCAATGTATGTGCAAAACATGGGACGTACTGGAATTTGCCCACATGTAATGCACGCACAATATTGGTGGCGTTGTCCGATGTCACAAATCCCCAGGAGAGTCCAATTGAGGTAAGCCATTCTGCGATGATGTTCCTCAGTTTCCGTAAGGGGTTGTCAGCTGTGTGCCTCTTATGGAAAGCGGTGATACAAAGCATAGCTTGCCTAGGAACGAGTTGGCATTTGCGAGATGCTGCTACTGGTGCCGCCGCTGCTGTTCTTGCTGCGGGAGGCAATACATCTACCCAGTGGGCTGTCACAGTCATATAGTCCTGAGTCTGCCCTGCTCCACTTGTCCACATGTCCATGGTTAAGTGGACATTGGGTACAACTGCATTTTTTAGGACACTGGTTACTCTTTTTCTGACATCTGAGTACATTCTTGGTATCGCCTGCCTATAGAAATGGAACCTAGATGGTATTTGGTAACGGGGACACACTACCTAAAGCAATTCTCTAGTTCCCTGTGAATTAACGCTGGATACCGGACACACGTTTAACACCACCGAAGCTGCCAAGACCTGAGTTATCCGCTTTGCAGCAGTATGACTGCTGTGATATTTCATCTTCCTCGCTAAGGACTGTTGAACAGTCAATTGCTTACTGGAAGTAGTACAAGTGGTCTTCCGACTTCCCCTCTGGGATGACGATCGACTCCCAGCAGCAACAACAGCAACGCCAGCAGCAATAGGCGTTACACTCAAGGATGCATCGGAGGAATCCCAGGCAGGAGAGGACTCGTCAGACTTGACAGTGACATGGCCTGCAGGACTATTGGCTTTCCTGTCTAAGGAGGAAATTGACACTGAGGGAGTTGGTGGTGTGGTTTGCAGGAGCTTGGTTACAAGAGGAAGGGATTTAGTGGTCAGTGGACTGCTTCCGCTGTCACCCAAAGTTTTTGAACTTGTCAATGACTTCTGATGAATGCGCTCCAGGTGACGTATAAGGGAGGATGTTCCTAGGTGGTTAACGTCCTTATCCCTACTTATTACAGCTTGACAAAGGCAACACACGGCTTGACACCTGTTGTCCGCATTTCTGTTAAAATAATTCCACACCAAAGAGGTGATTTTTTTTCTGTAATTTGACCAGGCATGTCAATTGCCATGTTCGTCCCACGAACAACAGGTGTCCCCCCGGGAGCATGACTTAAACAAACCACCTCACCATCAGAATCCTCCTTGTCAATTTCCTCCTCAGCGCCAGCAACACCGATATCCTCATCCTGGTGTACTTCAACAGTGACATCTTCAATTTGACTATCAGGAACTGGATTGCGGGTGCTCCTTCCAGCACTTGCACTTCCCGTCCAGTGTTGGGAAGGTCAGGCATCGCAAGCGACACAATTGGACTCTCCTTGGGTATTTGTGATTTAGAAGAACGCACAGTTCTTTGCTGTGCTTTTGCCAGCTTAAGTCTTTTCATTTTTCTAGCGAGAGGATGAGTGCTTCCATCCTCATGTGAAGCTGAACCACTAGCCATGAACATAGGCCAGGGCCTCAGCCGTTCCTTGCCACTCCGTGTCGTAAATGGCATATTGGCAAGTTTACGCTTCTCATCAGACGCTTTTAATTTTGATTTTTGGGTCATTTTACTGAACTTTTGTTTTTTGGATTTTACATGCTCTCTACTATGACATTGGGCATCGGCCTTGGCAGACGACGTTGATGGAATTTCATCGTCTCGGCCATGACTAGTGGCAGCAGCTTCAGCACGAGGTGGAAGTGGATCTTGATCTTTCCCTATTTTACCCTCCACATTTTTGCTCTCCATTTTTTAATGTGTGGAATTATATGCCAGTAATATATCAATAGCAATGGCCTACTGTACCGTACTGCTATATATTATATACTGGTGGTCAGCAAAAGTATGCACTGTACTCCTACTATATATACTGCGCACAACTAAAATGCACCACAGGTATGGATGGATAGTATACCTGACGACACAGAGGTAGGTAGAGCAGTGGCCTACTGTACCGTACTGCTATATATTATATACTGGTGGTCAGCAAAATGATGCACTGTACTCCTACTATATATACTGCGCACAACTAAAGTGCACCACAGGTATGGATGGATAGTATAATTGACGACACAGAGGTAGGTAGAGCAGTGGCCTACTGTACCGTACTGCTATATATTATATACTGGTGGTCAGCAAAATTATGCACTGTACTCCTACTATATATACTGCGCACAACTAAAATGCACCACAGGTATGGGTGGATAGTATACTTGACGACACAGAGGTAGGTAGAGCAGTGGCCTACTGTACCGTACTGTTATTTATTATATACTGGTGGTCAGCAAAATTATGCACTGTACTCCTACTATATATACTGTGCACAACTAAAATGCACCACAGGTATGGATGGATAGTATACTTGACGACACAGAGGTAGGTAGAGCAGTGGCCTACTGCACCGTACTGCTATATATTATATACTGGTGGTCATCAAAATTATGCACTGTACTCCTACTATATATACTGCGCACACCTAAAATGCACCACAGGTATGGATGGATAGTATACTTGATGACACAGAGGTAGGTAGAGCAGTGGCCTACTGTACCGTACTGCTATATATATATACTGGTGGTCAGCAAAATTATGCACTGTACTTCTACTATATATACTGCGCACAACAACTAAAATGCACCACAGGTATGGATGGATAGTATACTTGACGACACAGAGGTAGGTAGAGCAGTGGCCTACTGTACCGTACTGCTATATATTATATACTGGTGGTCAGCAAAATTATGCACTGTACTCCTACTATATATACTGCGCACAACTAAAATGCACCACAGGTATGGATGAATAGTATACTTGACGACACAGAGGTAGGTAGAGCAGTGGCCTACTGTACCATACTGCTATATATTATATACTGGTGGTCAGCAAAATTATGCACTGTACTCCTACTATATATACTGCGCACAACTAAAATGCAGCACAGGTATGGATGGATAGTATACTTGACGACACAGAGATAGGTAGAGCAGTGGACTACTGTACCGTACTGCTATATATTATATACTGGTGGTCAGCAAAATTATGCACTGTACTCCTACTATATATACTGTGCACAACTAAAATGCACCACAGGTATGGATGGATAGTATACTTGACGACACAGAGGTAGGTAGAGCAGTGGCCTACTGTACCGTACTGCTATATATTATATACTGGTGGTCAGCAAAATTATGCACTGTACTCCTACTATATATACTGCGCACAACTAAAATGCAGCACAGGTATGGATGGATAGTATACTTGACGACACAGAGGTAGGTAGAGCAGTGGACTACTGTACCGTACTGCTATATATTATATACTGGTGGTCAGCAAAATTATGCACTGTACTCCTACTATATATACTGCGCACAACTAAAATGCACCACAGGTATGGATGGATAGTATACTTGACGACACAGAGGTAGGTAGAGCAGTGGCCTACTGTACCGTACTGCTATATATTATATACTGGTGGTCAGCAAAATTATGCACTGTCCTCATACTATATATACTGCGCACAACAACTAAAATGCAGCACAGGTATGGATGGATAGTATACTTGATGACACAGAGGTAGGTAGAGCAGTGGACTACTGTACCGTACTGATATAATACTGGTGGTCACTGGTCAGCAAAATTATGCACTGTCCTCCTACTATATACTACAATGCAGCACAGATATGGAGCGTTTTTCAGGCAGAGAACGTATAATGCTGATGGTCACTGGTCAGCAAAACTCTGCACTGTCCTCCTACTATATAATACTGGTGGTCCCCAGTCCCCACAATGCAGCACACTGAGCACAGATATTTTCAGCACACTGGGCACAGATATTTGCAAGCACACTGAGCACAGATATTTGAAGCACACTGAGCACAGATATTTGCAAGCACACTGAGCACAGATATTTGAAGCATACTGAGCACAGATATTTGCAGCACACTGAACACAACTGAGAGAACGCTGCACGTCCTCTCCCTATCATCTTCAATGCACGAGTGAAAATGGTGGCGACGCGCGGCTCCTTATATAGAATACGAATCTCGCGAGAATACGACAGCGGGATGATGACGTTCGGGTGCGCTCGGTTTAACCGAGCAAGGCGGGAAGATGCGAGTCTGCCTCGGAACCGTGTAAAATGGGTGAAGTTCGGGGGGGTTCGGATCCCGAGGAACCGAACCCGCTCATCTCTACTATCCATGTCACAAACTATCACCATTAGTAACCTTGTGGCTTGCGGAACGAGCCACCGCACCCAAAGCGTAGCGAGCAAAGCAAGCCCTCAGGGGATGCATTTCAACAAATTGTGGTAAAAAATGTTTAAAAACACAAAACACCCCAAAAAATTTTCTTGTGTCGAATTTTTGACCCTGTCGACCTTCTGACCCTATCAATCTTTTGACTGTCCATCTTTTACTGTCGACCTAATGACTGTCTATCTTTTTGATGTCTATCTTCTGTATCAGACCCATCTGGGAAATTGGTATGCAACTTTATAACCTGGGTCCATGCCCACTAGGCCTCTGGGCCCCATAGCAATGGTACCCGTTGCTCTCACGATAGTTACACCCATGTCTATAGCACTGCATTCTACCAATTTAATTAAAATTATTATTATACTTACTGAATGTAAAGTATGTTACTTGCGTAGCATAATTATAGCAGCAAACAGTCAGTGATACTACAATGCTGCTTGCCAGTAATACCATGGTGCTGCTTGCAAATTCTTATATACTTACAAGTAGTTGGTCAGTTGTAAAAGTGCAGGACTGCAGGACAGGCAGCCTTTGTCACACTCCATTTTTTCCACAAGTGTATGTAATAGGGGGAAGCGTCTGTGGGAATGCAAAATATTGCATCATGTGATGACAGGTATAAATTAGTTGTTCCTTGCTGAATGAAGACTAGGTACATGAATGCAAAAACAAGATCATGTGTTGTGGAACACGTTTCTTCCAATGAAATGGAAAAAAGAAACACCATCACCCTTATGATTGATTCAAGATATAAGGCAATATGAACCAAGCACTATTTTAGGAGAAATAAAGATGAGGGGATGATTCCAGACAACATAACTCATAACTGTCCCAAATTGAAAGAAGTGCCCCAAATACAGACTGCTGTGGTGGTTGGACATGTAGGCTGTGAATGTGTGCAGCAACATAGACTCACAGGGCCTCATTCCGAGTTGATCGCTCACTAGCTACGTTTTGCAGCCATGCAAACGTATAGTCGCCGCGATCGCATGTGCAGCTGAGTGGTACAAAAACATTTTGTGCAAAACAAGACCAGCCCTGAAGTTACTTATCCTGTGCGATGATTCTAGCGACAGAGGTCCCGGAATTGACGTCAGACACCCGCCCTGCAAAACGGCTGGTCACGCCTGCGTTTTCCCTACCACTCCCAGAAAACGGTCAGTTGCCACCCATAAACGCCCTCTTCCTGTCAATCTCCTTGCGATCGGCTGTGCGAATGGAATCGTCGCTAGAAGCATTGCACAGCAACGATGCTGTTTGTACCCGTACGACGCGCGTGCGCATTGCGATGCATACGCATGTGCAGTTTTGCCATTTTTTACCTGATCGCTGTGCTGCGAAAATCGGCAGCGAGTGATCAACTCGGAATGACCCCCACTGTCCTGATTTGTGCTTGTTATGAGGTATGGGATTCTGAAATGGTACCTTTCTTTATGTAGCCACAAACACTTCCAGCTGGACCCCCAAACCGTTATTGAATTTTTTCCAGGAAAATAAAAAATATTGGAATGCAGTTTGAAAATGACCTCTATATGGGACATCCTACTGTAAATGCACAATTTACCACATAACTGTGCATAGAAAGCAAAAAAAGAACAAAAAACACCATTGCAGTCATTTACATTGCTGAACTAGCTTTGTTACATTTGCATTGTTGATATTTTTGTAGCTATTCTTTTTTTTTTTTGTTAGACTTTTTAGTAACTGAACAATTATTGAGAGATGCTTATTTCAGATGTTATGCACTAATGTGACAGCATTGTATTGGACTGCAAGACTGCAATTAGCAACTACATCTGTCCATTGGTAGAGTAAAACAATTACAGCAATAAGCTTTATGAAAGCATTAACATGGAGAGGACGAGCATCTCAGAAAAATTTATATAATCAGACCAGTGCAATTTTACACTTCTGAGTAACCATAAATACGGTGATCTGCATTTTACTAACTTTCAATGACTCTCATACTGAATAACATTACAATAGTATAATAGATTATAGTTATTTTAAATTAAAATAATTGGTATTCCTGAAATAATTTGAGGATGCTTCCCTGTTTCTTGGTCAAGATGAGTGGTAAACTTATTGGCAATGCCACACAACAATGCACATGAACTGTATTTAAATTATATATAGCCTACATATTAAAGTGTTGCTCCATTCAGCTGCGCACAGCCGCCGGCGCTGATATTACTCTTATGTTGTTCCGTCATTTTGATGGTTTGGTAACTAATTATATATATATATATATATATATATATATAATGTCTAGAGAAGATAGAATAATGGGGGGCGCCAATAGTGCATTCAAACAGGTAAAATTGAAACAGGTAAAGTCTCCAGACAATCTGGCTGCACACTACCGTTTAGATCAGCTGTCGTCCACCCCGTTCTCCCGTCTCCCAACGGGGAAAGATTTTGTCTAGAGAAGATAGAATAATGGGGGGCACCAATAGTGCATTAAAAGATGACAATTTATTGACACATCATGAAAAACAGGTCTAAAAATGTAAGCGTACCAAAGATGGCGGTATAATCACCGCTGATACATTCATTTTAAAATCAAAGATAAAAGATGGATTCACCACTGCATGTTGCCTTGTTCAGCTTCCATCCATAAGGGGCGTGGCGTATGCATGTGTATGTATGTATGTATGTATGTATGTATGTGTAGATAGATAGATAGATAGATAGATAGATAGATAGATAGATAGATAGATAGATAGATAGATAGATAGATAGATACTGTATGTATGCTGTATGTACATATATATATATATATATATATATATATATAGTTGTGCTCATAAGTTTACATACCCTAGCAGAATTTGTGATTTTCTTGCCATTTGTCAGTGAATGATAACTCACAAACTTTTCTTTCACTCATGGTTAGTGGTTGGGTGAAGCCATTTATTGTCAAACAACTGTGTTTACTCATTTTGAATCATAATGACAACAGAAACTACCCAAATGACCCTGATCAAAAGTTTACATACCCTGGAGATTTTGGCCTGATAACATGCACACAAGTTGACACAAACGGGTTTGACTGGCTACTAAAAGTAACCATCCTCACCTGTGATCTGTTTGCTTGTAATCAGTGTGTGTGTTTAAAAGGTCAGTGAGTGTCTGGACTCCTGTAAGACCCTTGCATCTTTCATCCAGTGCTGCACTGACGTGTCTGGATTCTGAGTCATGGGGAAAGCAACAGAATTGTCAAAGGATCTGCGGGAAAAGGTAAATGAACTGTATAAAACAGGAAAGGGATATAAAAAGATATCCGAGCAATTGAGAATGCCAATCAGCAGTGTTCAAACTCTAATTAAGAAGTGGAAAATGAGGGATTCTGTGGAAACCAAATCACGGTCAGGTAGACCAACAAAAATTTCAGCCACAACTGCCAGGAAAATTGTTTGGGATGCAAACAAAACTCCACAATTAACTTCAGCTGAAATACAGGACTTTCTGAAAAAAAGTGGTGTGGTTGTTTCAAGATGCACAATAAGGAGGCATTTGAAGAAAAATGGTCTGCATGGTCGAGTCGCCAGAAGAAAGCCATTACTACGCAAATGCCACAAAGCATTCCGCTTACAATACTCCAAACAGCACAGAGACAAGCCTCAAAACTTCTGGAACAAAGTCATTTGGAGTGATGAGACCAAAATTGAACTTTTTGGCCACAACCATAAATGTTACATTTGGAGAGGAGTCAAAAAGGCCTATGATGAAAGGTACACCATTCCTACTGTGAAACACGGAGGTGGATCACTGATGTTTTGGGGATGTGTGAGCTGCAAAGGCACTGGAAACTTGGTCAAAATTGATGGCAAGATGAATGCAGCATGTTATCAGAAAATACTGGAGGAAAATTTGCACTCATCAGCCCGGAAGCTGCGCATGGGACGTACTTGGACGTTCCAACATGAAAATGATCCAAAACACAAGGCCAAGTCGACCTGTCATTGGCTACAGCAGAATAAAGTGAAGGTTCTGGAGTGGCCATCTCAGTCTCCTGACCTCAATATCATTGAGACACTCTGGGGAGAACTCAAATGTGCAGTTCATGCAAGACAGCCCAAGAATTTACAGGAACTGGAGGCTTTTTGCCAAGAAGAATGGGCAGCTTTACCATCTGAGAAAATAAAGAGCCTCATCCACAACTACCACAAAAGACTTCAAGCTGTCATTGATGTTAAAGGGGGCAATACACAGTATTAAGAACTGGGGTATGTAAACTTTTGATTAGGGTCATTTGGGTAGTTTCTGTTGTCATTATGATTTAAAAAGAGTAAACACAGTTGTTTGACAATAAATGGCTTCACCCAACCACTAACCACGAGTGAAAGAAAAGTTTGTGAGTTATCATTCATATTCTCTGACAAATGGCCAGAAAATCACAAATTCTGCTAGGGTATGTAAACTTATGAGCACAATTGTATATTTATATATACTGTATGGTTATAGATGCTCTTCTACTGCCACCCAGTGGAATGCTGAGAGAGTTGCCATCTGGATACATACACACTGTTAAATAAAAAAATATATAATTTGAAAAATGCTGACTTATGCTTTTAACTAACTCTCTCACTCGCTCTCTCTCTCTCTCTCTCTCTCTCTATATATATATATATATATATATATATATATATATATATATAATAACTTTTTTTTTAAATATATGAAGAAGAAAATACCAGAAAATGTAGTAAAACATAGAAAAGTAGCGCTGACTAAGAAATAACATCTAGATGCCCAAAAGAGCTAAACTGCAGAGGTTCCAAAATGCAGTCCTCAAGGCGTCCTAATGGTTCAGGTTTTAAGCTGGGTACAGACGGGACTATCTAGCCAACTATTTTGGCTAGATAGGTCGTTGAACGATAATATCGTTCCATGTGTACACTCTAGATCAGGCTTTCCCAACCACGGTCCTCAAGGCACACCAACAGTGCAGGTTTTAGTGATATCCAGGCTGCAGCACAGATGGTTAAATCAAAATAACTGAGCTACTAATTAAGTCACCTGTGCTGAAGCCTGGATATCACTAAAACCTGCACTGTTAGTGTGCCTTGAGGACCGTGGTTGGGAAAGCCTGCTCTAGATCGTCGAGTTAGGAGCAGAGAGCTGAAACTGAAAGATTTTATCTTTCAGTCTTTCAATATTTCGGTCTTTCTGTGTGTACCCAGCTTTAAGGATAACCAAGCTTGGGCACAGGTGACTTAATTTGTACCTCAATTAATTTGATTTAACCAGCTGTGCTCAGCCATCAATAGCCTTAAATCCTGGACTGCTAGAGCAGTGGTTCTAAAACTCGGTCCTCAGGACTCCACACAGTGCATGTTTTGCAGGTAACCCAGCAAGTGCACAGGTGTATTAATTACTCACTGACACATTTTATAAGGTCCACAGGTAGAGCTAATTATTCCACTTGTGATCCTGTGAGGAGAACTGCAAAACATGCACTGTGTGGGGTCCTGAGGACCGAGTTTGAGAACCTGTGTGCTAGAGCATACTTGCCTACTTTTGAAAAAGCACTTCAGGGCATACTTGCCTACTTTTGAAAAAACATTTCAGGGAGATTGTGAAAGTAACAGCTATCAGCGCGGGCGCGTACTGCTACATCTAAGAGGCGTGTCATGAAAATGACTTACATCCAAATGTAAATGAGCCCCAAAGTTAGTAAGATCTACTAAAAGACTCTTATATTTTGCAGGATTTGTTTGTGTGCTGTGTTTTACAAGAGGTTCCATATACTTTAAGTGGCCACAAGAAACCTTTAAAATGCATGTAGCCATGGGGATCATTGTGCCTTATAACCAATATATGAAATGGCACTGATGATACCATTTAAATGTATGTATCTATGATTTCTTTTTTTTTCAGGGAGATTGAGGGACCATTCAGGGAGTGAGGGAGATTGCTGCTATTTCAGGGAGTCTCCTGCAGAATGAGGGAGCGTAGGCAACTATGCTTCAGGGAGATTGTGAAAGTGACACCTATCAGCGCGGACGTGTTCTCCTACATCTGAGAGGCGTGTTATAAAAATGACTTACATCCAAATGTAAATGAGCCCTAAAGTTAGTAAGATCTATTTGTTGAAGAAAAGACTTATATTTTGCAGGATTTGTTTGTGTATTGCATACCTCCCAACATGACCCTCTCCAGGAGGGACACAATGCTCTGCTTCTGGACTTTCTCTTTTTCTATGATTGCCGGCACCTGTGTTGAACAGGTTAATGGATAAGAAAGGTGTTTCAGCACAGGTGCTGGCAATTATACATTATGAGGGAAGTCCAGGAGCAGAGCATTCTGTCCCTCCTGGGGAGGGTCATGTTGGGAGGTATGGTATTGTGTTGTACTAGAGCAGGCATTCCCAACCACGGTCCTCAAGGCACACCAAACAGTGCAGGTTTTAGTGATATCCAGGCTGCAGCACAGATGGTTAAATCAAAATAGCTGAGCTACTAATTAAGTCACCTGTGCTGAAGCCTGGATATCACTAAAACCTGCACTGTTAGTGTGCCATGAGGACCGTGGTTGGGAATGCCTGTACTAGAGGTTCCATATACTATAAGTGGCCACGATAAACCTTATTTAAAATGCATGTAGCCATAGGGATCATTGTGCCTTATAACCAATGCAGGGTAATGGCACTGATGATCCCATTTGAATGTATATATCTCTGATTTCTTTTTTCCCCAAGAATGTAACAGCTGTATAATGGGGGTAAGGTGTAATAAGGGTGATTGCAGGACTATTCAGGGCGTCAGGGAGATTGCTACTGTTTCCGGGAGTCTCCTGCAGAATGAGGGAGGGTAGGCAACTATGGGCCTAATTCAGACCTGATCACAGCAACAAACTTGTTAGAAAATGGGCAAAACCATGGGGCTAATTCAGACCTGATCAATGCTGTGCATTTTCGCACAGCGGACGACCAGGTCTGAACTGCGCATGCGACACAGTGCGCATGTGCATGCCAGAGATACGATCAGCATCTCAGCCCAGCAATCGCCTCTGCCGCATTCGCTGGGCAGGAGTGGGTGGGCCGGCGGAGTTCGCCGGCCGGCCAGCCCACTCCTGCCCAGCGAATGTGGACCGTGCGGGGGGGCGGGTCGCAGCGCCTGCGTGATGTCACACACAGCCACTGCGACCTGGGACGCAGCGAAAAGTCGCAATACTGCGCGGGTCGGGACTTACTCGCCGGGTGTGCTAGCATTGCCGCCGTGCGATGCTATCGCACCTGTGCAGCAGGGGGAGGGCCAGACATGCGGGGTGGACTAGGCTTGTGCTGGACGACACGTCCCCCCGCATGTTGGGTGGCTGATCGTAGCCGTGCAAAATTTTGAACGACTACAATCAGGTCTGGATTAGGCCCCATGTGCACTGGGGGGGCAGAGGTAACGTGTGCAGAGAGAGTTAGATTTGGGTGGGGTGTGTTCAAACTGAAATCTAAATTGCAGTGTAAAAATAAAGCAGCCAGTATTTATCCTGAACAGAAACAAAATAACCCACCCAAATTTAACTCTCTCTGCACATCTTATATCTGCCACAGCCCCCCACCCCCCCCCACACACACCCGCAGTCCACATGGTTTTGCCCATTTGCTAACAAATTTGCTGCTGCGATCAGATCTGAAATGCGCGCTATGTGCTATGAGAACTGCGTTTGGTAACCTCTGAGCTAAAGCGAATATACAAACATGACTCAGATAAAAACTTGTCCACGATTCTAAAAAGCCAAAATGGGAGTGCAGGTAGAGATCATGGTGCAAAAGTAGATTATTCAGGTGACACAGCAATATTCATTTTGCTCACAATCTCAACTTGTCTAAAACGTGTCAAGGAATCACACAGTGTAAAATGTAACAGCCAGGACCGGTGCAAGGGTGTTCGGTGCCCCCCTGCAAACTTTAAATTTGCGCCCTCCCTCCCATACTTAAATTAATAAAGGGACAGTGCGCACCTAAGTTCGGCACCCCCCAGCGGCAAACGCAGGATTTGCATGGGGGGGTTTCCAGAACTGGGTGGAGCCAAGCACGGGGGTGGGGACTGAGGTGACCCAGTATATGCTGGGGTCCGTAAAACTAGTGTGTCTGTGTGTGTGTGTGTGTGTGTGTGTGTGTGTGTGTGTGTGTGTGTGTGTATGTGTGTGTATATATATATATATATATATATATACATATACATATCTACACATATATATACACCTATATATATATAGATAGATATATATACATATACACATAGCATATTAAACATGCATACATATATATATATATATATATATATATATATACATACAGTACACGTATATATACGCATGTATATATATCATGTGTGTGTGTGTGTGTGTGTGTGTGTGTGTGTGTGTGTGTGTGTGTGTGTGTGTGTGTGTGTGTTATATGTATGTATATACATGTGTATATATGTATGCACATGGATATATATGTACTATAATTAAAATAAAGTAAACTTTTATTAAGCACTTACAAGTGCCACCAGGAAGACAGCAGGCTGCAGAGGACGCTAGACAGCCACTAATAATACTCATGCAGTACAAATCTAAATAAATATTTTTTTTTTGGTGAAGGGAGGGTTTCTGGGTGCTCGGAACCACCCCCCACCCCCCTACGTGCGCCACTGCCCCCATCCATTCTCCCCTCCCCCAATAGGGCTTGCACTTAACACTGCAGACTGGATTCCCATGCCTACTCCCCAGCAAGTGACAGCCCCACATTGCTCACCGGCACGGTGTCCCAGCCGGCTCCTCACTGTGCAGCATGATCCCTCGGGTCTCCAGCTACTGTACAGCTGGAAGGCGATGGCAGCAAAGAAGGGTAACTGCCTCACACAGGCACTTCAGCGGCACCTGGAGTGTGAAGGGAGTGAGAGATGCAGCCGCACCCAGGGCCGGGCCGCCCGTTACGCGGGTTACGCGTAAGAGTAAGGCGCCACACTGTGGAGGGCGCTGGCAGCTAGGACCACTCTCCCAGCCCATGCTGCCTGCTGTATACCGCCAGCTCCGAGTCCTATACGGTGTGTGGGCTCGCGGACGGAGATCAGTAGAGGTGCCCCCGGATGCTGAGGCGGCCAGGGTGAGGAGGAGAAGGAGCTGCGCTGTGACAGCGCCACAGATCGGAGCTCTTAACGATCTGCGGCACTGAGCTGCGCTTCCGGCTTCCCTTGGTTGCCCTGGCAACCTTACACCCAAAGCGCCGAGTGCCAGGGCAGCCTAACAGTACAGGACAGCTGAGCGACGGCTCAGCTGTCCAACAGCCTATAAAGCAGCAGCCTGCGGCTCGGTAATTGGCTGAGCGCGCAGGCTGCAGGGTAAAGAAATGTCCCTGGCAGTGGCAGGCAGCGTGTGGAGCAGCATGTATGCGCCTTGGAGGAGACAGAGAAGAGTGAGTTCTCACTCTCCTGTCTCCTGTTCTGTATTACAGCAAAAGTAAGCCTGGCTGTTTTATTATTGTATATTATATATATATATATATATATATATATATATATATATATATATATATATATATATATATATTAAAGGACTTTCTTTTGTACCCACCAATTTCCATAATACATTTGAATGGCAAACCGATTTACATCAAATGAATCGCAAATTGAGATTAAAAGAATTTTTTCAATACCAGAACAAGGATGAAGACAAAGTATCTAAACATAAGATCATACAGAAATATACCATGTCTACATTCGATCCCCCATCTTTGAATCCATCTCTCAAAACTTACAGTCGTCTTATGAATGATTCTGTGAACCGATTTACAGCCACGCCAGGCAAAATACATCAAAATTTGACTTTTGAACAACGAGATGCCTTAAAGAAATTAAGTGAGGACACATCGATTATTATACGTCCGGCAGACAAAGGGGGCAGTGTGGTAATACAGGATAGATCTCAATATATCAATGAAGTGATGAGACAGTTGTCATGTACTACCACATATGTGAAACTGGATCGGGATCCTACAGAACAATATCAGAAAGAACTATCTCAAATCCTGGAAACGGCAGTGATGAACAAACAGCTAGAGGCTAAGCTTAAAGTGGCATTGATTCCTAAACATCCTATCATTTCATGTCTTTACACACTGCCCAAGATTCATAAAAATTTGGAGAATCCGCCAGGACGTCCGATTGTCTCTGCGAGGGGATCCCTCTATCAACCAGTTGCTGAACTGCTAGATCTTCTCCTGCAACCACACATTATCAAACGTAAAACGTATCTTAAAGATACCTCCACTTTTTTGGAAAAAATCTTGAAATTTCAAAATCTGCCCCCCGACACATTATTGTGTACCATGGATGTTTCCTCCTTATATACCTCAATCCCTCATGAAGCTGGTATTAGGGCCATGGAGTCATTCATTAATAGTCTAGAAGATAACTTTGATTTTGAAAAACCATTGTTCCTAACACTACTCAGGTTGATTCTTACTAGAAATTACTTTTTATTTAATGGCAATTTCTATCTCCAGTTGGCAGGCTGTGCCATGGGAAGTAGCGTGGCACCGGCCTACGCCAATGTATTTATGTTTCAACAGGAACAACAATTATTCTTTGATAATCCAATATATCGGCCAAACATACTATGGTTTATTAGATATATAGACGATCTGTTTGTCTTATGGACTGGTAGTGGTACATCATTTGAAACGATGATGAATGAAATCAATGCTACTCCAGGTCCGATCAAGTTTACATTTCTTTGCAGCTCCAGCCATGTTGATTTTTTAGATGTAACAGTACATTTGAAAGAGGGCAAGTTATCAACTACTGTATTTTATAAGCATACAGATAGAAATTCATTATTAGATGCAAGTAGCCATCACCCAATCCCCCTTAAAAAAGGTCTACCCCGTTCACAAATGCTTCGAGTGGCAAGAATCACCAGTGAACACTCCCTATTGGACGATGCCTTACAGGTTGTGGTAAATAAGTTTGCCAAGAGGGGTTATGATATCAATGAATTGGAATCCACGAAATCAGAGATCATGGATATGAATAGAGAAGCTATTTTTCAACACCGCCCCAAGGCAGCGCAAGATAGATTTATATGGTCTACACAATACTCTACAGCCAGTCCCATTATACCACTGGCAACTAAGGCCTTATGGCCAATTGTTAAATCAGACAAATCACTCGCTTGCTTTAAGAATACACAAGTGATGACCAGTTATAAACGTGGCCGTAACTTGCGAGACTATCTAGTCAAGACGGACATAACTGATTATTCCCCAAATGTTGGTATTTTTGGGACAAGTAAGAAGCCTGGTTGTTACCGCTGTCCATCGTGTACTACATGTACTGCTTTGATTTCAGGATCAGAATTTATTCACCCAGTAACCAAAAATAAATTTCTTTTTAGGCATGTGATGACGTGTACCACTCGTTTTATCATTTACTGCATTATTTGTCCTTGTCAACTTTTATATGTGGGCCTTTCAAGTCGCACTTTGAGGGAACGAATGGCATTACACCGCTCTAATATTAATCAAGCTTTGAGTGGCAAAGCAATTGATCAGCCAGTGTCACGACACTTTTGTGCTCAAGCTCATACCATTTCTGATCTTAAATACCAACTTATTGATCATGTACCCCCTCCACATCGGAGGGGTGATAGAATTCTTACATTACATAGATTAGAAGCCAAATGGATCATGAAGCTGAATAGTTTACAACCACATGGCTTGAATGAAAAAATTAATTGGAATGCCCTCCGTTCTAATTAACTGTTATACATAGGCTGTATATGTATATTTATATTTGTATTGCTTTTGTTGGTATTCCTTTTTTCATCCCTGCTGTTTCTCTCTCTCTTTTCATTCTTTTACCCTTTTATTTATTTACTCATATATTATTCGAGTTATATACAGTCTGCTCATATTTCTGTAACACATATTTTTCTTCCTTTTTTGTTTTAGTCTAGTATTGTTTTCCAAATACATATCTATTGGTTATGATGGAGTAATTGAGTCACCCTTACTGCTATATTATTGACAGCGCTAGTTAGATTGGCGCTATTCGATATATATATATAAATCATAGATACTGTAGATATATATGTGATTGTAGTTATGTAGTTGTGTTTAGTTTAGTTTTTGTATTTAGATTCAGTGGCTTCTCCCTGTAAGGCTATGATGACCACAGTGGCGCTACAGTGAACGGCGTAGCCGGGTTGCCATGACAACTGAGCATCTTGATGATGTCATCAGGACGGCGCCCTCAGCTTACCGGAAGTTCCACGCGCTCTGGAGGTGGCACACGCCGACATGGGGAGGCTACTTAGGTAAGTTAATTATCATCACCCAGTATATGTCTGTTGTTTCATTCATTTTCAGCACTTGCATGTACCTGACGAAGGGACCCTGCGGGGCCCGAAATGCAGCATTGTAAAGATTGCTTGTGCTTGGTGATGTATACACATTGTTTTCATGTGTTGATATAAAGTATTTTTTTCATTGCTAAGTCCTGGAGTGCCGTGCCTGTTCTGAAGAAAACTTGTTCTGAACAATTGCATGTATACACTATTCAGCAAAGGCACACAGGCAATTAACCATTGACTAACAGAGTGCCGGATTTATTCCAGACTATATATATATATATATATATATATATATATGTGTGTGTGTTTGTGCATATACTGTATGTAAATATATACTGTATATAAATGTGTATGTATATATAATATATGTATGTATATATATATATATATATATATATATATATATATAGACACACACCAATCGCAGGCACTTGGTCCGCCCCCTTGGGCTAGCTTGCTCTGGTGCCCTCCACTAGGGTGTAAACCCCATATCCATGCGGCAAAGAGTGAGGCGGCACTCAGAGGCTTAAACTGCAAAGTGACTTTAGAGCAAAAACTGCATAAACAGATCAACGTTTCGGGTTATTGGTACGGGACTGTCAATGGCGGAAATCAATGGACACAGGAGTCACACCTGTATTGTGTCCAATGATTGTGTATAACGTGCTCTACCTGGTGCAATGTGTATAATGTGCTCTACCTGGTGCAATGTGTATAACGTGCTCTACCTGGCGCAATGTGTATAATGTGCTCTACCTGGTGCAATGTGTATAATGTGCTCTGCCTGGTGCAATGTGTATAACGTGCTCTGCCTGGTGCAATGTGTATAATGTGCTCTGCCTGGTGCAATGTGTATAACGTGCTCTACTTGGTGCAATGTGTATAATGTGCTCTACCTGGTGCAATGTGTATAACGTGCTCTACCTGGTGCAATGTGCGTAACGTGCTCTGCCTGGTGCAATGTGCGTAACGTGCTCTGCCTGGTGCAATGTGCGTAACATGCTCTACCTGGTGCAGTGTGTGTAACGTGCTCTGCCTGGTGCAATGTGCGTAACGTGCTCTGCCTGGTGCAATGTGCGTAACATGCTCTACCTGGTGCAGTGTGGGTAACGTGCTCTGCCTGGTACAATGTGCGTAACGTGCTCTGCCTGGTGCAATGTGCGTAACGTGCTCTACCTGGTGCAGTGTGTGTAACGTGCTCTGCCTGGTGCAGTGTGTGCAACGTGCTCTACCTGGTGCAATGTGTGTAACGTGCTCTGCCTGGTGCAATGTGTGTAACGTGCTCTGCCTGGTGCAATGTGTGTGTAACGTGCTCTGCCTGGTGCAGTGTGTGTAACGTGCTCTACCTGGTGCAATGTGTGTAACGTGCTCTACCTGGTGCAATGTGTGTAACGTGCTCTGCCTGGTGCAATGTGTGTGTAACGTGCTCTGCCTGGTGCAGTGTGTGTAACGTGCTCTACCTGGTGCAATGTGTATAACGTGCTCTACCTGGTGCAATGTGTATAGCGTGCTCTACCTGGTGCAATGTGTGTAACGTGCTCTACCTGTGTGGTGTAATGTGAATTGGTACTATTATGTGGCCATGCTCGTTTCCCATGAAGCCACGCCCCTAAATTTTTGGTGTGCGCCTTAATGCGCTTTAAGCTTTTGTATAATATTTTCCATCAACCATGGGGGGGGGCGCCAAAATCTATATTCGCTTACCAAAAAATGTAAGCATTGAGAGAAAGCAGGAACCCAGACGCCGACAGCCGGGAGAAGAGACGCCAGCTCAGTGCAGGCCGCGTGTACAGCCTCCGGACCCCAGGCTACTCAGCCAGGCAGCACCTATGTATAAGGCACACCGATGTGTTCATGGTGCTTTCCGGTTTAGCCATGACCCCCTTACATCGCCGGCTCCTCACTCTGGGTTGCTGTCGGATGTCATATGATGTCTGCAGGCCGGAGCACTGAGATAGACACAGAGGAGGAGCGAGCGCCGCTGATGATAGACGCTGCGCTCGGTGGCTCCTCTACTACAGCAACTGCAGAATGGGTACAAATGGAACGGGGGACAACGGAGTAAGTGCCCCCTTCTAGGCTGGAAGCCGGTGGCAACAGACTCCGTTGTCTCCGGAAGTTCTGCCCTTGGATAGATAGATAGATAGATAGATAGATAGACAGAGAGATAGACAGACAGACAGACAGACAGACAGACAGACAGACAGACAGACAGATAGATAGATAGATAGATAGATAGATAGATAGATAGATAGATAGATAGATAGATAGATAGATAGATAATAGACACATAGATAGATGATAGATAGATAGATAGATAGATAGATAGATAGATAGATAGATAGATAGATAGATAGATAGATAATAGACACATAGATAGATAGATAGATAGATAGATAGATAGATAGATAGATAATAGACACATAGATAGATAGATAGATAGATAGACACATAGATAGATAGATAGATAGATAGATAGATAGATAGATAGATAGATAGACACATAGATAGATAGATAGATAGATAGATAGATAGATAGATAGATAGATAGATAGATAGATAGCAGAGAGATGAAAAATGAAAACTAGAAACATAAAAGTTATAAAGAACATGCACTGGCCAGTCTGTTATTCTATAGAAAATAATGTATTTCTAATAAGCGCTTACACAAACAAATTCCCACTTTGCTTCTGAACTGACTATAAAGAAACATTTAATTCTATGGGATGTATTGGCCATACAAGAATAAATACATATTATGGGGTTCTGAATGAGTATATGAATAGCCTGAAATAATAAATCTATAGGGAGGAAATAGTACTTTAAGATTCTACATCATGCCTAACCATGGACCTCTCATTATTTGCCATTAATGCCGCAGGGCTTTAAAATAAAGTTGTGTACATTATACATTAAAAGTCACCAACTATGGGCTTAAAGCCCACAAACATAGCTGGTGATGTTCTACAGCTATTCATAAAGCAAGGATACCTGGGTTCAGAGATAGGCAATGCTTCTAAAATCAGAACTAAACTAAAAGCATGCCATTGCAAAAACAATGCAACCACAGGAAGCCTTTATTACAGCTCTGAGTAGAGGGGAAGGATCCATAATGATTCAATATCAGCCTCCTCTGAGACAACTACAGGAAGTGTCATGCATTCCTGTCAAAGGCTGTCTTTTGATAAATTGAGTATGTGTCATTTTCCTTGTTTCTTAAAATGGGATAAATGTCCAGCTATTCATTACAAACCAAAAGCAAGCAAAAGTTTTAAGCAATATTAAGAAAGTACTTTACTGTAGATAAGGTAACAGCTGGTGTAAGCAAATCCTCCTTTGGGTTCTCACTTTACAAGAGGGAAAGCTGTGGGCAGTCTAGGATTTTCTAGGTCTACCATAGTGTTTCCCAAACACAGGAGTCATTGCGACCCGATCGCACTCTGCAGTTTTTCGCAGCGGTGCGATCGGGTCAGAACTGCGCATGCGCCGGCGCCACAGTGCGCCGGCGCATGCCAGATGGCCGTCGTTGCCTAGTGATCGCCTCTGTCTGATTGACAGGCAGATAATTGACTCTGCCCTGATTGACTCTGCCCATGATTGACAGGCAGAGGCGGTCACTGGGCGGGAGGGGGCGGCATGGTAGCATTTGGCCGCCGTTTTCAGAGCGCGGCCCGGCCAACGCAGGCGTAGCCAGACCGCGTGGGGGTGGGCCACAGAGGCTGCTTGACGTCACACGCAGCGGCTGCGACCCAGGGCTGCGATGAGTAACTCCCGGCCAGCCGCAGGAGCTGCGCTGGCTGGGAGTTACTCTACAAGTACAAAAGCATCTCCGCTGTGCGATGCTTTTGTACTTGTGTGTGGGAAGGGGGGTGGGTCTGACATGCGGGGCGGACTAGCCCTGTGCTGGGCGTCCCCGTGCATGTCAGTGTAAGTGATCGTAGCTGTGCTAAATTTAGTTCTCAAGGCACACTAAGAGGGAAATTCAATTGGGAGCGAGGTTTAGCGAGGTAAAAAAAAACTTGCGTACCTCATGCACAATTTTGGATTACTATGGGTATACGCACTCCCAAAACCTGTGGTATCCAATAAAAAAATGGTTGCAGGGTTTTCAGCACTGAAAACCCTGCGACGTGTTATAAAAAGAAAAGAAAAAAAAGATACTCACCTGCCTGTTGCTCTCTGGTGGTTGCTGTGGCTCCCAGTGGTCTCTCCTCCATCTTTATTACATGGGAGGGGGCTGCTGGGAGTCCCGGGGGCTACTAGGATGCTCCAGGGCTGCTCGGAGGCTCAGAGGCTGCTGGGAGATCTAATTCTCTCAGCGGCCAGTTCCAAGGGGAATACACTCATACAGGGAGGAAAGGCGGGTGGGTGTCACGCACACACACACATTCACGGATACTCGGTACACACTACAAACACACATTACTACACTCAGTGCTGCTGTAAAGACCCAGCTCCCGACACTGGAGTAAGAAGACACCGCTTTGGAAGGTAATTGCAGACTAATTAAGCGAATTGGAAACCTCCAATTACTTAATTAGTCCTCAGGAGTGGTGCTGCCGGGGTGCCAGAGCAAATCCCAGTGATTTTTTCTAAAATTAACGATTTGAGGAAAATCCAACTTTCTTTGGAGGTGCGTGAAAAAAGACACAGTGATTGGTGTAGAAATCACCACGTCCTATTTTCAGTCCAGCAATTGAATAGCAAAACCTAGCGGCAGTGGGAAAAACCACGCGCAGCAAGTTTTTCTTGAATTTACCGCCCTACACTGAATTTCCCCTAACAGTCCCGGTTTTAGTGATATTCATGATTGTGCACAAATGGTTAAGTCAAAATAACGGAGGTACTAATTAAGTCACCTGTGCTTAAGTATGGCTATCCTTAAAACCTGGACTGTTAGTGTGCTTTGAGGACCCAAGTTGGGAACCCCAGGAATACCAGTTTAGAAGTTCTGTAGGCTGTAGTACAGTACATGTCACAATTTATTTAATGAGATAATATATGTATGACACGTGGCGTAAAATTTGGACATTACTGATGCCAGACACACTTTGGGGGCTATTGAATTAGGTCAGTTTTTTCCGTCTAGGCGAAAAAAACAGGACTTTTTGCTATTTTTAGTATTGACGGGGATTCGCCCTATTAAATAGCAGGGCCGTTTTTAGGTCAAAAATTCAGCAGGAGCGAAAAACATGTGGGCAATTTCCGACGATTTTGAGGCATTTTCCGCCAATGCCTTTTCACTAAAGAAAAAAAGTCAGAAGGCATTGGCGAAAATGCCTTAAAATGGCCCATAATTGAATAGGCAGGGGGGCAAATTCAACAGCTCCAAGATTACCAGAGCTAATTAAATACCCCCCTTTGACTTTAAATGATCTTTCAATGTTTTCTGTGATATTTTCATACAACCAGTGTAGTGACAGTTGATGAACCAGATCTCCACTCACGCTAGGAAGCCTTAAAATATGGGTATCATTGTGCTGGGCACTTGCCACAGCCAGAGCCTGTGAAGTAAACATTCCCTAGCTTGATAGTTTGACTCTATTTCTCAGGAGCATTATACTGTTTTATGTGTTGCTCCTGTAGCCAATATGGCCAATTCAGGGACGTGCAGTCAGGGGAGGCAGTGCCTCCCCTGTCATTAATGATTAGAATAATACAAAGAAGATATTTCTGACACATATTCTGTGTCATAAGTATCTCCTTGATATTTATTTAATCATTAGTGCTGTCTAAATGTGGTCTAGATGGGTGCCTCCCGACAGAGTCGGACTGGGGCATGGAGGGCCCACCGGGGGAATGCTGTAGGGGCCCATGCTTAAGGGTGTGTCCAGGCTCCACTGGGGGTGTGGCCAGCCACCACAGAGGTTTGGCTAACCATTAAAGAGTACATTTTCTATGCCCAATGGTAAACATATAATAAACCATATTCTTGTGAAGTATAATGTAACATATGTATAATGCATAATTCAAGTGCACCTGGATAAAGTCTGGAACCTGATCCCTAGAAGAGGCGGAGGGCCCACAGGAAGTGGGGCCTACCGGTGGTTTCCCCTGTTCCCCTGTGGGCCAGTCCGACCCTGCCTCCCGTTGTGAATAGGATAGGGGCAGGATCAGGGGGAGGGCGCGGGCGGGATCAAGCCACGGGCTGTAAAATCCCATTCAAAATCTATTACAAAGCGGCACCTACTAAAGTGCCGCTTTGCTACAGGGACGTGCTTTCAACCCATGAAAGCACGTCCCTGCCAGTGAGGCCACAGTGATTGGCCAGCGGATCCGTCACTGGATCCGCTGTCGTCACTGTGGGCACGGCGGTACGCAGCGGAGTTGCAGGATTCAGAAGCGGCGGGATGCGGCGGAGGTACGGGCGACATTGGTGGCGAGACATGGTGGAGCGGGACCCAGCGGAGGTAGCCATATATCCGAGATCCCTGCCTGCCATTCTGCAGAGTTTGGCAGCGGAGCAGTACCAGTTTAAAAAATGGCGCCTCAGCGTAATTTCTAAAATTTAAGATGGCCGCCGCAAGCCAATCAGGGCTCGTCGTGCAGGGGCAAATGCAGGATTTGCAGGAGGGGGTTTCCAGAGGGGGGAGGAGCCAAGCACGGGGGCGGAGACTGAAGTGACTCAGTTTATGCTGGGTTCGTTAAACTATTGTAGATAGACAGACCTAGAAAGATAGATAGATAGATAGATAGATAGATAGATAGATAGATAGATAGATAGATAGATAGATAGATAGATAGATAGATAGATCAAATATATTTTGTAATAGTCATAGACATAGAGCATTCCATTCTAAAATTGCATTCGAAAATCACGGGTCTTCATACCGAATGAATAAAGGACTACCAAGCCAGTTGCTCTTCATAACGGTGGTAACACCGAAACATTGAACTTGGAACTGGCTTGGAAGTCCTTTATTCATTCCGTATGAAGACCTGTGATCTACACTGCTTTACATGGGGCTCGATTAACCCGGGGTGGCACCAGGGCAAATATTTTTAATGCAGTTCCGGAGTGCCTACTATGGGCCAGATGTAATGACGTCTGAGTTGGCCAGAGGTGCGGGTTCCCAGCCAACAATGGATATTTTTTTAAAGTGGCTATCATTTACAAGGCACAGTTTTGCCTTATAAATAATTTCCGCTTTAAATAAAAAACCTCAAGAGTTTAGCCAGGAACCCGCACCTCCGGCCAACTCAGACTTCATTACATCCGGCCCGACATTAAATATATATGTATATACACACAATGCAATTTGACCGGCACTGAACATAACTTCATAATACCTGGGTGCCTTCCCATGAACCATCAGGGAGCCATGCAGTATATAGAGAAGATGGGCGTCAATACAGACAGCTACACAAGCTTTGCTATTGTTTCAGGTGCGTTTTATCCTAACGAAAGGTGCTAATAAAACGCACCTGAAACGTTGATAGCAAAGCTTGTGCAGCTGTCTGTATTTCTTACAGCTGCCTGTATTTCTTACAAAACCGTGAAATGATGCCCGTTTCTCTATATACTATATATAATATATACACAGATGGAGCCACGCTAGTTGTGGCTCCGTCTGTGACTAGGTGCGCCCACCTGGGTGTGCCTGGATGCTGTGAGCATCTCCGTCTGGATGGGCGCGCGCACCCGGACAGAGACTCGCGCCCAGACAGAGACGCTTACAATGGGAAGTGGCTCTGTGCAGTCCCGCTGTGACTAGGCAGACGGATCGCCTAGTCACGCTGGGAGTGAACGCCTGTGATCTGGCAGGCAAAGATAAGGGAGGCTCCATCTGTATGTGTGTGTGTATATATACACATTATATATATATATATATATATATGTGTGTGTATATATATATATATATTATACGTGTGTGTGTGTGTGTGTGTGTGTGTGTGTGTGTGTGTGTGTGTGTGTGTGTGTATAATGTATATATATATATATATATTATATATATATATATATATATTATATATATAATGATACTGTAGGAGGAAAAAGATATGCAGCGATAATATATGCACTTACAATTGAGGATCATACAGTAGGCTGTGGAGCAGCAGCCAGTGGAGAGGCTGAGGCAATCGGAAGCAGCTGCCATAACACACATCTGCACCACAGAGCAGGGAAGTGCACGACCCGCGATTCGCGGGTGTTTGAAGGGGCGGAGCCAAACCGGAGGGGCGGGGCTTAAACAGCGGGTCGCGGGCGGCTTCGGTTTTTTGCTTAAAAAAATCAACAACAACTTGCTCTGTCAGGGGGTTTCTGGGTACTCAGAACCCCCCCTGCGTGCGCTAGTGTCGTGTCATCGCCATGCCCCCTCTGGCTGACTTATATAAGTCAGCCCGAGGCAGCCTCGTCAGTCCGACGGCGGAGGAGGAACAGTGAAGAGCTCCAGAAGATAGAAGACGCCGGAAGTCCTGGCTGGGCGGCGGCTATGCAAAAGAGTTTAACAGCCACTGCCCACCAGGTGAAGACACCGGAAGCCCTGGGAAGGCGGCGGCCATGCAAAAGAGCTTAAAGGCCGCCGCCTCCCAGGTGAAGACCCTGAATAATAAAACTTTTTTTTTTAAACGTGTGGTGTCATTTATTTTAATATTTTCTTTACAGGCGGACTACAGGAGCCAGCGGGCCCTTTATATCCGGGCATGCTGGCACTTGTGGTTCTCCAAGTGCTGGCATGTCGGGGCAGGCCTGTAAAGAATAATATTATCCTGCCATGAACCCCGCACCCACCGCCACCAGGGGAACAGGGCATAGCACTGGGCTATCAGCCCAGTGCTGGTTGTTGCTCGGGAGGGGGGACCCCAGTTTTATTTTCTGGGGGCCCCACTTTCCGAGGAATTCCAGCCCTGGGCTGACTGGCTTGGGGGGGTCTTTAATGTTATGGCAGGGGGACCCCACACTGAGTGGCATTACTCCTCCTGGCTGGTTTAGCCTAGTGCTGGTTTTAGTGATCTATGGGGGACTACACTTTTTTTTTGTTTTTCTCTATGGGGGGAGGGGTTTGGTTAGCTGTCAGTGCCTCCCCAGCATCTGACCTCACCGCACATCACTGATGGCCATATACTGTATATACCAGTCTTTTAAAAGCTTCTCAAATCAGTGCTTCTAAAATCCAGTCCATGGGATATACAGTACTAACAGTATATTTTCCATATCTCCCTGCTAGAGCACAGGTGTATTAATGTTTGACTACCATATTTTAAAAGATGCACTAGTGGTTCTAATTATTTAACCAACCAAAATATTGGGGGGGGGGTTTGCCATTTTTTGGCATGTGAAAGCAAACGAACGATTAATATTTGCTCCCGCATGCTGCCATACAGCAAAAAAATAGGATTTTGGTACCTACCGGTAAATCCTTTTCTCGTAGTCCGTAGAGGATGCTGGGGTCCACATTAGTACCATGGGGTATAGACGGGTCCACCAGGAGCCATTGGTACTTTAAGAGTTTGAGAGTGTGGGCTGGCTCCTCCCTCTATGCCCCTCCTACCAGACTCAGTCTAGAAACTGTGCCCGAGGAGACAACATACTTTGCGAGAAGGATTATACACAGATAGTGGTGAGATTCATACCAGCTCACACATACAAGGCACGCCAAGCCAACGTAGCTTGAACATTCAGCAACCACTGAAACAGTACTTACCAAGTAACAATGCAGTACTCAACTAAAACGAAGTGGTACTGAACCAAATAACATTTGCAGGAAAACAAAGCGCTGGGCGGGCGCCCAGCATCCTCTACGGACTATGAGAAAAAGATTTACCGGTAGGTACCAAAATCCTATTTTCTCTTACGTCCTAGAGGATGCTGGGGTCCACATTAGTACCATGGGGATGTACCAAAGCACCCAGAATGGGAGGGAGAGCGCAGAGGCTCCTGTAGGACTGATTGACTAAACTTCAGATCATCAGAGGCCAAAGTATCGAACTTGTAAAACTTAGCAAACGTGCTCGACCCAGACCAAGTTGCAGCTCGGCAAAGTTGCATTGCCGAGACACCCCAGGCAGCCGCCCAGGAAGACCCCACCTTACGAGTAGAGTGGGCCTTAACAGATTTTGGACATGGCAGTCCTACCGTAGAATAAGCGTGCTGGATAGTGAACCTGATCCAGCGAGAGGATCGTCTGCTTAGAAGCAGGACACCCAATTTTCTTGGGATAATATATGACAAACAGAGAGTCCGACTTTCTGTGACAAGACGTTCTCTTCACATATATCTTCAGAGCCCGTACGACATCCAAAGACTTTGATGTAATTGAGGAGTCAGTAGCCACTGGCACCACAATAGGTTGGTTGATATGAAATGCCGACACAACCGTTGGAAGAAATTGCTGACGTGTCCGGAGCTCAGCTCTATCTTCGTGGAAGATCAAGTAAGGGCTTTTACAGGATAAAGCCCTCAGCTCGGACACACGTCTAGCAGAAGCTAAGGCCTACAACGTGACCGCCTTCCATGTAAGAAATTTGACCTCTACCTCATGTAGAGGCTCAAACCAATCCGACTGGAGGAACTGCAACACCACGTTAAGGTCCCAAGGAGCCGTAGGCGGTACAAAGGGAGGTTGGATATGCAGAACTCCCTTCAAAAAGGTCTGAACCTCAGGGAGGGCAGCCAATTGTTTCTGAAAGAAAATGGATAGGGCCCAAATCTGGACCTTCACAGATCCCAACCTCAGGCCCAAATCCACTCCTGCTTGCAGGAAGAGGAGGAAACGTCCCAGTTGAAACTCCACCGTAGTAAACTACTTGGACTCACACCAAGAGACATATTTCTTCCAAATACGATGGTAATGTTTAGACGTTACCCCTTTCCTAGCCTGTATGAGGGTAGGAATGACCTTCTTCGGAATGCCTTTCCGACCAAGAATCAGGCGCTCAACTTCCATGCCGTCAAACGTAGCCGCGGTAAGTCTTGATAGGCGAAAGCAGGTCCTTCCGAAGAGGAAGAGGCCTCGGCTCTTCTTGCAGTAAATTCAGAAGGTCCGTGTACCAAGCCCTTCTTGGCCAGTCTGGGGCAATGAGGATCGCTTGAACCCTTGTTCTCCTTATGAGCTTTAGGATTCTTGGGACGAGTGGGAGTGGTGGAAACACGTACACTGACTGAAACACCCACGGAGACACCAGGGCGTCCACTGCCTTTGGGTCCCTCGACCTGGAACAATAACACCGAAGCTTCTTGTTGAGACGAGAGGCCATCATGTCTTTTTGGGGTAATCCCCAAAGATCTGTTATTTCCTTTAACACATCCGGATGGAGACGCCAATCCCCTGGATGGAGATCGTGTCTGCTGAGGAAGTCTGCTTCTCAGTTGTCTACTCCCGGAATGAAGATGGCTGACAGCGCTAACGCGTGCTTTTCAGTCCAGAGGAGTATTCTTGTCACCTCTGACATTGCCGCTCTGCTCTTTGTTCCGCCTTGTCGGTTTATGTAAGCCACTGTTGTTACATTGTCCGACTGTACTTGAAGAGAGGTCGCCTGAAGAAGACCATTGTAGACGGCTGTTAGTTCCAGGATGTTGATGGGCAGGCCGGCTCTCAGGCTTGACCACCATCCTTGGAAGGTTACTCCTTGAGTGACTGCTCCCCAGCCCCGAAGGCTCGCATCCATGGTTAGAAGGACCCAGTCCTGAATCTCGAACCTGCGGCCCTTTAGATGGTGAAGCAATTGGAGCCACCAGAGGAGTGAAATCCTGGCCTTTGTTGACAGACGAATTCTCTAATGCATGTGGAGGTGAGATCCCGACCACTTGTTCAGGAGATCCAGTTGGAAAGTCCGAGCGTGGAACCTCCCATACTGGAGAGCCTCGTAAGAGGCCAACATCTTTCCCAATAGGTGGTTGCATTGATGAACTGACACCCGGGGTGGCTTCAGGACATCCCAGACCATAGCTTGTATCACCAACGCCTTTTCCTGCGGAAGAAACACCCTCTGCACTTCCGTATCCAGGATCATACGCAGAAATGACAACCTCTGGGTTGGTTCCAAATGTGACTTTGGAAGGTTCAGAATCCAACCGTGACTCTGGAGCAGTCGTGTTGTGAGAACAATGGACTTCAGCAGCCTCTCCTTGGACGATGCCTTTATCAGCAGATCGTCCAGATATGGAATGAAGTTCACCCCCTGCTTGCGGAGGAGTATCATCATTTCCACCATCACCTTGGTAAACACCCTCGGTGCTGTGGAGAATGGCAGGGCCTGGAACTGGTAATGACAGTCCAGCAATGCGAAACGGAGATAAGCCTGATGCGGCAGCCAGATCGGAATGTGGAGGTACGTATCCTTGATATCCAGTGATACCAGGAATTCCCCCTCTTCCAGACCTGATATCACCGCCTTGAGAGACTCCATCTTGAACTTGAACTCCTTTAGAAAGGGATTCAATGATTTTAGGTTCAGAATGGGCCTGACCGAACCATCCGGTTTCAGTATTACGAAAAGGTTCGAATAGTAACTTTTGGTCAGCATGTGAGGTGGCACTGGCACTATGACCTGTGCTTCCACCAGCTTTTGGACAGCGTCTTGTAGTACAGTGCTGTCCTCCAACAGAGTTGGTAAGCCTGACTTGAAAAAGCGATGAGTAGGGAGACTTTGAAATTCCAGCCTGTATCCCTGAGACACAATATCTATCACCCAGGGATCCAGGCCGGACGATACCCAGACATGACTGAAGTGTCTGAGTCTCGCTCCCACTGGCCCCACCACCGGGGCGTGCAGTCCACCGTCATGCGGAGGACTTTGGCGTACCCGAAGCAGGCTTTTGATCCTGGGAACCTGTAGCGGCAGGTTTCTTGGACTTAACCCGACCTTCCCTAAAGAAGGTATTGGATGTTCTGGCCTTTCTAGGCTTGTTAGGCCTAAAGGACTGCGATGCAGCTGAAGAGAAAGATTTCTTCGGAGCAGGTGCCGCTGAGGGAAGAAACGGAGACTTACCCGCTGTAGCGGCGGATATCCTATGCGTCTAGAGCTTCCCCAAAGAGAGCCTGACCTGTATAGGGTAGGGACTCCACACTTCTTCTGGATTCCGCGTCGGCCTACCACTGGCGCAGCCACAGTCCCCGATGAGCTGAAACAGACATGGAAGATATTCCCGCAGCCATGGAACCCAGGTCTTTCATGGATTCTACCATAAAACCTGCAGAATCATGTATGTTGCGTAAATATAATGCAATGTCATCCCTATCCATCGTATCCAAATCCTCAAGTAAGGTAGCCGACCACTTCACTATTGCCTTTGCAATCCATGCACTAGCAATAGTGGGACGTAATATGGCCGCAGAAGCAGTGTACATTGATTTAAGCGTGTTATCAATTTTCCTATCTGCCGGCTCCTTTAATGCTTTTTCAAATATAGCATTCAACTCCTTTGATGCAGGGAAGGTTAGCGAGGCTTTTTTATTTTCAGTGAAAAAAGCCTCCTCAACCTGCTCAGGTGTGGAATCATTAACATTTAACACATCCCTGATAGCCTCTATCAACAATTGCACCCCCTTTGCAAGAGATGCGGACCCCCGCAACACATCCCCATCACCATCTGTAGTGTCAGAATCGGTATCTGTGTCGTCTTGTGTGATATGCACAAGCGCACATTTGTGGGGGTATATACTATATAGCGGGGTGTCCTGAGGTACCAGAAACAGGCCACACTGCCATAGAGCTCTGTAGTACCTGGGTTGCAGATACATTACTTGCACCCCTGTCAGAAATCTGAGAAATCCAAGATTTGATAGAGGAAAACCACTCTGGTTCCCTTGCTGGTATCTGTGCTAAACCAATGCTATCCTGATTACATGTAATTGGATCATCCTGGGAGGATAAATCCTCTGCAGCATATGACACAGTGTCCCTGGACATAGCTAAAGGAGACCACCAAACACTCCACACACACACAGGTGGGGGCAGACAGAGTCCCCCCCCCCCCCAAGAAACGCAAGAGAGACACAGAGATCGGAGCCAACCCACACACAGCGCTTTCAGCAAAGGGAGACCCCTTGTCAGCGCAGACTGTGTCCCTTAATAGGAGACACAGTCGTTTTACAGCCTCCGCTCCCTTCTACAACCCCCTTGTACCGTGTACTGATAGCTGGAGTTGCTGTGGAGGGACCTGTTCTTCCATCCAGCGCTGTGCAGGCAGGAAAATGGCGCTGGAACGCTGCTGGGTCCGCTCTGAGGAGAAGCTCCGCCCCCTTAATGAGCTGTCTTCCCGCTCTTCAAGAATTATACTGGCCTGAGGTAAAACTTGCTGGCTGAGATCCGCGGACCCCGACAGACTTGATGACCAGTGTGGGGGTAAGCGCTGGCTCAGGGCGCCCCTCACAGCGCCGCACCATGTGCCTCTGAACCTTCCCAGGTATGCAGTTAATACTGCGCTCCCTCCCCGTTGCCGCCATCTTCACACCGGCCCCCCGCTTGCTAGGGGGGTCAGTGTCTCACTCACCACTCTTCAGCACTGTAAGGGATTGGCGGCATGCTGCTGGGGCGAGCGGTCCTCTGTGGCGAAGAACGATCCGACCCCTCTGGAGCTCAGTGTCCAGTCAGCGGAGACAGTGGCTCAGACCCTGCAGGGCGGACACTGCTCCCCCCCCTTAGTCCCTTGTTGCAGGCAGACTGTTGCCAACAGCCTCCTGTAAAAAAATAAACTCTAAAAATAACTTTAACTAGAAAAGCTCAGTAGAGCTCCCCTAGCTGTGACTGGCTCCTCCGGGCACATTTTCTAAACTGAGTCTGGTAGGAGGGGAATAGAGGGAGAAGCCAGCCCACACTCTCAAACTCTTAAAGTGCCAATGGCTCTTGGTGGACCCCTCTATACCCCATGGTACTAATGTGGACCCCAGCATCCTCTAGGACGTAAGAGAAAAATGGTTATTGTCAGATAATCGTTCTACTGTAGGGGAAAAGTTTCCAACTTCCCCCGCTAAGTGAACGATAAGTAGGGAAACACTGGCCACCTATTTTTTTTCACACTTGGTTCTGGGACAGTAGACATGCTCTGCTATTCTGGCCAATGAGCATGACCTTTGGGCAGTCACTCACCAGGAGCTCTTACTTCCAACCCCCAGCCTTCTCCCGCTCCGTGTGAAGGCACCTCCACACACCCTGTAATCTCCAGCTGCAGGGTGTAAGGCGTAGGCACCTCTGTAGACTCCATAAAGCTCCGCACCTAACTCCAAGCTCAAACCACTGCAAGGTCTGGGCCTTTTTCAGAGCAGTGCGCTAATGCAGCTGCAGGTGCAATTATCTCCACAATGCTACTGCTGATATCAGTAAGTGAAGCTAGCACTCAGAAATGAAAAGAGACACCCACCGGAGCTACCACAGCTCATTCGTAATTGCATACATATATGCAGCCTATACGTAAGAACAAGAAACATCGGGCTGAGGGTAGCCCCATGGCTACGCAGACTGGACCCGGCAGTAGTCACGCAGACGCCATGTTTTTGTACGTTAGAGCTTGCAGCTCATGTCAGATACACGCCCAGAAACGGCCATGACACACCTGCGTTTTAACAACCACTCCCCGCTAACAGCATGTGAATACCCCCAAATGGTCACTTCCTGTTAATCACTTGCACATGCGCAGTCTGACAATAATCGCTTTGCGTACTTCTTTGATTCAGACCCATTGTCCGCAGGGCATAAACGGATCAATAGCTCCAGGGAGCCTTTACCAGGTATGCATGTTAGGGCAAATGATTTCATAGCACACCTTTTTATCCCCACCTCACAGAACCTTCTGCACCAGCTGCTATTACATCTCTCATATTATCCATGGCAAAAACATTGATTATTTATATAACTGTGTATGACGTGAACTTTATTTAAGTGCATCGGTGGTCATTCCGAGTTGATCGCTCGTTATTTTTTTTTCGCAACGGAGCGATTAGTCGCTAATGCGCATGCGCAATGTCCGCAGTGCGACTGCGCCAAGTAAATTTGCTATGCAGTTAGGTATTTTACTCACGGCATTACGAGGTTTTTTCTTCGTTCTGGTGATCGTAATGTGATTGACAGGAAGTGGGTGTTTCTGGGAGGAAACTGGCCGTTTTATGGGTGTGTGTGAAAAAACGCTGCCGTTTCTGGGAATAACGCGGGAGTGTCTGAAGAAACGGGGGAGTGTCTGGGCGAACGCTGGGAGTGTTTGTGACGTCAAACCAGGAACGAAACTGACTGAACTGATCGCAGTTGCCGAGTAAGTCTGGAGCTACTCAGAAGCTGCTAAGAAGTGTCTATTCGCAATTCTGCTAATCTTTCGTTCGCAATTTTACTATGCTAAGATACACTCCCAGAGGGCGGCGGCTTAGCGTGTGCAATGCTGCTAAAAGCAGCTTGCGAGCGAACAACTCGGAATGAGGGCCATAGTGTATGTGGGTGATTTTCCAAAAAGTCCTGTGCACTACACGCATTTCATTTTTTTTTCCTTCTAAATTGGTCTGTTAAGAAATTGTTGTTATATGAAAACTTAGTTGCTTAGTAGCAATGCCTTACCCTATAACATAAGACCCACTAAAATCTTGGTATTTTGGAGAAGTATGTAGTCTGAATTTATGTAGCTGTCCTGTGCATCACAGAGAATCGCCAATGTGGAAACTCTGAGAAAGCATATTTGTTGTTAAGTTGTTAACAAGTTTCTTATATAGTGCAGCCAATTCCGTTGCACTTTACAATTGGAAACAACAGTGATAAAACAAAACTGGGCAATAACAGACAGACATAGAGGTAGGAAGGCCCTACTCGCAAGCTTACAATCTATAGGAAATTAGGCATTGATACACAAGGATAGGTGTTACCTATTGCATAATGGTCCACCTGATTGCAAAGCTTCTTGGTGTTCTGTATGATGTGGTCACACAGCAATGTTGGCCTGGGGCCAGGAGGATGTGAAAGTGAAGAAAGAGTAACTATGTGAGGATATGTGTGGACTGTACAGTGGGGATATAATTCGATAGGATAGTTTATGAAGGTTATGTGTGTGGTTCCGGAAATTGATCAGCTTTCCTGAAGAGGTGAGTTTTCAGGGAATGCTTGAAGATTTGAAGACTAGAGGAGAGTCTTGTTGTGTGTGGGAGGGCACAACTTCAAGACCGTGGGGATGATGATGGTGGATTACAGAGAGCTGGCACTTTAAATAATCCAAGAAGTGAGACAGGCTCCTTCCCTTCTTTCCCCCATCATCCCTCAGTTATGAATTAGCTGAGAGGAGACGGGAACAAGAGAACAGAACTATATGATGGAAGAAAGCACATAACAATCAAACAGAACAAAACAACAATAAAGGCAAGAGAACAGCAATGGGCGGGCGGCCAGTGTCCCCTATGGCTTCCAAAAAAAAGGATGTAAGTACCAAAATCTTTGTTTTTCTGTCAGCCACTAGGGGACATTGACACAACTTCAAGATTGTGGGGATGTCCCAAAATTTCCCCCCTGGGCGGGAGATGGCCAAAACGTGAAGATGAAGCCGCAAAAGTATCAAACTGGTAGAACTTGGCAAACGTATGAATACTGGACCAAGTGGCTGCTCTACAGTGTTGACACATGGTAGCCTCCTACTAGCGGCCCAGGAAGACCCAACTGAGTATGTAGAGTTGGCCGCAATGGATAATGGAGGTCACCTAAATTGGTGTAGATAGACTTGACGAATAGTCAACCAAATTCAGCGGGCCAAGGCCTGCTTAGTAGCAGGCCACCCTCGCCGCGGAAGATCATAAAGCACAAATGAAGCATCAGTATTTCATAACGGTGCTGTCCGTTCCACGTAGATCTTCAACATTCTCACTACATCCAGAGAAGAAGGTGTTCCAGAGTCCGCCTGTAATGACGGTACCACAATCGGCTGATTGATATGAAAAGCCGAAACGACCTTGGGAAGAAAGAAAGCATGTGTTCTCAACTCAGCCCTATCAGGATGAAAAATCAAGTAGGGAGGCATACAAGACAAGGCACTTAATTCAGATACCTTCCGGGCTGAAGCTATGGCTAATAGAAAATCAGTCTTCCAAGTAAGATAGTTAATATCTGCTTCTTCCAAGGGTTCAAAACAAGGTGACTGCAGACAATCCAGCACCAGATTAAATTTCCAATGATCTGTAGGAGGAACAAATTTAAATGGGGGTTGTACCCGAAGGACCCTTGTAGGAAAGTTTGCACATCCGGTAGGAGCGCTAGGCATCTCTGAAAGAATATTGAGAAGGCAGATACCTGAACTTTCAGGGATCCTAGACGAAGTCTGGAGTCTAAACCTGCCTGAAGAAAGAAAAGGAACCGTGAGAGACGAAAATATTCTGATTGAAACCCTTGTCGGTCACACCAAGAGATATAAGAACGCCAGATGCGATGGTAATGGGCTGCCGTAACAGGTTTTCGTGCACGCAACATTGTGGGAATCACACATTCCGGAATCTCTTTGCGTTTTAGGATATCTGCCTCAAGAGCCATCACGTTAAATGTAGTTGTGGTAAATCTAGATACAGAAAGTGCACTTGTTGGAGTAGATCCGTTCGCAGAGGTAGAGGCCAAGGATCATCTGCTAGCAGAAGGCGCAGGTCTGAAAACCAAGCTCTCCGAGGCAAATCTGGTGCTACCAAGATCACCATGATTGACTCCCGTTTGATTCTCTTGAGAATTCGAGACAATAGAGGAAATGGAGGAAACACGTATACTAGGTTGTACGGCCAAGTCACGGCCAGAGCATCTACAGCTTCCGTGTTCTGGAGATGTATTGAGGAAGCTGATGATTGAGATGGGATGCCACCTCCGGACACCCCCACCGCTGTGTCAGAGCGCCAAACACCTCTGCGTGAAGTACCCATTCTCCCGGATGTAGATTCTGACGGCTGAGGTAGTCTGCTTCCCAATTCTCTACTCCTGGAATGAATACTGCTGAGAGGACTACAGCATTGCGTTTGGCTCACTGGAGAATGCATGTCACATCTCGCATCGCTTGGCAACTGCGAGTTCCTCCCTGCTTGTTAACGTATGTTACAGCAGTCGCGATGTCCGATTGAAACTTTACCGCCTTGGATCGAAGAACTTGGGCCGCTTTTACCAGTGCGTTGTAGATCGGGTAATTCAGAGTTGATCGCAGCAGCAAATTTGTTAGCAGTTGGGCAAAACCATGTGCACTGCAGGGGGAGCAGATATAACGTGCAGAGTGAGTTAGATTTGGGTGGGGTGTGTTCAAACTGAAATCTAAATTGCAGTGTAAAAATAAAGCAGCCAGTATTTACCCTGCACAGAAACAAAATAACCCACCCAAATCTAACTCTCTCTGCAAATGTTATATCTGCCACACCTGCAGTGCACATGGTTTTGCCCAACTGCTAACAAACTTGCTGCTGCAATCAACTCTGAATTACTCCCTCAGTTCCAACACATTTATTGGCAACAGTTATTTCTGTGGAGACTAATGGCCCTGAAGATGGAAGTCCAACACAACTGCGCCCCATTCCCTGAGGCTCTCATCCGTCGTTAGGAGCGTCCAGTCCCATACACCAAACCACCTGCCCGCAGTGAGATTGTGCAGTTGGAGCCACCAAAGAAGTGAATGTCGCGTCTCTGGAGTCAGTCGAACTAACTGTTGAAGGTGTAGATGCGACCCCGACCATTGATGTAACAGATCCAGCTGGAAAGGATGTGAATGAAAATGGCTGAACTCCAGAGTTTTGAAAGCTGCTACCATATCCCCAAGCAAACTAATGCATAAATGGACTGATACCAGCCTTGGCTTGAGGACAGCTTGGACCAGTTTCTGTATACCCAGAGCTTTGTTTTGAGGCAGAAAAATTTCTGGACGTTGGTGTCCAGGATCACACCGAGAAACTGAATACGCTGTGACGGTTGAAGGTTGGATTTCCGAAAATGTATTATCCATCTGTGTTCCATCTGTGTTTATTATCCATCTGTGTGCTCCTAGAGAATGAGATCTGATGGAGCTTTGAGGAGGAGGTCGCCTAGGTATGGTATTATTGTGACTCCCAATGATCTGAGGTGAGCAATCATCACCGACATGACCTTGGTAAACACCCTGGGGGCTGTGGACAGACCGAATGGTAAGGCTCTGAACTGAAAATTATCCTGTTGAATCGCGAACCTGAGAAAACGCTTGGTGTGGTTCCCAGATCGGAATGTGGAGATATGCATCCTTGATGTCCCAGTCTCGAGATCACTGAGTTGAGCGACTCCATCTTGAACTGGTAATAAGATAGAAACTGATTTAATGATTTCAGACCCAGAATTGGTCATACAGTACAGTCTGGTTTTGGTACTACGAAAAGATTGAAATAGTAACTCTTCTTTCGTTGAAGCAGTGGTACCGGCATTAACACAGCCGATTCTACCAAGGACAGTATTGCACCTTGAAGGGCCAAATATTTGTCCAGAAGAAGTGGAAGACTTGTCAAAATATTTCTTTGGCGGCAAAAAATCGAAATCTAACTTGTACCCTTGGGAGAGGATACTGCAAATCCACGCATTGTCTGATATCTTGAACCAGACATCCTGAAAGTTTTGAAGCCACACTCCCACCGTACTTGGGCCCCGGTCGGAGGGGAGACCATCATGCCACGGTCTTTTCTGCAGGCTTTAGGTCTTGACGACGAGCGACTGGTTGCTTGCCAGTCTACCTCGCAAGGGTGTAGCTCTTCTGCGTCCTCTAAAAGGCTGAGTGAAAAAAAAGGATCGACAGGAACTTCCAGTATAAGAGCGCTTAGGTGGTGGCGGAAGGGTTGGTAAATGGGTAGATTTACCACCCGTAGCCTGAGAAATTAATGAGTCTAGTGCTTTTCCAAAAAGAATGTCACCTGTAAACAGAAGTGCTTCTGCTGCACTTTTTGACTCAACATCAACTTGCCATAACCAAAGCCAAAGAACTCTTCTTTCTGGCTGCAATAGTTGCTGCTAAGATTCTCAAGTTAACTTGTCCGATATCTCTAGCCGCTTCTCCTAGGTATATAGCTGATTCCTTAATATGTTCCGCTAAGATCAATACTTCTTCTAAAGAACTCCCTCTTGTAAGTCCTTTATCAATTTAGTGGCCCAATAATGCTCCACTGCCTTGTTCAGCCAGGAACTCACCAAGGTTGGTCTAGGTGAGACACCTGCGGCTGAAAATATGGACTACAACATGGTGTCCAGCTTCCGGTCAGACAGGTCTTTCAACGAAGTTGCTCCCAGAACAGGTAATGCAGTCTTTTTGGACAACCTGGATAGAGAGGAGTCCACTCGAGGTAACATTTCCCATTTATCCGTCATAGCTGATGGAAATGGATAAATACTTAGAAAACTTTTAGGCATCTGAAACCTCTTGTCTGGGTGTTTCCAAGCCTCCGTCAGCTGATCATCCAGTTTCTTGGAAAAAGGATAAGTGACCGATGAATGCTGCTTTCTACCAAATAAAGCAGTATATGGTGAATTCGGTGTCATAGTCTCGGAAGTGTTCAAAACTTATCTTACTGCTAAAATAAGAGGTTCAACCCCCTGAGAAGGTTCCTGGAACTTCTTTGTCTGGGTCAGTAATTTTGCCCAACTCACGATCGTCCTCTTCAGCTTTGTCCTGAGAGAGAAGACCTGCCACCCAGGGTGGTTCTGTAGCAATAGAAAGTACATAATTTTGAGGAATCTCCTTAACCGTCTTTCGTAAAGCAGACACCTCATTATGTAATTGTGAGATTGTTCCTGTGAGCGCTACCGCAAAGGGGGAAAATTAGCATCTTGGGACGGATTAACTAACGTAACCTCTGAAGCACCTGCTTTACACAGGGAGGAATCATCTGTGTGAGGTTTTTTTTTTTTACAATTAGCAAAGATAAATAGTTTTTGTGATGCCTTATTAGCTGGTCCCTCGTCTGCCATTGTGACGGACAGAGTGGAGACACATACAATTCATACCAGCACTCTCAATAATACAGAGAGAGAGAAGGGGGTAGAGGGAGGTATCATAATTTGTACTACTCCCCTATTCTAAAGGTGGGTATACACTGATAGATATATCTGCCGATCAATTGATCAGAAGATATATCTGTGGACGGATCGGGCAGTGTGCTGTGCATACACACTGCCCGATCCGTCGGGAACGGATGTCATGAACTGGGCGGGCGTGTATATCGACCAGTGTGTACCCACCTTAACTCCCTCTGCCACCAGCCTGCATTTTATGTGCTATTCATGAGCCGCTTAGCTGAGGAAGGTGGCTTTTTCTGTGATTGACAGTTTGAAAACCTGCCAACTCCATCCCCTATACACATGCACCAATCTCAACCAGGTCTCTAAGCGCCATTTTGAGTGGGTGCCTTACACAATTAAAATCAGCCTTTGGCTGCACCCAACTAACAAGGTGCTCCAGATGCTGTTTGCCTTCTAGTTAAATGCCCTGCGCCTTAGCCCCCAGATCCGCTGCTTACCACGGATCCGCTCCACTAACCTTCGCTGTAAACTCCCTCTGTCCTGCACTGAGTGAGCTATGCTGTCGTGCTGTGGGGGTAATTCCAAGTTGATCGCAGCAGGATATTTTTTAGCAGTTGGGCAAAACCATGTGCACTGCAGGGGGGGGGAAGATATAACATTTGCAGAGAGAGTTAGATTTGGGTGGGTTATTTTATTTCTGTGCAGGGTAAATACTGGCTGCTTTATTTTTACACTACAATTTAGATTGCAGATTGAACTCACCACACCCAAATCTAACTCTGTCTGCACATGTTATATCTGGCTCCACTGCAGTGCACATGGTTTTGCCCAACTGCTAAAAAATTTCCTGCTGCGATCAACTTGGAATTACCCCGTGTACAGTCAGCGCGGCAGTGCAGTAGAGACCACGCCGCAGCCACTCGCGCATAGTGCCCCACACAAAGAGGCTCACTCACCCACACTGCCGCGCTGTGTACTGTCAGCACGGCAGTGTAGTGGAGACCGTGCCACTGCAGCAGCCAGTCATAGCCAGCAGGGAGAGGAGGGGAGGGAATGTGGGGGACGCCGCTGCGATGGTTGCGGACGCCGCACAGTGCCTCACACAATGAGGCACACTCACCCAACCGGAGCCTCAGGATGCGGCTGTCTCAGGAGGAACAGTGCATCTCAGGTTAAGCACTGTTCTCCGTGCTGTCTCGGGAGGAACAGTGCTTCAGTGACCGGCTCCCTCGGCACAAATTAAAAACTGAGGGATGATGGGGGATAGAGGGGTAGGAGCCTATTTCACTTCTTGGATTATTTAAAGTGCCAGCTCCCTGTAAGCCATTATCATCACGGTCTTGAAGTTGTGCCAGTGTCCCCTAGTGGCTTACAGAAAAAGTATTGCAATTGTGAATGGGAGCAAATAATGAGTTTGGATGAGAGACAAAGATCTTATGAAGAGCGGAGAGGTCAGGTAGGGAGATAGTTTGAGATAAGCAAAGAGATGTACATAGGTGTAGTTTGATTAATGGCCTTGTGTGCGTGTAAAAGTATTTTATATTGAATACGGTAGAATACAGGTACCCAATGGAGGGACTGACAGAGCAGATCCACAGACAGTGAACGTCTAGCGAGGAAGTTTAGCCTCGCATCTGCATTCAGAATGGATTGTAGTGGTGAGAGTCTCCTTTTAGTAAGACCAGTAAGAAGACTATTGCAATAATCAATGCAAGAGAAAATGAGAGCGTGGATTAGCTTGCACAGTGTCTTGTGTTAGATATGGTCGTATATTAGATATGTTTTTTAGATGCATGTAACATGATTTTGAGACAGAATGAATGTGGGGAACAAAGGACAGTTTAGAGGCAAGGATGACACTTAGGCAGTGAACTTGTGGGGTAGGATTATCTAGTTCTCAAGTGATAGAGATATCAGATTGGTAACTACTATTGGTCAGTGGAATTATAATTAATTCTGTTTTGGAAATATAAAATTTGAGAGGAAATGGCAGGAAGGCATTCAGTGACATGGACCAATACAGATGGTGACAAATCAGGGAAGGATTTGAGTATTATCCACGTACAGATGATGCTGAAATCCAAAAGAGATGATTAGCTTGCCAAGATATGAAGTATAGATTGAGAAAAGCATAGGACCTAAACTGAGCATTGCGGTACTCAAACTGATAGAGGTAGCGAAGAGGAGGTGGATACAGAGAAGTGGTCACTGAAAGAGCGATTAGATAGGTAGGATGAGAACCAAGAAAGTCTTGAAGACCTAGGGATTGTAGTGTATGTATGAGAAGAGAATGGTCAACTGTGTCAAAAGCAGCAGAGAGGTCTAGAAGAATAAGAAGTGAGTAATGGCTATTAGACTTTGCATTGACCAGATCATTCACTACTTTAGTCAGTGCTGTCTCTGTGGAGTGTTGAGAACGAAAATCTAACTGAAGTGGGTCCAATAAGTTGTCTGAGTTAAGAATGTGTGTGTGGCGATTTTAGGCTAGTCTCTCAAGTAGCTTGCAGGTGCATAAGAGATGGGACAGTAGTTTGAGAAAGAGTTTGTGTAAGAATTAAGGTTTTTTTTCACAATGTGAGTAAGCACTGCATGCTTGAACAGTGAGGGAGAGGTTACAGATTTTAGTTAAGATTGAGCACAGGTGACAGTCTTTACTTATTTGTGAGGGTATAGGATCAAGAGGAGAGGTAGTAGAGTAAGAGGATGAGAAGAGTGTTGATACTTCGGGGTAAATTTACTAAGGTGGGAGTTTATTAGAACTGGTGATGTTGCTCATAGCAACCAATCAGATTCTACTTAACATTTATCTAGCTGCCTCTAGAAGATAAAAGATAGAATCTGATTGGTTGCTATGGGCAACATCACCTTTCCAATAGACCCCCACCTTATTAAATTTACACCTTCATCTTCATTTGTGGGATCAAATGAAGATATAGTGCCAGAAGGTTCAGATAGGGAATTGAGCCGGTCACTGGCTGCAGAAGAGCATACCATTTCATCTTGGATCTTATCAATCAAGTCCTTGAAGTAGGAAGCACGTTCTTGTGCATTGATAGTAGCTGGTGGGTTTGATGAGGAATGGGTTAAGACGTGAATTAAAAGTACTAAAAAGTCGCTTGGGGTTAGAGGCTTGAGCAGAGATGAATGCAAGTGTGAACATTTCATAAGCACTGGAACAATAAAACAAAACCTGAATCTACAAAAACTGTAGCCTTGTGTAATATATATCCGTATGCTCCTTAAAGAACATATTTAATAAGGATTTGTTTTAGCTGTCTTGCAGAAAAAGTTTCTTTAAATGTAAACATTTGATCCCTATGGTTTCGACCTCATGTTATGCTACTTGTTTATTTTCATGTCATTTTTCTTGTACAGTATAGAATGAAGTTAAGGCTGGGTACACATTAAGCCGATGATGTATCAATTGGTAAGATTTATGTACAAACAATTTTGTAAATGCACACTTACCAAATCACCACCCAGGTAGACCCATTTGAATGTGCCCGTGCAGTTGTGATGTCATATTCAATGGATTCTATGGCAGATATTTCAAGCTGTCTGTAGGTCAGCCACACACAGGTAGATGTACCGCTATATCTGCATGATATAGTGGCATCGGCTGTACTCAGGGCTGTGTCGTGAATGATGTTGTTCACAGGCATATTGGGTGTACACATCTGCCGATCCGCTAGGTATACGTCATCCTTCACTTGAAAAGTGTGTACCCAGCCCTACCTTTCTTCTTTAAACACCAGTTTCCAAAAATGTCCCACAGAATATTCTCTGCTACGGGTGGGGATCGGTCAGCATCCCGACACCGGGATCCCGGCCGCTAGAATTCCAGCAGGGGGCGAGTGCAGCAAAGCCCCTTGCAGGCTCACTGGTCTAGCCACAGGTTCTGTTCCCACTCTACGGGTGTCGTGGACACCCATGAGTGGGAATAGTCCCCGACGTGTCTGCATTTCAAGCAGCCGGGATCCCGACCGCCGGTAACATGATTAAAGCCCTCTGCTAAATTACCTCTCCACTGCAAACTGTTAATAAATGTATGTTGTAGAAACGCCCAGTTTTAATGAAATAAATAGACATGCAAAAATAAGAATTTACTCACCGGTAATTCTATTTCTCATAGTCCGTAGTGGATGCTGGGGACTTCGTAAGGACCATGGGGATTAGCGGCTCCGCAGGAGACTGGGCACAACTATAAAGAAAGCTTTTAGACTACTGGTGTGCACTGGCTCCTCCCACTAAGACCCTCCTCCAGACCTCAGTTAGGATACTGTGCCCGGAAGAGCTGACACAATTAGGAAGGATTTTGAATCCCGGGTAAGACTCATACCAGCCACACCAATCACACCGTATAACTCGTGATACAATACCCAGTTAACAGCATGATAACAACTGAGCCTCTCAACAGATAGCTCAACAATAACCCTTTAGTTAAGCAATAACTATATACAAGTATTGCAGACCATCCGCACTTGGGATGGGCGCCCAGCATCCACTACGGACTATGAGAAATAGAATTACCGGTGAGTAAATTCTTATTTTCTCTAACGTCCTAAGTGGATGCTGGGGACTCCGTAAGGACCATGGGGATTATACCAAAGCTCCCAAACGGGCGGGAGAGTGCGGATGACTCTGCAGCACCGAATGAGAGAACTCAAGGTCCTCCTCAGCCAGGGTATCAAATTTGTAGAATTTAGCAAACGTGTTTGCCCCTGACCAAGTAGCAGCTCGGCAAAGTTGAAGAGCCGAGACCCTTCGGGCAGCCGCCCAAGAAGAGCCCACTTTCCTCGTGGAATGGGCTTTTACTGATTTAGTATGCGGCAGTCCAGCCGCAGAATGTGCAAGCTGAATCGTACTACAGATCCAGCGAGCAATAGTCTGCTTAGAAGCAGGTGCACCCAACTTGTTGGGCGCATACAGGATAAAAAGCGAGTCAGTCTTCCTGACTCCAGCTGTCCTGGAAACATAAATTTTTAGGGCCCTGACTACATCCAACAACTTGGAAGCCTCCAAGTTATTCGTAGCCGCAGGCACCACGATAGGTTGGTTCAGATGAAAAGCTGATACCACTTTGGGGAGAAACTGGGGACGAGTCCTCAATTCTGCCCTATCCATATGGAAAATCAGATAAGGGCTTTTACATGACAAAGCCGCCAATTCTGAAACACGCCTAGCCGAAGCCAAGGCCAACAACATGACCACTTTCCACGCGAGATATTTTAAATCCACGGTTTTCAGTGGCTCAAACCAATGTGACTTTAGGAAATCCAACACCACGTTGAGATCCCAAGGTGCCACTGGAGGCACAAAAGGGGGCTGAATATGCAGCACTCCCTTAACAAAAGTCTGAACTTCAGGTAGTGAAGCCAATTCTCTCTGGAAGAAGATCGATCGAGCCGAAATCTGGACCTTAATGGAATTCAATTTAAGGCCCATAGTCACCCCTGACTGTAGGAAGTGCAGGAACCGGCCCAGCTGAAATTCTTCCGTTGGGGCCTTCCTGGCCTCACACCACGCAACATATTTTCGCCATATGCGGTGATAATGGTTCGCGGTTACTTCTTTCCTAGCTTTTATCAGCGTAGGAATGACTTCCTCCGGAATGCCCTTTTCCTTCAGGATCCGGTGTTCAACCGCCATGCCGTCAAACGCAGCCGTGGTAAGTCTTGGAACAGACAGGGCCCCTGCTGCAGCAGGTCCTGTCTGAGCGGTAGAGGCCATGGGTCCTCTGACATCATTTCTTGAAGTTCCGGATACCACGCTCTTCTTGGCCAATCCGGAACAATGAGTATAGTTCTTACTCCTCTTCTCCTTATTATCCTCAGTACCTTTGGTATGAGAGGAAGAGGAGGGAACACATAAACCGATCGGTACACCCACGGTGTTACCAGAGCGTCCACAGCTATCGCCTGCGGGTCTCTTGACCAGGCGCAATATTTTTCTAGCTTTTTGTTTAGGCGGGACGCCATCATGTCCACCTGTGGTTTTTCCCACTGGTTTACAATCATTTGAAAGACTTCTGGATGAAGTCCCCACTCTCCCGGGTGGAGGTCGTGCCTGCTGAGGAAGTCTGCTTCCCAGTTGTCCACTCCCGGAATGAACACTGCTGACAGTGCTAACACGTGATTTTCCGCCCATCGGAGAATCCTTGTGGCTTCTGCCATCGCCGTCCTGCTTCTCGTGCCGCCCTGTCGATTTACATGGGCGACTGCCGTGATGTTGTCTGACTGGATCAGTACCGGCTGGTTTTGAAGCAGGGGTTTTGCCTGACTTAGGGCATTGTAAATGGCCCTTAGTTCCAGAATATTTATGTGCAGGGAAGTCTCCTGACTTGACCATAGTCCTTGGAAGTTTCTTCCCTGTGTGACTGCTCCCCAGCCTCGAAGGCTGGCATCCGTGGTCACCAGGACCCAGTCCTGTATGCCGAATCTGCGGCCCTCTTGAAGATGAGCACTCTACAGCCACCACAGCAGAGACACCCTTGTCCTTGGAGACAGGGTTATCAGACGATGCATCTGCAGATGCGATCCGGACCACTTGTCCAACAGGTCCCACTGAAAGGTTCTTGCATGAAACCTGCCGAATGGAATTGCTTCGTAGGAAGCTACCATTTTTCCCAGGATCCGCGTGCAGTGATGCACCGACACCTGTTTTGGTTTTAGGAGGCCTCTGACTAGAGATGACAGCTCCTTGGCCTTCTCCTCCGGGAGAAACACTTTTCTCTGTTCTGTGTCCAGAACCATCCCTAGGAACAGCAGGCGTGTCGTAGGGACCAGCTGTGACTTTGGAATGTTTAGAATCCAGCCGTGCTGTTGTAGCACTTCCCGAGATAGTGCTACCCCTACCAACAACTGCTCTCTGGACCTCGCCTTTATCAGGAGATCGTCCAAGTACAGGATAATTAAAACTCCCTTCCTTCGAAGGAGTATCATCATTTCCGCCATTACCTTGGTAAAGACCCTCGGAGCCGTGGAGAGACCGAACGGTAACGTCTGGAATTGGTAATGACAATCTTGTACCACAAACCTGAGGTACTCCTGGTGAGGATGGTAAATGGGGACATGTAGGTAAGCATCCTTGATGTCCAGCGATACCATGTAATCTCCCTCGTCCAGGCTTGCAATAACCGCCCTGAGCGATTCCATCTTGAACTTGCATTTTTTGATATATGTGTTCAAGGATTTCAAATTTAAAATGGGTCTCACCGAACCGTCCGGTTTCGGTACCACAAACATTGTGGAATAGTAACCCCTTCCTTGTTGAAGTAGGGGCACCTTTACTATCACTTGTTGTGAATACAGCTTTTGAATTGCATGTAACCCTGCCTCCCTGCCTGAGGGAGTGGTTGGCAAGGCAGATTTGAGGAAACGGCGGGAGGGGGAGACGTCTCGAATTCCAGTTTGTACCCCTGAGATACTATTTGAAGGATCCAGGGATCCACCCGTGAGCGAGCCCACTGATTGCTGAAATGCTTGAGACGGGCCCCCACCGTACCTGGCTCTGCCTGTGGAGCCCCAGCGTCATGCTGTGGACTTAGAGGAAGCGGGGGAGGACTTTTGCTCCTGGGAACTGGCTGTATGCTGCAGCTTTTTCCCTCTACCTCTGCCTCTGGGCAGAAAGGACGCGCCTTTAACCCGCTTGCCCCTATTGGGCTGAAAGGACTGTACCTGATAATACGGTGCTTTCTTTGGTTGTGAGGGAACATGGGGCAAAAATGTAGACTTCCCAGCTGTTGCTGTGGAAACGAGGTCCGAGAGACCATCCCCGAACAATTCCTCACCTTTATAAGGCAGAACTTCCATGTGTCGTTTGGAATCTGCATCACCTGTCCACTGCCGAGTTCATAACCCTCTCCTGGCAGAAAATAAGAATTTACTTACCGATAATTCTATTTCTCGGAGTCCGTAGTGGATGCTGGGGTTCCTGAAAGGACCATGGGGAATAGCGGCTCCGCAGGAGACAGGGCACAAAAAGTAAAGCTTTAGGATCAGGTGGTGTGCACTGGCTCCTCCCCCTATGACCCTCCTCCAAGCCAGTTAGGTACTGTGCCCGGACGAGCGTACACAATAAGGGAGGAATTTTGAATCCCGGGTAAGACTCATACCAGCCACACCAATCACACCGTACAACTTGTGATCTAAACCCAGTTAACAGTATGATAACAGCGGAGCCTCTGAAAAGATGGCTCACAACAATAATAACCCGATTTTTGTAACTATGTACAAGTATTGCAGATAATCCGCACTTGGGATGGGCGCCCAGCATCCACTACGGACTCCGAGAAATAGAATTATCGGTAAGTAAATTCTTATTTTCTCTATCGTCCTAGTGGATGCTGGGGTTCCTGAAAGGACCATGGGGATTATACCAAAGCTCCCAAACGGGCGGGAGAGTGCGGATGACTCTGCAGCACCGAATGAGAGAACTCCAGGTCCTCTTTTGCCAGGATATCAAATTTGTAGAATTTTACAAACGTGTTCTCCCCTGACCACGTAGCTGCTCGGCAGAGTTGTAATGCCGAGACCTCTCGGGCAGCCGCCCAAGATGAGCCCACCTTCCTTGTGGAATGGGCCTTAACCGATTTAGACTGTGGCAGGCCTGCCTCAGAATGTGCAAGTTGAATTGTGTTACAAATCCAACGAGCAATCGCCTGCTTAGAAGCAGGCGCACCCAACTTGTTGGGTGCATACAGTATAAACAGCGAGTCAGATTTTCTGACTCCAGCTGTCCTGGAACATATTTTCAGGGCCCTGACAACTCCTAGCAACTTGGAGTCCTCCAAGTCCCTAGTAGGTGCAAGGCACCACAATAAGCTGGTTCAGGTGAAACACTGACACCGCCTTAGGGAGAGAACTGGGGACGAGTCCGCAGCTCTGCCCTGTCCGAATGGACGAACAGATATGGGCTTTTTTGAGAAAAAACCACCAATTTGACACTCGCCTGGTCCAGGCCAGGGCCAAGAGCATGGTCACTTTTTATGTGAGATGCTTCAAATCCACATATTTGACTGGTTTTAAACCAATGTGATTTGAGGAATCCCAGAACTACGTTGAGATCCCACAGTGCCACTGGAGGCACAAAAAAGGGGTTTGTATATGCAATACTCCCTTGACAAACTTCTGGACTTCAGGAACTGAAGCCAATTCTTTCTGGAAGAAAATTTACAGGGCCGAATTTGAACCTTAATGGACCCCAATTTGAGGCCCATAGACACTCCTGTTTTCAGGAAATGCAGGAAACGACCGAGTTGAAATTTCTTTGTGGGCCTTCCTGGCCTCACACCACGCAACATATTTTCGCCACACGTGGTGATAATGTTGTGCGGTCACCTCCTTTCTGGCTTTGACCAGGGTAGGAATGACCTCTTCCGGAATGCCTTTTTTCCCTTAGGATCCGGCTTTCCATCGCCATGCCGACAAACGCAGCTGCGGTAAGTCTTGGAACAGACATGGTACTTGCTGAAGCAAGTCCCTTCTTAGCGGCAGAGGCCATAAGACCTCTGTAAGCATCTCTTGAAGTTCCGGGTACCAAGTCCTTCTTGGCCAATCCGGAGCCTTGAGTATAGTTCTTACTCCTCTACGTCTTATAATTCTCAGCACCTTAGGTATGAGAAGCAGAGGAGGGAACACATACACCGACTGGTACACCCACGGTGTTACCAGAACGTCCACATCTATTGCCTGAGGGTCTCTTGACCTGGCGCAATACCTGTCCCGTTTTTTGTTCAGACGGGACGCCATCATGTCCACCTTTGGTATTTCCCAACGGTTTACAATCATGTGGAAAAAACTTCTCAATGAAGTTTCCACTCTCCCGGGTGGAGGTCGTGCTGAGGAAGTCTGCTTCCCAGTTTCCATTCCCGGGATGAAAAACTGCTGACAGTGTTATCACATGATTTTCCGCCCAGCGAAAAGTCCTTGCAGTTTCTGCCATTGCCCTCCTGCTTCTTGTGTCGCCCTGTCTGTTTACGTGGGCGACTGCCGTGATGTTTTTCCCACTGGATCAATACCGGCTGACCTTGAAGCAGAGGTCTTGCTAAGCTTAGAGCATTATAAATTTACCCTTAGCTCCAGTATATTTATGTGGAGAAAAGTCTCCATACTTGATCACACTCCCTGGAAATTTTTTTTTTTTTTTTTTTTTTTTTCCTTGTGTGACTGCTCCCCAGCCTCTCAGGCTGGGCTCCGTGGTTACCAGCATCCAATCCTGAATGCCGAATCTGCTGCCCTCTAGAAGATGAGCACTCTATAACCACCACAGGAAAGACACCCTTGTCCTTGGATATTGGGTTATCCGCTGATGCATCTGAAGATGCGATCCGGACCATTTGTCCAGCAGATCCCACTGAAAAGTTCTTACGTGAAATCTGCCGAATGGAATTGCTTCGTAGGAAGCCACCATTTTTACCAGGACCCTTGTGCAATGATGCACTGTTTTTAGGAGGTTCCTGACTTGCTCGGATAACTCCCTGGCTTTCTCTTCCGGGAGAAACACCTTTTTCTGGACTGTGTCCAGAATCATCCCTAGGCACAGCAGACGTGTCGTCGGGATCAGCTGCGATTTTGGAATATTTAGAATCCACCCGTGCTGATTGTAGCAGTATCCGAGATAGTGCTACTCCGACCTCCAACTGTTCCCTGGACTATGCCCCTATCAGGAGATCGTCCAAGTAAGGGATAATTAAGACGCCTTTTCTTCGAAGAAGAATCATCAATTCGGCCATTACCTTGGTAAAGACCCCAGGGTGCCGTGGACAATCCAAACGGCAGCGTCTGAAACTGATAGTGACAGTTCTGCACCACGAACCTGAGGTACCCTTAGTGAGAAGGGCAAATTTGGGACATAGAGGTAAGCATCCCTGATGTCCCGGGACACTATATAGTCCCCTTATTCCTGGTTCGTTATCACTGCTCTGAGTGACTTCATCTTAATTTGAACCTTTGTAAGTGTTCAAAAAAAATTTTTTAGAATAAGTCTCACCTAGCCTTCTGGCTTCAGTACCACAATATAGTGTGGAATAATACCCCTTTTCTGTAGTAGGAGGGGTAATTTAATTATCACCTGCTGGGAATACAGCTTGTGAATTTTTTCCCATACTACCTCCTTGTCGGAGGGAGACTTGGTAAAGCAGACTTCAGGAGCCTGCGAAGGGGAAACGTCTCGACATTCCCATCTGTACCCCCGGGATACTACTTGTAGGATCCAGGGGTCCTGTACGGTCTCAGCGCCATGCTGAGAACTTGTCAGACGCGGTGGAACGCTTCTGTTCCTGGGAATGGGCTGCCTGCTGCAGTCTTCTTCCCTTTCCTCTATCCCTGGGCAGATATGATCTTATAGGGACGAGAGGACTGAGGCTGAAAAGACGGTGTCTTTTTCTGCAGAGATGTGACTTAGGGTAAAAAACGGTGGATTTTCCAGCAGTTGCCGTGACCACCAGGTCCGATGGACCGACCCCAAACAAGTCCTCTTCCTGTATACGGCCATACTGTGCCGTTTGGAATCTGCATCACCTGACCACTGTCGTGTCCATAACATCTTCTGGCAGTTATGGACATCGCGTTTATTCATGATGCCAGAGTGCAAATATCCCTCTGTGCATCTCGCATATATAGAAATGCTCTATAGTCAATAAAATACTGTCCCTGTCAAGGGTATCAATATTTTTAGTCAGGGAATCCGACCAAGCCACCCTAGCTCTGCACATCCAGGCTGAGGCGATCGCTGGCCGCAGTATAACACCAGTATGTGTGTATATACTTTTTATTATATTTTCCAGCCTTGTCAGCTGGTCCTTGAGGACGGCCCTATCTATAGACGGTACCGCCCCTTGTTTTGATAAGCGTGTGAGCGCCTTATCCACCTTAAAGGGTGTTTCCCAACGCGCCCTAACTTCTGGCGGGAAAGGGTATACCGCCCATAATTTTCTATCGGGGGGAACCCACGCATCATCACACACTTTATTTAATTTATCTGATTCAGGAAAAACTATGGTAGTTTTTTCACATCCCACATAATACCCTCTTTTGTGGTACTTGTAGTATCAGAAATACGTAACACCTCCTTCATTGCCTTTAACGTGTGGCCCTAATAAGGAAATACGTTTGTTTATTCACCGTCGACACTGGATTCAGTGTCCCTGTCTGTGTCTGTGTCGACCGACTAAAGTAAACGGGCGTTTTAAAACCCTTGACGGTGTTTTTGAGACGTCTGGACCGTACTAATTGTTTGTCGGCCGTCTCATGTCGTCAACCGACCTTGCAGCGTGTTGACATTATCACGTAATTTCCTAAATAAGCCATCCATTCCGGTGTCGACTCCCTAGAGAGTGACATCACCATTACAGGCAATTGCTCCGCCTCCTCACCAACATCGTCCTCCTACCTGTCGACACACACGTACCGACACACAGCACACACACAGGGAATGCTCTGATAGAGGACAGGACCCACTAGCCCTTTGGAGAGACAGAGGGAGAGTTTGCCAGCACACACCAAAACGCTATAATTATATAGGGACAACCTTATATAAGTGTTTTCCCTTATAGCATCTTAATATATATATAAGCATATCGCCAAATTAGTGCCCCCCCTCTCTGTTTTAACCCTGTTTCTGTAGTGCAGTGCAGGGGAGAGCCTGGGAGCCTTTCCTCCAGCCTTTCTGTGAGGGAAAATGGCGCTGTGTGCTGAGGAGATAGGCCCCGCCCCTTTTTCGGCGGCCTCGTCTCCCGCTCTTAACGGATTCTGGCAGGGGTTAAATATCTCCATATAGCCTCCGGAGGCTATATGTGAGGTATTTTTAGCCAAATTAGGTATTCATTTGCCTCCCAGGGCGCCCCCCTCCCAGCGCCCTGCACCCTCAGTGACTGCCGTGTGAAGTGTGCTGAGAGGAAAATGGCGCACAGCTGCAGTGCTGTGCGCTACCTTTAGAAGACTGAGGAGTCTTCTGCCGCCGATTCTGGACCTCTTCTTACTTCAGCATCTGCAAGGGGGCCGGCGGCAAGGCTCCGGTGACCATCCAGGCTGTACCTGTGATCGTCCCTCTGGAGCGGATGTCCAGTAGCCAAGAAGCCAATCCATCCTGCACGCAGGTGAGTTCACTTCTTCTCCCCTAAGTCCCTCGTTGCAGTGATCCTGTTGCCAGCAGGACTCACTGTAAAATAAAAAACCTAAGCTAAACTTTCCTAAGCAGCTCTTTAGGAGAGCCACCTAGATTGCACCCTTCTCGGCCGGGCACAAAAATCTAACTGGCTTGGAGGAGGGTCATAGGGGGAGGAGCCAGTGCACACCACCTGATCCTAAAGCTTTACTTTTTGTGCCCTGTCTCCTGCGGAGCCGCTATTCCCCATGGTCCTTTCAGGAACCCCAGCATCCACTAGGACGATAGAGAAATGGACATTGCACTAATTTTGGATGCCAGCCGGCAAATATCCCTCTGTGCATCCCTCATGTATAAAAGTGCGTCTTTTATATGCTCTACGTTCAGCAAAATAGTGTCCCTGTCTAGGGTATCTATATTTTCTGACAGGGAATCTGACCACGCAGCAGCAGCGCTGCACATCCAGGCTGAAGCTATAGCCGGTCTCAGTATCACACCTGTGTGTGTATATATAGATTTCAGGATAGCCTCCTGCTTTCTATCAGCAGATTCCTTCAGGGCGTCCGTATCCGGAGACGGTAGTGCCACCTTTTTCGACAAGCGTGTGAGCGCTTTATCCACCCTAGGGGATGTTTCCCAGCGTGACCTATCCTCTGGCGGGAAAGGGTACGCCATTAGTAACCTCTTAGAAATTACCATCTTTTTATCAGGGGAAGCCCACGCTTCTTCACACACTTCGTTTAACTCTTCAGATGGAGGAAAAGCTACTGGTAGTTTTTTCTCTCCAAACATTATACCCTTTTTTGTGGTACCGGGGTTAACCTCAGAAATGTGCAACACATTTTTCATTGCCTCAATCATGTAACGTGTGGCCCTACTGGAAGTTACATTAGTCTCTTAGTCGTCGACACTGGAGTCAGTATCCGTGTCGACATCTGTGTCAACCATCTGAGGTACCGGGCGTTTTAGAGCCCCTGATGGTTTTTGAGACACCTGGGCAGGCACAGGCTGAGAAGCCGGCTGTCCCACATTAGGTATGTCGTCCAACCTTTTATGTAAGGAGTCGACACTATCACGTAATTCCTTCCACAGCACCATCCACTCAGGTGTCGACCCCGCAGGGGGTGACATCACATTTACAGGCATCTGCTCCGCCTCCACATAAGCCTCATCAAACATGTCGACACAGCCGTACCGACACACCGCAATCACACAGGGAATGCTCTGACAGAGGACAGGACCCCACAAAGCCCTTTGGGGAGACAGAGAGAGAGAGTATGCCAGCACACACCAGAGCGCTATATAACACTGGGATCCCACTATCAATGAGTGATTTCCCTATAGCTGCTTTTTTATATATATTACATATATATATATATCTATACTGCGCCTAAATTTAGTGCCCCCCCTCTCTTTTTTACCCTTCTGTAGTATTCTCAGACTGCAGGGGAGAGCCAGGGAGCTTCCTTCCAGCGGAACTGTGAGGGAAAAATGGCGCCAGTGTGCTGAGGGAGAAGCCCCGCCCCCTTTTCGGCGGACTTTCTCCCGCTTTTTCTGTGATACTGGCAGGGGTGATTTTACATCTATATAGCCTCTGGGACTATATATGATGTATATTTTGCCAGCCAAGGTGTTATTTATTGCCCTCAGGGCGCCCCCCCCCCCAGCGCCCTGCACCCATCAGTGACCGAAGTATGAGGTGTACATGAGGAGCAATGGCGCACAGCTGCAGTGCTGTGCGCTACCTTGGTGAAGACTGAAGTCTTCTGCCGCCGATTTTCCGGACCTTCTTCGTGCTTCTGGCTCTGTAAGGGGGACGGCGGCGCGGCTCCGTGAACGAACACCAAGGTCGGGTCCTGCGGTCGATCCCTCTGGAGCTAATGGTGTCCAGTAGCCTAGAAGCCCAAGCTAGCTGCAAGCAGGTAGGTTCGCTTCTCTCCCCTAAGTCCCTCGTAGCAGTGAGTCTGTTGCCAGCAGATCTCACTGAAAATAAAAAACCTAAATATACTTTCTTTCTAGGTGCTCAGGAGAGCCCCTAGTGTGCATCCAGCTCGGCCGGGCACAAGAATCTAACGGAGGTCTGGAGGAGGGTTAGTGGGAGGAGCCAGTGCACACCAGTAGTCTAAAAGCTTTCTTTATAGTTGTGCCCAGTCTCCTGCGGAGCCGCTAATCCCCATGGTCCTTACGGAGTCCCCAGCATCCACTTAGGACGTTAGAGAAAGTGTTTTTCCTTTTTAAAGTAGAAGTTGGCTGGTTTGCTGAAAAAGTTGGTTAGGTGTAAGGAGCACCAGATAAGTTGGACAGTTGGATGTCATGTGCTCTGGTGTATGGCCATCCTAAGTTTGTCCCGAGGACTGGATTTGAGAAGCTCTGCTTTAATTTATGTCTCAATAAGACACATGTCCTATACATCCTCATTTGGTGATGTCATCAGCTACTTTGGCCTCCAATATCATCTCTATGTTGCCGACACTCCTTCCCCCTGACCTTTTTGGTATCGCCAACGGTCTCAGTTATTTCCTCCTGGATGTCCCAGCATTATTAAACTTAACATGTCTGATGCTAGGTACATTCCATCCAATAATTGTACCAATGTCCCAATAAACTTAACATCGGCCTGATTTCTTGTATATTGTGTACAAATGATTGTTTCAGTGATAAATCAGGAAAATCTTGCCAACAAACACGACGTTTGATAATCAGCTCGACCGGTCAGGAGCGACAATGTCGACCACAATCTTGCAATATCCTGCAGTGTTAGCTTTCTCAATAAACGGTCCATATTTCCCATGACTAGGTTCTCTTCATTGTGGGCGGAAATATGCAAATTCAGTGTGGAATAGCAAGAAAATGGATTTTAAAAAAAAATGCTTTGTATGTAGCTCAGATATCGGCATTTTCAGTCTGGCAAAAAATTGTCAGAACCAAAAAAAAAAAAAAAATCTGACCATGTGTACCCAGCCCAAGCCTGAGCTGATAATCTTCCCGCCCTCCTGAGTAACCTTACCTACCTCAATTTCATTATCTAGTTGATAGCATGACAATCACCTCTAGCTCACAAGTGTGCTCTCTTGGGAGTTATCTTCAACTCATCCCTCTTCTTCAAACCTCTCGCAGTACTGACATTTCCATATCCAGGATCAGACCCTTTATCACACTGGCGGTAACTCACCTCATTTCTAGACTGGTCTACTGCTACCTCTCTTATCTGGCCTCCCTGTCTCACACCTCTCTCCACTACAATCTGTCCTCCATGCTGCTGCCTGGCTCATCTTCCTTTCCAAATATTCTACATTAGACTCCCGTCTCCTACAAGCCCTACACTGGCTCCTCTTCAAATGGGATGCGGTTAAGACACTGGCTGTTGGGATCCCGGCAGTCGAAATACCGACTCCAGAATCCCGACACACGTCAGAATCCTGACCGTAAGTACAGTGGCTGGGAAGTTAGGGTTAGGCTGCAGGGAGGAGGGGTTAGGGTTAGGCTGCAGTGAGAGAGGGTTAGGGAATAGCATACTTTACTCGCACGTCTGTATTTTAAACATCAGGATGCCGGCGCCGGTATTTTGACTGCCGGGATCCCGTCCGCCATTCACACATACCAAACCCCTTCAAAACACCTCACACTTGCAAAGCCCTCACCCAATCCTCTCTTATATACATTTCTGACCTCATTTCCCAACACAATCGAGCCTATTATGCGCTGCAAACCCTAAAGGATGATATTACGGATAATAAGTACGGACAGTAAATTTTAAGACAGCGTAAAAATAAGATATTAAAAACCGCACAGCTGGTAAATTCAGTGCCATTTTTAAATAGATGACAATAGGAGAACTCAAAATCAACTAGCTGAGTCAACAGTCTGCTGTTCCAGAAATAATGACTACTTATCTGATATAACAGACTGCCTTAAAGAGTCATCCTCATATCTTCTAAATAAATGTTAGTGTTTACATATTTACAGCTCTAGGTCATATTATTAATTATAATCTGTTAAGTAGCACAGGTTTGCATAAAAGAAACCAAGATGAAGGAAACTTTGATGGTACTGTATCTTTCCTTTCAAGTATGACGTAAAGGTGAACAGCACACCTACACTTTTCAAAACACACACACACACACAAGCATAATCATATCCAATCTGGCAGCACAAAATCTTTACTAGAAGCAATGACTGAGACAGATTTAAATCTTGCAATTATTTGTATTTCTAAAGTGTTTTCATACATGTATGGAGGAAAGAGACTAGTTATCAGTCCAATCTAAAAGAGCAGTTCACAAAATAAGCTGTCCTCACTAAGGGGTCTATTCATGAAGCAGTGAAAGGTGTGGAGAAGTGAGCCAGTGGAAAAGTTGCCCATGACAACCAATCAGCATTGAAGTAACATTTATAATTTGCATACTATACAACTGTATGGAGCAGCTGATTGGTTGCCATGGGCAACTTCTCCACAGTCTCACTTCTCCACTCTTTTTCACTGCGTCATGAATAGACCCCCAATACTCTTAACATTTCAGTTGCAAAAGATGTCACAAATAAGGTAGTGCAGCATGTATATCTTCTCTATGCCAAAATATACCATAGGCTTATTATCTTATTCAACAATAAGCATACCGATCAAAGTATAACTTGAGTTACAACCGTGAATTAGGAATAACATAATATATATATATATATATATATATATATAATTTTTTTTTTTTTTAACAAAACAAAATTACCAAAGCAAGGCACTTATAACTTTTATGGCAGGAATGTATTAGAAATAGAACGGTCATCATAGTCACATTGCCTTCATTACAAGTGTTCAATTATTCATATTTGTCTGCTATAAAAAGTATGGTACAGTTAATTCTGGAAGTTGCAAAAAACAACACACGTCTGGCTTCATCTGATGGAAGAGATTACGCAGCTCCTTGTTGCCACTGTTGCAGCTATCGTTTCCTCTGCATTTTAAATCTATAAATAGCCGGAGATTTCACAGTTTCTTTCTTCACCTTCACTTTTTGTCTTTTGTCCTTAAAAAACAAAACAAAAACAAAAAAACAGCTGTGAGAATCTTAACAAAAAGCAAATATCACTCATGCAATGATCAAACAAATTGCAGCTGAAGAAAATATAAAATATGATGAGGTGTGACAGCGAGTCTTATATAAATGTAGTGAGTCATGGTACAGCCCCAGGTACAACTGACAAAGACACAGAGTGAACATCAGGTGGGATTTTGCCTGTAGATGTGAAAGGAAGAGTCAGTTATTTGTATGCCATCTTAAATAACCACAAATAAATGCATATAATGATGTAGTGTAGGGTCTATGTAACAAGGGCTTTCAGCAAGCTATATAGATTACCTTCGGTGACATCTCCTAATTGTGGCATCCAAATGAATAAAGGGACTCATATGCACCACTAATATGCTGCCATTGCTATAATGCCTCACATATTACCATTATCCCAGATCTGGTTTGGAAATGCATAATTAACACTACTTAATTTGGTTTTAGGTGGTAAAGATTTAGGGGCACTCATCACTGAAACAGATAATTTGTAGTTAAACCTCCTGCCCTCCAATACCGAAATATTAAATAGACTTTTTTTTTTTTCTCACTAAAGGGGCGTACACATTGATCGATATAACGGGCGTTCTATTGAACGGCTGATATATCGCGGGTCCATCGACCTGGGTATTCGAACCATATGTCTGAACGCCGTCATTCACAGACATATCGCGTCAGCACTGCTGATGACCAATATATCTACCGATATATTGGTGCATCGCTGTGTGTGTACGGACGGTCAGCCAATCGCTTGTACACATGCTGCAGCAGCCGGCGGTGATTGACAGCTGAACTAGGCGGGTGCATGTAAACGCCTGCCCAGTTCCTGACGTCTTTCCCGATGGATCATGCAGTGTATATGCTCAACACACTGCCCAATCCTTCCATAGATATATCTGCAGATCAATTTATCTGCAGATATATCTACTAGTGTATACCCAGCACAAGAACAGTTGTGCCCGTCTCTCATAGTGACGTGTGCAGGATGGTACACTGAGGGTTAACAAACGTTTATCATAACAATAACACTCTGCTATGACTTGCAGAAGAATAATAGAAACCAGTGTATCTAAAAGGGCCATAACATATGTGCTAGTAAGAATTAAGGTACTTTATGCAACATGATGAATGGAGTCCAAAACATTTCAGTCTATGGGCTAGATGCATCATCGCTTAGAGAGTGATAAAATGGGCAGTGAAAAAGTACCAGCCAATCAGGTCCTAACCGCCATGTCACAGGCTGTATTTGAAAAAATAAGAATTTACTCACCGGTAATTCTATTTCTCGTAGTCCGTAGTGGATACTGGGACTCCGTAAGGACCATGGGGAATAGCGGCTCCGCAGGAGACTGGGCACAACTAAAAGAAAGCTTTAGTCTAACTGGTGTGCACTGGCTCCTCCCACTATGACCCTCCTCCAGACTTCAGTTAGGATACTGTGCCCGGAAGAGCTGACACAATAAGGAAGGATTTTGAATCCCGGGTAAGACTCATACCAGCCACACCAATCACACCGTATAACTCGTGATACAATACCCAGTTAACAGTATGATAACAACGGAGCCTCTCAACAGATGGCTCAACAATAACCCTTTAGTTAAACAATAACTATATACAAAGTATTGCAGACAATCCGCACTTGGGATGGGCGCCCAGCATCCACTACGGACTACGAGAAATAGAATTACCGGTGAGTAAATTCTTATTTTCTCTGACGTCCTAAGTGGATGCTGGGACTCCGTAAGGAGCATGGGGATTATACCAAAGCCTGACTCTGCAGCACCGAATGGGCAAACTCTAGGTCCTCCTCAGCCAGGGTGTCAAACTTGTAGAATTTAGCAAATGTGTTTGACCCCGACCAAGTAGCTGCTCGGCAAAGTTGTAAAGCCGAGACCCCTCGGGCAGCCGCCCAAGAAGAGCCCACCTTCCTCGTGGAATGGGCTTTCACTGATTTAGGATGCGGCAGTCCAGCCGCAGAATGTGCAAGCTGAATCGTACTACAGATCCAGCGAGCAATAGTCTGCTTTGAAGCAGGTGCACCCAACTTGTTGGGCGCATGCAGGATAAATAGCGAGTCAGCTGTCCTGGAAACATACATTTTTAGGGCCCTGACTACGTCCAACAACTTGGAAGCCTCCAAGTCTTTAGTAGCCGCAGGCACCACAATAGGTTGGTTCAAATGAAAAGCTGATACCACCTTAGGGAGAAACTGGGGACGAGTCCTCAATTCTGCCCTATCCATATGAAAAATCAGATAAGGGCTTTTACATGACAAAGCCGCCAATTCTGATACACGCCTGGCCGAAGCCAAGGCCAACAACATGACCACTTTCCACGTGAGATATTTCAATTCCACGGTTTTAAGTGGCTCAAACCAATGAGACTTTAGGAAATCCAACACCACGTTGAGATCCCAAGGTGCCACTGGAGGCACAAAAGGGGGCTGAATATGCAGCACTCCCTTAACAAAAGTCTGAACTTCAGGCAGTGAAGCCAGTTCTCTTTGAAAGAAAATCGATAGAGCCGAAATCTGGACTTTAATGGAACCCAATTTTAGGCCCATAGTCACCCCATGACTGTAGGAAGTGCAGGAAACGGCCCAGCTGAAATTCTTCCGTTGGGGCCTTCCTGGCCTCACACCACGCAACATATTTTTGCCAAATGCGGTGATAATAGTTCGCGGTCACTTCTTTCCTAGCTTTAATCAGCGTAGGAATGACTTCCTCCGGAATGCCCTTTTCCTTCAGGATCCGGCGTTCAACCGCCATGCCGTCAAACGCAGCCGCGGTAAGTCTTGGAACAGACAGGGCCCCTGCTGCAGCAGGTCCTGTCTGAGCGGCAGAGGCCATGGGTCCTCCGAGATCATTTCTTGAAGTTCCGGGTACCAAGCTCTTCTTGGCCAATCCGGAACAATGAGTCTAGTTCTTACTCCTCTTCTCCTTATTATCCTCAGTACCTTTGGTATGAGAGGAAGAGGAGGGAACACATAAACCGACCGGTACACCCACAGTGTCACTAGAGCGTCCACAGCTATCGCCTGAGGGTCTCTTGACCTGGCGCAATATCTTTCTAGCTTTTTGTTTAGGCGGGACACCATCATGTCCACCTGTGGCCTTTCCCAACGGTTTACAATCAGTTGGAAGACTTCTGGATGAAGTCCCCACTCTCCCGGGTGGAGGTCGTGCCTGCTGAGGAAGTCTGCTTCCCAGTTGTCCACTCCCGGAATGAACACTGCTGACAGTGCTAACACGTGATTTTCCGCCCATCGGAGAATCCTTGTGGCTTCTGCCATCGCCGTCCTGCTTCTTGTGCCGCCCTGTCGGTTTACATGGGCGACTGCCGTGATGTTGTCTGACTGGATCAGTACCGGCTGGTTTTGAAGCAGGGGTTTTGCCTGACTGAGGGCATTGAAAATGGCCCTCAGTTCCAGAATATTTATGTGTAGGGAAGTCTCCTGACTTGACCATAGCCCTTGGAAGTTTCTTCCCTGTGTGACTGCCCCCCAGCCTCGAAGGCTGGCATCCGTGGTCACCAGGACCCAGTCCTGTATGCCGAATCTGCGGCCCTCTTGAAGATGAGCACTTTGCAGCCACCACAGCAGAGACACCCTGGTCCTTGGAGACAGGGTTATCAGCAGATGCATCTGAAGATGCGATCCGGACCACTTGTCCAACAGGTCCCACTGAAAGGTTCTTGCATGGAACCTGCCGAATGGAATTGCTTCGTAGGAAGCTACCATCTTTCCCAGGATCCGCGTGCAGTGATGCACCGACACCTATTTTGGTTTTAGGAGGCCTCTGACTAGAGATGACAGCTCCTTGGCCTTCTCCTCCGGGAGAAACACTTTTTTCTGTTCTGTGTCCAGAACCATCCCCAGGAACAGTAGACGTGTCGTAGGGACCAGCTGTGACTTTGGAATATTTAGAATCCAGCCATGCTGTTGTAGCACCTCCCGAGATAGTGCTACCCCGACCAACAACTGCTCCCTGGACCTCGCCTTTATCAGAGATCGTCCAAGTACGGGATAATTAAAACTCCCTTCTTTCGAAGGAGTATCATCATTTCGGCCATTACCTTGGTAAAGACCCTTGGAGCCGTGGATAGACCGAACGGCAACGTCTGGAATTGGTAATGACAATCCTGTACCACAAATCTGAGGTACTCCTGGTGAGGATGGTAAATGGGGACATGCAGGTAAGCATCCTTGATGTCCAGTGATACCATGTAATCCCCCTCGTCCAGGCTTGCAATAACCGCCCTGAGCGATTCCATCTTGAACTTGAATTTTTTTATATATGTGTTCAAGGATTTCAAATTTAAAATGGGTCTCACCGAACCGTCCGGTTTCGGTACCACAAACATTGTGGAATAGTAACCCCGTCCTTGTTGAAGTAGGGGCACCTTGACTATCACCTGCTGGGAATACAGCTTGTGAATTGCCTCTAGCACTGCCTCCCTGCCTGAGGGAGTTGTTGGCAAGGCAGATTTGAGGAAACGGCGGGGGGGAGACGTCTCGAATTCCAGCTTGTACCCCTGAGATACTACTTGAAAGATCCAGGGATCCACCCGTGAGCGAGCCCACTGATTGCTGAAATTTTTGAGACGGGCCCCCACCGTACCCGGCTCCGTCTGTGGAGCCCCAGCGTCATGCGGTGGTCTTAGAGGAAGCGGGGGAGGACTTTTGCTCCTGGGAACTGGCTGTATGCTGCAGCTTTTTCCCTCTACCTCTGCCTCTGGGCAGAAAGGACGCGCCTTTAACCCGCTTGCCCTTATGGGGCCGAAAGGACTGTACCTGATAATACGGTGCTTTCTTTGGCTGTGAGGGAACATGGGGTAAAAATGCAGACTTCCCAGCTGTTGCTGTGGAAACTAGGTCCGAGAGACCATCCCCGAACAACTCCTCACCTTTATAAGGCAAAACTTCCATGTGCCTTTGCATCACCTGTCCACTGCCGAGTCCATAACCCTCTCCTGGCAGAAATGGACATTGCACTTATTTTAGATGCCAGCCGGCAAATATCCCTCTGTGCATCTCTCCTATATAAGACTGCGTCTTTAATATGCTCTACGGTTAGCAATATAGTGTCCCTGTCTAGGGTATCAATATTTTCCGACAGGGAATCTGACCACGCAGCTGCAGCACTGCACATCCATGCTGAAGCAATAGCTGGTCTCAGTATAATACCTGTGTGTGTATATACAGACTTCAGGATAGCCTCCTGCTTTCTATCAGCAGGTTCCTTTAGGGCGGCCGTATCCGGAGACGGTAGTGCCACCTTCTTTGACAAGCGTGTGAGCGCTTTATCCACCCTAGGGGATGTTTCCCAACGTGACCTATCCTCTGGCGGGAAAGGGTACGTCATTAGTAACCTTTTAGAAATTAGTAGTTTCTTATCGGGGGAAGCCTATGCTTCTTCACACACCGTTTAACTCCTCAGATTGAGGAAAAACTACTGGTAGTTTTTTCTCTCCAAACATAATACCCTTTTTTGTGGTACCTGGGGTAACATCAGAAATGTGCAAAACATTTTTCATAGCCTCAATCATGTAACGTGTGGCCCTATTGGAAGTTACATTAGTCTCATCGTCGTCGACACTGGAGTCAGTATCCGTGTCGACATCTGTGTCTGCCATCTGAGGTAGCGGGCGTTTTAGAGCCCCTGATGGCTTTTGAGACGCCTGGGCAGGCACAGGCTGAGAAGCCGGCTGTCCCATATTCGGAATGTCGTCAAACCTTTTATGTAAGGAGTCGACACTGTCACGTAATTCCTTCCACATAACCATCCACTCAGGTGTCGGCCCCGCAGGGGGTGACATCACATTTATAGGCATCTGCTCCGCCTCTACATAAGCCTCCTCATCAAACATGTCGACACAGCCGTAGCGACACACTGCACACACACAGGGAATGCTCTGACAGAGGACAGGACCCCACAAAGCCCTTTGGGGAGACAGAGAGTATGCCAGCACACACCAGAGCGCTATAATAATACAGGGATTAACTGAATTATTTCCCCTTATAGCTGCTATATAAGTTATACTGCGCCTAAAGTTAGTGCCCCCCTCTCTTTTTTACCCTTCTGTAGCTTGAAACTGCAGGGGAGAAGCAGGAAGCGATCCTTCCAGCGGAGCTGTGAGGGAAAAATGGCGCCAGTGTGCTGAGGGAGATAGCCCCGCCCCTTTTTCGGCAGACTTTTCTCCCGCTTTTTTTTATGGATTCTGGCAGGGGTAGCTATCACATATATAGCCTCTGGGACTATATATTGTGATTTTTAGCCAGCCAAGGTATTTATATTGCTGCTCAGGGCGCCCCCCCCCCCCCGCGCCCTGCACCCATCAGTGACCGGAGTGTGAGGTGTGCATGAGGAGCAATGGTGCACAGCTGCAGTGCTGGGCGCTACCTTGTTGAAGACCGAAGTCTTCTGCCGCCGATTTCCAGGACCATCTTCATGCTTCTGGCTCTGTAAGGGGGACGGCGGCACGGCTCCGGGACCGAACGATCGAGGTCGGGTCCTGTGTTCGATCCCTCTGGAGCTAATGGTGTCCAGTAGCCTAAGAAGCCCAAACTATCTCCAGTCAGGTAGGTTCGCTTCTTCTCCCCTTAGTCCCTCGTCGCAGTGAGTCTGTTGCCAGCAGATCTCACTGAAAATAAAAAACCTAAAATATACTTACTTTCTAGGAGGCTCAGGAGAGCCCCTAGTGTGCATCCAGCTCAGCCGGGCACAAGATTGTAACTGAAGTCTGGAGGAGGGTCATAGTAGGAGGAGCCAGTGCACACCAGTTAGACTAAAGCTTTCTTTTAGTTGTGCTCAGTCTCCTGCGGAGCCGCTATTCCCCATGGTCCTTACGGAGTCCCAGCATCCACTTAGGACGTCAGAGAAATGTCAGTTAGGAGCTGATTGGCTGGTACTTTTTCACTCTCCATTTTATCACTTTCCAAGCGATGATGCATCTGGCCCTTTGGGAGGACTAGGACTTTACCAGTGAGTTATCTGCCAGGATATCTATCTAGATGGTGTTTTTAAATGGATGTGTTAGCATTTGTCTTTGCTTCCTTATCATTTGTCAGTTTATTTTGTTCAGTCACTTACAGTATAATTAGAGGTGGACACAGGACGGTGATACTCCTGCATAGGTTTCTGAGCACATATGGCAGCTCCGAGCCCCCAAAAATACAACAGTAGTACATTTTAACAGTTTAGCTCCACTTTAAAAACACAAGAAGTCACCCATTATTGTTAAATGCATAACAAAGAAGCTGGAAAATATTTAAATGACTCCATGTAATAATATAACCAGGGACGTATTAAGGCTAGCGGGAGCCCCAGGGTAACAAAGTTGTGTAGGATCCCAGCAATAAATTTCATACTCTGCCCCCACTCCGTCCATATACACAAGTGTCCCCCTGTATAGTATACAGTGACCCCGAATGCCTGCCTCCCATGGTCGGGTCTTACCAGCACTGAGCAGCAGAACAGCAATGGCAGAAATGTCCCCTGGCAGCACAAGGGGACAGTCATCACAGTATCTCACAAACATGTACTGTAGCAGAATAGTACAGGCCACCTGAGTAGACGCAGGGTCAGCAGCGCACCAAGTAACAGAGTGTTTGAGGAGGAGGCAGAACTCGGAAGCTGGAACTCCCTGTATACTTTCTGTTCTGTCTGTTTGAACTTGACTATTCCCCCCCATACACACACTTGGATTGCACACTGCCCCCCCCCCCCACCCCCCACACACACCACCACCCACTTGGATTGCACACTGCCCATCCCTCCACCCACCTCCCGCACGGACACACGCTTGGATTGCACACCGATTCCACCCACACACACACACTAGGACTGCAGACTACCCTCTCCGCCAAATACACTCGACCTGCAGACTGACTACCCACTAAACACACATTTGGAGTGCAGACTACTCATTCCTCTCACACTCACACTGCCCCCTCCCCACACATACACATGTACACACTCTCTGACTTGAATTGCAGGGTGACTCACCACTGGCACTGTCACTGCCACTGCAAAGAAGAGAGGGGATCCACAATTACATGGGAGAAATAGAAGCTGCTGCAGCTGGACTGCACAAGAGCTCCCCTTTGGCCATCTTCCTTTATCCAGCGCACAGAGAGATCTCCCTGAGGAGCTGCCACACATGCACAGGGTAGCTCCAATCTATTCCTAATCGGCCGTCACACAAGGACACAAGCATGGTGGCTGCATGTCATAGATGTGTGTGAAATGGGGGGATAGGGGCCCGGGCTGCTGCTGCTAGTACATGCCGCACCAACTGTGTGGGGGCCCCGGGGCGACTGCCCTTTCCATTCCCTTAATCCGGCCCTGTATAGAAGTGTCGGTCAGCCATAAAATATTTAGTGGACTATATCAATATGCAATGGTGAGTTATAACAAAAGGATTCCTCACCAGCAGATCTTTGCGAGTCTGTATTTTCTGAGAAATTACAAACATTTTCTTTTCTCTTTCAATTCGTTGTTTTAAAATCGTGTACTGATGCTGCCTTTGTTTGTCCAATTTCTGTTTTTCAAAAAAAAAAAAAAAAAATTAGTTTACAGATACAATGGGGGACATTTCTGAATAAGACTTTATAGGTATTCGTTTAGTACTGGTGAAAAGTAAAACTGACAGTAAGTGGACATTTTCTAAAATAATTTTCTGAAATAAAAATAAAAAAATTATTTTAGATTATAATTTGCAAGGTTATAATTACTTCCTTTCAAGAGGAACCACTCTTGTTAAAGTTAAATACATTATTTACATTTTTAATTGTCTTTTCAAAAGTGTGGTCCACACTAGTGGAGGAGCACTTGTGTGTGCACAATACGTCATTGTCAGAATCCCAATATAACAATATTTTCTATAATTATTTATTACCAGTTATTTATATAGCGCACACATTCTTCAGCGATTTACAGAGAATATTTGGCCATTTGCATCAGTCCCTGCTCGAGTGGAGTTTACAATCTATATTCCCTACCACCTTGTAAACACACAGACATTCATATGCTAGTAGACAAATAAATATAAAAGAAAACACTGCGCTTAGAGAATGGTGAATTTAGATTAAGAAAAAACTACATGTGCGGTTTGTCAGAATGAACAGACTCAGTGAGGCGCATTAATATAAAATATTAGTTTATAAACATAAAATTTACAAGCAACATTATAGGGGTATATTCAATTGAAGTCGAAAGCTGCCGTCTGTCGAAAAGACGCAGGTTTTTAACTTTTTTAGGTCAGAAGGGGTTCCGACCTATTCAATATAACACCAAATTATTCGACAAGTCAAGGAATTCAACTTGTCGAAAAGCACGTGGATCGACGGAATAGCTGCCGATCCACTTGCTTGTGTGAAAGTGGGCTTCAACGCGTTTCATCTCCTAGTCTTGAGACTTTTTTTTTTATTAAATTTTATTAATCCGCTGGAAATATTGTTATTGCAATTTATATCCATTAGCAGATGGTAAATTGTGAAAAGCCTGCAGGCTTATAGTTGTGTACTATTTTAGTGTTTACACATTATTATATTATATTGTTGCTTGTGAATTTTATATTTCTGTTTATAAACTAATATATTATAATAATGTGCCTCACTGAGTCCGTTCATCCCGACAGTCAGCCCATGTAGTTTTTTATTAATGTAAATTCACCATTCTCTAAGCACAGTGTTTTCTCTTGTATTTATTTGTCTATGTGCTATACACAGCTTGGCAGGCTGTGCTCACTCAGCAGCTGGAGTATTGGTGTACATACAAGTGTTTTAAAGCACCGGTACTGATCAGTCTGTGACTTAGGTCTCAGTCTGTTTAATAATTGTTCCAATTCATATGCTAGGGTAAATTTTGTTGGGAGCCAATTAAATTTACCAGTATATTTTTGGATTGTGGGAGGAAACTGGAGTGCCCAGAGGACACCCACGCAAGCACTGGGAGTATATACAAATTCCACACAATCTCTTCAGCCTTGAAGAAACTTGGGGGTATATTTATGAAGTGGCAGCTTACTTCTCAGTGGGCTTGGCATAAAAATGTAAAGCACCGCAAATATTAAGTGCTTTCAATTTTGTGGTCAAACCAGCCAATTTGGAAAGCCATGAGCCTTATGCTGTTCTTGCGTTGCACATGAAGTCCTTTTTCCAGCCAGGGTGAAGGTGCATACTTTGACACACTGGCAAAGTGCAATGGATACCTTGCTCTAGACCAGATATACAGTACTGTAACAGCACATTTGAAAGTATTGTTATTTTTTTCCTAAATGGAGGAGGTATATTTTGGCAAAATAGAAGATTTATAATAGCTAGGTATTATATATACTTTGGATCGACTTTTTATCGGAAAGAGAAAAAAAAGCTTAAAAAGAAAAATCGCTTTTCAGATCAAAGTACTACACAGCATTATACATACAGAAAATAACTGAAATTTACCCAGACAAAAAATATTGATAAAACAGATATTGCATATCAAGCCTGAAGCACTTTGATAAATATCTGTACATGCGGTGTATCATTTCTAATAGAACAGGTGCAGTCACCACTTGTGTCGCTACACATTTAATCTCTAACCCATCCCCCCAGTGTTCTCTAAGAAATGTGGACACCTACATGAAATGTACCACTAGCAAACTTCTCCCAAGATTCAAACAAACTTACTTTTAACTGCTTGGAGTCTGTGAGACCCTTCAGTTTCTGCTTGTGGAGGGTTTCCAAGGTGGGTCTATTATACACTCTGTCCACCAACTCCGGCGCCGTGTTCAGATGTGCAGCCAAATCAAACTGTCGAACTACAACAAAACACAATCCAATTTGGTTTTGTTAATAATATATATATATATATATATATATATATATATATATATATTAGGAAGTGCTGGAAAGCAGTATTATAAAATATTATTAAAAAATTGATTATCTAATAAGCTTTAATTCAATTGTTCACTTTAAGAGGTCTTAGCTTTTAATTTTTAATAAATTTGCAAAAATCACAAAATAAAACTTTTTTCTCGCTGTCATTATGGGGTACTGCGTGTAGAATTTTGAGGGGAAAAATAGGAATTTGATACCTACCGGTAATTCCTTTTCGCCGTTACTTGTGGGTTAGAGGTGTGTGGTAGTGGAGTTTGGCACAGAATCTATAAAAAAAAAAAAAAAAACACTGTCTCCTCCCCCCTCTAGCCCCTCCAATCTCCTTCCTGCTCAGCCATCAACTCAGTTTTAGTTTTGTGCCTGTGGAGTACAGACACAGTTTTTCTTTCTCCTTAGATTTTTTTATTTTTTGTTGGTTCTCAAAAGTACCTAGTCCCTAGACTACTGGAGTGGGTTTAGTATTCCCACTCTGTGCTGCCGCTGGAGGTCACCACACTTTGGTCACTGGGGCCATCCTGCTCTTCAGGATGCGGCAGGAATAAGGTACAGGACAGCCACAATCTGTCACTGACAGTATTGGGCTGTCCCCTCTATTGTTACTCGCTTTTATGTATATATGCTCCCCCCCCCCCCCCCCCTGCCTGCCAGCCGCATCGAACACCTCCCCCCTCAGTGAGGGCGAGCGGTGGGGTTGTGAGGACATGCAGAAACTGAGTCCGGGAGAGTGTTATACACTCCCTGGGACCAACACACGCTGCCGCGACAGCCGCTGTGTGTAGCGGCGCGCGGAAGACGCGAACTTCCGGTTTCGGTAATCTCCCAGGGAACAGCCGCGGCGGTTACGTCAGACTTGCAGGGACGGCTTCCCGCCCTGCTCTGCCCACGCTGTTCTGCAGCTTCCTGAATGCTCCGGGGCGCCATCTTCTCCGGCTGCATACTGGGGGACGCTGTGCTACTCAAGCACACACGGATGCCACTATCTTCTGGGGGAAGTGTTTCATTACAGTCACACAACTAACTGAAAGTATATTGTGGGCTAGCCCTAGTGGGGGATAGCAGTCAGCATTCTTGGGGTCACTAAAATCGGGGGACAACTGCTAGGTCACTTTTCTAGGGGATTTATAGTACATGTTTAGTACTCTTAAATATTAAACATAAATAGAATAAAATATGGCCAGTAAACCGGACAAGGCTACAAAGGGCAAAACGGCCTCTGTAGTTTATTTCTCCTGTTCACAGTGTGGCTCAAAGCTGGCTAAGGGTAGTGCTGACGCAGGTACCCTCTGTACTTCGTGCTCTGGTGCATCAGTGGCGGATCAGCAGGGAAGTTCCACAGATCAGTCTATGCCCCCATGGGTCAAGAACATGGCAGATGCCATTTCGGATTTGCGTCAGTCTAGGTCGGAGGCTGAATCTGCTCAAACTCAGGTGGAGCCTCTGTGGGCCAAAAACATGGGCAAGTGTCTTACTGATTTAACCCATTCTTTAAATAAGTTTGTAAACTCTGCCAGCAGTTCCGCTGCTACTAAACGACCACAACCGTTACCCGCTATAACGTTTCCGGGAGAGGAGTTGAATTCTCTGACATCTCCATTGGAGGAGGGGGAGGTAGATCCTGAATGGTACGAAGTTTCGGCTTGTGAAGACGAGGAGCTATCTACTAGCTCAGGTGTTAGATTGCTGATAGAAGCCATTCGTCAAACCCTTAATATTCAGGATGCGGCAGTGGAGACTTCCTCTGCCTTTTTCAAACAACAGAAAAGACAGGTTACTGCCTTCCCTTCTTACTCTCACTTTGCGGATATTTTAAAAGAACCCTGGCTTAAGCCGGATCCTCGTTTCCAGGCTCCTAAGAAATTAAAATTTCTATATCCTTTTACGGAGGAAGATACAACATTTTGGGAGACAGCCCCAAAGGTAGACGCTCCTATTTCACATTTGGCAAAAGCTACGGTTATTCTTTCTGTACAGTCCGTGACTTTAAAAGACCCTACAGATAGGAAGATAGAGGCAATACTAAAATCTATGTTTTATCAGGTGTCTCTCTCCGTCCGGTTCTTGCGGGAGCCTGGGTCCTTAAGGCCGTGGATGAATGGCTAGCACAGGTCGTATCTGGAATGCAGTCGGACGATCCATCGGAAGTCATTCAATTAGCAGAACAGATTTCGGAGGCTCTTACTTATGTGGGTGAGGCCTTGTTAGATTCTGTTGCTCTACAGTCCCGTGTTTCTGCCTTGACAGTGTCAGCAAGACGGTCTCTTTGGCTTAGGGTTTGGAATGCTGATTCGGACTCAAAGCAGACCTTGACGGCAGTTCCTTTTGAAGGGGAGTTTCTTTTTGGGTCGGAGTTATTTAAGATACTACAGGAGGAAAGAGCCCCTTTCTTCCATCTGCTCCTCACAAACTGAAACCTACGAGGTTTCGGTCCTTTCGTACGCAGGGCAGAGGTAATTTCCAATCCTTTCGTGCTTTCTCCAGATTTCCACGAAGAGGGTCATTCAGAGGTAGAGGATCTCAGGCTACTCGCAGACCTGCCAGTAAGCCTGCCGACAAGCCTGATGCATGACGCTTCAGGTCTTCTGGAGGGATCGATGAAGGTTGGGGCTCGGTTACTTCAGTTCAGGGAAGTGTGGCTCCTGTCGAAACCGGATCGGTGGGTAATGGGGGTCATATCCAGAGGATATATGTTGGATCTCAAAGAAACAGTTCCATTCTGGCTGTTCATCACACCTCTCCCAGACGATCCCTCCAGACGTCAAGCTCTTCTTCAGGCAACAGCAACCCTCTTACAAAATGGAGTAATCCTTCCGGTTCCCTCTCCACAGAGGGGTCAGGGTTTTTACTCAGGTCTTTTTCTCGTGGACAAACCGGACGGTTCGTTCCGACCCATTCTGAATCTAAAAGCCCTCAACCCGTATCTCTCAACCCAAAAATTCAAAATGGAATCCATTCACTCAATTATCGCCGCCATGGAGCCAGGGGAATATTTGGCTTCAATAGACATAAAAGACGCCTACCTACATGTCTCTATTTGGATAGGTCATCAATCTCTTCTGAGATTTGCAGTCGGTCCGCGGCATTTTCAGTTTCAGGCTCTTCCCTTTGGTCTATCCACGGTTCCTCGGGTATTTACATAAGTCATGGGTCATGTCGTCGCGGTTCTCCGTTGTCAGGGGGTCAACATCACTCCATACTTGGACGATCTGTTGGTCAAGGCCCCGTCAGAGGCGATTCTCAATCAGAACCTGCGTCTAACGATAGAGACTCTGCAGTCATTCGGATGGATAATAAACTTTCCAAAGTCGTCTTTACTCCCTTCCCAGAAAATTATTTTTCTGGGACTTTTATTCGACACCAACAGCCAGAAGGTGTTTCTTCCTACGGACAAGATTCAGGATCTGCAGTCCAGAATCCGGACCCTGTTGCACTTACCGGTAGTGTCGGTCCTCAGATGCATGCAGGTATTAGGCAAGATGGAGTCTTTCTTCAAGGCAGTTCCATACGCCAGATTTCATGCCCGACCTCTTCAGGCTCAGATTCTCAGCTGTTGGACTCCGATAGATCCACGTCTCGAATTGCAGTTGATCCGCTTGTCGGTAAAGACTCGTCAGTCGCTTCACTGGTGGCTTCACAGTCACAATTTGAGAAAAGGAGCGCCATTCACGGTTTGGTCTTGGATGATGGTCACCACGGACGCAAGCCTCAGCGGTTGGGGAGCAGTGTTCCAGACTCATCACTTCCAAGGGCGCTGGAACAGTCAGGAGTCGAAATTACAGATCAACATTCTGGAGTTGAGGGCAATCCGGTATGCACTCCTTCAGATTCAGACCATGGTACAGGGTCATCCAGTTCGTGTGCAGTCCGACAATGCCACGGCAGTGGCTTACATCAACAAACAGGGAGGAACTCGCAGCTGGTCCGCCATGAGAGAAGTCGCTCAGATTCTCACGTGGGTGGAACGTTGGGTTCCAGTAATATCCGCAATTCACATTCCAGGAGTCGACAACTGGGAAGCAGATTTTTTGAGTCGTTACACGATTCATTCGGGAGAATGGGAACTTCACCAGGAAGTGTCTCTCTCTCTAGTGGCCCGCTGCGGAATGCCCGACGTAGACCTAATGGCATCTCGTCTCAACAAGAAGCTTCCTCACTACGGTTTGCGGACTCAGGATCCTCAAGCATTTCTGATCGATGCTCTAACAGCTCCGTGGCGGTTTCAACTGGGTTACGTGTTTACGCCAATTCCACTGATTCCACGTCTACTTCAAGGCAATAATTCTGGTGGCTCCAGATTGGCCACGCCGACAGTGGTACACTCTTCTGCGCAGCATGGTCGTCGGAGACCCCTTTCGTCTCACCCTGCGACCAGATCTTCTTCTTCAAGGACCTTGTTGCCACCCAGATTTAAGTCGGCTGGCTTTAAAAAACATAGTATCTGAGGTTGAAAAAAGACAATTGTCCATTGAGTTCAACCTATTTGTGGTCTCCTATGCATGATGATTTGACTAAAATTTCTGACTGATGCTGCTGTCAGCCGTTGCATTTTATCCCTATTTATAATAACTATAATGCATGACTATGCACCATACCCCTGGATATCCTTATCCATTAGGAATTTATCTAACCCATTCTTAAAGGTGTTGACAGATTCCGCCATTACAACTCCCTCAGGCAGGGAATTCCAAACACATATTGTCCTTACCGTGAAAAAGCCTTTACGCCGTATTGTGCGGAATCTCCTCTCCTCTAACCTGAGCGAGTGTCCACGAGTCCTCTGTGTTGATCTAACCAAAAACAGGTCCCGCGCAAGCTCTGTGTATTGTCCCCTTATATATTTGTAGATGTTGATCATATCCCCTCTTAGTCTCCGCTTTTCCAATGTAAACATGCCTAGTCTTTCAAGCCTTTCCTTGTATTCCATCGTCTCCATGCCCTTAATTAGTTTGGTCGCCCTCCTCTGAACCTTTTCTAGCTCCAGCATATCCTTTTTGTAGTACGGTGCCCAGAATTGTACACAGTATTCAAGGTGTGGCCTCACTAGTGATTTATATAACGGGAGTATAATACTCTCGTCCCTAGCATCAATACCCCGTTTTATGCATGCTAATATCTTATTAGCCTTCTTTGCTGCAGTCCTACTTTGGGTACTACTGCTTAGTTTGCTATCTATGAGGACACCTAAGTCCTTTTCCAGTACAGAATCCCCTAATTTTACCCCATTTAGTAGGTAGGTGTAATTTTTGTTTTTGTTACCACAGTGCATTACCTTACACTTGTCTGTGTTGAAGCGCATTCTCCATTTGGCTGCCCATGCTTCTAATTTAACTAAGTCGTTCTGAAGAGACTCGGCATCCTCCTCTGTATTTATAGCCTTACACAATTTGGTATCATCTGCAAAAATTGACACCATGCTCTCTAGACCTTCTGTAAGGTTGTTAATGAAAATATTGAACAATAGCGGTCCTAATACTGAGCCTTGCGGCACACCACTTAGCACTTCAGTCCAAGTTGAAAAAGATCCATTAACCACAACGCTCTGCTCCCTATTATCTAACCAGTTTTTGACCCAAGTGCATATTGTGCTTCCTAGCCCTGATTCTTGTAGCTTGTAGATAAGTCATGTGTGGTACAGTATCGAACGCTTTGGCAAAGTCTAAAAAGATTACATCCACGTCTTTACCCTGATCTAGGTTTGCGCTTACTGTTTCATAAAAGCCAAGTAAGTTGGTTTGACAGGATCTGTCCTTCATAAACCCATGTTGATTCCTTTTAATGACCTTATTGACTTCAAGGAACTTCTGAATACTATCTCTTAGAATACCTTCCAATACTTTCCCCACTATAGATGTAAGACTAACTGGTCTATAATTACCTGGTTCAGCTTTACTTCCCTTTTTGAATATAGGCACTACTTCCGCTATACGCCAGTCTTTGGGAACCATACCTGATATAACTGAATCCTTAAAGATCAAAGATAGCGGTTTTGCCAGTTCAGAGTGAAGCTCCATTAGAACCCTTGGGTGAATACCATCGGGCCATGGTGATTTATTAATCTTTAAATGTTTTAATCGGTCACAGACTACTTCCTCGCTTAAATAAGTACCTATCAGTGGGATATTCTCATTATTGAGATTGTGTGTCAGTCCCTGAATTGGGTCCTCTCTAGTGAATACGGTTGAAAAAAAAACTCATTTAGTGTGTCCACTATGTCATTATCATTTTTCCTTAAGACTCCCAACTTGTCTTTTAAAGGGCCTATGCTCTCCTTCTTTAATCTCTTGCTATTAATGTATTTAAAGAATTTTTTAGGATTCGCTTTGCTTTCCTACTAGTTTTTCAGTTTCTACTTTAGCCGCTCTTATTTCCTTTTTGCAAATTTTGTTACATTCCTTATAGTGCTGAAATGACTCTGCTTCCCCGTCAGATTTGTATTTTTTAAATGCTCGCCTTTTCTTGCCCATAAGTTCCTTAATCTTTTTGTTAAGCCACATCGGTTTATGATTTTTATTCCTTTTTTTGCTGCTCATAGGAATAAATTTGAGTGTATTTTTAGCTAGCAGGAATTTTAGTACCTCCCATTTCTCTGTAGTATTTTTTCCTAAAAACAAACCTTCCCATTCAATATCCCTGAAAAATACCCTCATCTTTTCAAAATTTGCTTTGCTAAAGTTTAGAGTCCTAGTTGAGCCAGTATAGGGCTGTTTATGGAAACTGATATTGAATGTGACCATATTGTGGTCGCTGTTTCCTATGGGTTCCCCTACTATAATACCTGATACCAAATCCCCATTGTTTGTTAATACCAGGTCCAAGATTGCATTGTACCTAGTTGGTTCCTCAATTAGTTGGACTAAGTAGTTATCATTAAGTGTGTTTAAAAACATATTGCCCCTAGCAGTATCACATGAATCGCTTTTCCAGTTTATCTCTGGATAGTTAAAATCTCCCATCACTTCTATGTCTCCTACTCCTACTCCTGCTGCTCTTTCAATTTGCTTTAGTAACAATTCCTCATCAGATGCGTTGATACTAAGCGGCCTATAGCATACACCCAATACTAACTTTTTTTATTCCTTTTTCCCCGCATGCAATTTCTACCCATAATGTCTCGACAGTGTCTACAGTCCCCTCCTGAATATCTTCCCGTATATCAGGTTTTAAAAACGGCTTTACGTAAAGACACACCCCTCCACCCTTTTTATTTAGTCTGTCTCTCCTAAACAGTGTATAGCCCTCTAGATTGACTGTCCAATCATGAGATTCATCCCACCAAGTTTCAGTAATGCCTATAATATCATACTGTTTGCTTGCTGCAAGTATTTCTAGTTCACCCTTTTTACCAGTAATGCTTCTGGTGTTTACATACATACAACTAAGATAAGTATTTTCCCTTGCGTTAGGGACATCTTTCACCTTATGTAGCAATGATGACCTGTAATCGTCATTGGTTAGTGCTTTGGTAAAATCTCTTAGTACCCATGTTAGTAACCCTCCCCCCAACTTGTCCCCTATTTCGTTTACTACCGCCATCCCCACTATTCTCACTGCATGACCCGTAGTTTCTAGCTAAACCCTCCCCCCAGGCTCCTAGTTTAAAATCTCCTCCAACCTTCTAACCATCCTTCCCCCCAGCACCGCTGCCCCCTCCTCAGTCAGGTGCAATCCGTCACGACAAAAGAGATGGCGCCTGACTGAGAAGTCCACCCAGTGTTCCAGGAACACAAAGCCCTCTTTCCTGCACCAATCCCTAAGCCACAGATTTACCTCCCTAATCTCCCTCTGCCTCCCTGGACTAGCGCGTGGCACGGGTAATAATTCAGAGAAAATTACCTTAGATGTCCTTGCCTTCAGTTTCTTTCCTAAGTCCCTATAGTCTTTCTTAAGGACATCCCACCTTCCGCTAACTTGGTCATTGGTGCCAACGTGCACCAAGACCGCCGGGTCTTTCCCAGCCCCTCCCAACAATCTATCTACCCGGTCCGCGATGTCCCGTACCCGAGCACCCGGGAGACAACAGACTGTATGGCGATCACGGTCCCGGTAGGCTTTGACGGCTTGGTTCTTGAATCCAACATTTTAAAAGCTAAAGGTCTTTCTCGTTCTGTGGTACAGACGATGATTCGGGCTAGGAAACCGGTGACTTCTGGCATTTACCATAGGGTATGGCATATTTACATTGCTTGGTGCGAAAAGCGGGGCTTGACTCCGCATTTGTTTAAACTTCCTCGCCTGCTATCTTTCCTTCAGGAGGGTCTCGATAAGGGTCTGAGGCTTTCTTCACTGAAGGGTCAGGTTTCGGCCTTGTCGGTTCTTTTCCAAAAGAAACTAGCGATCATTCCAGAGGTTCAAACATTCCTTCAGGGAGTACTTCGGATTCAACCACCTTTTGTTCCTCCGGTTCCTCCCTGGGATTTAAACTTGGTCCTTATGGCCCTTCAAAAATCTCCATTTGAGCCTTTGGAATCTGTAGAACTACGTTATCTAACACTAAAAGTTGTTTTTCTTTTGGCTATTGCCTCAGCTAGACGAGTGTCTGAGTTGGCGGCTCTTTTTTGCAGGCCACCCTTGTTAGTTTTTCATGAGAACCGGGTGGTTCTGCGGACTAAGCCTTCTTTCCTTCCAAAGGTTGTTTCATCATTCCATTTAAATCAAGACATTGTCCTTCCAGCATTTGCTACGTCGTCTTCTCCCATTTGGCCCTCCTGGATGTTGTTCGGGCCTTACGTATTTGTCTCGCAAGGAGTCTTTCTGTTGTACGGATACCTTGTTGGTATTGATTGATACTCCCAAACGAGGTTGGCCGGCTTCCAAGAACACTGTGGCCCGTTGGGTAACTTCGGTCATCAGACAGGCAGACGTGTCTTCGAATGTTTCGGTTCCTGACTCAATTAGGGCTCATTCGACTAGAGCTGTTGGAGCCTCTTGGGCTGTTCGCGGTGGTGCATCTATTGAGCAGCTGTGCAGGGCAGCGACCTGGTCGTCAGTCCATACTTTCACAAAGTTTTACCGTTTTCATACTTTTGAATTAGAGACTGCCACTGTTGGGCGTCGTATTTTACAGACGGGTATGCCGTCAACGTCTCCCTCCTCTCATTAGCCTGCTTTGGGAAATCCCACAAGTAACGGCGCAGCGTCCCCCCGATGGATGACAGAGAAATAGGGATTTTTGTTTACTTACCGTAAAATCTCTTTCTGAGTCCATCTGGGGGACGCTGCGATCCCTCCCGTGGTTTTGTCTGGTTTATTTGGTTGTTTTTTTTGTTCTGGTCTATCTCCTTTGGCTTGGCTAAACGTTAACGGAGTTGATAGCTGAGCAGGAAGGAGATGGGAGGGGTTAGAGGGGGGAGGAGGCAGTTTTTTTTTTATAGATTCTGTGCCAAACTCCACTACCACACACCTCTAACCCACAAGTAACGGCGCGCGTCCCCCAGATGGACTCAGAGAAAGAGATTTTACGGTAAGTAAACAAAAATCCCTATTTCTCGTAGTCTGTAGTGGATACTGGGGAAATGTATTTTAGTACCATGGGGTACAGATCGGGTCCACTGGAGCCTGGCACTTTAAAAACCTTTAGTGTGTGAATGCGTGTGCTGGCTCCTCCCCTATATGCCCCTCCTACCAGACTCAGTCTAGGAAACTGTGCCCGAGGAGACGGACATACCACGAGAGAAGAAAACAGGTACAACAGCAATGAGACACTAAGCCAACACACAACCTTAATCAAAAGTAGGGCGCTAACCCGAACAGAAGATAGCAACGCTATTCCAACAACAGAAGGGGACTGCAACGGCGGCCCAACCAAACACCTACTCAGATAAGCAGGAAATCGAAGCACTGAGGTGGGCGCCCAGTATCCACTACGGACTACGAGAAAGGGAATTACCGGTAGGTATCAAAATCCTATTTTCTCTTACGTCCTAGTGGATACTGGGGAACTGTGCTTTAGTACCATGGGGAAGTCCCAAAGCTCCCAAACGGGTGGGAGAGTGCCGAGACCCCTGTAAAACCGACTGACCAAACTGAAGGTCATCTTTGGCCAAGGTGTCAAACCGACAGAACTTAACAAAAGTGTTTGAACCAAAGTAGCAGCTCGGTACAACTGCAAGGCCGAGACCCCCCCGGGCAGCCGCCCAGGAAGAGCCCACAGACCTTGTCGAATGGGCCTGAATAGACGTCGGCAAAGGCAGAGCCACCAAAGTATAGGCCTGCTGAATGGTCAACCTAAACCAACGAGCAATTGATTGGTCGTCCGGCTTCTAAGCAATCTTGGTGGCATTATAAAGGACAAACAGAGTCAGATTTCCGATGACTAGCAGTCCTTTTGACACAAATCTTCAGAGCCCTCACCACATCCAAGGACACTGGACCAACGGAAGCGTCAGACAACACCGGAACCACAATGGGTTGATTCACATGAAAAGCTGATACCATTTTTGGCAAAAACTGAGGTCGGGTCCTGAGTTCCGCCCTGTCTACATGAAAAATCAAATAAGGGCTTACAGGATAAGGCCCCCAATTCAGAGACACGTCTGGCAGATGCCAATGCTAATAACTTCAACGTCTTCCAGGTAAGAAATTTCAACTCCACCCTATGTAAGGGTTCAAAGCAGTCCGATTGAAGAAAGGACAGAACCACATTGAGATCCCACGGAGCCGTGGGAGGTACGAAGGGCGGTTGCATATGAAGAATACCTTTTAGGAAAGTTTGTACTTCCAACAACATGGCAAGTTGTTTTTGCAACAAAATAGAGAGCGCCGAAATCTGCACTTTGATGTAGCCACCACAATAAAGAAATCTGGGCTTTCGGAGATAAGGTCACTTCCTGATGCTTTTGAAGGTAAGTACCCGACCATTTGTCCAGCAGATCCAGCTGAAATGGCCGGGCATGAAATCTGCTGTATTGGATTGCCTCGTAAGCAGCAACCATCCTGCCCAGCAAGCGGATGCAAATATGTATGGATACCTTGCGAGGGCGGAGCACTGAGCGTACCATAGCCTGGATAGCCAAGGCCTTGTCCATCGGAAGAAACGCCTTTTGAGACACCGTATCCAGTATCACTCCCAGGAACTGAAGATGCTGGGTCGGTTCCAGGTGAGATTTCTGAAAATTTAGGCTCCACCCATGATCTGTAAGTAGGCGAGTCGTCAGATCGATGCTGTGCAGCAGATGCTACCTGGACATAGCCTTTATCAGGAGATCGTCCAAGTAGGAGACTATGTTAACACCTCTCATGCGCAGTTGCAGCATCATCTCCTCCATGACTTTGGTGATGACCCTCGGAGCTGTGGATAGGCCAAAGGGTAAGGCCTGACCTGGAAATGGTCGTCCAATATGGCGAACCTGAGGTAAGCCTGATGAGGGGGCCACATGGGAATGTGTAGGTAAGCATCCTTGACATCTATAGATACCAGGAATTTCCCCTCCTCCAGACCGGACACCACTGCCCGCAGGGATTCCATCTTGAAAATGAACACCCGCAGATACGGGTTTAGAGACTTCAGGTTCAAGATGGGACCCACCGAACCGTCTGGTTTTGAACGACAAAAAGACTGGAGTAAAAACCCCTGTTGTGTAACGGAGTACCACCCCTGTCCGCAAAAGTTTTTGAATAGCCTCTTGCAAGGTAATTTTTGCTGTGGGCAAAACTGGTAAGCCAGATTTGAAAAATCTGTGAGGAGGAAGTGCTTGAAATTCCAGCCGGTATCCCTGGGAAATGAGGTCCCGCTCCCAAGGATCCCAGCAGGACTCCGCCCACACGTGGGCGAAGTGTTGAAGGTGAGCACCTACCTGAAAATCGCCTTGCTGCTGGGGCCTACCGTCAAGCAGAAGGCTTAGCGGCAGGGGATCCAGTGGTCTGGTCCAGGGTTGCTGCAGCTGCAGGTTTACGGGACTTACCACGAGATCCTCTCAGAGTGGTGGAGACCCCTCGGTCCCTGCCTCTGAACCTTGCCACACGAAAGGACTGCAAGGAGGGTCCAGTGTAAGAATGTCTAGCAGGTGGCGCAGCCAACGGCAGATAGGTAGACTTACCCGCCATTGCATGGGAGATCCATTTATTTAACTCGTCTCCAAACAAGGCATCACCTGTAAAGGGAAGATTTTGTATACTCTTTTTGGAATCAGCGTCCGCTGACCATTGACGTAACCACAGAGCTCTGCGTGCCGAAACTGCCATAGCTGTTCTGCTGCCGTTTATCTTACACAATTCCTTGATAGCAACGTCCTGTATGTGTTGCAGCAGAGTAATGACCTAATCCTGGGGTAGAGTGTCTAATCCATTAATAATATTATCGGACCACTTGACTACTGCCCTAGAAATCCAACCACAAACTATCGTGGGGCGCTGTGCTAAGCCCGCCGCCGTATATATTGCCTTGAGAATAGTCTCAATTTTACGGTCAGCAGGGACTTTTAGGGATATAGCCCCTGGCACAGGCAGTACCAATTTCTTAGGCTGGAAACACAGATGTATCGACTGACAGGGGGGTTTTCCCATACCTTCCTGTCCTCAGCTGGGAGGGGAAAAGTAGATAAAAACCTCTGAGGCGTTTTACATTTCTTGTCAGGGTTTACCCATGCCTCCCTGGCCAGGGAGTTTAATTCCTTAGACACAGGAAAAGTAGCTGAGGTCTTGGGTCTAACATTAAAGTACAACTCCTCATCTGGTTCTGCTTCCTGATCTGGTATGTGAAGAACCTCTCCCTCTTACAGCATAAATGAAAGTCTCCACCCCGGGGGACAGAGAGCTTCTGGTTGGAGCCCATCCTCCCTTACTTATTACATATAGACTGCCATCACTAAAATAGCTTGAAACCATGACTTGCCTCTGCACCCCACAAGTACTGCTGGCTTTCGGAACTTAGCTATTACTATTCAAGCATAAGTTTGTTAACAATGAATATCCCATCAGCTTTTGCCAAATCTGTGCTCTAAGGCACTTTAATAGCAAAACTTCCCTGAGATCACTGTAGGGGGGAGATGAGGACACTCCAATGGCGGCCACTGTCAGGAGCACAATCTTGTTATTGTCACTGTAAGGCAACTTATAGAGTTCACATAATTAACTGCAGCATTTCTGACTGTGCTCCCCTCCCTCCCCCCAGGCAGCTGACAATAATGAGGACTGGTGATGTAAGTGAGTGTGATATTAAAATACACAAAAAATAAATTAGACTTAACATCTGCCTTGGGCAGCAATACTGTAACTTTCCCTGCTCCAGGTACATTTAGAGAAAAAAAAATAAAAAGGGCTTCCCAGCCAGATGCGGGGATATTGAGGCAGAGCAGCATTGATTTAGTCAGTTGAAGCTCTTACCTCTATATCCCACTGTGCCAGTGCCCCCCAGTGGATTCATAAGACACAAGTATTTTTCATTTAATTATAGGTACCCTTTATTAGCAAATCTGCTGGGCCAGTGGTTTACAAATATGATCTTCAGTAAAGCAGTACATTCCCAATAGAGGATAACTGAATTAGTCATATGGATCAGCAGTTTTCAACATTGGGTGCACGTACCCCTCCCACGTACCAGCTATGACATTCAGGGGTAGGCAAAGTCATTTCAGTTATGGCGAAGCGTGGAATGGGGGCAGTGCTGAGCGGGACTTGGCAGACATTTTTGCAGCGTTCACCATCCTCATATAACTCAAAACTCCTGCCTCCTGGATCTCCGTTCATCTAATACAGACATTGCTAATTAAAAGCCCTAGTAGAAGCATCTGACATTCCGGGTACGGGAAACACAACTGACCATATAGGGTTCCTTAGACCAGTAGTAATTACCCTATTACAGTGTGAATACAAGCTAATTTGGATACAAAGCTAGAGTTGATTTGTATGCAAAAAATATCAAATTAATAATTACTCTTAATATTAAAAAAAAAAAAAAAAAACCTGTATATACTAACATACAATTTAATTGTACTAGTTGGAAAAGATGCATATAAATCTTACAAATAAGGGGTATGCAAGGGGAAAAAAAAGGTTGAGAGACCACTGATAAATATAAAATTCAACATTTAAAAAAAGGTCCATCCAAAAAGGAGGATTGCAAGCATGTAACAGTTTTAGGCTCCTTCATGTTTTCTTTACTATGAATACTTTTCCTTCCCATATTTAACTAACATCTTACTTCACACTATTTTAATAGTATAATATAGTCAATGACTATCCCGATACAAATGTTTGCTATACCTCATCGTACATACACTATGATGATGAACTTGCCTCTCACCTTCTTTCTTGGTATCACAGAAAAAAGTATGCGTATTGTTGGGCTTTCCTTCGGCATCCAGTAGATGGAGCTCCGACTTCAAACGCTCAATTTTCTGTGAGGAGAAAACTTATTAAGTCTCATATTTTACATAACTCATTTCTATTCCAGTTTCCATCCAAAACACAAATATTTGCAGGTCATTAATCATTTTATTTGTTTGTATTTGGGGCGTTGTGAACTTATTATGATATCTAGCAGGTTTACATATCTTAAACTTTATATATTCTATTGCATGAAAGTCAGTTACTAACTGTTTTCCTGTAATACATATATACACACACACACACACACACACACAAGCTGATACGTAGACATGGGGATGCGCTTATGTGACCGCCGGTCACCATATCGATGCCAGAATCCCGAGCAGGGGAAAGCCAGGCAGTCGGCATGCCGACTAACAGGTACTATTCCCACTCCTGGGTGTCCACAACACCAATAGAGTTAGAATAGAACCTATGGAGAGCGCAGCAAGGGGTTTTATTGAGCTTGCCCGCCGGCAATCTGGAGACCGGTATCGGTATGCTGACCTCCGGGATCCCAAACGTCTGTCTCGCAATACCAACCCTAAACATGTACTGTAACTAAATTCCACCCACCACTCTACCCTAGGAATATTCTCCCATTGCCAGCACTTGTACCCCTCCCCCAGCTCAGTCACCCCATTCAATTAATCATTTCCAACCACTCTTTATGAAATTTCTCCACCCATCATAGTAAAATCCCATGTGAGGGTTTTTTGTTTTTTAAGGGACAAAAAAATAATTAGATTTCTGTGTCCTGTCATTATTGTACTATCTACTTCACATGAACGCTACAGGTGATAGCAGGCCTTTAATGCCAAGGCATGCTGGCACTTCTTGTTCCACAAGTGCCAGAATGCCGGGGCAGGCAGGCTGGGAGATGTATTCAGCCTTTAAAGAATATTAAAATCTATTTTTACACAATAATCCCACATCTAATACCACCAGGGCTGCGGTGAATAGCCCTGGACTTTCAGCCCAAACCTGGAGGTACCTTGGGAGAGGAAATCCCCACTTCCCAATGAATTCCAGGCCTGGCCAGACCAACTTGGGGCTGATTTTACATGATGGCAGGGTAACATAATGTGTGTCGCCCTGCTATAGCCTAATCCCCTCTGGCAGGTTCTGCCTGGTGCTGTTAATGGAAATTTGAGGGAGAGGGGGTGTTATTACCACACTGGTTCTCACCTTGAAATTTCATGAACAGAACAGGCTGAAAAGGATTTAAAGGGAGTAGCCTTTATTTATTTTTTATCTTTACTTGTAACACTATGAAATCTACACAGATCAGAATATGTGCATTGGTTCTTTTTGGACAGGTTGTTTTTACTATTTTGAACCGAAACATCAAAACAGACTGCATTTGTACCTGCAAAATCGGACCAATATCGACGCCAGGTTTCAATTGAAGTTGAAACCCGATGAATAATAAATGTGGATTTCGCAGCCAGAAATCCCATCAATTTCAATCTATTATAATATCGATCTAAAATGGATTTTTAGAAAATTTAACCCCAGGTGTTCCCAACCTACAGGAATTAGGAGAAGCCTGTAAGAAAATTTAATGAAGAGAAAGCCAAAGGCAGTTTCCTTAACAGGAAAAGGTTCAATCCGAAGCATCCTAGACTAGCATTCCTATTGGAATACTGGATCTTGGAATGAAGAGCATTTTTATCAGGGCTCAACAAATATGGTTCACTAGGGTGACTTGAAATCTAGTCACCATGAGGCAACAACTCTTATATAAAGCTAAATATAACAGCCCACCCAAATCTAAATCTCTCTGCACGTTACATCTGCCCCAGTTGCAGTGCAACATGGTTTTGCCCAATTGCTTGCTTTTTTGGTTTGCTTACACATCTGAATACCGCCATTGTGTTATGCATGCCACTATCATGTACATAAGTGAAGATTCTGTACATGTAAATTACCCCTTTATTGACTTTTCCCCGTACATCTCTGACAAATGCCTCACACATACTGCCCTGAGCAGTGCATGATTAGCTGAAAGTGTACATAAAATGACTGGCCTGTCAAACAGGATATCAGATGTTTTAAGGGAGTGTAGTATGATTCGCCGGCGCTTGGAATCCCAGCACCCAGCATACCGGCGCCAGAATGCTGGCAGCTGGGCGAGCGCAAGAGTGTGCTGCGCTCGCCACGCTGCAAGCACGAGGCGTGCTATGCACGCTATCTGCTCTCCCTCCATGGGTGTCGTGGACACCCCAAGAGGGAGAACAGTTGTCGGTATACCGGCGGTCAGGATTCCAGCGCCGGTATGCCGAGCGTCGGGATCCTGACAGCCGGTATATCAAGTGCCACCCATTTTAAGTTCAGTTTAGCATTGTACAGATACATCTGTACTCCACATGCATCATACCTTGGCTTCGGCTACTCTTTTCATCTCCACATACTTTATGTCCTGTGTCCTCATGAGTTTAAGCTGTTCATCTGTTACTTCATCTGACTTCTGCTTTATCACATGGACCCCGTCCTTCAGAGAAAGCATATATGTTTTCAGGGGATATGGTGTTTGGAAAGAGCTCACATTATTAATTTTTCTAAAAGAAGACCGTTACACGATTTAATATTTAGGTCAAGCACACAGCAAATAGAAAAATTCAGAATCTAAACGTTCAGAGCAAAAAAAATAAGAATTTACTTACCGATAATTCTATTTCTCGGAGTCCGTAGTGGATGCTGGGGTTCCTGAAAGGACCATGGGGAATAGCGGCTCCGCAGGAGACAGGGCACAAAAAGTAAAGCTTTAGGATCAGGTGGTGTGCACTGGCTCCTCCCCCTATGACCCTCCTCCAAGCCAGTTAGATACTGTGCCCGGACGAGCGTACATAATAAGGAAGGATTTTGAATCCCGGGTAAGACTCATACCAGCCACACCAATCACACTGTACAACCTGTGATCTGAACCCAGTTAACAGTATGATAACAGCGGAGCCTCTGAAAAGATGGCTCACAACAATAATAACCCGATTTTTGTAACTATGTACAAGTATTGCAGATAATCCGCACTTGGGATGGGCGCCCAGCATCCACTACGGACTCCGAGAAATAGAATTATCGGTAAGTAAATTCTTATTTTCTCTATCGTCCTAGTGGATGCTGGGGTTCCTGAAAGGACCATGGGGATAATACCAAAGCTCCCAAACGGGCGGGAGAGTGCGGATGACTCTGCAGCACCGAATGAGAGAACTCCAGGTCCTCCTTAGCCAGGGTATCAAATTTGTAGGATTTTACAAACGTGTTTGCCCCTGACTAAATAACCGCTCGGCAAAGTTGTAAAAGCCGAGACCCCTCGGGCAGCCGCCCAAGATGAGCCCACCTTCCTTGTGGAATGGGCATTTACATATATTGGCTGTGGCAGGCCTGCCACAGAATGTGCAAGCTGAATTGTATTACACATCCAACTAGCAATAGTCTGCTTAGAAGCAAAAGCACCCAGTTTGTTGGGTGCATACAGGATAACAGCAAGTCAGTTTTCCTGACTCCAGCCGTCCTGGAACATATTTTCAGGGCCCTGACAACATCTAGCAACTTGGAGTCCTCCAAGTCCCTAGTAGGTGCAAGGCACCACAATAAGCTGGTTCAGGTGAAACACTGACACCACCTTAGGGAGAGAACTGGGGACGAGTCCGCAGCTCTGCCCTGTCCGAATGGACAAACAGATATGGGCTTTTTTGAGAAAAAAACACCAATTTGACACTCGCCTGGTCCAGGCCAGGGCCAAGATCATGGTCACTTTTCATGTGAGATGCTTCAAATCCATAGATTTGACTGGTTTTAAACCAATGTGATTTGAGGAATCCCAGAACTACGTTGAGATCCCACAGTGCCACTGGAGGCACAAAAGGGGGTTGTATATGCAATACTCCCTTGACCAAATTCTGGACTTCAGGAACTGAAGCCAATTCTTTCTGGAAGAAAATCGACAGGGCCGAAATTTGAACCTTAATGGACCCCAATTTGAGGCCCATAGACACTCCTGTTTTCAGGAAATGCAGGAAACGACCGAGTTGAAATTTCTTTGTGGGGCCTTCCTGGCCTTACACCACGCAACATATTTTCGCCACATGTGGTGATAATGTTGTGCGGTCACCTCCTTTCTGGCTTTGACCAGGGTAGGAATGACCTCTTCCGAAATGCCTTTTTCCCTTAGGATCCGGCGTTCCACCGCCATGCCGACAAACGCAGCTGCGGTAAGTCTTGGAACAGACATGGTACTTGCTGAAGCAAGTCCCTTCTTAGCGGCAGAGGCCATAAAACCTCTGTAAGCATCTCTTGAAGTTCCGGGTACCAAGTCCTTCTTGGCCAATCCGGAGCCATGAGTATAGTTCTTACTCCTCTACGTCTTATAATTCTCAGCACCTTAGGTATGAGAAGCAGAGGAGGGAACACATACACCGACTGGTACACCCACGGTGTTACCAGAACGTCCACAGCTATTGCCTGAGGGTCTCTTGACCTGGCGCAATACCTGTCCCGTTTTTTGTTCAGACGGGACGCCATCATGTCCACCTTTGGTATTTCCCAACGGTTTACAATCATGTGGAAAAAACTTCCCGATGAAGTTTCCACTCTCCCGGGTGGAGGTCGTGCCTGCTGAGGAAGTCTGCTTCCCAGTTTCCATTCCCGGGATGAAACACTGCTGACAGTGCTATCACATGATTTTCCGCCCAGCGAAAAGTCCTTGCAGTTTTTGCCATTGCCCTCCTGCTTCTTGTGTCGCCCTGTCTGTTTACGTGGGCGACTGCCGTGATGTTTTTCCCACTGGATCAATACCGGCTGACCTTGAAGCAGAGGTCTTGCTAAGCTTAGAGTATTATAAATTTACCCTTAGCTCCAGTATATTTATGTGGAGAAAAGTCTCCAGACTTGATCACACTCCCTGGAAATTTTTTCCTTGTGTGACTGCTCCCCAGCCTCTCGGGCTGGGCTCCGTGGTCACCAGCATCCAATCCTGAATGCCAAATCTGCGGCCCTCTAGAAGATGGGCACTCTATAACCACCACAGGAGAGACACCCTTGTCCTTGGATATAGGGTTATCCGCTGATGCATCTGAAGATGCGATCCGGACCATTTTTCCAGCAGATCCCACTGAAAAGTTCTTGCGTGAAATCTGCCGAATGGAATTGCTTCGTAGGAAGCCACCATTTTTACCAGGACCCTTGTGCAATGATGCACTGTTTTTAGGAGGTTCCTGACTAGCTCGGATAACTCCCTGGCTTTCTCTTCCGGGAGAAACACCTTTTTCTGGACTGTGTCCAGAATCATCCCTAGGCACAGCAGACGTGTCGTCGGGATCAGCTGCGATTTTGGAATATTTAGAATCCACCCGTGCTGTTGTAGCAGTATCCGAGATAGTGCTACTCCGACCTCCAACTGTTCCCTGGACTATGCCCTTATCAGGAGATCGTCCAAGTAAGGGATAATTAAGACGCCTTTTCTTCGAAGAAGAATCATTATTTCGGCCATTACCTTGGTAAAGACCCGGGGTGCCGTGGACAATCCAAACGGCAGCGTCTAAAACTGATAGTGACAGTTCTGCACCACGAACCTGAGGTACCCTTAGTGAGAAGGGCAAATTTGGGACATAGAGGTAAGCATCCCTGATGTCCCCGGACACTATATAGTCCCCTTCTTCCTGGTTCGTTATCACTGCTCTGAGTGACTCCATCTTGATTTGAACCTTTGTAAGTGTTCAAAAAAATTTTTAGAATAAGTCTCACCTAGCCTTCTGGCTTCAGTACCACAATATAGTGTGGAATAATACCCCTTTTCCTTGTAGTAGGAGGGGTAATTTAATTATCACCTGCTGGGAATACAGCTTGTGAATTTTTTTCCATACTGCCTCCTTGTCGGAGGGAGACCTTGGTAAAGCAGACTTCAGGAGCCTGCGAAGAGGAAACGTCTCTACATTCCAATCTGTACCCCTGGGATACTACTTGTAGGATCCAGGGGTCCTGTACGGTCTCAGCGCCATGCTGAGAACTTGTCAGAAGCGGTGGAGCGCTTCTGTTCCTGGGAATGGGCTGCCTGCTGCAGTCTTCTTCCCTTTCCTCTATCCCTGGGCAGATATGATCTTATAGGGACGAAAAGACTGAGGTTGAAAAGACGGTGTCTTTTTCTGCAGAGATGTGACTTAGGGTAAAAACGGTGGATTTTCCAGCAGTTGCCGTGGCCACCAGGTCCGATGGACCGACCCCAAAAAACTCCTCTTCCTTTATACGGCAATACACCTTTTTGCCGTTTGGAATCTGCATCACCTGACCACTGTCGTGTCCATAACATCTTCTGGCAGATATGGACATCGCATTTACTCTTGATGCCAGAGTGCAAATATCCCTCTGTGCATCTCGCATATATAGAAATGCATCCTTTAAATGCTCTATAGTCAATAAAATACTGTCCCTGTCAAGGGTATCAATATTTTTAGTCAGGGAATCCGACCAAGCCACCCCAGCACTGCACATCCAGGCTGAGGCGATTGCTGGTCGCAGTATAATACCAGTATGTGTGTATATACTTTTAAGGATATTTTCCAGCTTTCTATCAGCTGGTTCCTTGAGGGCGGCCGTATCAGGGGACGGTAACGCCACTTGTTTTGATAAGCGTGTGAGCGCCTTATCTACGCTAGGGGGTGTTTCCCAACGCGCCCTAACCTCTGGCGGGAAAGGGTATAATGCCACGCTTCATCACACACCTCATTAATTCATCTGATTCGGGAAAAACTACGGGTAGTTTTTTCACACCCCACATAATACCCTTTTTTGTGGTACTTGTAGTATCAGAAA